>NC_079327.1:77500-722500 GCF_029931775.1 Euleptes europaea
TAATCCTAATGCTAATCCTAACCCTACCCTGACCCTAATCCTAAACCTATTCCTAACCCAAACTCTAATCCTAATCCTAACCGTAATCCTAACCCAAACCCTAATCCTAACCCTAATCCGAACCCTAATGCTAATCCTAACCCTAATCCTAACCTTAACATTACCCTAACCCCAACCCCAAAACCAACCAAACCCTAATCCTAATGCTAACCCTATCCCTAACCATAACGCTAACCCTAACCCTAATCTTAACCCTAAACCCAACCCCATGTCAGGCTGCTATCTCGGTTTTGTTATTGCCTCTGTCTCTGCGCTGTATTGTCTGCCCCCCAAGGTCGCATACCTAGGCCTGGGAACTCAGCTCCTGGGAAACTGTATTCAGCCTGTGCGTGTAATCTCCCGCCTTTCCTGCCTTATAATATCTCCCAGCTAGTGAGTCTCTCATAGCTGTCATTTTATTCGTTTGCACTGTATGCCTATTTGACCAGTAAAAGCCATCTGTTTGGACTCTATATGACTTTGTGGTGATTTCTGGTTCTGTGGGCCAAGGGCTGACATTATGACAGCTATCTCTTCTCTTCACCATTCTACTAGCCAGGCTGGAGCCCAGGGGGGTTCGCCTGCCACTTGGATGGGAGCTGTGCAGCTCTCCAGGTGATCTACACCCTGGAGCCCTTCTCTGAGGATCCTACTCTGTTACAAGACTTAATCGCTGAACTTTTCCGGACGACCCGAGAGGTTTGCCGCTTGAGGGGACTGGTACAGGAACAGTGGCAATCTCTTAAAGGACGTCTCTGGATGTTAACGTCGGAGGATACTGATGCTCGTCTAGATCTTCAGGACTTGGATCAATTACTGGACGATGCCCGATTGGCGACTGAGGATTTACAAATATTAACTGGACTTTTGGATAATCTTATTTCTCGAGAAACTCTTTCTACCATGGCGGGAGCCCCGCCGGAGGGTTTTTCCCTGATCCCGGATGCAGCCAGCTGTCAGGCTGAGGCCAAGCGAGTCGCTATTAGCACCGCTCTTCTCCTTGTGGAATGTACAAAGGACACCCCGGTAGCCACCTTGGCTCAAGTTTTGACCTCGACTTTTGGAGCCGAGGCACCCGCACTGGCGGTTCGAGTACAACCTCTGCTGGGCGGGGAACCCGACCCCCTACTCGCACTCCTGGAAACAGAACTTTTGCCGCGCATTACGGCAGAGACTGCCCTAAGACTTGAGAACGCCAAAGTTCTTGCGGATCAGCAAGCCGCCGAAGCGGCTAAGGTCGCAAGAGAGAGAGAGGCTGCGGAAGCAGCCAGGGCGGCTGCAGCAAGGATTAGGAATCTGGCGAACGTGGACACACGCCCCAAGGACAATGTACTAGGGCTATCGGGTCTGTCTTATTCCCCGGCGTTTGTCCCGTCGCGCGCGACCCAACGCGCACGCCGTTTGGCTGACCGACGTCGAGACTCAGGAGAGTCTGAAGACGAGGATTTATATGGGGATAGCTCTCAATGGGCCACAAGCTTCCGGACCAGTAAGCCTCATCTTACTGGTGGCCCAAGTGAGGAGGTTCATCTCTTACGAGCCCAGAATCGGGAGCTCTCCGACCGTGTTGATCAACTCCAGGAAGTAATGGAACTTATGCTTCAAGAGAACAGGCAATTACAACAAACCCTGATAGCTCAGAGACAGCCCATTCCGATACCGGGTCAGGGGGTACCCGTACAGCCACCCGCTAATGTGCCTGCCCCACCCTTGCCTCCTGGAGCTCCCGTTGCTCCTCCGCCCGGACCACCCGTGCAACCACCCGCTAATGTGCCTGCTCCACCCTTGCCTCCTGGAGCTCCTGTTGCTCCTCCGCCCGGACCACCCGTGCAACCGGGTCAACCTGCGCCCGGCCCTTGGAAGCAACTCAAATTGAGGACTACGTATGACGGATCTCTCGAGACTTTGCCTTGTTTCTTGCATCAAGTGGACAGTTATATGCGAGAACAAGGACAACTTTTCCCCACGGAAGACAGCCGGGTGCGTTACGTAGCTTCCCTTCTGACAGGTAAAGCGGCTGACTGGATGGTCCTCCAGTTTGACACCCGCTCTCGTGCTATTCGTTCCCTCAACAACTTCATGACTGCCCTGAGAAGGAGGTTTGAGGACCCCTTCCTGGGGGAAAGAGCCAAAACGGAACTCTTACAATTAAAACAAGGCTCTGCTACAGTTCGAGAATTTGCCGATGAATTTCAACGACTGGCAAGTAAAATTGTAGGTTGGCCCGAGACCACCCTGATCCATCATTTCAGGGAAGCCTTGCATCCTGACATTCTGAACTGGTCTTACATGCGAGGCGATCCCGATACCCTCGAAGACTGGATCCTATTAGCCGAGGAAGTGGAAAGCCGCCGACGCTTTATTTCTCTCGTCCGTCAAAAGCACAAGGAAAAAGGCACCCAAAAGCCTCAACCCAAGGCACCACTGCTCGTCCCACGAAATCCCCCACGTCCGCCCCAGGAACGTGAAGCCCGATTTCAGAGGGGTGCCTGTCTTACTTGCGGAGAAATGGGCCACTTTGCAGCCGTTTGCCCACGCCGCCAGGAATTATTTCGTCCCAGCACGACAACCCGCGCCCGAGGTCGTCCACCACGCAGAGGCACCGCGGCCACCCGCAGCGCAGCTCCGGGAAGACCCACACCCTCTGCACTCCATGCCGGGGACCCAGCCTCCCTGCCTACTACCAACGACCCCGCCGGGTCTCGGATTACAAGTGCCCCATTGGGGGACGACTTTCCCTCTTCGGATGAGGAAAATCCTTGGATTTCTCCAGCCTTAAACCTGGAATCTCCCCTCGACTTGTCAAAAAACGGCTCCGGTCTGTGGTGAATGGAGCGTCTCCACAGACCTCTCAGGATCTTCCTATCAAACCGAATGCTCCTACCAAAATCAAAGAAGTGGACTCCACCGTCTACGTGGATGCAGTTTTACAGCAACTTAACGGTGGCCCACAAATCCCCGTCAAAGCACTAATTGACTCCGGTTGCTGTCGCACTCTCATAAGCGAAACCACTTTTGCTGCACTCAGAGCCGACTCTGAGGCTTTACCCGCCCCCGTCCAATTTGCCCAAATGGACGGAAGCCATTTCCAGGGGGGTCCAGTTGATCACCGCACCATAGGGGTGGCAATGGGAATTGGTTCCCACTGGGAACAAATAGACTTCACTATAGCCCCTATCCGATTTGAAGTGGTCTTGGGAATTAACTGGATTAAAGGACATAGTCCCAGTATTGATTGGGAAACAAACACTATCTCCTTCGCTAGTCCCACCTGCGACCAGCATCGGCAAAACTTTGCTCTGCTATATCCGCCCGTTCCAGCATTAACCTCTACTGCCCCAGCACCACCGGCTCTACCCGCTGTATACCGGGACTTTGAAGATGTCTTCGACCTTAGGGAATGTGATGCCTTACCCCCCCACCGGGCCTCAGACTGTGCGATTGAAGTGGTAAAGGACTGCACATTAACCAAGAGTAAGATTTACCCTATGAGCGCTTCCGAGCGCACTGTCCTCCGGGACTTTTTGGACAAAAACCTCGCCAGAGGGTTCATTCGCCCTTCGAATGCCCCAAACTCGGCCCCCGCGTTTTTCGTCCGGAAAAAAGAGGGCGACCTTCGCCTGTGCATTGACTTCAGAAAGCTCAATGCGGTTACCCAGACCAACGCCTATCCTATCCCATTAATATCCGATATTTTGGGACAATTACAGGAAGGCCGTGTGTTCTCTAAATTAGACTTGGTGGAAGCTTACTACCGAGTCCGTATCCGCGAAGGGGATGAGCACCTCACTGCCTTCTCTAGCTGTTTCGGAATGTATGAATTCCTTGTGATGCCGTTCGGATTAAAAGGGGCCCCGGGGGTCTTCATGCAACTCATCAATGAAATCCTACATGACCTTCTATATCGTGGGGTGGTGGTCTACTTAGATGACATTCTCATTTATTCGAAAACTATGGACGAGCATGTGGCTCTGGTCAGGGAAGTTCTGCAACGCCTGCGTAACCATCAACTTTTCGCAAAACTAGCTAAGTGCGAATTTCACCAAAGCAAACTCACGTTTTTGGGATACATCATCTCCCACCAAGGTCTTCGCATGGACCCCGCCAAAGTCCAAGCCGTCCTCGATTGGACTCCCCCCACCAACCGGAAGCAAGTACAGCAATTTCTGGGATTTGCAAACTTCTATCGAGGATTCATCCCTAACTTCGCCCAGGTGGCTCTACCCATTACGGACCTACTGAAAACTAAGGGAAAAGTAAGCTCGGCTGCCTTGCCCTCCGCAAAAATCCTATGGACTGAGCAATGCCAAGCCGCCTTTCTGGCCCTCAAACGCCTCTTCACTTCAGAGCCGGTGCTACAGCACCCAGACCCAAATCAAATGTTCATTGTGCAAGTCGATGCTTCCGATGTAGCCATGGGAGGGGCTCTCCTCCAGCAAGGACCGGATGGTCTTCTTCACCCTTGCGCTTACTTTTCAAAAAAAATTGCGCACGCTCAATTAAACTGGCCCATCTGGGAGAAAGAGGCCTCAGCAGTTCATCATGCACTGACTCTATGGCGACAATTCTTGGAAGGGTCTAAAGTCCCCTTTGAGGTTTGGACCGATCACAAAAATCTAGCTGCCCTCACGGGGTCCCATAAGCTATCGGCGAAACAACAACGGTGGGCGGAGTTCTTTGCGCAGTTCCGTTTCACCCTGAAGCACGTCCCTGGGAAGCAGAACATTCTTGCGGATGCCCTCTCCCGTTTACCACAATATCCGGTAAAACTCGAAAGACCCACCAACTCTCTGTTCACCCCTATGCAACGTGGGGCTCTACCTATGCTGGCTGTGCAAACTCGATCCCAGCATCAGCACACCTTACCCAACGTACAAGCTCCGCCAGCCCAACCGACTGCCCAGCCGCCACCGCAACAAACCGGAGTTCCCGCCCTTCCTACCCCTCCGACCGCCCAGCCGCCTGCAGTCTGCGCGCCGCCGCACGTAAGCACTAGCCCCATAACTGTTTCTAAGATCTCCATGGCCGACGGGGGGGCCCCCTCCAAAATCCCCATCTCCGAGTCCTTTTTAACTGTCCTTCGGGACCAGTGCCTTTTAGAACGCACCGCTCATACCCTACCTCCTGGTGTTTTGGAACAAGGAGGGTCCTGGTACAAGGACTCGAAATTGTATGTACCCAAAGCTCTCCGAAAGGACGTTTTACATTTAGCTCATGGAGCCAAAACAGCGGGGCACTTTGGGTTTCTGAAAACCCTTCACTTATTGCGCAGACAGTTCTGGTGGGGGGGAATGCGTTCCGACATTGACTCCTTCATCCGCAGCTGTCCCGTTTGTGCCGCTGCGAAACGATCGCAGGGCAAACCCCCGGGACTGCTACAACCTCTTGAAACGCCCAGCAAACCTTGGGAAGTGATTGCTATGGACTTCATGACTGATCTCCCTCTCAGTGGGGGTAAAACTGTGTTGTGGGTTGTTACTGATTTGTTTTCTAAGCAAATACATTTGATTCCATGCGCAGGGATCCCCTCTGCTCAGAAACTGGCCCGCCTCTTCGTGACGCATATCTTTAGCTTACATTCGTTTCCGCGTAAGATAATCTGTGACCGCGGAAGTGGTTTCGTTTCTAAGTTTTGGAAAGCTTTCCTCAAGTTGGTGGGAGTGGAACAAGGGTTGTCTAGTGCATACCATCCTCAAACTGATGGTCAAACTGAACGTGTCAATGCTGTACTTGAATGTTATTTACGCTGTTATGTTAACTACCACCAGGATAACTGGGTGGAACTGTTACCTTTAGCAGAATATGCCTACAATAATGCCATGCATCAATCCACAGGTTTAAGCCCATTTTTTGCTGTGTATGGACAAGATTTCAGTCCCATCGCTCCTGCAGATGATATAGAGGGGGAGGGGAACCCCGACATTGCCTCCTGGGCACACGCCCTCCGTACCACTTGACCCTGGCTCGTTAGCAACCTCGACCGGGCCAAACGTAAATACAAAGCGCAAGCTGACAAACATCGCTCCCCCGGGGGTGATCTGCAAGTGGGTACTTTGGTTTACCTTTCCACCAAAAATCTCCGTTCCACCCAACCGTGCCATAAGCTCAGTGCTAAATACATTGGCCCTTTCCCCATCACCCGGGTCATAAACCCTGTCACGGTGGAACTGGCTCTCCCCAAATCCTTGAGGCGTGTGCATCCTGTTTTCCACATTAGCCTCCTCAAACCCCATGTTGCTTCTCCACAGTGGCATCCGGACCCACCTCCTGCGCAACCCATCATGGTGGGGGGGGAGGAACACTTCGAAGTCTCCAAGATCCTTGACTCCCGTGTTCACCATGGCAACCTGCAATATTTGGTCCATTGGAAACATTTCCCCCCTGCCTATGACGAATGGGTGCGCGCACGGGATGTCTCCGCCCCCAACCTCGTCGACGCCTTTCACATTGCTTACCCAGATAGGCCAGCCCCCTTGCGAACTGGGAGGGGGCCTTGAGGGGAGCAGAATGTCAGGCTGCTATCTCGGTTTTGTTATTGCCTCTGTCTCTGCGCTGTATTGTCTGCCCCCCAAGGTCGCATACCTAGGCCTGGGAACTCAGCTCCTGGGAAACTGTATTCAGCCTGTGCGTGTAATCTCCCGCCTTCCCTGCCTTATAATATCTCCCAGCTAGTGAGTCTCTCATAGCTGTCATTTTATTCGTTTGCACTGTATGCCTATTTGACCAGTAAAAGCCATCTGTTTGGACTCTATATGACTTTGTGGTGATTTCTGGTTCTGTGGGCCAAGGGCTGACACCCCAACACAAACCCCAACCCAACCCGAACCTGAACCCTAACACTAACCCAAACCCAAACCCCAACCCTAAACATAACCCTACCCTAACCTAACCCTACCCTAACCCAACCTTAACCCTAACCCTAACCCTAATGCTAACACTAACTCTAACCCTAATCCTAACCCTAATCTTAATCCTCACAGTAACCCTAACCCTAATCCCAATCGTAAAACGAACCCTAATCCTAACCCTAATCCTAACCCTAAAACCAACCCTAAACCCAATTCCAATCCCAAACACAACCGCAACCCTAACCCTAACGCTAAGCCCTTAACCCTAACCCCCTAACCCTAACCCTCGAACCCGACCCCTACCCCTACCTCAAACTCTAACCCTATCCCAACCGAAACCCTAACCCTAATCATAACCCGAATCCTAATCCTAATCGTAACTCTAATCCTAACCCTAACCCTAATCTTAACCCTGACCCTAATCCTAACCCTAATACTTACCGCAATCCTAACCCTAATCCTAACTTTAACCTTAATCCTAAACCTAACTCTAACCCTAATCCTAACCCAAACTCTAATCCTAATCCTAACTGTAATCCTAACCCAAACCCTAATCCTAAACCTAATCCCAATCATAACCCTAACACTAACCCTAACACTAATTCTAACCCAAATCCTAACCCTAATCATAACCCTAACCTTAACCCTAATCCTTGCCCAAATCCTAACCCTTATCCTAACCCTAACCCAAATACTAATCCTAATGCTAATCCTAACCCTACCCTTACCTAATCCTGACCCTAATCCTAAACCTAATCCTAGCCCAAACTCTAATCCTAATCCTAACCATAATCCTAACCCAAACCCTAATCCTAATCATAACCCTAATCCTAACACTAACCCTAACACTAAACCCAACCCTAACCTTAACCCTAATCCTTACCCTAATCTTAACCCTCATCCTAACCCTAGCCCTTATACTTACCCTAATCCTAACCCTAATCCTGACACTAATCCTAATCCTAATCCTAACCGTAACACTAACCCTAACCCTAACCCTAATTCTAACCCTAACCTAATCCTTACCCTAAACATAACCCTAACCCTAACCCCAACCCTAACCACAACCCCAACCTTAACCCTAACCTTTACCCTAATCCTAACTCTAATCCTAACCCTAAACCTAACTCTAATCCTAATCCAAATGCTAATCCTAATGCTAATCCTAACCCTAATCCTAACCCCAAACCCTAACCCCAACCTTAACCCTAATCTAACCCTAACTCTAATCCTAACCCTAATACTAACCCTACCCCTTATTCTAATCCTAATCCTAACCCTAACCCTAATTGTAATCCTAATCCAAACCCTAACCCTAATCTTAATCCTCACCCTAACCCTAATCCTAACCCAAATCCGAACACTAATCCGAACCCTAATGCTAATCCTAACCCTAATCCTAACCTTAACATTACCCTAACCCCAACCCCAAAACCAACCAAACCCTAATCCTAATGCTAACCCTATCCCTAACCATAACGCTAACCCTAATCTTAACCCTAAACCCAACCCCAACACAAACCCCAACCCAACCCGAACCCTAACACCAAGCCAAACCCCAACCCTAAACATAACCCTACCCTAACCCTACCTTAACCCTAACCCTAACCCTAATCCTAACACTAACTCTAACCCTAATCCTAACCCTAATCCTAATCCTCACATTAACCCTAACTCTAACCCTAATCGTAAAACGAACCCTAATCCTAACCCTAATCCTAACCCTAAAACCAACCCTAACCCCAATTCCAATCCCAAACACAACCGCAACCCTAACCCTAACCCCAAACCCTAACGCTAAGCCCTTAACCCTAACCCCCTAACCCTAACCCTCAAACCCGACCCCTACCCCTACCCCAAACTCTAACCCTATCCCAACCGAAACCCTAACCCTAACCCTAATCGTAACCCGAATCCTAATCCTAATCATAACTCTAATCCTAACCCTAACCCTAATCTTAACCCTGACCCTAATCCTAACCCTAATACTTACCGCAATCCTAACCCTAATCCTAACTTTAACCTTAATGCTAAACCTAACTCTAACCCTAATCCTAACCCAAACTCTAAACCTAATCCTAACTGTAATCCTAACCCAAACCCTAATCCTAAACCTAATCCCAATCATAGCCCTAACACTAACCCTAACACTAATCCTAACCCTAATCCTAACCCTAATCATAACCCTAATCCTAACCCTAACCTTAACCCTAATCCTTGCCCAAATCCTAACCCTTATCCTAACCCTAACCCAAATACTAATCCTAATGCTAATCCTAATGCTAATCCTAACCCTACACTTACCTAATCCTGACCCTAATCCTAAACCTAATCCTAACCCAAACTCTAATCCTAATCCTAACCATAATCCTAACCCAAACCCTAATCCTAATCATAACCCTAATCCTAACACTAACCCTAACATTAATCATATCGCTAATCCTAACCCTAATCCTAACCTTAAACCTAACCCTAACCTTAACCCTAATCCTTACCCTAATCCTAACCCTCATTCTAACCCTAACCCTTATACTTACCCTAATCCTAACCCTAATCATAATCCTGACACTAATCCTAATCCTAACCGTAACACTAACCCTAACCCTAATCCAAACCCTAATCCTAACGCTAATCCTAATCCTAACGCTAACTCTAACCCTAACCTAATCCTTACCGTAAACATAACCCTAACCCTAACCCCAACGCTAACCACAACCCCAACCTTAACCCTAACCTTTACCCTAATCCTAACTCTAATCCTAACCCTAATCCTAATCCAAATCATAACACTAACCCAAACCCTAACCCTAATTCTAACCCTAATCCTAACACAAACCCTAACCTTAATCCTAACCCTAATCAAAACCCTTACCCTAACCCTTACCCTAATCCTAATACAAATTCTAACGCTAATCCTAATACTAACACTAACCCTAATCGTAAACCTAATCCTAACCCTAATCAACCCTAAACCTAACCCTAATCCTAACTTTAACTCTAATCCTCACCCTAATCCTAAACCTAATCCTAACCCTAACTTTAATCCTAACCCTAACCTTAATCCTAACCCTAATCCTTACCCTAATCCTTACCCTAACCCTAACCCTAACGGTAACCCTTATTCTTACCCTAATCCTAACCCTAACCCTCACCCTAATCCAAACCCTAATCCTAACCCTAACCCAAACTCTAATCATAATCCTAACTGTAATCCTAACCATAATCCTAACCCTAACAATAATCATAACCCTAATCCTAACCCTAATCTTAAACCTAACCCAAATCCTAACCTTAACTCTAATCCTTACCCTAATCCTAACCCTAATCCTAACTTTAATCATAACCCTAAACCTAACCCTAATCCTTACCCTAATCCTAACACTAATCCTAATCCTAACCCTAATCCTAACACTAACCCTAATCCTTACCTAATTCTAGCCCTAATCCTAATCCTAATCCTGACCCTAATCCTAGCCCTGACCCTAATCCTAACACTAATCCTAACCCTAATCCAAATCATAACCCTAACCCTAACCTGAATCCTAACCCTAACCCAAACCCTAACCTGAAATCTAACCCTAATCTTATTCCTAATCCTAACCCTAACCCTAACATTAATCCTAACCCTAATCCTAACCCTAATCCTGACCCTAATCCTAACCCTAACTCAAACTCTAATCCTAACCGTAATCCTAACCCAAACCCTAATCCTAACCCTAATCCTAACACTAACCCTAATCCTAACCCTAATCCTAACCCAAATCCTAACCCTAACCGTTATCCTTACCATAATCCTAACCCTAATTCAAACTCTAATCCTAACCGTAATCCTAACCCTAACCCTAATCATAATCCTAACCCTAATTCTAACCCTAATCCTAATTATAATCCTAACCCTAAACCTAATCTTAACTCTAATCTTTACCCTAATCCTACCCCTAACCTTAATCCTAACCCTAACCCTAATCCTAAACCTAATGTTAATCCTAACCCTGATCCTTAACCTAATCCTCATGCTAATCCTAACACTTACCCTAATTCTAACCCTAATCCTAACCCAAACCCAAACTTTAATCCTAACCCAAACCCTAATCCTAACACTAACCCTAACACTAATCCTACCCTAATCCTAACCCTAATTCTAATCCTAACCCTAAACCTAACCCTAATCCTTACCCTAATCCTAACCCTAACGCTAACCCATATCCTTACCCTAACCCTAACCCTGACACTAATCCTAAACCTAACTCTAATCCTAACCCTAATCCTGACCCTAATCCTAACCCTAATCCTAACCGTAATCCTAAACCGAATCCTAACCCTAACCCAAATGCTAATCCTAACCCAAAACCTAACCCTAAACATAACCCTAACCCTAACCTTAATCCTAAACCTAACCCTAAACCTTACCCTAATACTAACCCTAACTCGAATCCTAACCCTTACCCTAACACTAACCCTAATCTGAACTCTAATACTAATCCTAACTGTAATCTGAACCCGAACCCTAGCCTAATCATAATCATAACCTTAATTTTACCCTAATCCTAATTATAATCCTAACCCTAATCCTAACCCTAATTATAACCTTAAACCTAACCCTAACCCTAACCTTAACTCTAATCTTTACCATAATCCTAACCCTAACCCTAACCCTAATCCTAAAACTAATCCTAACCCTAAACCTAACCCAAATCCTAACCTTAACTCTAATCCTTACCCTAATCCTAACCCTAACCCTATTCCTAAACTTAATCCTAACCCTAATTCTAACCCTAACCCTAACCTTAATCCTAACCCTAATCCTTACCCTAATCCTTACCCTAATCCTAACACTAACCTAACACTAACCCTAATCCTAACCCTAATCCTTACCTAATTCTAACCCAAACCCTAATCCTGACCCTAGTCCTAATCCTAACCCTAATCCTGACCCTAATCCTAACCCAAACCCTAAACCTAACCCTAATTCTAACAGTAAACCTAACCCTAATCTAATCCTAACCCTAAACCTAACCCTAACCCCAACCCTAACCCCAACCTTAACCCTAACCCTTACCCTAATCCTAACACTAATCCTAACCCTAATCCTTCCCCTTATCCTAACCCTAATCCTAACCCAAATCATAACACTAACCCTAACCCTAACCCTTACCCAAATCCTAACCCTAATTCTAACCCTAATCCTAACGCAAACCCTAACCTTAATCCTAACCCTAATCTTATTCCTAACCCTAATCATAATCCTAATCCTAACCCTAACGTTAATCCTAACCATAACCTTAACCCTAATCCTAACCCTAATCCAAAGAGTAATCCTAATCATAATCCTAACCCTAACCCAAACACTAACCCTAAACCTAACCCTAACCCTACTCCTAATCCTCACCCTAACCCTAACTACAATCCTAACCGAAACCCTAACCTTAACCCTAATCCTAACCCTAATACAAACCCTAATCCTAACCCTAATTGTAACCCTAATCCTAACCCTAACCCTACCCTTAACCCTAATCCTTACCCTAATCCTAACCCTAAACCTAATCCTAACCCTAATCCAAATACTAATCCTAATGCTAATCCTAACCCTAATCCTGACCCTAATCCTAACCCTAACCCAAACACTAATCCTAATCCTAATACAAACCCTAATCCTAACACTAATACTAACCCTAATTCTAACCCTAATCTAATCCTTACCCTAAACATAACCCTAACCCTAACCCCAACCCTAACCACAACCACCTTAAACCTAATCCTTACCCTAATCCTAACTCTAATTCTAACCCTAAACCTAACCCTAATCCTAACCCTAATCCAAAGAGTAATCCTAACACTAATCCTAATCATAATCCTAACCTAACCCAAACCCTAACCCAAACACTAACCCTAAACCTAACCCTAAAAATAACCCTAACCCTACTCCTAATCCTCACCATAACCCTAACTATAATCCTAACCGTAACCCTAACCCTAACCTTAACCCTAATCCTAACCCTAACCCTAATTGTAACCCTAATCCTAACCCTAATCCAAATACTAATCCTAATGCTAATCCTAACCCTAATCCTGACCCTAATCCTAACCCTAACCCAAACTCTAATCCTAATACAAACCCTAATACTAACCCTAATTCTAACCCTAATCTAATCCTTACCCTAAACATAACCCTAACCCTAACCCCAACCCTAACCACAACCACAACCTTAAACCTAATCCTTACCCTAATCCTAACTCTAATTCTAACCCTAAACCTAACCCTAATCCTAACCCTAATCCAAAGAGTAATCCTAACACTAATCCTAATCATAATCCTAACCCTAACCCAAACCCTAACCCAAACACTAACCCTAAACCTAACCCTAAAAATAACCCTAACCCTACTCCTAATCCTCACCCTAACCCTAACTATAATCCTAACCGTAACCCTAACCCTAACCCTAATACAAACCCTAATCCTAACCCTAACCCTAACCTTAATCCTAATCCTAATCCAAATACTAATCTTAATGCTAATCCTAACCCTAAACCTAACCCTAACCCCAACGCTAACCACAACCACAACCTTAACCCTAATCCTTACCCAAATCCTAACTCTAATTCTAACCCTAAACCTAACCCTAACCCAAATCATAACACTAACCCTAACCCTTACCCTAATTCTAACCCTAATCCTAACCAAACCCTAACCTTAATCCTAACCCTAATCCTAGTCCTAATCCTAACCCTAATCCTAACCATAATCCCAAAAAAACCCTTATCCTAACACAACCCTAACCTAACCCGCACCCTAACCCCCTAACCCTAACCCAAACCTAACCCAAACCCTAACCCTAACGCCAATCCTAATTCTAACCCTAATCCTTACCCTAATCCTAACCCAACCTAACCCTAACCCAAATCATAACCCTAACCCTAATCCTTACCCAAATCCTAACCCTAATCCTAACCCCAATCCCAACCCTAACCCCATCCTTAACCCCAACCCTTACTTCCCTAACCCTAACGTCCCTAACCCCAACCCTAACATCCCTAACCCTCACCATAACCCCTAACCCTAACGGTTTAAATGTTTAAACGGATTATATGATATATTACGTAGAAAGATTTTATAAGATTTCATAAATAAATAAAAAAATATTTTCCTAAAATTATTTTCCTAACCCTCACCCTAACCCTAACCTAATCCTAACCCTAACCCCAACCCCAATCCTAACAATAATCCTAACCCTAATCTTAATCCTAACCCTAATCATAATCCTAATCCTAACGTTAATCCTAACCCTAACCCTAATACTAAGCGTAATCCTAACACTAATCCTAATCCTAACCCAAACACTAACCCTAAACCTAACCCTACTCCTAATCCTAACCCTAATCCTCACCCTAACCCTAACTATAATCCTAACCCTAACCCTAACCTTAACCCTAATACAAACACTAATCCTAACCCTAATTGTAACCCTAACCCTAACCCTAACCCTTACCCTACTCCTAACCCTAACCTTAATCCTAACCCTAACCCTAATCCAAATACTAATCCTAATGCTAATCCTAACCCTTACCCTAATACTGACCCTAATCCTAACCCAAACTCTAATCCTAACCGTAATCCTAACCCAAACCCTAATCCTAACCCTAATCATAACCCTAATCCTAACACTAATCCTAAACCTAACCCTAATCCTAACCCTCATCCTAACCCTCTCTTATCCTTACCCTAATTCTTACCCCAATCCTAACCCTAATCCTGACACTAATCCTAATCCTAACCCTAATCCAAACCCTAATCCTAACGCTAATACTAACCCTAATTCTAACCCTAACACTAATCTAATCCTTACCCAAAACATAACCCTAACCGTAACCCCAACCACAAACTTAACCCTTACCCTAATCCTAACTCTAATCCTAACCCTAAACCTAACCCTCACCCAAATCATAACCCTAACCCTTACCCTAACCCTAACTCGAATCCTAATCCTAACCCTAATTCTAACCCAAACCCTAACCTTAATCCTAACCCTATTCCTAGTCCTAATCCTAACCCTAATCATAACCCTAATCCAACAATAACCCTAATACTTACCCTAATACTAACCGTAACCCTAATCCTGACCCTAATCCTAACCCTCATCCTAACCCTAATCCTAACCTTAACCCTAACTCCAACCCTAACCCAACCCCAACCCTAACCCGCACCCTAACCCCAACCCTAACCCAAACGCTAATCCTAATCCAAATTCTAACCCTAACCCTAATTTTTACCCTAACCCTAATCCTAACCCAAATCATAACCCTAACCCTAACCCTAACGCAAATCCTAACCCTAACCCCAACCCTAACCCCTACCCTAACCCCATCCCCAACCCCAACTCTTACGTCCCTAACCCTAACGTCCCTAACCCTAACCTAACCCTTACGTCCCTAACCCTAACATCCCTAACCCTCACCCTCACCCCTAACACTAACGGTTTAAATGTTTAAACGGATTATATGATATATTATGTAGAAAGATTTTAAAGATTTCATAAATAAAAAAAATATTTTCCTAAAATTATTTGCCTAACCCTAACCCCCCTAACCCAAACCCTACCCCCCCTAACACGAACCCTAACCCCAACCCCAACCCCTAACCCCAACCCCTAACCCCAACCCTAACCCAACCAAACCCAACCCTAGCCCTAACCCCCTAACCCCCTAACCCTAACCCCTAACCCTAACCCAACCCCACCCCCACCCCAAACCCTAACCCCCTAACCCTAACCTCAAACCCTAACCCCAACCCTAACCCAAACACTAACAGTATCCCCTAACCCTAACCCAACACTAACCCTAACCCTCCTAACCCTAACCCCCCTAACCCTAACCCTAACCCCCTAACCCTTACCCTACCCCTACCCCTCACCCCCCTAACCCTAACTTTAACGTAACCCTAACCTTACCCTAACCCCCCCTAACCCTAACCCCAACCCTAACCATGTGAGTGACTACTGTGTGGCTTCGGGAGCCAGGGTCAATGAGAAGAGTCACCTGTTTTGGCTGGATGGGCACCGGGGCAAGATCAGGCGTTGCTCCAGGGACATCATGGTGAGGGAGGCGGTGGTGGAGGAAGAGGTGGTCGAGCGCATTCGCATCCTACGCATCTTCTATGCCCTTGATGGCAGGGGCTGGAGGTTTAACTGGGAGTGGTGGGGCCAGAGGGTAGCCGACAATCTTCGCACTTGGAGGAATTGGAAGATAACCCGGGCCCAAAAGGTTCAGTACTTGGTCACCTATTGTGTGGCGGCGGGGAATTTAGTTGCCGAGGTGTACCCACCACCGAGTGATGTGATGGCCAAGGCGGCCAGGGGCTGTTGGTGTTGGCTCTTTGGGGCGGCGGTCTTTCCCGTGGACCGTGTGGCAGTGCAAAGGAGGACGGAGGGGGGCCTGGCGCTCATGGATATGGGGCTGTGGTTCTTGGCCAGGTTCTTGGTGGGCAATGTCACGCTGCCGCCGCCACCACCAACACTAGACACCAACATCGCCTGCATCACAAGGGGTGGAGGTGGGACATCTGACCTGGGGTGATGACTGGGTGGCCGAGACTGTGTGGGGCTTGGAGGGCTGGTGGGCCCAGCTGATGGAGGCCCTGGAAAGGGGTTTGCGGGGGGAGCAGCAGTAGCAGCAGGAGAAGTCAACGGGGGCTGGCTCTGCTGGCTCCAGAGAAGGCCCAGCAGCAGCAGCAGCAGGAAGAACAACAACAGGGGGGCTCGCTGTAGGCAAGACAACGGACACCAAGAGGAGGCAGCGAAGGCTGCTGAGGAGGGGGGATAGGAGGAGGCGGTTGCCGGATTTCATGGGGGAGTTGGCTCTGGTCATCGCCAGGAACGAGGTGTTAGTGGGGGAGCTGGCCAGGGTTGTTCTGGCAAGATGGAGGAGGCAGAGGCAGCAGCAGAAGGGGAGGAGGCGGAGTTGGGCGGCTGTGCTGTATTGGAATCTGTTCCAGAAGATGAGGGCGGAGCCCTATGATGCAATGAGGAGGGCACTGCCTGTGGGGGGGGGGGAATGGGTCGCAATACCTGTTGCGGCCGGTTTTCCCATTGCAGCCGTTCCGGGATGGGACCATCCCTTACTTTTTTGGGGATGTCCAGTGGGAGGCATACCATCAGGTGTTGGAGGTTGCAAAGGTGTGGAGGAGGAAGCAGCAGAAGCGGCAGCAGCAGCAGTGGGGCCAGTCCCAGCCAAGACAGTCCCAGTCCCAGATCCAGCAGGAGCAACGGCAGGAGCAACAGCAGCAGCATGCAAAGGGCGATCTGTCTTGCCAGAGAACGCTCTGTGTGCGGTGCTTTGCGGGATTGCCTGTGGAGCGGAGGCTGGTGGAGGACGTTGCCCACATGGTGAAGTACTGTCCGGCGGTGCGGAGGGAGTGGGCGGGTCTGGTGAGACTCATGGCCTGGCCCTATTTGGTCTTTCAGGCTTGGGAAGCGGTGGTCTCAGGACTAGAGCCGCCGGGGGGAGTGGGCCGGCCGTGGAAGCCCCCATGCTCCAAGCTGTCTTGTGTGGTTCGCCTGCTGAACTTGCTCATGGTGTAGGTTTTGGCGAACAGGGATTGGGAGGAGCGGACTGGCCAGGTGGTGCCACTGAAGGAGACCTTGCGGGCAATGGTGAACAGATTGGGCCGCAT
The DNA here is from genome assembly GCF_029931775.1 of Euleptes europaea. NCBI lineage: Eukaryota > Metazoa > Chordata > Lepidosauria > Squamata > Sphaerodactylidae > Euleptes > Euleptes europaea. Next base: position 95,054 of record NC_079327.1, read on the forward strand.
TCGGGATTGGGAGCGGATGCGGGCCAATGGCAGTGGTTCCTGGACGTAAACCCACCGGTGCCGTAAGGACTATGGATTGCAGATTACAGATTATGGACTATGGATTATGGCGTTTGGATTATGGCGTTTGGATAATGGATTATGGATTATGGACTCTGGACGTTGGACTCTCGACTTTGGATTCTGGACTTTGGACTCTGGCTCTTGGATGATGGATGACGGATATTGGAGTGTTCTGGACTATGGAATATAGCAGTTCATCATGATGGATGATGGGGTGTAGTTGTTTTGGTGTGTAGTGTATTGTAGTGTATTGTAAGTGTACTGTAGTGTACAGTACTATCCTATGTTGGTGAAAGGTTGCAACAATAAAACTATTCAAAACTATTAAAAACATTCAAAAATCCTAATCCTAACCCTAAAAACCCCAACCCCTAATCCCAACCAAAACCCTAACCCCAACCACAATCCTAACACCAACCCCCTAACCCCCTAACCCTAATCCTAACCCCAACCCCAACCACAACCCTAACGCCAACCCTAACCCTAACGCCAATCCTAACCCTAACCCCAACCCTAACCCGTAAAGAGTTGTAGGGGAACCTGTGCATTAGATATTCAAAGATTATTTGGGAAGTGGGGGCTTAAAGCCAAGGCAGTAAAGTGTTGTAGGGGAACCTGTGCATTATGTATACAGAAATTTTTTGTGAAGGGGGGAGGATTAAAGCCCAGGCAGTAAAGTAGTGTAGGGGATAATGTCCTTTAGATATTCAATTATTGGGGAAGAGGGGCTTAAAGCCCAGGCAATAAAATAGCGTGGTGGAACATGTGCATTATGTATACAGAGATTATTTGGAAAGGGGGGGCTTTAACCTGTGAATTAGATATTAAAGATGAGTTGGGAAGAGGAGACTTAGGCCCAGGAAGTAAAGAAGTGTAGGGGAACCTGAGCATTAGATATTCAAAGATTATTTGGGAAGGGGGGGCTTCAAGCCCAGGCAGAAAAGTAGCGAAGAGGTACCTGAGCATTAGGTGTTAAGAGATAATTTGGGAAGGGGGAGCTTAAAGCCCAGGCAGTAAAATAGTGAACGGGAACCTGTATGTTAGAAGGTCAAATATTATTTGGGAAGGTGGGGGGCTTAAAGCCTAGGCAGTAAAGAAGCTGAGGAGAACCGCTGCATTAGACATTCAAAGATTATTTAGGAAGGGGGGCTTAAAGCCCAGGCAGTTAAGTATTGTTGGGGAACATGTGCATTAGGAATTAAAAGATTATTTGTGAAAGGGGGGGGCTTAAAGCCCAGGTAGTAAAGTAGCGTGGGGGAAAATGTGTATTATGTATACAGAGATTATTTGGAAAGGGGGGGCTTTAACCTGTGAATTAGATATTCAAAGATGAGTTGGGAAGGGTGGGCTTAAAGCCCAGGCAGTAAAGTAGTGAAGGGGATCTTGTGCATTAGGTATTCAGAGATAATTTGAGAAATGGAGGCTTAAAGCCCAGGCAGTAAATAGTGAAGGGGAACCTGTCCATTAGGTATTCAGGGATTATTTGAGAGGGGGTGGCTTAAAGTCCAGGCAGTAAAGTAGTGTAGGGAAACCTCAGCATTCAATATTCAAAGATTATTTGGGAAGGGAGCCTTAAAGCCAAGGCAGTAAAGTAGTGTAGGGGAACCTGTAAATTAGATAATCAGAGATTATTTCGGAAGGGGGGCTTAAAGCCCAGAAAGTAAAGTAGTGTAGGGGAACCTGGGCATTAGATATTCAAAGAGTATTTGGGAAGGGGGGGCTTAAAGCCCCGACAGAAAAGTAGTGTAGGGGAACCTGTCTTTTCGATATTCAAGGATTACTTGGGAAGAGGGGGCTTAAAGCAGAGGCAATAAATAGTGTAGGCGAACCTGTGCTTTAGGTATTCAGAGATTATTTGGGAAGGGGGGCTTAAAGCCCTGGCCTTAAAGAAGTTAAGAAATACCTGTGCATTAGGTATTCAGAGATAATTTGGGAAGGGGGGGCTTAAAGCCCAAGCAGTAAAGTAGTGAAGGGGAACTTGTACGTTAGAAGTTCAATGATTATTTGGGAAGCGGGGCTAAAAGCCCAGTCAGTAAAGTAGTTTAGGGGAACCTGTGCATTAGGAATTTAGAGGTTATTTGGGAAGGGGGGGCTTAAAGCCCAGGCAGTAAAGTAGTGTAAGGGTACCTGTGAATTAGATATACAGATATTTATTGGGAAGGGGGGCTTAAAGCCAGGGCAGAATAGGTGTGAAGGGGTACCTGTGCATTACGTGTTCAGAGATCATTTAGAAAGGGTGGGCGTAAAGCCCAGGCAGTAAAGTAGTGAAGGGGAACCTGTGCATTAGGTATTTAGAGATTATTTGGGAAGGGTGGGCATAAAGCGCAGGCAGTAAAGTAGTGTAGCGGAAACTGTGCATTAGATATTCAAAGATTATTTGGGTAGGGGGGCGTAAAGCCCAGGCAGGATAATAGAGAAGGGGAACATGTTTATTAGGTATTCAGAGACAATTTGGGAGGGGGGGGGCTTAAAGCCCAGGCAGTAGTAAAGAGGTACATGTGCGTTAGGTATTCAGAGATAATTTGGGAAGGGGGGGCTTAAAGCCCAGGCAATAAAGTAGTGAAGGGGATCTTGTGCATTAGGTATACAAAGATAATTTGGGAAAGGGGGCTTAAAGCCCAGGCAGTAAAGTAGTGAAGGGGAAACTGTGCATTAAATATTAAGAGACAATTTATGTAGGGGGGGCTTAAAATCCAGGCAGTAAAGTAGTTTACGGGAACCTGTGCGTTAGGTATTTAGAGATTATTTGGGAAGGGGGGGCTTAAAACCCAGGCAGAATACTAGGGAACGGGTACCTGTGCATTAGGTATTCAGAGACAATTTGAGTAGGGGGAGCTTAAAGCCCAGACAGTAAAGAAGTATAGGGGAACCTGTACATTAGATAATCAGAGATTATTTCGGAAGGGGGGCTTAAAGCCCAGAAAGTAAAGTAGTGTAGGGGAACCTGGGCATTAGATATTCAAAGAGTATTTGGGAAGGGGGGGCTTAAAGCCCCGACAGAAAAGTAGTGTAGGGGAACCTGTCTTTTCGATATTCAAGGATTACTTGGGAAGAGGGGGCTTAAAGCAGAGGCAATAAATAGTGTAGGCGAACCTGTGCTTTAGGTATTCAGAGATTATTTGGGAAGGGGGGCTTAAAGCCCTGGCCTTAAAGAAGTTAAGAAATACCTGTGCATTAGGTATTCAGAGATAATTTGGGAAGGGGGGGCTTAAAGCCCAAGCAGTAAAGTAGTGAAGGGGAACTTGTACGTTAGAAGTTCAATGATTATTTGGGAAGCGGGGCTAAAAGCCCAGTCAGTAAAGTAGTTTAGGGGAACCTGTGCATTAGGAATTTAGAGGTTATTTGGGAAGGGGGGGCTTAAAGCCCAGGCAGTAAAGTAGTGTAAGGGTACCTGTGAATTAGATATACAGATATTTATTGGGAAGGGGGGCTTAAAGCCAGGGCAGAATAGGTGTGAAGGGGTACCTGTGCATTACGTGTTCAGAGATCATTTAGAAAGGGTGGGCGTAAAGCCCAGGCAGTAAAGTAGTGAAGGGGAACCTGTGCATTAGGTATTTAGAGATTATTTGGGAAGGGTGGGCATAAAGCGCAGGCAGTAAAGTAGTGTAGCGGAAACTGTGCATTAGATATTCAAAGATTATTTGGGTAGGGGGGCGTAAAGCCCAGGCAGGATAATAGAGAAGGGGAACATGTTTATTAGGTATTCAGAGACAATTTGGGAGGGGGGGGGCTTAAAGCCCAGGCAGTAGTAAAGAGGTACATGTGCGTTAGGTATTCAGAGATAATTTGGGAAGGGGGGGCTTAAAGCCCAGGCAATAAAGTAGTGAAGGGGATCTTGTGCATTAGGTATACAAAGATAATTTGGGAAAGGGGGCTTAAAGCCCAGGCAGTAAAGTAGTGAAGGGGAAACTGTGCATTAAATATTAAGAGACAATTTATGTAGGGGGGGCTTAAAATCCAGGCAGTAAAGTAGTTTACGGGAACCTGTGCGTTAGGTATTTAGAGATTATTTGGGAAGGGGGGGCTTAAAACCCAGGCAGAATACTAGGGAACGGGTACCTGTGCATTAGGTATTCAGAGACAATTTGAGTAGGGGGAGCTTAAAGCCCAGACAGTAAAGAAGTATAGGGGAACCTGTACATTAGATATCCAAAATTTATTTGGGAAGGGGGGGCTTAAAGCCCAAGCAGTAAAGCAGTGTAGGGGAACCTGTGAATTAGAAAATCAGAGATTATTTGGGAAGGGGGGCTTTATACCAAGGCAGAAGTGTAGTATAGGGGTACCTGTGAATTACGTATTCAGAGATAAATGGAAAGGGCGGGCTTAAAGCCCACCCAGGAAAGTAGTGAAGGGGAACCTGTGAATTAGATAATCAGAGATTATTTGGGAAAAGGGGGCTTAAAGCCCAGGCAGTAAAGAAGTGTAGGGGATCCTGTGCATTAGGTATTCAGAGATAATTTGGGAAAAGAGGGCTTAAAGCCCAGGCAGTAAAGCAGTGTACGGGAACCTGTGCATTAGATAATCAGAGATTATTGGGAAGGGGGGCTTAAAGCCCAGGAAGAATATAAGTGAAAGTGTAACAGTGCATTAAATATTCAGAGACAATTTGGGTATGAGGAGCTTAAAGCACAGGCAGTAAAGTAGTGTAGCGGTATCTGTGCATTATATATTCAAAGATTATTTGGGAAGGGGGGCGTAAAGCCCACCAGGATAATGGAGAAGGGGAACATGTTTATTAGGTTTTCAGAGACAATTTGGGAGGGGGGGCTTAAAGCCCAGGCAGTATAGTAGAGAAAAAGGAATCTGTGCATTAGATATTCAGAGATAATTTGGGAAGGGGGGGCTTAAAGCCCAGGCAGTAAAGTAGTGAAGGGGATCTTGTGCATTGGGTATTCAGAGATAATTTGGGAAACGGGGGCTTAAAGCCCAGGCAGTAAAGTAGTGAAGGGGAAACTGTGCATTAAATATTTAGAGATTATTTGGGAAGGGGGGACTTAAAGTACAGGGAGTAAAGTAGTGTAGTGGAACCAGTGCATTAGATATTCAAAGATTATTTGGGAAGGGGGGCTTAAGGCCCAGGCAGTAAAGAAGCGAAGGGGAATTTACACATTAGAAGTTCAATGATTATTTGGGAAGCGGGGCTAAAAGCCCAGTCAGTAAAGTAGTTTAGGGGAACCTGTGCATTAGGTATTTAGAAATTATTTGGGAAGTGGGGGGTTAAAGCCCAGGCAGTATAGTAGTATAGCGGAACCTGTGCATTAGACATTCAGAGATTATTTGGGAAGGGGGGCTTAAAGCCCAGGCAGAATATAAGGGAAGGGGTACCAGTACATTAAATATTAAGAGACAATTTGGGTACGAAAGGCTTAAAGCCCAGGCAGTAAAGTAGTGTAGCGGAACCTGTGCATTAGATATTCAAAGATTATTTGGGAAGGGGGGCTAAAAGCCCAGGAAGGATAGTAGAGAAGGGGAACATGTTTATAAGGTATTCAGAGATAATTTGGGAGGGGGGGCTTAAAGCCCAGGCAGTAAAGTAGTGAAGGGGAATCTGTGCATTAGGTATTCAGAGATAATTTGGGAAAGGGGGGCTTAAAGCCCAGGCAGTAAAGTAGTGTATAGGAACGTGTGAGGTAGATATTCAGAGATTTGGGAAAGGGGGGGCTTAAAGCCCAGGCAGTAAAGTAGTATAGGGGAACCTGTGAATTAGATAATCAGAGATTATTTGGGAAGGGGGGCTTAAAGCCAAGGCAGAATAGTAGTGAAGGGGTACCTGTGCATTACTGTTCAGAGATGATTTAGAAAGGGTGGGCGTAAACCCCAGGCAGTAAACTAGTGTAGGGGAACCTGTGCATTAGGTATTTAGAGATTTTTTGGGAAGGGTGGGCATAAAGCCCAGGCAGTAAAGTAGTGTAGGGGAACCTGTGCATTAGATAATCAGAGATTATTTGGGTACGAGGGGCTTAAAGCCCGGGCAGAATATAAGTGAAGGGGTAACAGTGCATTAAATATTTAGAGATTATTTGGGTACGAGGGGCTTAAAGGCCAGGGAATAAAGTAGTGTAGCGGAATCTGTGCATTAGATATTCAAAGATTATTTGGGAAGGGGGGCGTAAAGCCCAGGCAGGATAATAGAGAAGGGGAACGTGTTTATTAGGTATTCAGAGACATTTTGGAAGGGGGGGCTTAAAGCCCAGGAAGTACTAAAGAGGTGCATGTGCGTTAGGTATTCAGAGATCATTTGGGAAGGGTGGGCTTAAAGCCCAGGCAGTAAAGTAGTGAAGGGGATCTTGTGCATTAGGTATTCAGAGATAATTTGAGAAAGGGGGGCTTAAAGCCCAGGCAGTAAATAGTGAAGGGGAACGTGTTTATTAGGTATTCAGGGATTATTTGAGAGGGGGTGGCTTAAAGTCCAGGCAGTAAAGTAGTGTAGGGAAACCTCAGCATTCAATATTCAAAGATTATTTGGGAGGGGAGCTTTAAAGCCCAGGAAGTAAAGTAGTTTAGGGGAACCTGTAAATTAGATAATTAGCGATTATTTGGGAAGGGCATCTTAAAGCCCAGACAGAAAAGTAGTGTAGGGGAACCTGTCTTTTCGATATTCAAAGATTACATGGGAAAAGGGGGCTTAAAGCAGAGGCAATAAATAGTGTGGGCAAATCTGTGCTTTAGGTATTCAGAGATTATTTGGGAAGGGGGGCTTAAAGCCCTGGCCTTAAAGAAGTGAGGACATACCTGTGCATTAGGTATTCAGAGATAATTTGGGAAGGGGGGGCTTAAAGCCCAGGCAGTAGTGAAGGGGAACCTGTGAATTAGATAATCAGAGATTTATTGGGAAGGGGGGCTTAAAGCCAGGGCAGAATAGGTGTTAAGGGGTACCTGTGCATTACGTGTTCAGAGATATTTTTATAAATGGTGGGCGTAAAGCCCAGGCAGTAAAGTAGTGAAGGGGAACCTGTGCATTAGGTATTTAGAGATTATTTGGGAAGGGTGGGCGTAAAGCCCAGGCAGTAAAGGAGTGTAGGGGAACCTGTGCATTAGATAATCAGAGATAATTTGGGAAGGGGGGCTTAAAACCAAGGCAGAATATAAGTGAAGGGGTAACAGTGCATTAAATATTCAGAGACAATTTGGGTACAAGGGGTTTAAAGCCCAGGCAGTAAAGTAGTATAGCGAAAATTGTGCATTAGATATTCAAAGATTATTTGAGTAGGGGGGCGTAAAGCCCAGGCAGGATAATAGAGAAAGGGAACGTGTTTATTAGGTATTAAGAGACAATTTGGGAGGGGGAGCTAAAAGCCCAGGCAGTAGTAAGGAGGTACATGTGCGTTAGGTATTCAGAGATAATTTGGGAAAGGGGGGCTGAAAGCCCAAGAAGTAATGTAGTGAAGGGGAAACTGTGCATTAAGTATTTAGAGATTATTTGGAAAGGGGGGGCTTAAAGCCCAGGCATTAAACAAGTGAAAGGGAACCTGTGCATTAGGTATTCAGAGATTTGGGAAGGGGGGGCTTAAAGCCCAGGCAGTAAAGAAGTGTAGGGGAACCTGTACATTAGATATTCAAAGATTATTTGGGAAGGGCGGGCTTAAAGCCCAGGCAGTAAAGTAGTGTAGGGGAACCTGTGAATTAGATAATCAGAGATTATTTGGGAAGGGGGGCTTAAAGACCAGAAAGTATAGTAGAGAAGGGGAACGTTTTTATTACGGGAACTTGTACGTTAGAAGTTCAAAGATTATTTGGTAAGGGGGCTAAAAGCCCAGGCAGAATACCGGTACTAGAGAAGGGGAACCTGTGCATTATGCATTCAGAGATAATTGTGAAGGGGGGGCTTAAAACCCACGCAGTATAGTAGAGAAAGGGAACCTGTGCATTTGGTATTCAGAGATAATTTGGGAACAGGGGGGCTTGAAGTCCGGGCACTGAAGTAGTAAACGGGTGCCTGTGCATTAGATATTCAAAGATTATTTGGGAAGGGGGGGCTTAAAGCCCAGGCAGTAAAGTTGTGTAGGGGATCCTGTGCATTAGGTATTCAAAGATTATTTGGGAAGGGGGGTTTAAAGCCCAGGAATTAAAGCAGTGTAGGAAAACCTGTACATTAGATATTCAAAGATTATTAGGGAAGGGGGCTAAAAGCCCAGGAAGTAAAGTAGTGTAGGGGAACCTGTGCATTAGGTATTCAAAGATTATTAGGGAAAGGGGGCTTAAAGCCCAGGCAGTAAAGTAGTGTAGGGGAACCTGTGCATTAGGTATTCAGAGATTATTTGGTAATGGGGGCTTAAAGGAGGCAGTAAAAAGTGTAGGGGAACCTGTGCTTTAGGTATTATGAGATTATTTGGGAAGAGGGGGCTTAAAGCCCAGGCAGGATAATAGAGAAGGGGAACGTGTTTATTAAGTACTAAGATACAATTTGGGAGGGGGGGCTTAAAGCCCAGGCAGTAGTAAAGAGGTACATGTGCGTTAGGTATACAGAGATAATTTGGGAAGGGGGGGCTTAAAACCCAGGCAGTAAATTAGTGAAGGGGATCTTGTGCATTAGGTATTCAGAGATAATTAGGGAAAAGGGAGCTTAAAGTCCAGGCAGTAAAGTAGTGAAGGGGAAACTGTGCATTAGGTATTTAGAGATTATTTGGGAAAGGGGGGCTTAAAGCCCAGGCATTAAACAAGTGAAAGGGAACCTGTGAATTAGGTATTCAGAGATTATTTTGGATGGGGGGGCTTAAAGCCCAGGCAGTAAAGAAATGTAGGGAAACCTGTACGTTAGATATTCAAAGATTATTTGGGAAGGGCGGCTTAAAGCCCAGGCAATAAAGTAGTGTAGGGGAACCTGTGAATTAGACAATCAGAGATTATTTGGGAAGGGGGGTTTAAAGCCCAGGAATTAAAGCAGTGTAGGAGAACCTGTGCATTAGATATTCAAAGATTATTATGGAAGGGGGCTAAAAGCTCAGGAAGTAAAGTAGTGTAGGGGAACCTGTGCATTAGGTATTTAGAGATTATTTGGGAAGTGCCGGCTTAAAGCCCAGGCAGTAAAGAAGTGTAGGGGAACCTGTGCATTAGATATTCAAAGATTATTTGGGAGGAGGGGCTAAAAGCCCAGGTAGAATACCGGTACTAGAGAAGGGGAACCTGTGCATTATGAATTCAGAGATAATTGTGAAGGGGGGGCTTAAACCCCAGGCAGTATAGTAGAGAAAGGGAACCTGTGCATTTGGTATTCAGAGATAATTTGGGAACAGGGGGGCTTAAAGTCGGGGCACTGAAGTAGTATACGGGTGCCTGTGCATTAGATATTCGAAGATTATTTGGGAAGGGGAGGCTTAAAGCCCAGGCAGTAAAGTTGTGAAGGTGATCCTGTGCATTAGGTATTCAAAGATTATTTGGGAACGGGGGCTTAAAGCGCAGGAATTAAACCAGTGTAGGAGAAACTGTGCATTAGATATTCAAAGATTATTAGGGAAGGGGGAGGCTTAAAGCCCAGGAAGTAAAGTAGTGAAGGGGAACCTGTGCATTAGGTATCCAGAGCTTAAAGCCCAGGCAGAATAGAAGTGAAGGGGTGCCTGTGCATTAAATCTTAAGAGACAATTTGGCTAGGGGGGGCTTAAAATCCAGGCAGTAAAGCAGTGTAGGGGAACCTGTGAATTAGATAATAAGAGATTATTTGGGAAGGGGGGCTTAAAGCCCAGACAGTAAAGCAGTGTAGGGGAACCTGTGCATTAGGTATTCAGAGACAATTTGGGTAGGGGGAGCTTAAAGCCCAGGCAGTAAAGAAGTGTAGGGGAACCTGTACATTAGATATTCAAAGATTATTTGGGAAGGGGGGCTTAAAGCCCAGGCAGAAAATTAGTGAAGGGGTACCTGTGCATTTGTGCCGGCGTAGGCCAAGGGCTGGGCGGTGCCCGCAGTCCTCAGACATGCGGGGGTTATCTAGCCCCTTTCGGAGCAGGCAACGAAGATTCTGTTATCTCTCAAGGTCTGTATTCAGAGGCGTCGTCAACACAGGCAGGAGTCAACGGCCGGAAAGATCAATCATAGCAGTAGCAAGAAGGCAGGGAAATTGCACGGTTGCTTCCAGAAAGTGAAAGTGTGCCTGCACTGCCTTTATCAGTCAGTGTACTTTCAAGCTAGGCTTCATCCTGCAACGACTCAGCACCAGTTCTCTGTCTGCTTAGGCTTTCCAGGCGAGCACTCCTTCGCCTACCCTGCAAAACTATACGCTGGCGAGTCCTGATATGCCTATCAGGTTCAGGTGAGCTTGGAGGGCTGCCATTCTCAGCTTCCACTGCAGGGGTTGGGGGACGAGTAGCTTCTGTCTGCCATTGTTCAATCTCTCTGCCTAGCTGTGGTTCCTGCTGAGTTGTTTCAGGCTCCTGTACTACTGACTGCAATGGAGGTACTGAAGGCCCAGGGGCAACCTGTTCCTCCACTTCAGCTCCAGAGTCCTCTGGGTCCTCAGCTCCGAAGGCAGGGCCCACGACAGCATTACGTGTTCAGAGATAATTTGGAAAGGGTGGGCGTAAATCCCAGGCAGTAGATAAGTGAAGGGGAACCTGTAAATTAGGTATTTAGGGATTATTTGGGAAGGGTGGGCGTAAAGCCCAGGCAGTAAAGTAGTGTAGGGGAACCTGTGAAATAGATAATCAGAGATTATTTGGGAAACGGGGCATAAAGCCCAGGCAGTAGTAAAGAGGTACATGTTCGTTAGGTATTCAGAGATAATTTGGGAAGGGGGGGCTTAAAGCCCAGGAAGGATGGTAGAGAAGGGGAACGTGTTTATTAGGTATTCAGAGATAATTTGGGATGGGGGGCTTAAAGCCCAGGCAGTAGTAAAGAGGTACATGTGCGCTAGGTATTCAGAGATAATTTGGGAAGGGTGGGCTTAAAGCCCAGGCAGTAAAGTAGTGAAGGGGATCCTGTGCATTAGGTATTCAGAGATAATTTGGGAAACGGGGGCTTAAAGACAGGCAGTAAAGTAGAGAAGGGGAAACTGTGCATTAGGTATTTAGGGATTATTTGAGAAAGGGGGGCTTAAAGCCCAGGCATTAAACAAGTGAAAGGGAACCTGTGCATTAGGTATTCAGAGATTATTTTGGAAGGGGGGGCTTAAAGCCCAGGCAGTAAAGAAATGTAGGGGAACCTGTATATTAGATATTCAAAGATTATTTAGGAAGGGGGGCTTAAAGCCCAGGCAATAAAGTAGTGTAGGGGAACCTGTGAATTAGACAATCAGAGATTATTTGGGAAGTGGGGTTTAAAGCCCAGGAATTAAAGCAGTGTAGGAGAACCTGTGCATTAGATATTCAAAGATTATTATGGAAGGGGGCTAAAAGCTCAGGAAGTAAAGTAGTGTAGGGGAACCTGTGCATTAGGTATTTAGAGATTATTTGGGAAGTGCCGGCTTAAAGCCCAGGCAGTAAAGAAGTGTAGGGGAACCTGTGCATTAGATATTCAAAGATTATTTGGGAGGGGGGGCTAAAAGCCCAGGTAGAATACCGGTACTAGAGAAGGGGAACCTGTGCATTATGAATTTATCTCTGAATTCAGAGATAAATGTGAAGGGGGGGCTTAAACCCCAGGCAGTATAGTAGAGAAAGGGAACCTGTGCATTTGGTATTCAGAGATAATTTGGGAACAGGGGGGCTTAAAGTCGGGGCACTGAAGTAGTATACGGGTGCCTGTGCATTAGATATTCAAAGATCATTTGGGAAGGGGAGGCTTAAAGCCCAGGCAGTAAAGTTGTGTAGGCGATCCTATGCATTAGGTATTCAAAGATTATTTGGGAAGGTGGGCTAAAAGCCCAGGAATTAAAGCAGTGTAGGAGAACCTGTGCATTAGATATTCAAAGATTATTAGGGAAGGGGGGGGCTTAAAGCCCAGGAAGTAAAGTAGTGAAGGGGAACCTGTGCATTAGGTATCCAGAGATTATTTGGGAAGGAAGGGTTTAAAGCCCAGGCAGGAAAGAAGTGTAGGGGAACCTGTACATTAGATATTCAAAGATTATTTGGGAAGGGAGGCTTAAAGCCCAGGCAGTAAAGTAGTGTAGGGGAACCTGTGAATTAGATAATCAGAGATTATTTGGGAAGGGGGGCTTAAAGCCCAGGCAGAAAAGTAGTGAAGGGGTACCTGTGCATTACGTGTTCAGAGATAATTTGGAAAGGGTGGGCGTAAAGCCCAGGCAGTAAAGTAGTGAAGGGGAACCTGTAAATTAGATTATCAGCGATTATTTGGGAAGGGGGGCTTAAAGCCCAGGAAGAAAAGTAGTGAAGGGGTACCTGTGCATTTGTGCCCGCGTAGGCCAAGGGCTGCGCGGTGCCCGCAGTCCTCAGACGTGCGGGGGTTATCTAGCCCCTTTCGGAGCAGGCAACGAAGATTCTGTTATCTCTCAAGGTCAGTATTCAGAGGCGTCGAAACAGGCAGGAGTCAACGGCCGGAAAGATCAATCATAGCAGTAGCAAAAAGGCAGGGAAATTGCACGGTTGCTTCCAGAAAGTGAAAGTGTTCCTGCACTGCCTTTATCAGTCAGTGTACTTCAAAGCTAGGCTTCATCCTGCAACGACTCAGCACCAGTTCTCTGTCTGCTTAGGCTTTACAGGCGAGCACTCCTTCGCCTACCCTGCAAAACTATACGCTGGCGAGTCCTGATATGCCTATCAGGTTCAGGTGAGCTTGGAGGGCTGCCATTCTCAGCTTCCACTGCAGGGGTTGGGGGACGAGTAGCTTCTGTCTGCCGTTGTTCAATCTCTCTGCCTAGCTGTGGTTCCTGCTGAGTTGTTTCAGGCTCCTGTACTACTGACTGCAATGGAGGTACTGAAGGCCCAGGGGTAACCTGTTCCTTCACTTCAGCTCCAGAGTCCTATGGGTCCTCAGCTCCGAAGGCAGGGCCCACGACAGCATTACGTGTTCAGAGATAATTTGGAAAGGGTGGGCGTAAAGCCCAGGCAGTAGAGTAGTGAAGGGGAACCTGTAAATTAGGTATTTAGGGATTATTTGGGAAGGGTGGACGTAAAGCCCAGGCAGTAAAGTAGTGTAGGGGAACCTGTGAAATAGATAATCAGAGATTATTTGGGAAATGGGGCATAAAGCCCAGGCAGTAGTAAAGAGGTACATGTTCGTTAGGTATTCAGATATAATTTGGGAGGGGGGGGGCTTAAAGCCCAGGAAGGATGGTAGAAGGGGAACGTGTTTATTAGGTATTCAGAGATAATTTCGGAGGGGGGGCTTAAAGCCCAGGCAGTAGTAAAGAGGTACATGTGCGTTAGGTATTCACAGATAATTTGGGAAGGGTGGGCTTAAAGCCCAGGCAGTAAAGTAGTGAAGGGGATCCTGTGCATTAGGTATTCAGAGATAATTTGGGAAAGGTGGGCTTAAAGCCCAGGCAGTAAAGTAGAGGAGAGGAACCTGTAAAGTAGATATTCAGAGATTATTTGTGAAAGGGGGGGCTTAAAGCCCAGGCAGTAAAGTAGTGTATGGGAACCTGTGAATTACATAAACAGAGATTATTTGGGAAGGGGGGCTTAAAGCCCAGGCAGAATATAAGTGACGGGGTAAAAGTGCATTAAATATTCACAGTCAAATTAGGTACGATGGGCTTAAAGCCCAGGAAGTAAAGTAGTGTAGCGGAACAAGTACATTAGATATTCAAAGATTATTTGGGTAGGGGGGCACAAAGCCCAGCCAGGATAATAAAGAAGGGGAATGTGTTTATTAGGTGTTCAGAGACAATTTGGGAGGGGGGGCTTAAAGCCCAGGCAGTAAAGTAGTGAACGGGAAACTGTGCATTAGGTATTTAGAGATTATTTGGGAAGGGGGGGCTTAAAGCCCAGGCAGTAAAAAAGCGAAAGGGAACCTGTGCATTAGATATACAGACATTATTTGAGAAGGGGGAGCTTAAAGCCCAGGCAGTAAAGAAGTGTAGGGGAACCTGTACATTAGATATTCAAAGATTATTTGGGAAGGGGGGCTTAAAGCCCAGGCAGTAAAGTAGTGTAGGAAAACCTGTGAATTAGATAATCGGAGATTATTTGGGAAGGGGGGCTTAAAGCCCAGGCAGTATAGTAGAGAAGGGGAACGTTTTTATTAGGGGAACTTGTACGTTAGAAGTTCAAAGATTATTTGGTAAATGCCGGCTTAAAGCCAAGGCAGTAAAGAAGTGTAGGGGAACCTGTGCATTAGATATTCAAAGATTATTTGGGAAGGGGGGCTAAAAGCCCAGGCAGAATACCGGTACTAGAGAAGGGGAACGTGTGCATTATGGATTCAGAGATAATTGTGAAGGGGGGGCTTAAACCCGAGGCAGTATAGTAGAGAAAGGGAAACTGTGCATTTGGTATTCAGAGTTAATTTGGGAACAGGGAGGCTTAAAGTCGGGGCACTGAAGTAGTATACGGGTGCCTGTGCATTAGATATTCAAAGATCATTTGGGAAGGGGGGGCTTAAAGCCCAGGCAGTAAAGTTGTGTAGGTAATCCTGAGCATTAGGTATTCAAAGATTATTTGGGAACAGGGGCTTAAAGCCCAGGAATTAAATCAGTGTAGGAGAAAATGCATTAGATATTCAAAGATTATTAGGGAAGGGGGGGGGCTTAAAGCCCAGGCAGTAAAGTAGTGTAGGGGAACCTGTGAATTAGGTAATCAGAGATTATTTGGAAAGGGGGGCTTAAAGCCCAGGCAGAAAAGTAGTGAAGGGGTACCTGTGCATTACGTGTTCAGAGATAATTTGGAAAGGGTGGGCGTAAAGACCAGGCAGTAAAGTGGTGAAGGGGAACCTGTAAATTAGATAATCAGCGATTATTTGGGAAGGGGGGCTTAAAGCCCAGACAGTAAAGTAGTGTTGGGCAACCTGTGCATTAGATATACAAAGAGTATTTGGGAAGGGGGGGCTTCAAGCCCAGGCAGAAAAGTAGTGTAGGGGATCCGGTCTCTTCGATATTAAAAGACTTCTTGGTAAGAGGGGGCTTAAAGCCCAGGAAGTAAATAGTGTGGGCAAACCTTTGCTTTAGGTATTCAGAGATTATTTGGGAAGGGGGGCTTAAACCCAGGAAGGATAGTAGAGAAGGGGAACGTGTTTACTAGGGATTCAGAGATAATTTGGGAAGGGGGGGCTTAAAGCCCAGGCAGTAAAGTAGTGTAGAGGAACCTGTGAAGTAGATATTCAGAGATTATTTGGGAAGGGGGGCTTAAAGACCAGGCAGTTTAGTAGAGAAGGGGAACGTTTTTATTAGGGGAACTTGTACGTTAGAAGTTCAAAGATTATTTGGGAAGTGCGGGTTTAAAGGCCAGGCAGTAAAGAACTGTAGGGGAACCTTTGAATTAGATATTCAAAGATTATTTGGGAAGGGGGGCTAAAAGCCCAGGCAGAATACCGGTACAAGAGAAGGGGAACCTGTGCATTATGCATTCAGAGATAATTGTGAAGGGGGGGCTTAAACCCCAGGCAGTATAGTAGAGAAAGGGAACCTGTGCATTTGGTATTCAGAGATAATTTGGGAACAGGGGGGCTTGAGATCCGGCCACTGTAGTAGTAAACGGGTGCCTGTGCATTAGATATTCCAAGATTATTTGGGAAGGGGGGGCTTAAAGCCCAGGCAGTAAAGTTGTGTAGGGGATCCTGTGCATTAGGTATTCAAAGATTATTTGGGAAGGGGGGTTTAAAGCCCAGGAATTAAAGCAGTGTAGGAAAACCTGTGCATTAGATATTCAAAGATTATTAGGGAAGGGGGGGCTAAAAGCCCAGGAAGTAAAGTAGTGTAGGGGAACCTGTGCATTAGGTATTCAAAGATAATTAGGGAAGGGGGGCTTAAAGCCCAGGCAGTAATGTAGTGTAGGGGAACCTGTGCATTAGGTATTCAGAGATTATTTGGTAATGGGGGCTTAAAGCCAGGCAGTAAATAGTGAAGGGGAACCTGTGCTTTAGATATTCAGAGATTATTTGGGAAGGGGGGCTTAAAGCCCAGGAAGTAATGTATTGTAGGGGAAACTGTGCATTAGGTATTTATAGATTATTTGGGAAGGGGGGGGCTAAAAGCCCAGGCAGTAAAGAAGTGAAAGGGAAAGTGTGCATTAGATATTCAAATATTATTTGGGAAGGGGGGCTTAAAGCCCAGGGAGTAAAGTAGTGTAGAGGAACCTGTGCATTAGATATTCAAAGATTATTTGGGAAGGGGGGCTTAAAGCCCAGGCTGTAAAGTAGTGTAGGGGAAACTGTGCATTAGGTATTTAGAGATTATTTGGGAAGGGGGGCGTAAAGCCCAGGCAAGAAAGAAGTGTAGGGGAACCTGTACATTAGATATTCAAATATTATTTGGGAAGGGGGGCTTAAAGCCCAGGGAGTAAAGTACTGTAGTGGAACCTGTGCATTAGATATTCAAAGATTATTTGGTATGGGGGGGGGGCTTAAAGCCCAGGCAGTAAAGAAGTGTAGGGGAAGCTGTGCATTAGAAATTCAAAGATTATTTGGGAAGGGGAGCTTAAAGCCCAGGCAGTATAGTAGAGAAGGGGAACGTTTTTATCAGGGGAACTTGTACGTTAGAAGTTCAAAGATTATTTGGGAAGGGCGGGCTTAAAGCCCAGGCAGTAAAGAAGTGTAGGAGAACCTGTGCATTAGATATTCAAAGATTATTTGGGAAGGGGGGCTTAAAGCCCAGGAAGCAGTAAAGTGGTAAATGTGCGTTAGGTATTCAGAGATAATTTGGGAAGGGGGGGCATAAAGCCCAGGCAATGAAGTAGTGAAGGGGATTCTGAGCATTAGGTATTTAGAGATTATTTGGGAAGGGGGGGCTTAAAGCCCTGGCAGTAAAGAAGTGTAAAGGAACCTGTGAATTAGATAATCAGAGATTATTTGGGAACGGGGGGTTTAAACCCCAGGAAGTATAGTAGAGAAAAGGAACCTGTGCATTTGGTAATCAGAGATAATTTGGGAACAGGGGGGCTTAAAGTCCGGGCACTGAAGTAGTATACGGGTGCCTGGGCATTAGATATTCAAAGATCATTTGGGAACAGGGGGGCTTGAAGCCCAGGCAGTAAAGTTGTGTAGGGGATCCTGTGCATTAGGTATTCAAAGATTATTTGGGAAGGCGGGCTTAAAGCCCAGGAATTAAAGCAGTGTAGCAGAATCTGTGCATTAGATATTCAAAGATTATTAGGGAAGGGGGGGGCTTAAAGCCCAGGAAGTAAAGTAGTGAAGGGGAACCTGTGCATTAGGTATCCAGAGATTATTTGGGAAGGGGGGCTTAAAGACGAGGCAGTATAGTAGAGAAGGGGAACGTTTTTATTAGGGGAACTTGTACGTTAGAAGTTCAAAGATTATTTGGGAAGTGCCGGCTAAAAGCCCAGGAAGTAAAGAAGTGTATGGGAACCTGTGCATTAGATATTAAAAGATTATTTGGGAGGGGGGGCTAAAAGCCCAGGCAGAATACCGGTACTAGAGAAGAGGAACCTGTTCGTTATGCATTCAGAGATAATTGTGAAGTGGGGGCTTAAACCCCAGGCAGTATAGTAGAGAAAGGGAATCTGTGCATTTGGTATTCAGAGATAATTTCGGAAAAGGGGGGCTTAAAAACCGGGCACTGAAGTAGTATACGGGTGCCTGTGCATTAGATATTCAAAGATTATTTGGGAAGGGGAGGCGTAAAGCCCAGGCACTAAAGTTGTGTAAGCGATCCTATGCATTAGGTATTCAAAGATTATTTGGGAAGGGGGGCTAAAAGCCCAGGAATTAAAGCAGTGTAGGAGAACCTGTGCATTAGATATTCAAAGATTATAAGGAAAGGGGGGGCTAAAAGCCCAGGAAGTAAAGTAGTGAAGGGGAACCTGTGCATTAGGTATCCAGAGATAATTTGGAAAGGGTGGGCGTAAAGCCCAGGCAGTAAAGTAGTGAAGGGGAACCTGTAAATTAGATAATCAGAGATTATTTGGGAAGGGGGGCTTAAAGCCCAGACAGTAAAGTAGTGTTGGGCAACCTGTGCATTTGATATTCAAAGAGTATTTGGAAAGGGGGGGTTTAAAGCCCAGGCAGGAAAGTAGTGTAGGGGATCCTGTCTTTTCGATATTCAAAGATTACTTGGTTAGAGGGGGCTTAAAGCCCAGGCAGTAAATAGTGTAGGCGAACCTGTGCTTTAGGTATTCAGAGATTATTTGGGAAGCGAGGGGGCTTAAAGCCCAGGCAGTAGTTTAGGGGAACCTGTGAATTAGATAATCACAGATTATTTGGGAAGGGGGGCTTAAAGGCAAGGCAGAAGAGGTGTGAAATTGTACCTGTGCATTACGTGTTCAGAGATAATTTGGAAAGGGTGGGCTTAAAGCCCAGGCAGTAAAGTAGTGAAGGGGAACCTGTGCATTAGGTATTTAGCGATTATTTGGGAAGGGTGGGCGTAAAGCCCAGGCAGTAAATAGTGTAGGGGAACCTGTGCTTTAGATATTCAGAGATTATTTGGGAAAGGGGGCTTAAAGCCTAGGAAGTAAAGTATTGTAGGGGAACCTGTGAATTAGATAATCAGAGATTATTTGGGAAGGGGGGGTTAAAACCAAGGCAGAAGTGTAATGTATGGGTACCTGTGCATGACGTATTCAGAGATAAATGGAAATGCCGGGCTTAAAGCCCAGGCAGTAAAGTAGTGTAGGGGAACCTGTGCATTAGATAATCAGAGATTATTTAGGAAGGGGGGCATGAAGCCCAGGCAGAATATAAGTGAAGGGGTAAAAGTGCACTAAATATTCAGAGTTAATTTAGGTACGATGGGCTTAAAGCCCAGGCAGTAAAGTAGTGTAGCGGAACAAGTACATTAGATATTCAATGATTATTTGGGTAGGGGGGCGTAAAGCCCAGGGAGTAAAGTAGTGTAGTGGAACCTGTGCATTAGATATTCAAAGATTATTTGGGAAGGGGGGCTTAAAGCCCAGGCAGTAAAGAAATGTAGGGGAACCTGTACATTAGATATTAAAATATTATTTGGGAAGGGGGGCCTAAAGCCCAGGGTGTAAAGTACTGTAGTGGAACCTGTGCATTAGAGATTCAAAGATTATTTGGGAAGGGGGGTTTAAAGCCCAGGCAGTAAAGAAGTGTAGGGGAAGCTGTGCATTAGAAATTCAAAGATTATTTGGGAAGGAGGGCTTAAAGCCCAGGCAGTATAGTAGAGAAGGTGAACGTTTTTATTAGGGGAACTTGTACGTTAGAAGTTCAAGGATTATTTGGGAAGGGCGGGCTTAAAGCCCAGGCAGTAAAGAAGTGTAGGAGAACCTGTGCATTAGATATTCAAAGATTATTTGGGAAGGGGGGCTTAAAGCCCAGGCAGAATAGTAGTGAAGGGGTACCTGGGCATTACTTGTTCAAAGATTATTTGGAAAAGGGGGGCTTAAAGCACAGGCAGCAGTAAAAGGTACATGTGCGTTAGGTATTCAGAGCAATTTGGGAAGGGGGGGCATAAAGCCCAGGCAATGAAGTAGTGAAGGGGATTCTGTGCATTAGGTATTTACAGATTATTTGGGAAGGGGGGGCTTAAAGCCCAGGCAGTAAAGAAGCGTACGGAACCTATGCATTAGAAATTAAAACATGATTTGGGAAGCGGGGCTTAAAACCAAGGCAGTATAGTAGTGAAGGGGAAAGTTTTTATTAGGGGAACTTGTACGTTAGAAGTTCAAAGATTATTTGGGAAGGGCGGGCTTAAAGCCCAGGAAGTAAAGTAGTGTAGTGGAACCTGTGCATTAGATATTCAAAGATTATTTGGGAAGGGGGGGCTTAAAGCCCAGGCAGTAGAGAAGTGAAAGTGAAAGTGTGCATTAGATATTCAGAGATTATTTGGGAAGGGGGCGCTTAAAGCCCAGGAAGTAAAGAAGTGTAGGGGAACCTGTACATTAGATATTCAAATATTATTTGGGAAGGGGGGCTTAAAGCCCAGGGTGTAAAGTAGTGTAGTGGAACCTGTGCATTAGATATTCAAAGATTATTTAGGAAAGGGGGGCTTAAAGCCCAGGCAGTAAAGAAGTGTAGGGGAACCTGTGCATTAGATATTCAAAGATTATTTGGGAAGGGGGGCTTAAAGCCCAGGCAGTAAAGAAGTGAAAGTGAAAGTGTGCATTAGATATTCAGAGATTATTTGGGAAGGGGGGGCTTAAAGCCCAGGAAGTAAAGAAGTGTAGGGGAACCTGTACATTAGATATTCAAATATTATTTGGGAAGAGGGGTTTAAATCCCAGGGTGTAAAGTAGTGTAGTGGAACCTGTGCATTAGATATTCAAAGATTATTTAGGAAGGGGGGGGCTTAAAGCCCAGGCAGTAAAGAAGTGTAGGGGAACCTGTGCATTAGATATTCAAAGATTATTTGGGAAGGGGGGGCTTAAAGCCCAGGCAGCAGTAAAAGGTACATGTGCGTTAGGTATTCAGAGCAATTTGGGAAGGGGGGGCATTAAGCCCAGGCAATGAAGTAGTGAAGTGGATTCTGTGCATTAGGTATTTACAGATTATTTGGGAAGGGGGGGCTTAAAGCCCAGGCAGTAAAGAAGCGTACGGAACCTATGAATTAGAAATTAAAACATGATTTGGGAAGCGGGGCTTAAAACCAAGGCAGTATAGTAGTGAAGGGGAACGTTTTTATTAGGGGAACTTGTACGTTAGAAGTTCAAAGATTATTTGGGAAGGGCGGGCTTAAAGCCCAGGAAGTAAAGTAGTGTAGTGGAACCTGTGCATTAGATATTCAAAGATTATTTCGGAAGGGGGGCTTAAAGCCCAGGCAGTAAAGTTGTGTAGTGGAACCTGCGCATTAGATATTCAAAGATTATTTGGGAAGGGGGGGCTTAAAGCCCAGGCAGTAAAGAAGTGAAAGTGAAAGTGTGCATTAGATATTCAGAGATTATTTGGGAAGGGGGGGCTTAAAGCCCAGGAAGTAAAGAAGTGTAGGGGAACCTGTACATTAGATATTCAAATATTATTTGGGAAGGGGGGCTTAAAGCCCAGGGTGTAAGGTAGTGTAGTGGAACCTGTGCATTAGATATTCAAAGATTATTTAGGAAGGCGGGGGCTTAAAGCCCAGGCAGTAAAGAAGTGTAGGGGAACCTGTGCATTAGATATTCAAAGATTATTTGGGAAGGGGGGCTTAAAGCCCAGGCAGTAAAGAAGTGAAAGTGAAAGTGTGCATTAGATATTCAGAGATTATTTGGGAAGGGGGGGCTTAAAGCCCAGGAAGTAAAGAAGTGTAGGGGAACCTGTACATTAGATATTCAAATATTATTTGGGAAGGGGGGTTTAAATCCCAGGGTGTAAAGTAGTGTAGTGGAACCTGTGCATTAGATATTCAAAGATTATTTTGGAAGGGGGGCTTAAACCCAGGAAGGATAGTAGAGAAGGGGAACGTGTTTATTAGGGATTCAGAGATAATTTGGTAAGGGGGGGCTTAAAGCCCAGGCAGTAAAGTAATGAAGGGGATCCTGTGCATTAGGTATTCAGAGATTATTTGGGAAAGAGGGGCTTAAAGCCCAGGCAGTAAAGTAGTGTAGAGGAACCTGTGAAGTAGATATTCAGAGATTATTTGGGAAGGGGGGCTTAAAGACCAGGAAGTATAGTAGGGAAGGGGAACGTTTTTATTAGGGGAACTTGTACGTTCGAAGTTCAAAGATTATTTGGGAAGTGCGGGCTTAAAGCCCAGGCAGTAAAGAAATATAGGGGAACCTGTGAATTAGATATTCAAAGATTATTTGGGAAGGGCGGGCTTAAAGCCCAACCAGAATAGTAGTGTAGGGGAACCTGTGCATTAGTTATTCAAAGATTATTTGGGAAGGGGCGGCTTAAAGCCCAGGCAGTAGTAAAGAGGTACATGTGCGTTAGGTATTCAGAGATAATTTGGGAAGGAGGGCTTAAAGCTCAGGCAGTAAAGAAGTGTAATGGAACCTGTGAATAAGATAATCAGCGATTATTTGGGAAGGGGGGCTTAAAGCCCAGACACTAAAGTAGTGTTGGGCAACCTGTGCATTAGATATACAAAGTGTATTTGGGAAGGGCGGGCTAAAAGCCCAGGCAGAAAAGTAGTGTAGGGTATCTGGTCTTTTCGATATTAAAAGATTTCTTGGGAAGAGGGGGCTTAAAGCCCAGGAAGTAAATAGTGTAGGAAAACCTGTGCTTTAGGTATTCAGAGATTATTTGGGAAGGGGGGCTTAAAGCCCAGGCAGTAAAGCAGTGTAGAGGAACCTGTGAATTAGATAATCAGCGATTATTTCGGAAGGGGGGCTTAAAGCCCAGGCAGTAAAGTAGTGTAGTGGAACCTGTGCATTAGATATTCAAAGATTATTTGGGAAGGGGGGGCTTAAAGCCCAGGCAGTAAAGAAGTGAAAGTGAAAGTGTGCATTAGATATTCAGAGATTATTTGGGAAGGGGGGGCTTAAAGCCCAGGAAGTAAAGAAGTGTAGGGGAACCTGTACATTAGATATTCAAATATTATTTGGGAAGGGGGGCTTAAAGCCCAGGGTGTAAAGTAGTGTAGTGGAACCTGTGCATTAGATATTCAAAGATTATTTAGGAAGGGGGGGGGGCTTAAAGCCCAGGCAGTAAAGAAGTATAGGGGAACCTGTGCATTAGATATTCAAAGATTATTTGGGAAGGGGGGCTTAAAGCCCAGGAAGAATAGCAGTGAAGGGGAACCTGTGCATTAGTTATTCAAAGATTATTTCGTAAAGGGGGGCTTAAAGCCAAGGCAGCAGTAAAGAGGTAAACGTGCGTTAGGTATTCAGAGATAATTTGGGAAGGGGGGGCATAAAGCCCAGGCAATGAAGTAGTGAAGGGGATTCTGTGCATTAGGTATTTAGAGATTATTTGGGAAGGGGGGGCTTAAAGCCCAGGCAGTAAAGAAGTGTAGGGGAACCTGTGCATTAGAAATTAAAAGATTATTTGGGAAGGGGCGGCTTCAAGCCCAGGCAGTAGTAAAGAGGTACATGTGCGTTAGGTATTCAGAGATAATTTGGGAAGGAGGGCTTAAAGCTCAGGCAGTAAAGAAGTGTAGGGGAACCTGTGCATTAGAAATTAAAACATTATTTGGGAAGCGGGGCTTAAAGCCCAGACACTAAAGTAGTGTTGGGCAACCTGTGCATTAGATATACAAAGTGTATTTGGGAAGGGCGGGCTTAAAGCCCAGGCAAAAAAGTAGTGTAGGGGATCCGGTCTTTTCGATATTAAGACTTCTTGGGAAGAGGGGGCTTAAAGCCCAGGAAGTAAATAGTGTAGGAAAACCTGTGCTTTAGGTATTCAGAGATTATTTGGGAAGGGGGGCTTAAAGCCCAGGCCTTAAAGTAGTGTTGACGTACCTGTGCATTAGGTATTCAGAGACAATTTGGGAAGGGGGGGCTTAAAGCCCAGGCAGTAAAGTAGTGAAGGGGATCCTGTGCATTAGGTATTCAGAGATAATTTGGGAAAGAGGGGCTTAAAGCCCAGGCAGTAAAGAAATATAAGGGAATCTGTGCATTAGATATTCAAAGATTATTTTGGAAGGGGGGCTTAAGCCCAGGAAGGATAGTAGAGAAGGGGAACGTGTTTATTAGGGATTCAGAGATAATTTGGTAAGGGGGGGCTTAAAGCCCAGGCAGTAAAGTAATGAAGGGGATCCTGTGCATTAGGTATTCAGAGATTATTTGGGAAAGAGGGGCTTAAAGCCCAGGCAGTAAAGTAGTGTAGAGGAACCTGTGAAGTAGATATTCAGAGATTATTTGGGAAGGGGGGCTTAAAGACCAGGAAGTATAGTAGAGAAGGGGAACGTTTTTATTAGGGGAACTTGTACGTTCGAAGTTCAAAGATTATTTGGGAAGTGCGGGCTTAAAGCCCAGGCAGTAAAGAAATATAGGGGAACCTGTGAATTAGATATTCAAAGATTATTTGGGAAGGGCGGGCTTAAAGCCCAACCAGAATAGTAGTGTAGGGGAACCTGTGCATTAGTTATTCAAAGATTATTTGGGAAGGGGCGGCTTAAAGCCCAGGCAGTAGTAAAGAGGTACATGTGCGTTAGGTATTCAGAGATAATTTGGGAAGGAGGGCTTAAAGCTCAGGCAGTAAAGAAGTGTAATGGAACCTGTGAATAAGATAATCAGCGATTATTTGGGAAGGGGGGCTTAAAGCCCAGACACTAGAGTAGTGTTGGGCAACCTGTGCATTAGATATACAAAGTGTATTTGGGAAGGGCGGGCTTAAAGCCCAGGCAGAAAAGTAGTGTAGGGGATCTGGTCTTTTCGATATTAAAAGATTTCTTGGGAAGAGGGGGCTTAAAGCCCAGGAAGTAAATAGTGTAGAAAAGCCTGTGCTTTAGGTATTCAGAGATTATTTGGGAAGGGGGGCTTAAAGCCCAGGCAGTAAAGCAGTGTAGCGGAACCTGTGAATTAGATAATCAGCGATTATTTGGGAAGGGGGGCTTAAAGCCCAGACAGTAAAGTAGTGTTGGGAAACCTGTGCATTAGATATACAAAGTAGATTTGGGAAGGGGGGGCTTCAAGCCCAGGCAGAAAAGTAGTGTAGGGGATCCGGTCTTTTCGATATTAAAAGATTTATTGGGAAGAGGGGGCTTAAAGCCCAGGAAGTAAAAAGTGTAGGAAAACCTGTGCTTTAGGTATTCAGAGATTATTTGGGAAGGGGGGCTTAAAGCCCAGGCCTTAAAGTAGTGAAGACGTACCTGTGCATTAGGTATTCAGAGACAATTTGGGAAAGGGGGGCTTAAAGCCCAGGCAGAAAAGTAGTGTAGGGGAGCCTGTCTTTTCGATATTCAAAGATTACTTGGGAAGAGGGGGCTTAAAGCGCAGGCAGTAAATAGTGTAGCGGAACCTGTGCATTAGATATTCAAAGATTATTTTGGAAGGGGGGCTTAAGCCCAGGAAGGATAGTAGAGAAGGGGAACGTGTTTATTAGGGATTCAGAGATAATTTGGGAAGGGGGGGCTTAAAGCCCAGGCAGTAAAGTAGTGAAGGGGATCCTGTGCATTAGGTATTCAGAGATAATTTGGGAAAGAGGGGCTTAAAGCCCAGGCAGTAAAGAAATATAAGGGAATCTGTGCATTAGATATTCAAAGATTATTTTGGAAGGGGGGCTTAAGCCCAGGAAGGATAGTAGAGAAGGGGAACGTGTTTATTAGGGATTCAGAGATAATTTGGGAAGGGGGGGCTTAAAGCCCAGGCAGTAAAGTAATGAAGGGGATCCTGTGCATTAGGTATTCAGAGATTATTTGGGAAAGAGGGGCTTAAAGCCCAGGCAGTAAAATAGTGTAGAGGAACCTGTGAAGTAGATATTCAGAGATTATTTGGGAAGGGGGGCTTAAAGACCAGGAAGTATAGTAGAGAAGGGGAACGTTTTTATTAGGGGAACTTGTACGTTCGAAATTCAAAGATTATTTGGGAAGGGCGGGCTTAAAGCCCAGGCAGTAAAGAAATATAGGGGAACCTGTGAATTAGATATTCAAAGATTATTTGGGAAGGGCGGGCTTAAAGCCCAACCAGAATAGTAGTGTAGGGGAACCTGTGCATTAATTATTCAAAGATTATTTGGGAAGGGGCGGCTTAAAGCCCAGGCAGAAAAGTAGTGTAGGGGATCCGGTCTTTTCGATATTAAAAGATTTCTTGGGAAGAGGGGGCTTAAAGCCCAGGAAGTAAATAGTGTAGGAAAACCTGTGCTTTAGGTATTCAGAGATTATTTGGGAAGGGGGGCTTAAAGCCCAGGCCTTAAAGTAGTGAAGACGTACCTGTGCATTAGGTATTCAGAGACAATTTGGGAAAGGGGGGCTTAAAGCCCAGGCAGAAAAGTAGTGTAGGGGAGCCTGTCTTTTCGATATTCAAAGATTACTTGGGAAGAGGGGTCTTAAAGCCCAGGCAGTAAATAGTGTAGCGGAACCTGTGCATTAGATATTCAAAGATTATTTTGGAAGGGGGGCTTAAACCCAGGAAGGATAGTAGAGAAGGGGAACGTGTTTATTACGTATTCAGAGATAAATGGAAAGGGCGGGCTTAAAGCCCACGCAGTAAAGTAGTGAAGGGGAACCTGTGAATTAGATCATCAGAGATAATTTGGGAAAGAGGGGCTTAAAGCCCAGGCAGTAAAGAAATATAGGGGAATCTGTGAATTAGATATTCAAAGATTATTTTGGAAGGGGGGCTTAAACCCAGGAAGGATAGTAGAGAAGGGGAACGTGTTCATTAGGGATTCAGAGATAATTTGGGAAGGGGGGGGGGCTTAAAGCCCAGGCAGTAATGAAGGGGATCCTGTGCATTAGGTATTCAGAGATTATTTGGGAAAGAGGGGCTTAAAGCCCAGGCAGTAAAATAGTGTAGAGGAACCTGTGAAGTAGATATTCAGAGATTATTTGGGAAGGGGGGCTTAAAGACCAGGCAGTATAGTAGAGAAGGGGAACGTTTTTATTAGGGGAACTTGTACGTTAGAAGTTCAAAGATTATTTGGGAAGTGCGGGCTTAAAGCCCAGGCAGTAAAGAAATATAGGGGAATCTGTGCATTAGATATTCAGAGATTATTTGGGAAGGGGGGCTAAAAGCCCAGGCAGAATACCGGTACTAGAGAAGGGGAACCTGTGCATTATGCATTCAGAGATAATTGTGAAGGGGGGGCTTAAACCCCAGGCAGTATAGTAGAGAAAGGGAACCTGTGCATTTGGTATTCAGAGATAATTTGGGAACAGGGGGGCTTAAAGTCCGGGCACTGAAGTAGCAAACGGGTGCCTGTGCATTAGATATTCAAAGATTATTTGGGAAGGGGGGGCTTAAAGCCCAGGAATTAAAGCAGTGTAGGAGAACCTGTGCATTAGATATTCAAAGATTATTAGGGAAGGGGGCTAAAAGCCCAGGAAGTAAAGTAGTGTAGGGGAACCTGTGCATTAGGTATTCAAAGATTATTAGGGAAGGGGGGCTTAAAGCCCAGGCAGTAAAGTAGTGTAGGGGAACCTGTGCATTAGGTATTCAGAGATTATTTGGTAATGGGGGCTTAAAGCCAGGCAGTAAATAGTGAAGGGGATCCTGTGCTTTAGATATTCAGAGATTATTTGGGAAGGGGGGCTTAAAGCCCAGGAAGTAAATAGTGTAGGGTTACCTGTGCATTACGTATTCAGAGATAAATGGAAAGGGCGGGCTTAAAGCCCACGCAGTAAAATAGTGAAGGGGAACCTGTGAATTAGATCATCAGAGATTATTTGGGAAAAGGGGGCTTAAAGCCCAGGCAGTGAAAAAATGTAAGGGAACCTGTACATTAGATAATCAAAGATTAGTTGGGAAGGGGGGCTTAAAGCCCAGGAAGAATATAAGTGAAGGGGTAAAATTGCATTAAATATTCAGAGTCAATTTAGGTACAATGGGCTTAAAGCCCAGGCAGTAAAGTAGTGTAGAGGAACGAGTACATTAGATATTCAAAGATTATTTGGGTAGGGGCGCGTAAAGCCCAGCCAGGATAATAAAGAAGGGGAACGTGTTTATTAGGTATTCAGAGATAATTTGGGAAGGGGGGGCTTAAAGCCCAGGCAGTAAAGTAGTGAAGGGGATCTTGTGCATTAGGTATTCAGAGATAATTTGGGAAAGGGGGGCTTAAATATTCAAATATTAGATATTCAAATATTATTTGGGAAGGGGGGCTTAAAGCCCAGGCAATGAAGTAGTGAAGGGGATTCTGTGCATTAGGTATTTAGAGATTATTTGGGAGGGGGGGCTTAAAGCCCAGGCAGTAAAGAAGTGTAGGGGAACCTGTGCATTAGAAATTAAAACATTCTTTGGGAAGCGGGGCTTAAAACCAAGGCAGTATAGTAGTGAAGGGGAACGTTTTTATTAGGGGAACTTGTACGTTAGAAGTTCAAAGATTATTTGGGAAGGGCGGGCTTAAAGCCCAGGCAGTAAAGAAGTGTAGGGGAACCTGTGCATTAGATATTCAAAGATTATTTGGGAAGGGGGGCTTAAAGCCCAGGCAGTAAAGTAGTGTAGTGGAACCTGTGAATTAGATATTCAAAGATTATTTAGGAAGGGGGGGCTTAAAGCCCAGGCAGTAAATTAGTGTAGGGGAAACTGTGCATTAGGTATTTAGAGATTATTTGGGAAGGGGGGCCTTAAAGCCCAGGCAGTGAAGAAGTGAAAGTGAAAGTGTGCATTAGATATTCAGAGATTATTTGGGAAGGGGGGGCTTAAAGTCCAGGGAGTAAAGAAGTGTAGGGGAACCTGTACATTAGATATTCAAATATTATTTGGGAAGGAGGGCTTAAAGCCCAGGGTGTAAAGTACTGTAGTGGAACCTGTGCATTAGATATTCAAAGATTATTTAGGAAGGGGGGGCTTAAAGCCCAGGCAGTAAAGAAGTGTAGGAGAACCTGTGCATTAGAAATTCAAAGATTATTTGGGAAGGGGGGCTTAAAGCCCAGGCAGTATAGTTGAGAAGGGGAACGTTTTTATTAGGGGAACTTGTACGTTAGAATTTCAAAGATTATTTGGGAAGGGCGGGCTTAAAGCCCAGGCAGTAAAGAAGTGTAGGGGAACCTGTGCATTAGATATTCAAAGATTATTTGGGAAGGAGGGCTTAAAGCCGAGGCAGAATAGTAGTGAAGGGGTACCTGTGCATTAGTTATTCAAAGATTATTTGGGAAAGGGTGGCTTAAAGCCCAGGCAGCAGTAAAGAGGTACATATGTGTTAGGTATTCTGTGATAATTTGGGAATGCGGGGGCATAAAGCCCAGGCAATGAAGCAGTGAAGGGTATTCTGTGCATTAGGTATTTAGAGATTATTTGGGAAGGGGGGCTTAAAGCCCAGGCAGTAAAGAAGTGTAGGGGAACCTGTGCATTAGAAATTAAAAGATTATTTGGGAAGCGGGGCTTAAAACCAAGGCAGTATAGTAGTGAAGGGGAACGTTTTTATTAGGGGAACTTGTACGTTAGAAGTTCAAAGATTATTTGGGAAGGGCGGGCTTAAAGCCCAGGCAGTAAAGAAGTGTAGGGGAACCTGTGCATTAGATATTCAAAGATTATTTGGGAAGGGGGGCTAAAAGCCCAACCAGAATAGTAGTGAAGGGGTACCTGTGCATTAGTTATTCAAAGATTATTTGAGAAGGGGCGGCTTAAAGCCCAGGCAGTAGTAAAGAGGTACATGTGCGTTAGGTATTCAGAGTTAATTTGGGAAAGAGGGCTTAAAGCTCAGGCAGTAAAGTAGTGTAGGGGAACCTGTGAATTAGATAATCAGAGATTACTTGGGAAGAAGGGGCTTAAAGCCCAGGAAGTAAATAGTGTAGCGAACCTGCACTTTAGGTATTCAGAGATAATTTGGGAAGGGGGGGCCCCAAAGCCCAAGCAGAAAAGTAGTGTAGGGGATACAGTCTTTTCGATATTCAAAGATTACTTAGGAAGAGGGGGTTTAAAGCCCAGACAGTAAATAGTGTAGCGGAACCTGTGTATTAGATATTCAAAGATTATTTGGGAAGGGGGGCTTAAAGCCCAGGAAGGATAGTAGAGAAGGGGAACATGTTTATTAGGTATTATGAAATAATTTGGGAGGGCGGGCTTCAAGCCCAGGCAGTAGTAGGGGTACATGTGCGTTCGGTATTCAGAGACAATTTGGGAAGGGTGGGCTTAAAGCCAAGGCAGTAAAGTAGTGAAGGGGATCCTGTGCATTAGGTATTCTGAGATAATTTGGGAAAGGGGGGCTTAAAGCCCAGGAAGTAAAGTAGTGTAGAGGAACCTATGCATTAGGAATTTAGAGATTATTTGGGAAGCATGGGCGTAAAGCCCAGGCAGTAAAGTAGTGTAGGGGAACCTGTGAATTAGATAATCAGAGAGTATTTGGGAAGGGGGGCTTAAAGCCAAGGCAAAATATAAGTGAAGGGGTAACAGTGCATTAAATATTCAGAGACAATTTGGGTATGAGGGGCTTGAAGCCCAGGCAGTAAAGTTGTGTAGGGGATCCTGTGCATTAGGTATTCAAAGATTATATGGGAAGGAGGGCTTAAAGCCCAGGAATTAAAGCAGTGTAGGAGAACCTGTGAATTAGATATTCAAAGATTATTAGGGAGGGGGGGGCTTAAAGCCCAGGAAGTAAAGTAGTGAAAGGGAACCTGTGCATTAGGTTTCCAGAGATTATTTGGGAAGGGGGGCTTAAAGACCAGGCAGTATAGTAGAGAAGGGGAACGTTTTTATTAGGGGAACTTGTACGTTAGAAGTTCAAAGATTATTTGGGAAGTGCGGGCTTAAAGCCCAGGCAGTAAAGAAGTGTAGGGGAAACTGTGCATTAGATATTCAAAGATTATTTGGGAAGGGGAGGCTTAAAGCCCAGGCAGTAAAGTTGTGTAGGCGATCCTATGCATTAGGGATTCAAAGATTATTTGGGAAGGGGGTCTTAAAGCCCAGGAATTAAAGCACTGTAGGAGAAAGTGTGCATTAGATATTCAAAGATTATTAGGAAAGGGGGGGCTTAAAGCCCAGGAAGTAAAGTAGTGAAGGGGAACCTGTGCATTAGGTATCCAGAGATTATTTGGGAAGGGGGGCTTAAAGACGAGGCAGTATTGTAGAGAAGGGGAACGTTTTTATTAGGGGAACTTGTACGTTAGAAGTTCAAAGATTATTTGAGAAGTGCCGGCTTAAAGCCCAGGAAGTAAAGTAGTGAAGGGGAATCTGTGCATTAGGTATCCAGAGATTATTTGGGAAGGATGGGCTTAAAGTCCAGGCAGTAAAGAAGTGTAGGGGAACCTGCACATTAGATATTCAAAGATTATTTGGGAAGGCCGGCTTAAAGCCCAGGCAGAAAAGTAGTGAAGGGGTACCTGTGCATTTGTGCCCGCGTAGGCCAAGGGCTGGGCGGTGCCCGCAGTCCTCAGACATGCGGGGGTTATCTAGCCCCTTTCGGAGCAGGCAACGAAGATTCTGTTATCTCTCAAGGTCAGTATTCAGAGGCGTCGTCAAAACAGGCAGGAGTCAACGGCCGGAAAGATCAATCATAGCAGTAACAAGAAGGCAGGGAAATTGCACGGTTACTTCCAGAAAGTGAAAGTGTGCCTGCACTGCCTTTATCAGTCAGTGTACTTCAAAGCTAGGCTTCATCCTGCAACGACTCAGCACCAGTTCTCTGTCTGCTTAGGCTTTCCAGGCGAGCACTCCTTCGCCTACCCTGCAAAACTATACGCTGGCAAGTCCTGATATGCCTATCAGGTTCAGGTGAGCTTGGAGGGCTGCCATTCTCAGCTTCCACTGCAGGGGTTGGGGGACGAGTAGCTTCTGTCTGCCGTTGTTCAATCTCTCTGCCTAGCTGTGGTTCCTGCTGAGTTGTTTCAGGCTCCTGTACTACTGACTGCAATGGAGGTACTGAAGGCCCATGGGCAACCTGTTCCTCCACTTAAGCTCCAGAGTCCTCTGGGTCCTCAGCTCCGAAGGCAGGGCCCATGACAGCATTACGTGTTCAGAGATAATTTGGAAAGGGTGGGCGTAAAGCCCAGGCAGTAGAGTAGTAAAGGGGAACCTGTAAATTAGGTATTTAGGGATTATTTGGGAAGGGTGGGCGTAAAGCCCAGGCAGTAAAGTAGTGTACGGGAACCTGTGAAATAGATAATCGGAGATTATTTGGGAAATGGGGCATAAAGCCCAGGCAGGAGTAAAGAGGTACATTTTCGTTAGGTATTCAGAGATAATTTGGGAAGGAGGGGCTTAAAGCCCAGGAAGGATGGTAGAGAAGGAGAATGTGTTTATTAGGTATTCAGAGATAATTTGGGAGGGGGGATTTAAAGCCCAGACAGTAGTAAAGAGGTACATGTGCGTTAGGTATTCAGAGATAATTTGGGAAGGGTGGGCTTAAAGCCCAGGCAGTAAAGTAGTGAAGGGGATCCTGTGCATTAGGTATTCAGAGATAATTTGGGAAAGGTGGGCTTAAAGCCCAGGCAGTAAAGTAGAGTAGAGGAACCTGTGAAGTAGATATTCAAAGATTATTTGGGAAGGGGGGGGCTTAAAGCCCAGGCAGTAAAGTAGTGTATGGGAACCTGTGAATTAGATAATCAGAGATTATTTGGGAAGGGGGGCTTAAAGCCCAGGCAGAATATAAATGAAGGGGTAAAAGTGCATTAAATATTCAGAGTCAATTTAGGTACGATGGGCTTAAAGCCCAGGCAGAAAAGAAGTGTAGCGGAACGAGTACATTAGATATTCAAAGATTATTTGGGTAGGGGGGCACAAAGCCCAGCCAGGATAATAAAGAAGGGGAACGTGTTTATTAGGTGTTCAGAGACAATTTGGGAGGGGGGGCTTAAAGCCCAGGCAGTAAAGTAGTGAACGGGAAACTGTGCATTAGGTATTTAGAGAGTATTTGGGAAGGGGGGGCTTAAAGCCAGGCAGAAAAAAAGCGAAAGGGAACGTGTGCATTAGGTATCCAGACATTATTTGAGAAGGGGGACCTTAAAGCCAAGGCAGTAAAGAAGTGTAAAGGAACCTGCACATTAGATATTCAAAGATTATTTGGGAAGGGGGGCTTAAAGCCCAGGAAGTAAAGAAGTGTAGGGGAACCTGTACATTAGATATTCAAAGATTATTTGGGAAGTGCCGGCTTAAAGCCCAGGCAGTAAAGAAGTGCAGGGGAACCTGTGCATTAGATATTCAAAGATTATTTGGGAAGGGGGGCTAAAAGCCCAGGCAGAATACCGGTACTAGAGAAGGGGAACATGTGCATTATGCATTCAGAGATAATTGTGAAGGGGGGGCTTAAACCCCAGGCAGTATAGTAGAGAAAGGGAACCTGTGCATTTGGTATTCAGAGATAATTTGGGAACAGGGGGGCTTAAAGTCCGGGCACTGAAGTAGCAAACGGGTGCCTGTGCATTAGATATTCAAAGATTATTTGGGAAGGGGGGGCTTAAAGCCCAGGAATTAAAGCAGTGTAGGAGAACCTGTGCATTAGATATTCAAAGATTATTAGGGAAGGGGGCTAAAAGCCCAGGAAGTAAAGTAGTGTAGGGGAACCTGTGCATTAGGTATTCAAAGATTATTAGGGAAGGGGGGCTTAAAGCCCAGGCAGTAAAGTAGTGTAGGGGAACCTGTGCATTAGGTATTCAGAGATTATTTGGTAATGGGGGCTTAAAGCCAGGCAGTAAATAGTGAAGGGGATCCTGTGCTTTAGATATTCAGAGATTATTTGGGAAGGGGGGCTTAAAGCCCAGGAAGTAAATAGTGTAGGGTTACCTGTGCATTACGTATTCAGAGATAAATGGAAAGGGCGGGCTTAAAGCCCACGCAGTAAAATAGTGAAGGGGAACCTGTGAATTAGATCATCAGAGATTATTTGGGAAAAGGGGGCTTAAAGCCCAGGCAGTGAAAAAATGTAAGGGAACCTGTACATTAGATAATCAAAGATTAGTTGGGAAGGGGGGCTTAAAGCCCAGGAAGAATATAAGTGAAGGGGTAAAATTGCATTAAATATTCAGAGTCAATTTAGGTACAATGGGCTTAAAGCCCAGGCAGTAAAGTAGTGTAGAGGAACGAGTACATTAGATATTCAAAGATTATTTGGGTAGGGGCGCGTAAAGCCCAGCCAGGATAATAAAGAAGGGGAACGTGTTTATTAGGTATTCAGAGATAATTTGGGAAGGGGGGGCTTAAAGCCCAGGCAGTAAAGTAGTGAAGGGGATCTTGTGCATTAGGTATTCAGAGATAATTTGGGAAAGGGGGGCTTAAATATTCAAATATTAGATATTCAAATATTATTTGGGAAGGGGGGCTTAAAGCCCAGGCAATGAAGTAGTGAAGGGGATTCTGTGCATTAGGTATTTAGAGATTATTTGGGAGGGGGGGGGCTTAAAGCCCAGGCAGTAAAGAAGTGTAGGGGAACCTGTGCATTAGAAATTAAAACATTCTTTGGGAAGCGGGGCTTAAAACCAAGGCAGTATAGTAGTGAAGGGGAACGTTTTTATTAGGGGAACTTGTACGTTAGAAGTTCAAAGATTATTTGGGAAGGGCGGGCTTAAAGCCCAGGCAGTAAAGAAGTGTAGGGGAACCTGTGCATTAGATATTCAAAGATTATTTGGGAAGGGGGGCTTAAAGCCCAGGCAGTAAAGTAGTGTAGTGGAACCTGTGAATTAGATATTCAAAGATTATTTAGGAAGGGGGGGGCTTAAAGCCCAGGCAGTAAATTAGTGTAGGGGAAACTGTGCATTAGGTATTTAGAGATTATTTGGGAAGGGGGGCCTTAAAGCCCAGGCAGTGAAGAAGTGAAAGTGAAAGTGTGCATTAGATATTCAGAGATTATTTGGGAAGGGGGGGCTTAAAGTCCAGGGAGTAAAGAAGTGTAGGGGAACCTGTACATTAGATATTCAAATATTATTTGGGAAGGAGGGCTTAAAGCCCAGGGTGTAAAGTACTGTAGTGGAACCTGTGCATTAGATATTCAAAGATTATTTAGGAAGGGGGGGGCTTAAAGCCCAGGCAGTAAAGAAGTGTAGGAGAACCTGTGCATTAGAAATTCAAAGATTATTTGGGAAGGGGGGCTTAAAGCCCAGGCAGTATAGTTGAGAAGGGGAACGTTTTTATTAGGGGAACTTGTACGTTAGAATTTCAAAGATTATTTGGGAAGGGCGGGCTTAAAGCCCAGGCAGTAAAGAAGTGTAGGGGAACCTGTGCATTAGATATTCAAAGATTATTTGGGAAGGAGGGCTTAAAGCCGAGGCAGAATAGTAGTGAAGGGGTACCTGTGCATTAGTTATTCAAAGATTATTTGGGAAAGGGTGGCTTAAAGCCCAGGCAGCAGTAAAGAGGTACATATGTGTTAGGTATTCTGTGATAATTTGGGAATGCGGGGGCATAAAGCCCAGGCAATGAAGCAGTGAAGGGTATTCTGTGCATTAGGTATTTAGAGATTATTTGGGAAGGGGGGCTTAAAGCCCAGGCAGTAAAGAAGTGTAGGGGAACCTGTGCATTAGAAATTAAAAGATTATTTGGGAAGCGGGGCTTAAAACCAAGGCAGTATAGTAGTGAAGGGGAACGTTTTTATTAGGGGAACTTGTACGTTAGAAGTTCAAAGATTATTTGGGAAGGGCGGGCTTAAAGCCCAGGCAGTAAAGAAGTGTAGGGGAACCTGTGCATTAGATATTCAAAGATTATTTGGGAAGGGGGGCTAAAAGCCCAACCAGAATAGTAGTGAAGGGGTACCTGTGCATTAGTTATTCAAAGATTATTTGAGAAGGGGCGGCTTAAAGCCCAGGCAGTAGTAAAGAGGTACATGTGCGTTAGGTATTCAGAGTTAATTTGGGAAAGAGGGCTTAAAGCTCAGGCAGTAAAGTAGTGTAGGGGAACCTGTGAATTAGATAATCAGAGATTACTTGGGAAGAAGGGGCTTAAAGCCCAGGAAGTAAATAGTGTAGCGAACCTGCACTTTAGGTATTCAGAGATAATTTGGGAAGGGGGGGCCCCAAAGCCCAAGCAGAAAAGTAGTGTAGGGGATACAGTCTTTTCGATATTCAAAGATTACTTAGGAAGAGGGGGTTTAAAGCCCAGACAGTAAATAGTGTAGCGGAACCTGTGTATTAGATATTCAAAGATTATTTGGGAAGGGGGGCTTAAAGCCCAGGAAGGATAGTAGAGAAGGGGAACATGTTTATTAGGTATTATGAAATAATTTGGGAGGGCGGGCTTCAAGCCCAGGCAGTAGTAGGGGTACATGTGCGTTCGGTATTCAGAGACAATTTGGGAAGGGTGGGCTTAAAGCCAAGGCAGTAAAGTAGTGAAGGGGATCCTGTGCATTAGGTATTCTGAGATAATTTGGGAAAGGGGGGCTTAAAGCCCAGGCAGTAAAGTAGTGTAGAGGAACCTATGCATTAGGAATTTAGAGATTATTTGGGAAGCATGGGCGTAAAGCCCAGGCAGTAAAGTAGTGTAGGGGAACCTGTGAATTAGATAATCAGAGAGTATTTGGGAAGGGGGGCTTAAAGCCAAGGCAAAATATAAGTGAAGGGGTAACAGTGCATTAAATATTCAGAGACAATTTGGGTATGAGGGGCTTGAAGCCCAGGCAGTAAAGTTGTGTAGGGGATCCTGTGCATTAGGTATTCAAAGATTATTTGGGAAGGAGGGCTTAAAGCCCAGGAATTAAAGGAGTAGGAGAACCTGTGAATTAGATATTCAAAGATTATTAGGGAGGGGGGGGGGCTTAAAGCCCAGGAAGTAAAGTAGTGAAAGGGAACCTGTGCATTAGGTTTCCAGAGATTATTTGGGAAGGGGGGCTTAAAGACCAGGCAGTATAGTAGAGAAGGGGAACGTTTTTATTAGGGGAACTTGTACGTTAGAAGTTCAAAGATTATTTGGGAAGTGCGGGCTTAAAGCCCAGGCAGTAAAGAAGTGTAGGGGAAACTGTGCATTAGATATTCAAAGATTATTTGGGAAGGGGAGGCTTAAAGCCCAGGCAGTAAAGTTGTGTAGGCGATCCTATGCATTAGGGATTCAAAGATTATTTGGGAAGGGGGTCTTAAAGCCCAGGAATTAAAGCACTGTAGGAGAAAGTGTGCATTAGATATTCAAAGATTATTAGGAAAGGGGGGGCTTAAAGCCCAGGAAGTAAAGTAGTGAAGGGGAACCTGTGCATTAGGTATCCAGAGATTATTTGGGAAGGGGGGCTTAAAGACGAGGCAGTATTGTAGAGAAGGGGAACGTTTTTATTAGGGGAACTTGTACGTTAGAAGTTCAAAGATTATTTGAGAAGTGCCGGCTTAAAGCCCAGGAAGTAAAGTAGTGAAGGGGAATCTGTGCATTAGGTATCCAGAGATTATTTGGGAAGGATGGGCTTAAAGTCCAGGCAGTAAAGAAGTGTAGGGGAACCTGCACATTAGATATTCAAAGATTATTTGGGAAGGCCGGCTTAAAGCCCAGGCAGAAAAGTAGTGAAGGGGTACCTGTGCATTTGTGCCCGCGTAGGCCAAGGGCTGGGCGGTGCCCGCAGTCCTCAGACATGCGGGGGTTATCTAGCCCCTTTCGGAGCAGGCAACGAAGATTCTGTTATCTCTCAAGGTCTGTATTCAGAGGCGTCGTCAAAACAGGCAGGAGTCAACGGCCAGAAAGATCAATCATAGCAGTAACAAGAAGGCAGGGAAATTGCACGGTTACTTCCAGAAAGTGAAAGTGTGCCTGCACTGCTTTTATCAGTCAGTGTACTTCAAAGCTAGGCTTCATCCTGCAACGACTCAGCACCAGTTCTCTGTCTGCTTAGGCTTTCCAGGCGAGCACTCCTTCGCCTACCCTGCAAAACTATACGCTGGCAAGTCCTGATATGCCTATCAGGTTCAGGTGAGCTTGGAGGGCTGCCATTCTCAGCTTCCACTGCAGGGGTTGGGGGACGAGTAGCTTCTGTCTGCCGTTGTTCAATCTCTCTGCCTAGCTGTGGTTCCTGCTGAGTTGTTTCAGGCTCCTGTACTACTGACTGCAATGGAGGTACTGAAGGCCCATGGGCAACCTGTTCCTCCACTTAAGCTCCAGAGTCCTCTGGGTCCTCAGCTCCGAAGGCAGGGCCCATGACAGCATTACGTGTTCAGAGATAATTTGGAAAGGGTGGGCGTAAAGCCCAGGCAGTAGAGTAGTAAAGGGGAACCTGTAAATTAGGTATTTAGGGATTATTTGGGAAGGGTGGGCGTAAAGCCCAGGCAGTAAAGTAGTGTACGGGAACCTGTGAAATAGATAATCGGAGATTATTTGGGAAATGGGGCATAAAGCCCAGGCAGGAGTAAAGAGGTACATTTTCGTTAGGTATTCAGAGATAATTTGGGAAGGAGGGGCTTAAAGCCCAGGAAGGATGGTAGAGAAGGAGAATGTGTTTATTAGGTATTCAGAGATAATTTGGGAGGGGGGATTTAAAGCCCAGACAGTAGTAAAGAGGTACATGTGCGTTAGGTATTCAGAGATAATTTGGGAAGGGTGGGCTTAAAGCCCAGGCAGTAAAGTAGTGAAGGGGATCCTGTGCATTAGGTATTCAGAGATAATTTGGGAAAGGTGGGCTTAAAGCCCAGGCAGTAAAGTAGAGTAGAGGAACCTGTGAAGTAGATATTCAAAGATTATTTGGGAAGGGGGGGGCTTAAAGCCCAGGCAGTAAAGTAGTGTATGGGAACCTGTGAATTAGATAATCAGAGATTATTTGGGAAATGGGGCATAAAGCCCAGGCAGGAGTAAAGAGGTACATTTTCGTTAGGTATTCAGAGATAATTTGGGAAGGAGGGGCTTAAAGCCCAGGAAGGATGGTAGAGAAGGAGAATGTGTTTATTAGGTATTCAGAGATAATTTGGGAGGGGGGATTTAAAGCCCAGACAGTAGTAAAGAGGTACATGTGCGTTAGGTATTCAGAGATAATTTGGGAAGGGTGGGCTTAAAGCCCAGGCAGTAAAGTAGTGAAGGGGATCCTGTGCATTAGGTATTCAGAGATAATTTGGGAAAGGTGGGCTTAAAGCCCAGGCAGTAAAGTAGAGTAGAGGAACCTGTGAAGTAGATATTCAAAGATTATTTGGGAAGGGGGGGGCTTAAAGCCCAGGCAGTAAAGTAGTGTATGGGAACCTGTGAATTAGATAATCAGAGATTATTTGGGAAGGGGGGCTTAAAGCCCAGGCAGAATATAAATGAAGGGGTAAAAGTGCATTAAATATTCAGAGTCAATTTAGGTACGAAAGGCTTAAAGCCCAGGCAGAAAAGAAGTGTAGCGGAACGAGTACATTAGATATTCAAAGATTATTTGGGTAGGGGGGCACAAAGCCCAGCCAGGATAATAAAGAAGGGGAACGTGTTTATTAGGTGTTCAGAGACAATTTGGGAGGGGGGGCTTAAAGCCCAGGCAGTAAAGTAGTGAACGGGAAACTGTGCATTAGGTATTTAGAGAGTATTTGGGAAGGGGGGGCTTAAAGCCAGACAGAAAAAAAGCGAAAGGGAACGTGTGCATTAGGTATCCAGACATTATTTGAGAA
The DNA here is from genome assembly GCF_029931775.1 of Euleptes europaea. Classification (NCBI taxonomy): domain Eukaryota; kingdom Metazoa; phylum Chordata; class Lepidosauria; order Squamata; family Sphaerodactylidae; genus Euleptes; species Euleptes europaea. Next base: position 133,998 of record NC_079327.1, read on the forward strand.
GGGGGACCTTAAAGCCAAGGCAGTAAAGAAGTGTAAAGGAACCTGCACATTAGATATTCAAAGATTATTTGGGAAGGGGGGCTTAAAGCCCAGGAAGTAAAGAAGTGTAGGGGAACCTGTACATTAGATATTCAAAGATTATTTGGGAAGTGCCGGCTTAAAGCCCAGGCAGTAAAGAAGTGCAGGGGAACCTGTGCATTAGATATTCAAAGATTATTTGGGAAGGGGGGCTAAAAGCCCAGGCAGAATACCGGTACTAGAGAAGGGGAACCTGTGCATTATGCATTCAGAGATAATTGTAAAGGGGGGGGCTTAAACCCCAGGCAGTATAGTAGAGAAAGGGAACCTGTGCATTTGGTATTCAGAGATAATTTGGGAACAGGGGGGCTTAAAGTCCGGGCACTGAAGTAGTATACGGGTGCCTGTGCATTAGATATTCAAAGATTATTTGGGAAGGGGGGCTTAAAGCCCAGGCAGAAAAGTAGTGAAGGGGTACCTGTGCATTACGTGTTCAGAGATAATTTGGAAAGGGTGGGCATAAAGCCCAGGCTGTATAGTAGTGAAGGGGAACCTGTAAATTAGATAATCAGCGATTATTTGGGATGGGGGGCTTAAAGCCCAGACAGTAAAGTAGTGTTGGGCAACCTGTGCATTAGATATACAAAGAGTATTTGGGAAAAGGGGGCTTCAAGCCCAGGCAGAAAAGTAGAGTAGGGGATCCGGTCTCTTCGATATTAAAAGACTTCTTGGTAAGAGGGGGCTAAAAGCCCAGGAAGTAAATAGTGTAAGCAAACCTGTGCTTTAGGTATTCAGAGATTATTTGGGAAGGGGGGCTGAAAGCCCAGGCCTGAAAGTAGTGAAGACGTACCTGTGCATTAGGTATTCAGAGACAATTTGGGAAGGGGGGGCTTAAAGCCCAGGGAGAAAAGTAGTGTAGGGGATCCTGTCTTTTCGATATTCAAAGATTACTTGGGAAGAGGGGGCTTAAAGCCCAGGCAGTAAAGTAGTGTAGAGGAACCTGTGAAGTAGATATTCAGAGATTATTTGGGAAGAGGGGCTTAAAGACCAGGCAGTATAGTAGAGAAGGGGAACGTTTTTATTAGGGGAACTTGTACGTTAGAAGTTCAAAGATTATTTGGGAAGTGCGGGTTTAAAGGCCAGGCAGTAAAGAAATGTAGGGGAACCTTTGAATTAGATATTCAAAGATTATTTGGGAAGTGGGGCTAAAAGCCCAGGCAGAATACCGGTACTAGAGAAGGGGAACCTGTGCACTATGCATTCAGAGATAATTGTGAAGGGGGGGCTTAAACCCCAGGCAGTATAGTAGAGAAAGGGAACCTGTGCATTTGGTATTCAGAGATAATTTGGGAACAGGGGGGCTTGAAGTCCGGGCACTGTAGTAGTAAACGGGTGCCTGTGCATTAGATATTCAAAGATTATTTGGGAAGGGGGGGCTTAAAGCCCAGGCAGTAAAGTTGTGTAGGGGATCCTGTGCATTAGGTATTCAAAGATTATTTGGGAAGGGGGGTTTAAAGCCCAGGAATTAAAGCAGTGTAGGAAAACCTGTGCATTAGATATTCAATGATTATTAGGGAAGGGGGGGCTAAAAGCCCAGGAAGTAAAGTAGTGTAGGGGAACCTGCGCATTAGGTATTCAAAGATTATTAGGGAAGGGGGGCTTAAAGCCCAAGCAGTAATGTAGTGTAGGGGAACCTGTGCATTAGGTATTCAGAGATTATTTGGTAATGGGGGCTTAAAGCCAGGCAGTAAATAGTGAAGGGGATCCTGTGCTTTAGATATTCAGAGATTATTTGGGAAGGGGGGCTTAAAGCCCAGGAAGTAAAGTATTGTAGGGGAACCTGTGAATTAGATAATTAGAGATTATTTTGGAAGGGGGGTTTAAAGCCCAGGAATTAAAGCAGTGTAGGAAAACCTCTGCATTAGATATTCAAAGATTATTAGGGAAGGGGGCTAAAAGCTCAGGAAGTAAAGTAGTGTAGGGGAACCTGTGCATTAGGTATTCAGAGAATATTTGGTAATGGGGGCTTAAAGCCAGCAGTAAATAGTGTAGGGGAACCTGTGCTTTAGGTATTCAGAGATTATTTGGAAGGGGGGGGGCTTAAAGCCCAGGCAGTAAAGAAGTGTAGGGGAACCTGTACATTAGATATTCAAAGATTATTTGAGAAGGGGGGCTTAAAGCCCAGGAAGTAAAGTAGTGTAGGGGAACCTGTGAATTGGATAATCAGAAATTATTTGGGAAGGGGGGCTTAAAGCCCAGGTAGAATATGTGAAGGGGTAACAGTGCAATCAATATTCAGAGACAATGTGGGTACGAGGGGCTTAAAGCGCAGGCAGTAAAGCAGTGTAGCGGAAATTGTGCATTAGATATTCAAACATTATTAGGAAAGGGGGGAGTAAAGCCCAGGCAGGATAATAGAGAAGGGGAACGTGTTTATTAGGGATTAAGAGACAATTTGGGAGGGGGGGCTTAAAGCCCAGGCAGTAGTAAAGAGGTACATGTGCGTTAGGTATTCAGAGATAATTTGGGAAGGGGGGCTTAAAGCCCAGGCAGTAAAGTAATGAAGGGGATCTTGTGCATTAGGTATTCAGAGATAATTTGGGAAAGTGGTGCTTAAAGACAGGCAGTAAAGTAGTGAAGGGGAAACTGTGCATTAGGTATTTAGAGATTATTTGTGAAGGGGGGGCTTAAAGCCCAAGCGGTAAAGTAGTGTAGGGGAACCTGTGCATTAGGTATCCAGAGATTTATTGGGAAGGGGGGCTTAAAGCCAGGGCAGAATACGTGTTAAGGGGTACCTGTGCATTACATGTTCAGAGATAATTTAGAAAGGGTGGGCGTAAAGCCCAGGCAGTAAAGTAGTGAAGGGGAACCTGTGCATTAGGTATTTAGAGATTATTTGGAAAGGGGGAACTTAAAGCCCAGGCAGTAAACAAGTGAAAGAGAACCTGTGCATTAGGTATCCAGAGATTATTTGAGAAGGGGGGCTTAAAGCCCAGGCAGTAAAGTAGTGAACGGGAAACTGTGCATTAGGTATTTAAAGATTATTTGGGAAGGGGGGGCTTAAAGCCCAGGCAGTAAAAAAGCTAAAGGGAACCTGTGCATTAGGTATCCAGACATTATTTGAGAAGGGGGAGCTTAAAGCCCAGGCAGTAAAGTAGTGTAGGAAAACCTGTGAATTAGATAATCAGAGATTATTTGGGAAGGGGGGCTTAAAGCACAGGCAGTATAGTAGAGAAGGGAAACGTTTTTATTAGCGGAACTTGTAGGTTAGAAATTCAAAGGTTATTTGGGAAGTGCCGGCTTAAAGCCAAGGCAGTAAAGAAGTGTAGGGGAACCTGTGCATTAGATATTCAAAGATTATTTGGGAAGGGGGGCTAAAAGCCCAGGCAGAATACCGGTACTAAAGAAGGGGAACCTGTGCATTATGCATTTAGAGATAATTGTGAAGGGGGGGCTTAAACCCCAGGCAGTATAGTAGAGAAAGGGAACCTGTGCATTTGGTATTCAGAGATAATTTGGGAACAGGGGGGCTTAAAGTCCGGGCACTGAAGTAGTATACGGGTGCCTGTGCATTAGATATTCAAACATTATTTGCGAAGGGGAGGCTTAAAGCCCAGGCAGTAAAGTTGTGTAGGTGATCCTGAGCATTAGGTATTCAAAGATTATTTGGGAACAGGGGCTTAAAGCCCAGGAATTAAATCAGTGTAGGAGAACCTGTGCATTAGATATTCAAAGATTATTAGGGAAGGGGGGGGGCTTAAAGCCCAGGCAGTAAAGTAGTGAAGGGGATCCTGTGCATTAGGTATCCAGAGATTATTTGGGAAGGAGGGGCTTAAAGTCCAGGCAGTAAAGAAGTGTAGGGGAACCTGTACATTAGATATTCAAAGATTATTTGGGAAGGGGGGCTTAAAGCCCAGGCAGTAAAGTAGTGTAGGGGAACCTGTGAATTAGATAATCAGAGATTATTTGGAAAGGGGGGCTTAAAGCCCAGGCAGAAAAGTAGTGAAGGGGTACCTGGGCATTACGTGTGCAGAGATAATTTGGAAAGGGTGGGCGTAAAGCCCAGGCAGTAAACTAGTGAAGGGGAACCTGTAAATTAGATAATCAGCGATTATTTGGGAAGGGGGACTTAAAGCCCAGACAGTAAAGTAGTGTTGGGCAACCTGTGCATTAGATATACAAAGTAGATTTGGGAAGGGGGGGCTTCAAGCCCAGGCAGAAAAGTAGAGTAGAGGATCCGGTCTCTTCGATATTAAAAGACTTCTTGGTAAGAGGGGGCTTAAAGCCCAGGAAGTAAATAGTGTAGGCAAACCTGTGCTTTAGGTATTCAGAGATTATTTGGGAAGGGGGGCTGAAAGCCCAGGCCTGAAAGTAGTGAAGACGTACCTGTGCATTAGGTATTCATAGACAATTTGGGAAGAGGGGGCTTAAAGCCCAGGCAGAAAAGTAGTGTAGGGGATCCTGTCTTTTCGATATTCAAAGATTACTTGGGAAGAGGGGGCTTAAAGCCCAGGCAGTAAATAGTGTAGCGGAACCTGTGCATTAGATATTCAAAGATTATTTTGGAAGGGGGGCTTAAACCCAGGAAGGATAGTAGAGAAGGGGAACGTGTTTATTAGGGATTCAGAGATAATTTGGGAAGGGGGGGCTTAAAGCCCAGGCAGTAAAGTAGTGAAGGGGATCCTGTGCATTAGGTATTCAGAGATTATTTGGGAAAGAGGGGCTTAAAGCCCAGGCAGTAAAGTAGTGTAGAGGAACCTGTGAAGTAGATATTCAGAGATTATTTGGGAAGGGGGGCTTAAAGACCAGACAGTATAGTAGAGAAGGGGAACGTTTTTATTAGGGGAACTTGTACGTTAGAAGTTCAAAGATTATTTGGGAAGGGCCGGCTTAAAGCCCAGGCAGTAAAGAAGAGTAGGGGAACCTGTGCATTAGATATTCAAAGATTATTTGGGAAGGGGGGCTAAAAGCCCAGGCAGAATACCGGTACTAGAGAAGGGGAACCTGTGCATTATGCATTCAGAGATAATTGTGAAGGGGGGCTTAAACCCCAGGCAGTATAGTAGAGAAAGGGAACCTGTGATTTGGTATTCAGAGATAATTTGGGAACAGGGGGGCTTAAAGTCGGGGCACTGAAGTAGTATACGGGTGCCTGTGCATTAGATATTCAAAGATCATTTGGGAAGGGGAGGCTTAAAGCCCAGGCAGTAAAGTTGTGTAGGCAATCCTATGCATTAGGTATTCAAAGATTATTTGGGAAGGTGGGCTAAAAGCCCAGGAATTAAAGCAGTGTAAAAGAACCTGTGCATTAGATATTCAAAGATTATTAGGGAAGGGGGGGCTAAAAGCCCAGGAAGTAAAGGGGAACCTGCGCATTAGGTATTCAAAGATTATTAGGGAAGGGGGGCTTAAAGCCCAGGCAGTAATGTAGTGTAGGGGAACCTGTGCATTAGGTATTCAGAGATTATTTGGTAATGGGGGCTTAAAGCCAGGCAGTAAATAGTGAAGGGGATCCTGTGCTTTAGATATTCAGAGATTATTTGGGAAGGGGGGCTTAAAGCCCAGGAAGTAAAGTATTGTAGGGGAACCTGTGAATTAGATAATTAGAGATTATTTTGGAAGGGGGGTTTAAAGCCCAGGAATTAAAGCAGTGTAGGAAAACCTCTGCATTAGATATTCAAAGATTATTAGGGAAGGGGGCTAAAAGCTCAGGAAGTAAAGTAGTGTAGGGGAACCTGTGCATTAGGTATTCAGAGAATATTTGGTAATGGGGGCTTAAAGCCAGCAGTAAATAGTGTAGGGGAACCTGTGCTTTAGGTATTCAGAGATTATTTGGAAAGGGGGGGGCTTAAAGCCCAGGCAGTAAAGAAGTGTAGGGGAACCTGTACATTAGATATTCAAAGATTATTTGAGAAGGGGGGCTTAAAGCCCAGGAAGTAAAGTAGTGTAGGGGAACCTGTGAATTGGATAATCAGAAATTATTTGGGAAGGGGGGCTTAAAGCCCAGGTAGAATATGTGAAGGAGTAACAGTGCATTCAATATTCAGAGACAATGTGGGTACGAGGGGCTTAAAGCGCAGGCAGTAAAGCAGTGTAGCGGAAATTGTGCATTAGATATTCAAACATTATTAGGAAAGGGGGGAGTAAAGCCCAGGCAGGATAATAGAGAAGGGGAACGTGTTTATTAGGGATTAAGAGACAATTTGGGAGGGGGGGCTTAAAGCCCAGGCAGTAGTAAAGAGGTACATGTGCGTTAGGTATTCAGAGATAATTTGGGAAGGGGGGCTTAAAGCCCAGGCAGTAAAGTAATGAAGGGGATCTTGTGCATTAGGTATTCAGAGATAATTTGGGAAAGTGGTGCTTAAAGACAGGCAGTAAAGTAGTGAAGGGGAAACTGTGCATTAGGTATTTAGAGATTATTTGTGAAGGGGGGGCTTAAAGCCCAAGCGGTAAAGTAGTGTAGGGGAACCTGTGCATTAGGTATCCAGAGATTTATTGGGAAGGGGGGCTTAAAGCCAGGGCAGAATACGTGTTAAGGGGTACCTGTGCATTACATCTTCAGAGATAATTTAGAAACGGTGGGCGTAAAGCCCAGGCAGTAAAGTAGTGAAGGGGAACCTGTGCATTAGGTATTTAGAGATTATTTGGGAAGGGGGGGCTTAAAGCCCAGGCAGTAAAAAAGCGAAAGGGAACCCGTGCATTAGGTATCCAGACATTATTTGAGAAGGGGGAGCTTAAAGCCCAGGCAGTAAACAAGTGAAAGAGAACCTGTGCATTAGGTATCCAGAGATTATTTGAGAAGGGGGGCTTAAAGCCCAGGCAGTAAAGTAGTGAACGAGAAACTGTGCATTAGGTATTTAAAGATTATTTGGGAAGGGGGGGCTTAAAGCCCAGGCAGTAAAAAAGCGAAAGGGAACCTGTGCATTAGGTATCCAGACATTATTTTAGAAGGGGGAGCTTAAAGCCCAGGCAGTAAAGTAGTGTAGGAAAACCTGTGAATTAGATAATCAGAGATTATTTGGGAAGGGGGGCTTAAAGCACAGGCAGTATAGTAGAGAAGGGAAACGTTTTTATTAGCGGAACTTGTAGGTTAGAAATTCAAAGGTTATTTGGGAAGTGCCGGCTAAAAGCCAAGGCAGTAAAGAAGTGTAGGGGAACCTGTGCATTAGATATTCAAAGATTATTTGGGAAGGGGGGCTAAAAGCCCAGGCAGAATACCGGTACTAAAGAAGGGGAACCTGTGCATTATGCATTTAGAGATAATTGTGAAGGGGGGGCTTAAACCCCAGGCAGTATAGTAGAGAAAGGGAACCTGTGCATTTGGTATTCAGATAATTTGGGAACAGGGGGGCTTAAAGTCCGGGCACTGAAGTAGTATACGGGTGCCTGTGCATTAGATATTCAAAGATTATTTGCGAAGGGGAGGCTTAAAGCCCAGGCAGTAAAGTTGTGTAGGTGATCCTGAGCATTAGGTATTCAAAGATTATTTGGGAACAGGGGCTTAAAGCCCAGGAATTAAATCAGTGTAGGAGAACCTGTGCATTAGATATTCAAAGATTATTAGGGAAGGGGGGGGCTTAAAGCCCAGGCAGTAAAGTAGTGAAGGGGATCCTGTGCATTAGGTATCCAGAGATTATTTGGGAAGGAGGGGCTTAAAGTCCAGGCAGTAAAGAAGTGTAGGGGAACCTGTACATTAGATATTCAAAGATTATTTGGGAAGGGGGGCTTAAAGCCCAGGCAGTAAAGTAGTGTAGGGGAACCTGTGAATTAGATAATCAGAGATTATTTGGAAAGGGGGGCTTAAAGCCCAGGCAGAAAAGTAGTGAAGGGGTACCTGGGCATTACGTGTGCAGAGATAATTTGGAAAGGGTGGGCGTAAAGCCCAGGCAGTAAACTAGTGAAGGGGAACCTGTAAATTAGATAATCAGCGATTATTTGGGAAGGGGGACTTAAAGCCCAGACAGTAAAGTAGTGTTGGGCAACCTGTGCATTAGATATACAAAGTAGATTTGGGAAGGGGGGGCTTCAAGCCCAGGCAGAAAAGTAGAGTAGAGGATCCGGTCTCTTCGATATTAAAAGACTTCTTGGTAAGAGGGGGCTTAAAGCCCAGGAAGTAAATAGTGTAGGCAAACCTGTGCTTTAGGTATTCAGAGATTATTTGGGAAGGGGGGCTTAAATCCCAGGCCTGAAAGTAGTGAAGACGTACCTGTGCATTAGGTATTCATAGACAATTTGGGAAGAGGGGGCTTAAAGCCCAGGCAGAAAAGTAGTGTAGGGGATCCTGTCTTTTCGATATTCAAAGATTACTTGGGAAGAGGGGGCTTAAAGCCCAGGCAGTAAATAGTGTAGCGGAACCTGTGCATTAGATATTCAAAGATTATTTTGGAAGGGGGGCTTAAACCCAGGAAGGATAGTAGAGAAGGGGAACGTGTTTATTAGGGATTCAGAGATAATTTGGGAAGGGGGGGCTTAAAGCCCAGGCAGTAAAGTAGTGAAGGGGATCCTGTGCATTAGGTATTCAGAGATTATTTGGGAAAGAGGGGCTTAAAGCCCAGGCAGTAATGTAGTGTAGGGGAACCTGTGCATTAGGTATTCAGAGATTATTTGGTAATGGGGGCTTAAAGCCAGGCAGTAAATAGTGAAGGGGATCCTGTGCTTTAGATATTCAGAGATTATTTGGGAAGGGGGGCTTAAAGCCCAGGAAGTAAAGTATTGTAGGGGAACCTGTGAATTAGATAATTAGAGATTATTTTGGAAGGGGGGTTTAAAGCCCAGGAATTAAAGCAGTGTAGGAAAACCTCTGCATTAGATATTCAAAGATTATTAGGGAAGGGGGCTAAAAGCTCAGGAAGTAAAGTAGTGTAGGGGAACCTGTGCATTAGGTATTCAGAGAATATTTGGTAATGGGGGCTTAAAGCCAGCAGTAAATAGTGTAGGGGAACCTGTGCTTTAGGTATTCAGAGATTATTTGGAAAGGGGGGGGCTTAAAGCCCAGGCAGTAAAGAAGTGTAGGGGAACCTGTACATTAGATATTCAAAGATTATTTGAGAAGGGGGGCTTAAAGCCCAGGAAGTAAAGTAGTGTAGGGGAACCTGTGAATTGGATAATCAGAAATTATTTGGGAAGGGGGGCTTAAAGCCCAGGTAGAATATGTGAAGGGGTAACAGTGCAATCAATATTCAGAGACAATGTGGGTACGAGGGGCTTAAAGCGCAGGCAGTAAAGCAGTGTAGCGGAAATTGTGCATTAGATATTCAAACATTATTAGGAAAGGGGGCAGTAAAGCCCAGGCAGGATAATAGAGAAGGGGAACGTGTTTATTAGGGATTAAGAGACAATTTGGGAGGGGGGGCTTAAAGCCCAGGCAGTAGTAAAGAGGTACATGTGCGTTAGGTATTCAGAGATAATTTGGGAAGGGGGGCTTAAAGCCCAGGCAGTAAAGTAATGAAGGGGATCTTGTGCATTAGGTATTCAGAGATAATTTGGGAAAGTGGTGCTTAAAGACAGGCAGTAAAGTAGTGAAGGGGAAACTGTGCATTAGGTATTTAGAGATTATTTGTGAAGGGGGGGCTTAAAGCCCAAGCGGTAAAGTAGTGTAGGGGAACCTGTGCATTAGGTATCCAGAGATTTATTGGGAAGGGGGGCTTAAAGCCAGGGCAGAATACGTGTTAAGGGGTACCTGTGCATTACATGTTCAGAGATAATTTAGAAAGGGTGGGCGTAAAGCCCAGGCAGTAAAGTAGTGAACGGGAAACTGTGCATTAGGTATTTAAAGATTATTTGGGAAGGGGGGGCTTAAAGCCCAGGCAGTAAAAAAGCGAAAGGGAACCTGTGCATTAGGTATCCAGACATTATTTGAGAAGGGGGAGCTTAAAGCACAGGCAGTAAAGTAGTGTAGGAAAACCTGTGAATTAGATAATCAGAGATTATTTGGGAAGGGGGGCTTAAAGCACAGGCAGTATAGTAGAGAAGGGAAACGTTTTTATTAGCGGAACTTGTAGGTTAGAAATTCAAAGGTTATTTGGGAAGTGCCGGCTTAAAGCCAAGGCAGTAAAGAAGTGTAGGGGAACCTGTGCATTAGATATTCAAAGATTATTTGGGAAGGGGGGCTAAAAGCCCAGGCAGAATACCGGTACTAAAGAAGGGGAACCTGTGCATTATGCATTTAGAGATAATTGTGAAGGGGGGGCTTAAACCCCAGGCAGTATAGTAGAGAAAGGGAACCTGTGCATTTGGTATTCAGAGATAATTTGGGAACAGGGGGGCTTAAAGTCCGGGCACTGAAGTAGTATACGGGTGCCTGTGCATTAGATATTCAAAGATTATTTGCGAAGGGGAGGCTTAAAGCCCAGGCAGTAAAGTTGTGTAGGTGATCCTGAGCATTAGGTATTCAAAGATTATTTGAGAACAGGGGCTTAAAGCCCAGGAATTAAATCAGTGTAGGAGAACCTGTGCATTAGATATTCAAAGATTATTAGGGAAGGGGGGGGGCTTAAAGCCCAGGCAGTAAAGTAGTGAAGGGGATCCTGTGCATTAGGTATCCAGAGATTATTTGGGAAGGAGGGGCTTAAAGTCCAGGCAGTAAAGAAGTGTAGGGGAACCTGTACATTAGATATTCAAAGATTATTTGGGAAGGGGGGCTTAAAGCCCAGGCAGTAAAGTAGTGTAGGGGAACCTGTGAATTAGATAATCAGAGATTATTTGGAAAGGGGGGCTTAAAGCCCAGGCAGAAAAGTAGTGAAGGGGTACCTGGGCATTACGTGTGCAGAGATAATTTGGAAAGGGTGGGCGTAAAGCCCAGGCAGTAAACTAGTGAAGGGGAACCTGTAAATTAGATAATCAGCGATTATTTGGGAAGGGGGACTTAAAGCCCAGACAGTAAAGTAGTGTTGGGCAACCTGTGCATTAGATATACAAAGTAGATTTGGGAAGGGGGGGCTTCAAGCCCAGGCAGAAAAGTAGAGTAGAGGATCCGGTCTCTTCGATATTAAAAGACTTCTTGGTAAGAGGGGGCTTAAAGCCCAGGAAGTAAATAGTGTAGGCAAACCTGTGCTTTAGGTATTCAGAGATTATTTGGGAAGGGGGGCTTAAATCCCAGGCCTGAAAGTAGTGAAGACGTACCTGTGCATTAGGTATTCATAGACAATTTGGGAAGAGGGGGCTTAAAGCCCAGGCAGAAAAGTAGTGTAGGGGATCCTGTCTTTTCGATATTCAAAGATTACTTGGGAAGAGGGGGCTTAAAGCCCAGGCAGTAAATAGTGTAGCGGAACCTGTGCATTAGATATTCAAAGATTATTTTGGAAGGGGGGCTTAAACCCAGGAAGGATAGTAGAGAAGGGGAACGTGTTTATTAGGGATTCAGAGATAATTTGGGAAGGGGGGGCTTAAAGCCCAGGCAGTAAAGTTGTGTAGGGGATCCTGTGCATTAGGTATTCAAAGATTATTTGGGAAGGAGGGCTTAAAGCCCAGGAATTAAAGCAGTGTAGGAGAACCTGTGAATTAGATATTCAAAGATTATTAGGGAGGGGGGGGCTTAAAGCCCAGGAAGTAAAGTAGTGAAAGGGAACCTGTGCATTAGGTTTCCAGAGATTATTTGGGAAGGGGGGCTTAAAGACCAGGCAGTATAGTAGAGAAGGGGAACGTTTTTATTAGGGGAACTTGTACGTTAGAAGTTCAAAGATTATTTGGGAAGTGCGGGCTTAAAGCCCAGGCAGTAAAGAAGTGTAGGGGAAACTGTGCATTAGATATTCAAAGATTATTTGGGAAGGGGAGGCTTAAAGCCCAGGCAGTAAAGTTGTGTAGGCGATCCTATGCATTAGGGATTCAAAGATTATTTGGGAAGGGGGTCTTAAAGCCCAGGAATTAAAGCACTGTAGGAGAAAGTGTGCATTAGATATTCAAAGATTATTAGGAAAGGGGGGGCTTAAAGCCCAGGAAGTAAAGTAGTGAAGGGGAACCTGTGCATTAGGTATCCAGAGATTATTTGGGAAGGGGGGCTTAAAGACGAGGCAGTATTGTAGAGAAGGGGAACGTTTTTATTAGGGGAACTTGTACGTTAGAAGTTCAAAGATTATTTGAGAAGTGCCGGCTTAAAGCCCAGGAAGTAAAGTAGTGAAGGGGAATCTGTGCATTAGGTATCCAGAGATTATTTGGGAAGGATGGGCTTAAAGTCCAGGCAGTAAATAAGTGTAGGGGAACCTGCACATTAGATATTCAAAGATTATTTGGGAAGGCCGGCTTAAAGCCCAGGCAGAAAAGTAGTGAAGGGGTACCTGTGCATTTGTGCCCGCGTAGGCCAAGGGCTGGGCGGTGCCCGCAGTCCTCAGACATGCGGGGGTTATCTAGCCCCTTTCGGAGCAGGCAACGAAGATTCTGTTATCTCTCAAGGTCTGTATTCAGAGGCGTCGTCAAAACAGGCAGGAGTCAACGGCCAGAAAGATCAATCATAGCAGTAACAAGAAGGCAGGGAAATTGCACGGTTACTTCCAGAAAGTGAAAGTGTGCCTGCACTGCCTTTATCAGTCAGTGTACTTCAAAGCTAGGCTTCATCCTGCAACGACTCAGCACCAGTTCTCTGTCTGCTTAGGCTTTCCAGGCGAGCACTCCTTCGCCTACCCTGCAAAACTATACGCTGGCAAGTCCTGATATGCCTATCAGGTTCAGGTGAGCTTGGAGGGCTGCCATTCTCAGCTTCCACTGCAGGGGTTGGGGGACGAGTAGCTTCTGTCTGCCGTTGTTCAATCTCTCTGCCTAGCTGTGGTTCCTGCTGAGTTGTTTCAGGCTCCTGTACTACTGACTGCAATGGAGGTACTGAAGGCCCATGGGCAACCTGTTCCTCCACTTAAGCTCCAGAGTCCTCTGGGTCCTCAGCTCCGAAGGCAGGGCCCATGACAGCATTACGTGTTCAGAGATAATTTGGAAAGGGTGGGCGTAAAGCCCAGGCAGTAGAGTAGTAAAGGGGAACCTGTAAATTAGGTATTTAGGGATTATTTGGGAAGGGTGGGCGTAAAGCCCAGGCAGTAAAGTAGTGTACGGGAACCTGTGAAATAGATAATCGGAGATTATTTGGGAAATGGGGCATAAAGCCCAGGCAGGAGTAAAGAGGTACATTTTCGTTAGGTATTCAGAGATAATTTGGGAAGGAGGGGCTTAAAGCCCAGGAAGGATGGTAGAGAAGGAGAATGTGTTTATTAGGTATTCAGAGATAATTTGGGAGGGGGGATTTAAAGCCCAGACAGTAGTAAAGAGGTACATGTGCGTTAGGTATTCAGAGATAATTTGGGAAGGGTGGGCTTAAAGCCCAGGCAGTAAAGTAGTGAAGGGGATCCTGTGCATTAGGTATTCAGAGATAATTTGGGAAAGGTGGGCTTAAAGCCCAGGCAGTAAAGTAGAGTAGAGGAACCTGTGAAGTAGATATTCAAAGATTATTTGGGAAGGGGGGGGCTTAAAGCCCAGGCAGTAAAGTAGTGTATGGGAACCTGTGAATTAGATAATCAGAGATTATTTGGGAAGGGGGGCTTAAAGCCCAGGCAGAATATAAATGAAGGGGTAAAAGTGCATTAAATATTCAGAGTCAATTTAGGTACGATGGGCTTAAAGCCCAGGCAGAAAAGAAGTGTAGCGGAACGAGTACATTAGATATTCAAAGATTATTTGGGTAGGGGGGCACAAAGCCCAGCCAGGATAATAAAGAAGGGGAACGTGTTTATTAGGTGTTCAGAGACAATTTGGGAGGGGGGGCTTAAAGCCCAGGCAGTAAAGTAGTGAACGGGAAACTGTGCATTAGGTATTTAGAGAGTATTTGGGAAGGGGGGGCTTAAAGCCAGGCAGAAAAAAAGCGAAAGGGAACGTGTGCATTAGGTATCCAGACATTATTTGAGAAGGGGGACCTTAAAGCCAAGGCAGTAAAGAAGTGTAAAGGAACCTGCACATTAGATATTCAAAGATTATTTGGGAAGGGGGGCTTAAAGCCCAGGAAGTAAAGAAGTGTAGGGGAACCTGTACATTAGATATTCAAAGATTATATGGGAAGTGCCGGCTTAAAGCCCAGGCAGTAAAGAAGTGCAGGGGAACCTGTGCATTAGATATTCAAAGATTATTTGGGAAGGGGGGCTAAAAGCCCAGGCAGAATACCGGTACTAGAGAAGGGGAACATGTGCATTATGCATTCAGAGATAATTGTGAAGGGGGGGCTTAAACCCCAGGCAGTATAGTAGAGAAAGGGAACCTGTGCATTTGGTATTCAGAGATAATTTGGGAACAGGGGGGCTTAAAGTCCAGGCACTGAAGTAGTATACGGGTGCCTGTGCATTAGATATTCAAAGATTATTTGGGAAGGGGGGCTTAAAGCCCAGGCAGAAAAGTAGTGAAGGGGTACCTGTGCATTACGTGTTCAGAGATAATTTGTAAAGGGTGGGCATAAAGCCCAGGCTGTATAGTAGTGAAGGGGAACCTGTAAATTAGATAATCAGCGATTATTTGGGATGGGGGGCTTAAAGCCCAGACAGTAAAGTAGTGTTGGGCAACCTGTGCATTAGATATACAAAGAGTATTTGGGAAAAGGGGGCTTCAAGCCCAGGCAGAAAAGTAGAGTAGGGGATCCGGTCTCTTCGATATTAAAAGACTTCTTGGTAAGAGGGGGCTAAAAGCCCAGGAAGTAAATAGTGTAAGCAAACCTGTGCTTTAGGTATTCAGAGATTATTTGGGAAGGGGGGCTGAAAGCCCAGGCCTGAAAGTAGTGAAGACGTACCTGTGCATTAGGTATTCATAGACAATTTGGGAAGGGGGGGCTTAAAGCCCAGGGAGAAAAGTAGTGTAGGGGATCCTGTCTTTTCGATATTCAAAGATTACTTGGGAAGAGGGGGCTTAAAGCCCAGGCAGTAAAGTAGTGTAGAGGAACCTGTGAAGTAGATATTCAGAGATTATTTGGGAAGGGGGGCTTAAAGACCAGGCAGTATAGTAGAGAAGGGGAACGTTTTTATTAGGGGAACTTGTACGTTAGAAGTTCAAAGATTATTTGGGAAGTGCGGGTTTAAAGGCCAGGCAGTAAAGAAATGTAGGGGAACCTTTGAATTAGATATTCAAAGATTATTTGGGAAGTGGGGCTAAAAGCCCAGGCAGAATACCGGTACTAGAGAAGGGGAACCTGTGCACTATGCATTCAGAGATAATTGTGAAGGGGGGGCTTAAACCCCAGGCAGTATAGTAGAGAAAGGGAACCTGTGCATTTGGTATTCAGAGATAATTTGGGAACAGGGGGGCTTAAAGTCCGGGCACTGTAGTAGTAAACGGGTGCCTGTGCATTAGATATTCAAAGATTATTTGGGAAGGGGGGGCTAAAAGCCCAGGAAGTAAAGTAGTGTAGGGGAACCTGCGCATTAGGTATTCAAAGATTATTAGGGAAGGGGGGCTTAAAGCCCAGGCAGTAATGTAGTGTAGGGGAACCTGTGCATTAGGTATTCAGAGATTATTTGGTAATGGGGGCTAAAAGCCCAGGAAGTAAAGTAGTGTAGGGGAACCTGCGCATTAGGTATTCAAAGATTATTAGGGAAGGGGGGCTTAAAGCCCAGGCAGTAATGTAGTGTAGGGGAACCTGTGCATTAGGTATTCAGAGATTATTTGGTAATGGGGGCTTAAAGCCAGCAGTAAATAGTGTAGGGGAACCTGTGCTTTAGTTATTCAGAGATTATTTGGAAAGGGGGGGGCTTAAAGCCCAGGCAGTAAAGAAGTGTAGGGGAACCTGTACATTAGATATTCAAAGATTATTTGAGAAGGGGGGCTTAAAGCCCAGGAAGTAAAGTAGTGTAGGGGAACCTGTGAATTGGATAATCAGAAATTATTTGGGAAGGGGGGCTTAAAGCCCAGGTAGAATATGTGAAGGGGTAACAGTGCAATCAATATTCAGAGACAATGTGGGTACGAGGGGCTTAAAGCGCAGGCAGTAAAGCAGTGTAGCGGAAATTGTGCATTAGATATTCAAACATTATTAGGAAAGGGGGGAGTAAAGCCCAGGCAGGATAATAGAGAAGGGGAACGTGTTTATTAGGGATTAAGAGACAATTTGGGAGGGGGGGCTTAAAGCCCAGGCAGTAGTAAAGAGGTACATGTGCGTTAGGTATTCAGAGATAATTTGGGAAGGGGGGCTTAAAGCCCAGGCAGTAAAGTAATGAAGGGGATCTTGTGCATTAGGTATTCAGAGATAATTTGGGAAAGTGGTGCTTAAAGACAGGCAGTAAAGTAGTGAAGGGGAAACTGTGCATTAGGTATTTAGAGATTATTTGTGAAGGGGGGGCTTAAAGCCCAAGCGGTAAAGTAGTGTAGGGGAACCTGTGCATTAGGTATCCAGAGATTTATTGGGAAGGGGGGCTTAAAGCCAGGGCAGAATACGTGTTAAGGGGTACCTGTGCATTACATGTTCAGAGATAATTTAGAAAGGGTGGGCGTAAAGCCCAGGCAGTAAGGTAGTGAAGGGGAACCTGTGCATTAGGTATTTAGAGATTATTTGGGAAGGGGGAACTTAAAGCCCAGGCAGTAAACAAGTGAAAGAGAACCTGTGCATTAGGTATCCAGAGATTATTTGAGAAGGGGGGCTTAAAGCCCAGGCAGTAAAGTTGTGTAGGTGATCCTGAGCATTAGGTATTCAAAGATTATTTGGGAACAGGGGCTTAAAGCCCAGGAATTAAATCAGTGTAGGAGAACCTGTGCATTAGATATTCAAAGATTATTAGGGAAGGGGGGGGGGCTTAAAGCCCAGGCAGTAAAGTAGTGAAGGGGATCCTGTGCATTAGGTATCCAGAGATTATTTGGGAAGGAGGGGCTTAAAGTCCAGGCAGTAAAGAAGTGTAGGGGAACCTGTACATTAGATATTCAAAGATTATTTGGGAAGGGGGGCTTAAAGCCCAGGCAGTAAAGTAGTGTAGGGGAACCTGTGAATTAGATAATCAGAGATTATTTGGAAAGGGGGGCTTAAAGCCCAGGCAGAAAAGTAGTGAAGGGGTACCTGGGCATTACGTGTGCAGAGATAATTTGGAAAGGGTGGGCGTAAAGCCCAGGCAGTAAACTAGTGAAGGGGAACCTGTAAATTAGATAATCAGCGATTATTTGGGAAGGGGGACTTAAAGCCCAGACAGTAAAGTAGTGTTGGGCAACCTGTGCATTAGATATACAAAGTAGATTTGGGAAGGGGGGGCTTCAAGCCCAGGCAGAAAAGTAGAGTAGAGGATCCGGTCTCTTCGATATTAAAAGACTTCTTGGTAAGAGGGGGCTTAAAGCCCAGGAAGTAAATAGTGTAGGCAAACCTGTGCTTTAGGTATTCAGAGATTATTTGGGAAGGGGGGCTGAAAGCCCAGGCCTGAAAGTAGTGAAGACGTACCTGTGCATTAGGTATTCATAGACAATTTGGGAAGAGGGGGCTTAAAGCCCAGGCAGAAAAGTAGTGTAGGGGATCCTGTCTTTTCGATATTCAAAGATTACTTGGGAAGAGGGGGCTTAAAGCCCAGGCAGTAAATAGTGTAGCGGAACCTGTGCATTAGATATTCAAAGATTATTTTGGAAGGGGGGCTTAAACCCAGGAAGGATAGTAGAGAAGGGGAACGTGTTTATTAGGGATTCAGAGATAATTTGGGAAGGGGGGGCTTAAAGCCCAGGCAGTAAAGTAGTGAAGGGGATCCTGTGCATTAGGTATTCAGAGATTATTTGGGAAAGAGGGGCTTAAAGCCCAGGCAGTAAAGTAGTGTAGAGGAACCTGTGAAGTAGATATTCAGAGATTATTTGGGAAGGGGGGCTTAAAGACCAGACAGTATAGTAGAGAAGGGGAACGTTTTTATTAGGGGAACTTGTACGTTAGAAGTTCAAAGATTATTTGGGAAGGGCCGGCTTAAAGCCCAGGCAGTAAAGAAGAGTAGGGGAACCTGTGCATTAGATATTCAAAGATTATTTGGGAAGGGGGGCTAAAAGCCCAGGCAGAATACCGGTACTAGAGAAGGGGAACCTGTGCATTATGCATTCAGAGATAATTGTGAAGGGGGGCTTAAACCCCAGGCAGTATAGTAGAGAAAGGGAACCTGTGATTTGGTATTCAGAGATAATTTGGGAACAGGGGGGCTTAAAGTCGGGGCACTGAAGTAGTATACGGGTGCCTGTGCATTAGATATTCAAAGATCATTTGGGAAGGGGAGGCTTAAAGCCCAGGCAGTAAAGTTGTGTAGGCAATCCTATGCATTAGGTATTCAAAGATTATTTGGGAAGGTGGGCTAAAAGCCCAGGAATTAAAGCAGTGTAAAAGAACCTGTGCATTAGATATTCAAAGATTATTAGGGAAGGGGGGGCTAAAAGCCCAGGAAGTAAAGGGGAACCTGCGCATTAGGTATTCAAAGATTATTAGGGAAGGGGGGCTTAAAGCCCAGGCAGTAATGTAGTGTAGGGGAACCTGTGCATTAGGTATTCAGAGATTATTTGGTAATGGGGGCTTAAAGCCAGGCAGTAAATAGTGAAGGGGATCCTGTGCTTTAGATATTCAGAGATTATTTGGGAAGGGGGGCTTAAAGCCCAGGAAGTAAAGTATTGTAGGGGAACCTGTGAATTAGATAATTAGAGATTATTTTGGAAGGGGGGTTTAAAGCCCAGGAATTAAAGCAGTGTAGGAAAACCTCTGCATTAGATATTCAAAGATTATTAGGGAAGGGGGCTAAAAGCTCAGGAAGTAAAGTAGTGTAGGGGAACCTGTGCATTAGGTATTCAGAGAATATTTGGTAATGGGGGCTTAAAGCCAGCAGTAAATAGTGTAGGGGAACCTGTGCTTTAGGTATTCAGAGATTATTTGGAAAGGGGGGGGCTTAAAGCCCAGGCAGTAAAGAAGTGTAGGGGAACCTGTACATTAGATATTCAAAGATTATTTGAGAAGGGGGGCTTAAAGCCCAGGAAGTAAAGTAGTGTAGGGGAACCTGTGAATTGGATAATCAGAAATTATTTGGGAAGGGGGGCTTAAAGCCCAGGTAGAATATGTGAAGGAGTAACAGTGCATTCAATATTCAGAGACAATGTGGGTACGAGGGGCTTAAAGCGCAGGCAGTAAAGCAGTGTAGCGGAAATTGTGCATTAGATATTCAAACATTATTAGGAAAGGGGGGAGTAAAGCCCAGGCAGGATAATAGAGAAGGGGAACGTGTTTATTAGGGATTAAGAGACAATTTGGGAGGGGGGGCTTAAAGCCCAGGCAGTAGTAAAGAGGTACATGTGCGTTAGGTATTCAGAGATAATTTGGGAAGGGGGGCTTAAAGCCCAGGCAGTAAAGTAATGAAGGGGATCTTGTGCATTAGGTATTCAGAGATAATTTGGGAAAGTGGTGCTTAAAGACAGGCAGTAAAGTAGTGAAGGGGAAACTGTGCATTAGGTATTTAGAGATTATTTGTGAAGGGGGGGCTTAAAGCCCAAGCGGTAAAGTAGTGTAGGGGAACCTGTGCATTAGGTATCCAGAGATTTATTGGGAAGGGGGGCTTAAAGCCAGGGCAGAATACGTGTTAAGGGGTACCTGTGCATTACATCTTCAGAGATAATTTAGAAACGGTGGGCGTAAAGCCCAGGCAGTAAAGTAGTGAAGGGGAACCTGTGCATTAGGTATTTAGAGATTATTTGGGAAGGGGGGGCTTAAAGCCCAGGCAGTAAAAAAGCGAAAGGGAACCCGTGCATTAGGTATCCAGACATTATTTGAGAAGGGGGAGCTTAAAGCCCAGGCAGTAAACAAGTGAAAGAGAACCTGTGCATTAGGTATCCAGAGATTATTTGAGAAGGGGGGCTTAAAGCCCAGGCAGTAAAGTAGTGAACGAGAAACTGTGCATTAGGTATTTAAAGATTATTTGGGAAGGGGGGGCTTAAAGCCCAGGCAGTAAAAAAGCGAAAGGGAACCTGTGCATTAGGTATCCAGACATTATTTTAAAAGGGGGAGCTTAAAGCCCAGGCAGTAAAGTAGTGTAGGAAAACCTGTGAATTAGATAATCAGAGATTATTTGGGAAGGGGGGCTTAAAGCACAGGCAGTATAGTAGAGAAGGGAAACGTTTTTATTAGCGGAACTTGTAGGTTAGAAATTCAAAGGTTATTTGGGAAGTGCCGGCTAAAAGCCAAGGCAGTAAAGAAGTGTAGGGGAACCTGTGCATTAGATATTCAAAGATTATTTGGGAAGGGGGGCTAAAAGCCCAGGCAGAATACCGGTACTAAAGAAGGGGAACCTGTGCATTATGCATTTAGAGATAATTGTGAAGGGGGGGCTTAAACCCCAGGCAGTATAGTAGAGAAAGGGAACCTGTGCATTTGGTATTCAGATAATTTGGGAACAGGGGGGCTTAAAGTCCGGGCACTGAAGTAGTATACGGGTGCCTGTGCATTAGATATTCAAAGATTATTTGCGAAGGGGAGGCTTAAAGCCCAGGCAGTAAAGTTGTGTAGGTGATCCTGAGCATTAGGTATTCAAAGATTATTTGGGAACAGGGGCTTAAAGCCCAGGAATTAAATCAGTGTAGGAGAACCTGTGCATTAGATATTCAAAGATTATTAGGGAAGGGGGGGGCTTAAAGCCCAGGCAGTAAAGTAGTGAAGGGGATCCTGTGCATTAGGTATCCAGAGATTATTTGGGAAGGAGGGGCTTAAAGTCCAGGCAGTAAAGAAGTGTAGGGGAACCTGTACATTAGATATTCAAAGATTATTTGGGAAGGGGGGCTTAAAGCCCAGGCAGTAAAGTAGTGTAGGGGAACCTGTGAATTAGATAATCAGAGATTATTTGGAAAGGGGGGCTTAAAGCCCAGGCAGAAAAGTAGTGAAGGGGTACCTGGGCATTACGTGTGCAGAGATAATTTGGAAAGGGTGGGCGTAAAGCCCAGGCAGTAAACTAGTGAAGGGGAACCTGTAAATTAGATAATCAGCGATTATTTGGGAAGGGGGACTTAAAGCCCAGACAGTAAAGTAGTGTTGGGCAACCTGTGCATTAGATATACAAAGTAGATTTGGGAAGGGGGGGCTTCAAGCCCAGGCAGAAAAGTAGAGTAGAGGATCCGGTCTCTTCGATATTAAAAGACTTCTTGGTAAGAGGGGGCTTAAAGCCCAGGAAGTAAATAGTGTAGGCAAACCTGTGCTTTAGGTATTCAGAGATTATTTGGGAAGGGGGGCTTAAATCCCAGGCCTGAAAGTAGTGAAGACGTACCTGTGCATTAGGTATTCATAGACAATTTGGGAAGAGGGGGCTTAAAGCCCAGGCAGAAAAGTAGTGTAGGGGATCCTGTCTTTTCGATATTCAAAGATTACTTGGGAAGAGGGGGCTTAAAGCCCAGGCAGTAAATAGTGTAGCGGAACCTGTGCATTAGATATTCAAAGATTATTTTGGAAGGGGGGCTTAAACCCAGGAAGGATAGTAGAGAAGGGGAACGTGTTTATTAGGGATTCAGAGATAATTTGGGAAGGGGGGGCTTAAAGCCCAGGCAGTAAAGTAGTGAAGGGGATCCTGTGCATTAGGTATTCAGAGATTATTTGGGAAAGAGGGGCTTAAAGCCCAGGCAGTAATGTAGTGTAGGGGAACCTGTGCATTAGGTATTCAGAGATTATTTGGTAATGGGGGCTTAAAGCCAGGCAGTAAATAGTGAAGGGGATCCTGTGCTTTAGATATTCAGAGATTATTTGGGAAGGGGGGCTTAAAGCCCAGGAAGTAAAGTATTGTAGGGGAACCTGTGAATTAGATAATTAGAGATTATTTTGGAAGGGGGGTTTAAAGCCCAGGAATTAAAGCAGTGTAGGAAAACCTCTGCATTAGATATTCAAAGATTATTAGGGAAGGGGGCTAAAAGCTCAGGAAGTAAAGTAGTGTAGGGGAACCTGTGCATTAGGTATTCAGAGAATATTTGGTAATGGGGGCTTAAAGCCAGCAGTAAATAGTGTAGGGGAACCTGTGCTTTAGGTATTCAGAGATTATTTGGAAAGGGGGGGGCTTAAAGCCCAGGCAGTAAAGAAGTGTAGGGGAACCTGTACATTAGATATTCAAAGATTATTTGAGAAGGGGGGCTTAAAGCCCAGGAAGTAAAGTAGTGTAGGGGAACCTGTGAATTGGATAATCAGAAATTATTTGGGAAGGGGGGCTTAAAGCCCAGGTAGAATATGTGAAGGGGTAACAGTGCAATCAATATTCAGAGACAATGTGGGTACGAGGGGCTTAAAGCGCAGGCAGTAAAGCAGTGTAGCGGAAATTGTGCATTAGATATTCAAACATTATTAGGAAAGGGGGCAGTAAAGCCCAGGCAGGATAATAGAGAAGGGGAACGTGTTTATTAGGGATTAAGAGACAATTTGGGAGGGGGGGCTTAAAGCCCAGGCAGTAGTAAAGAGGTACATGTGCGTTAGGTATTCAGAGATAATTTGGGAAGGGGGGCTTAAAGCCCAGGCAGTAAAGTAATGAAGGGGATCTTGTGCATTAGGTATTCAGAGATAATTTGGGAAAGTGGTGCTTAAAGACAGGCAGTAAAGTAGTGAAGGGGAAACTGTGCATTAGGTATTTAGAGATTATTTGTGAAGGGGGGGCTTAAAGCCCAAGCGGTAAAGTAGTGTAGGGGAACCTGTGCATTAGGTATCCAGAGATTTATTGGGAAGGGGGGCTTAAAGCCAGGGCAGAATACGTGTTAAGGGGTACCTGTGCATTACATGTTCAGAGATAATTTAGAAAGGGTGGGCGTAAAGCCCAGGCAGTAAAGTAGTGAAGGGGAACCTGTGCATTAGGTATTTAGAGATTATTTGGGAAGGGGGAACTTAAAGCCCAGGCAGTAAACAAGTGAAAGAGAACCTGTGCATTAGGTATCCAGAGATTATTTGAGAAGGGGGGCTTAAAGCCCAGGCAGTAAAGTAGTGAACGGGAAACTGTGCATTAGGTATTTAAAGATTATTTGGGAAGGGGGGGCTTAAAGCCCAGGCAGTAAAAAAGCGAAAGGGAACCTGTGCATTAGGTATCCAGACATTATTTGAGAAGGGGGAGCTTAAAGCACAGGCAGTAAAGTAGTGTAGGAAAACCTGTGAATTAGATAATCAGAGATTATTTGGGAAGGGGGGCTTAAAGCACAGGCAGTATAGTAGAGAAGGGAAACGTTTTTATTAGCGGAACTTGTAGGTTAGAAATTCAAAGGTTATTTGGGAAGTGCCGGCTTAAAGCCAAGGCAGTAAAGAAGTGTAGGGGAACCTGTGCATTAGATATTCAAAGATTATTTGGGAAGGGGGGCTAAAAGCCCAGGCAGAATACCGGTACTAAAGAAGGGGAACCTGTGCATTATGCATTTAGAGATAATTGTGAAGGGGGGGCTTAAACCCCAGGCAGTATAGTAGAGAAAGGGAACCTGTGCATTTGGTATTCAGAGATAATTTGGGAACAGGGGGGCTTAAAGTCCGGGCACTGAAGTAGTATACGGGTGCCTGTGCATTAGATATTCAAAGATTATTTGCGAAGGGGAGGCTTAAAGCCCAGGCAGTAAAGTTGTGTAGGTGATCCTGAGCATTAGGTATTCAAAGATTATTTGAGAACAGGGGCTTAAAGCCCAGGAATTAAATCAGTGTAGGAGAACCTGTGCATTAGATATTCAAAGATTATTAGGGAAGGGGGGGGCTTAAAGCCCAGGCAGTAAAGTAGTGAAGGGGATCCTGTGCATTAGGTATCCAGAGATTATTTGGGAAGGAGGGGCTTAAAGTCCAGGCAGTAAAGAAGTGTAGGGGAACCTGTACATTAGATATTCAAAGATTATTTGGGAAGGGGGGCTTAAAGCCCAGGCAGTAAAGTAGTGTAGGGGAACCTGTGAATTAGATAATCAGAGATTATTTGGAAAGGGGGGCTTAAAGCCCAGGCAGAAAAGTAGTGAAGGGGTACCTGGGCATTACGTGTGCAGAGATAATTTGGAAAGGGTGGGCGTAAAGCCCAGGCAGTAAACTAGTGAAGGGGAACCTGTAAATTAGATAATCAGCGATTATTTGGGAAGGGGGACTTAAAGCCCAGACAGTAAAGTAGTGTTGGGCAACCTGTGCATTAGATATACAAAGTAGATTTGGGAAGGGGGGGCTTCAAGCCCAGGCAGAAAAGTAGAGTAGAGGATCCGGTCTCTTCGATATTAAAAGACTTCTTGGTAAGAGGGGGCTTAAAGCCCAGGAAGTAAATAGTGTAGGCAAACCTGTGCTTTAGGTATTCAGAGATTATTTGGGAAGGGGGGCTTAAATCCCAGGCCTGAAAGTAGTGAAGACGTACCTGTGCATTAGGTATTCATAGACAATTTGGGAAGAGGGGGCTTAAAGCCCAGGCAGAAAAGTAGTGTAGGGGATCCTGTCTTTTCGATATTCAAAGATTACTTGGGAAGAGGGGGCTTAAAGCCCAGGCAGTAAATAGTGTAGCGGAACCTGTGCATTAGATATTCAAAGATTATTTTGGAAGGGGGGCTTAAACCCAGGAAGGATAGTAGAGAAGGGGAACGTGTTTATTAGGGATTCAGAGATAATTTGGGAAGGGGGGGCTTAAAGCCCAGGCAGTAAAGTTGTGTAGGGGATCCTGTGCATTAGGTATTCAAAGATTATTTGGGAAGGAGGGCTTAAAGCCCAGGAATTAAAGCAGTGTAGGAGAACCTGTGAATTAGATATTCAAAGATTATTAGGGAGGGGGGGGCTTAAAGCCCAGGAAGTAAAGTAGTGAAAGGGAACCTGTGCATTAGGTTTCCAGAGATTATTTGGGAAGGGGGGCTTAAAGACCAGGCAGTATAGTAGAGAAGGGGAACGTTTTTATTAGGGGAACTTGTACGTTAGAAGTTCAAAGATTATTTGGGAAGTGCGGGCTTAAAGCCCAGGCAGTAAAGAAGTGTAGGGGAAACTGTGCATTAGATATTCAAAGATTATTTGGGAAGGGGAGGCTTAAAGCCCAGGCAGTAAAGTTGTGTAGGCGATCCTATGCATTAGGGATTCAAAGATTATTTGGGAAGGGGGTCTTAAAGCCCAGGAATTAAAGCACTGTAGGAGAAAGTGTGCATTAGATATTCAAAGATTATTAGGAAAGGGGGGGCTTAAAGCCCAGGAAGTAAAGTAGTGAAGGGGAACCTGTGCATTAGGTATCCAGAGATTATTTGGGAAGGGGGGCTTAAAGACGAGGCAGTATTGTAGAGAAGGGGAACGTTTTTATTAGGGGAACTTGTACGTTAGAAGTTCAAAGATTATTTGAGAAGTGCCGGCTTAAAGCCCAGGAAGTAAAGTAGTGAAGGGGAATCTGTGCATTAGGTATCCAGAGATTATTTGGGAAGGATGGGCTTAAAGTCCAGGCAGTAAAGAAGTGTAGGGGAACCTGCACATTAGATATTCAAAGATTATTTGGGAAGGCCGGCTTAAAGCCCAGGCAGAAAAGTAGTGAAGGGGTACCTGTGCATTTGTGCCCGCGTAGGCCAAGGGCTGGGCGGTGCCCGCAGTCCTCAGACATGCGGGGGTTATCTAGCCCCTTTCGGAGCAGGCAACGAAGATTCTGTTATCTCTCAAGGTCTGTATTCAGAGGCGTCGTCAAAACAGGCAGGAGTCAACGGCCAGAAAGATCAATCATAGCAGTAACAAGAAGGCAGGGAAATTGCACGGTTACTTCCAGAAAGTGAAAGTGTGCCTGCACTGCCTTTATCAGTCAGTGTACTTCAAAGCTAGGCTTCATCCTGCAACGACTCAGCACCAGTTCTCTGTCTGCTTAGGCTTTCCAGGCGAGCACTCCTTCGCCTACCCTGCAAAACTATACGCTGGCAAGTCCTGATATGCCTATCAGGTTCAGGTGAGCTTGGAGGGCTGCCATTCTCAGCTTCCACTGCAGGGGTTGGGGGACGAGTAGCTTCTGTCTGCCGTTGTTCAATCTCTCTGCCTAGCTGTGGTTCCTGCTGAGTTGTTTCAGGCTCCTGTACTACTGACTGCAATGGAGGTACTGAAGGCCCATGGGCAACCTGTTCC
Source organism: Euleptes europaea (assembly GCF_029931775.1). NCBI lineage: Eukaryota > Metazoa > Chordata > Lepidosauria > Squamata > Sphaerodactylidae > Euleptes > Euleptes europaea. Next base: position 159,985 of record NC_079327.1, read on the forward strand.
TCCACTTAAGCTCCAGAGTCCTCTGGGTCCTCAGCTCCGAAGGCAGGGCCCATGACAGCATTACGTGTTCAGAGATAATTTGGAAAGGGTGGGCGTAAAGCCCAGGCAGTAGAGTAGTAAAGGGGAACCTGTAAATTAGGTATTTAGGGATTATTTGGGAAGGGTGGGCGTAAAGCCCAGGCAGTAAAGTAGTGTACGGGAACCTGTGAAATAGATAATCGGAGATTATTTGGGAAATGGGGCATAAAGCCCAGGCAGGAGTAAAGAGGTACATTTTCGTTAGGTATTCAGAGATAATTTGGGAAGGAGGGGCTTAAAGCCCAGGAAGGATGGTAGAGAAGGAGAATGTGTTTATTAGGTATTCAGAGATAATTTGGGAGGGGGGATTTAAAGCCCAGACAGTAGTAAAGAGGTACATGTGCGTTAGGTATTCAGAGATAATTTGGGAAGGGTGGGCTTAAAGCCCAGGCAGTAAAGTAGTGAAGGGGATCCTGTGCATTAGGTATTCAGAGATAATTTGGGAAAGGTGGGCTTAAAGCCCAGGCAGTAAAGTAGAGTAGAGGAACCTGTGAAGTAGATATTCAAAGATTATTTGGGAAGGGGGGGGCTTAAAGCCCAGGCAGTAAAGTAGTGTATGGGAACCTGTGAATTAGATAATCAGAGATTATTTGGGAAGGGGGGCTTAAAGCCCAGGCAGAATATAAATGAAGGGGTAAAAGTGCATTAAATATTCAGAGTCAATTTAGGTACGATGGGCTTAAAGCCCAGGCAGAAAAGAAGTGTAGCGGAACGAGTACATTAGATATTCAAAGATTATTTGGGTAGGGGGGCACAAAGCCCAGCCAGGATAATAAAGAAGGGGAACGTGTTTATTAGGTGTTCAGAGACAATTTGGGAGGGGGGGCTTAAAGCCCAGGCAGTAAAGTAGTGAACGGGAAACTGTGCATTAGGTATTTAGAGAGTATTTGGGAAGGGGGGGCTTAAAGCCAGGCAGAAAAAAAGCGAAAGGGAACGTGTGCATTAGGTATCCAGACATTATTTGAGAAGGGGGACCTTAAAGCCAAGGCAGTAAAGAAGTGTAAAGGAACCTGCACATTAGATATTCAAAGATTATTTGGGAAGGGGGGCTTAAAGCCCAGGAAGTAAAGAAGTGTAGGGGAACCTGTACATTAGATATTCAAAGATTATTTGGGAAGTGCCGGCTTAAAGCCCAGGCAGTAAAGAAGTGCAGGGGAACCTGTGCATTAGATATTCAAAGATTATTTGGGAAGGGGGGCTAAAAGCCCAGGCAGAATACCGGTACTAGAGAAGGGGAACATGTGCATTATGCATTCAGAGATAATTGTGAAGGGGGGGCTTAAACCCCAGGCAGTATAGTAGAGAAAGGGAACCTGTGCATTTGGTATTCAGAGATAATTTGGGAACAGGGGGGCTTAAAGTCCAGGCACTGAAGTAGTATACGGGTGCCTGTGCATTAGATATTCAAAGATTATTTGGGAAGGGGGGCTTAAAGCCCAGGCAGAAAAGTAGTGAAGGGGTACCTGTGCATTACGTGTTCAGAGATAATTTGGAAAGGGTGGGCATAAAGCCCAGGCTGTATAGTAGTGAAGGGGAACCTGTAAATTAGATAATCAGCGATTATTTGGGATGGGGGGCTTAAAGCCCAGACAGTAAAGTAGTGTTGGGCAACCTGTGCATTAGATATACAAAGAGTATTTGGGAAAAGGGGGCTTCAAGCCCAGGCAGAAAAGTAGAGTAGGGGATCCGGTCTCTTCGATATTAAAAGACTTCTTGGTAAGAGGGGGCTAAAAGCCCAGGAAGTAAATAGTGTAAGCAAACCTGTGCTTTAGGTATTCAGAGATTATTTGGGAAGGGGGGCTGAAAGCCCAGGCCTGAAAGTAGTGAAGACGTACCTGTGCATTAGGTATTCATAGACAATTTGGGAAGGGGGGGCTTAAAGCCCAGGGAGAAAAGTAGTGTAGGGGATCCTGTCTTTTCGATATTCAAAGATTACTTGGGAAGAGGGGGCTTAAAGCCCAGGCAGTAAAGTAGTGTAGAGGAACCTGTGAAGTAGATATTCAGAGATTATTTGGGAAGGGGGGCTTAAAGACCAGGCAGTATAGTAGAGAAGGGGAACGTTTTTATTAGGGGAACTTGTACGTTAGAAGTTCAAAGATTATTTGGGAAGTGCGGGTTTAAAGGCCAGGCAGTAAAGAAATGTAGGGGAACCTTTGAATTAGATATTCAAAGATTATTTGGGAAGTGGGGCTAAAAGCCCAGGCAGAATACCGGTACTAGAGAAGGGGAACCTGTGCACTATGCATTCAGAGATAATTGTGAAGGGGGGGCTTAAACCCCAGGCAGTATAGTAGAGAAAGGGAACCTGTGCATTTGGTATTCAGAGATAATTTGGGAACAGGGGGGCTTAAAGTCCGGGCACTGTAGTAGTAAACGGGTGCCTGTGCATTAGATATTCAAAGATTATTTGGGAAGGGGGGGCTAAAAGCCCAGGAAGTAAAGTAGTGTAGGGGAACCTGCGCATTAGGTATTCAAAGATTATTAGGGAAGGGGGGCTTAAAGCCCAGGCAGTAATGTAGTGTAGGGGAACCTGTGCATTAGGTATTCAGAGATTATTTGGTAATGGGGGCTAAAAGCCCAGGAAGTAAAGTAGTGTAGGGGAACCTGCGCATTAGGTATTCAAAGATTATTAGGGAAGGGGGGCTTAAAGCCCAGGCAGTAATGTAGTGTAGGGGAACCTGTGCATTAGGTATTCAGAGATTATTTGGTAATGGGGGCTTAAAGCCAGCAGTAAATAGTGTAGGGGAACCTGTGCTTTAGTTATTCAGAGATTATTTGGAAAGGGGGGGGCTTAAAGCCCAGGCAGTAAAGAAGTGTAGGGGAACCTGTACATTAGATATTCAAAGATTATTTGAGAAGGGGGGCTTAAAGCCCAGGAAGTAAAGTAGTGTAGGGGAACCTGTGAATTGGATAATCAGAAATTATTTGGGAAGGGGGGCTTAAAGCCCAGGTAGAATATGTGAAGGGGTAACAGTGCAATCAATATTCAGAGACAATGTGGGTACGAGGGGCTTAAAGCGCAGGCAGTAAAGCAGTGTAGCGGAAATTGTGCATTAGATATTCAAACATTATTAGGAAAGGGGGGAGTAAAGCCCAGGCAGGATAATAGAGAAGGGGAACGTGTTTATTAGGGATTAAGAGACAATTTGGGAGGGGGGGCTTAAAGCCCAGGCAGTAGTAAAGAGGTACATGTGCGTTAGGTATTCAGAGATAATTTGGGAAGGGGGGCTTAAAGCCCAGGCAGTAAAGTAATGAAGGGGATCTTGTGCATTAGGTATTCAGAGATAATTTGGGAAAGTGGTGCTTAAAGACAGGCAGTAAAGTAGTGAAGGGGAAACTGTGCATTAGGTATTTAGAGATTATTTGTGAAGGGGGGGCTTAAAGCCCAAGCGGTAAAGTAGTGTAGGGGAACCTGTGCATTAGGTATCCAGAGATTTATTGGGAAGGGGGGCTTAAAGCCAGGGCAGAATACGTGTTAAGGGGTACCTGTGCATTACATGTTCAGAGATAATTTAGAAAGGGTGGGCGTAAAGCCCAGGCAGTAAAGTAGTGAAGGGGAACCTGTGCATTAGGTATTTAGAGATTATTTGGGAAGGGGGAACTTAAAGCCCAGGCAGTAAACAAGTGAAAGAGAACCTGTGCATTAGGTATCCAGAGATTATTTGAGAAGGGGGGCTTAAAGCCCAGGCAGTAAAGTAGTGAACGGGAAACTGTGCATTAGGTATTTAAAGATTATTTGGGAAGGGGGGGTTTAAAGCCCAGGCAGTAAAAAAGCGAAAGGGAACCTGTGCATTAGGTATCCAGACATTATTTGAGAAGGGGGAGCTTAAAGCCCAGGCAGTAAAGTAGTGTAGGAAAACCTGTGAATTAGATAATCAGAGATTATTTGGGAAGGGGGGCTTAAAGCACAGGCAGTATAGTAGAGAAGGGAAACGTTTTTATTAGCGGAACTTGTAGGTTAGAAATTCAAAGGTTATTTGGGAAGTGCCGGCTTAAAGCCAAGGCAGTAAAGAAGTGTAGGGGAACCTGTGCATTAGATATTCAAAGATTATTTGGGAAGGGGGGCTAAAAGCCCAGGCAGAATACCGGTACTAAAGAAGGGGAACCTGTGCATTATGCATTTAGAGATAATTGTGAAGGGGGGGCTTAAACCCCAGGCAGTATAGTAGAGAAAGGGAACCTGTGCATTTGGTATTCAGAGATAATCTGGGAACAGGGGGGCTTAAAGTCCGGGCACTGAAGTAGTATACGGGTGCCTGTGCATTAGATATTCAAAGATTATTTGCGAAGGGGAGGCTTAAAGCCCAGGCAGTAAAGTTGTGTAGGTGATCCTGAGCATTAGGTATTCAAAGATTATTTGGTAAAAGGGGCTTAAAGCCCAGGAATTAAATCAGTGTAGGAGAACCTGTGCATTAGGTATCCAGAGATTATTTGGGAAGGAGGGGCTTAAAGCCCAGGCAGTAAAGTAGTGTAGGGGAACCTGTACATTAGATATTCAAAGATTATTTGGGAAGGGGGGCTTAAAGCCCAGGTAGTAAAGTAGTGTAGGGGAACCTGTGAATTAGATAATCAGAGATTATTTGGAAAGGGGGGCTTAAAGCCCAGGCAGAAAAGTAGTGAAGGGGTACCTGGGCATTACGTGTGCAGAGATAATTTGGAAAGGGTGGGCGTAAAGCCCAGGCAGTAAACTAGTGAAGGGGAACCTGTAAATTAGATAATCAGCGATTATTTGGGAAGGGGGACTTAAAGCCCAGACAGTAAAGTAGTGTTGGGCAACCTGTGCATTAGATATACAAAGTAGATTTGGGAAGGGGGGGCTTCAAGCCCAGGCAGAAAAGTAGAGTAGAGGATCCGGTCTCTTCGATATTAAAAGACTTCTTGGTAAGAGGGGGCTTAAAGCCCAGGAAGTAAATAGTGTAGGCAAACCTGTGCTTTAGGTATTCAGAGATTATTTGGGAAGGGGGGCTTAAATCCCAGGCCTGAAAGTAGTGAAGACGTACCTGTGCATTAGGTATTCATAGACAATTTGGGAAGAGGGGGCTTAAAGCCCAGGCAGAAAAGTAGTGTAGGGGATCCTGTCTTTTCGATATTCAAAGATTACTTGGGAAGAGGGGGCTTAAAGCCCAGGCAGTAAATAGTGTAGCGGAACCTGTGCATTAGATATTCAAAGATTATTTTGGAAGGGGGGCTTAAACCCAGGAAGGATAGTAGAGAAGGGGAACGTGTTTATTAGGGATTCAGAGATAATTTGGGAAGGGGGGGCTTAAAGCCCAGGCAGTAAAGTAGTGAAGGGGATCCTGTGCATTAGGTATTCAGAGATTATTTGGGAAAGAGGGGCTTAAAGCCCAGGCAGTAAAGTAGTGTAGAGGAACCTGTGAAGTAGATATTCAGAGATTATTTGGGAAGGGGGGCTTAAAGACCAGACAGTATAGTAGAGAAGGGGAACGTTTTTATTAGGGGAACTTGTACGTTAGAAGTTCAAAGATTATTTGGGAAGGGCCGGCTTAAAGCCCAGGCAGTAAAGAAGAGTAGGGGAACCTGTGCATTAGATATTCAAAGATTATTTGGGAAGGGGGGCTAAAAGCCCAGGCAGAATACCGGTACTAGAGAAGGGGAACCTGTGCATTATGCATTCAGAGATAATTGTGAAGGGGGGCTTAAACCCCAGGCAGTATAGTAGAGAAAGGGAACCTGTGATTTGGTATTCAGAGATAATTTGGGAACAGGGGGGCTTAAAGTCGGGGCACTGAAGTAGTATACGGGTGCCTGTGCATTAGATATTCAAAGATCATTTGGGAAGGGGAGGCTTAAAGCCCAGGCAGTAAAGTTGTGTAGGCAATCCTATGCATTAGGTATTCAAAGATTATTTGGGAAGGTGGGCTAAAAGCCCAGGAATTAAAGCAGTGTAGGAGAACCTGTGCATTAGATATTCAAAGATTATTAGGGAAGGGGGGGCTAAAAGCCCAGGAAGTAAAGTAGTGTAGGGGAACCTGCGCATTAGGTATTCAAAGATTATTAGGGAAGGGGGGCTTAAAGCCCAGGCAGTAATGTAGTGTAGGGGAACCTGTGCATTAGGTATTCAGAGATTATTTGGTAATGGGGGCTTAAAGCCAGGCAGTAAATAGTGAAGGGGATCCTGTGCTTTAGATATTCAGAGATTATTTGGGAAGGGGGGCTTAAAGCCCAGGAAGTAAAGTATTGTAGGGGAACCTGTGAATTAGATAATTAGAGATTATTTTGGAAGGGGGGTTTAAAGCCCAGGAATTAAAGCAGTGTAGGAAAACCTCTGCATTAGATATTCAAAGATTATTAGGGAAGGGGGCTAAAAGCTCAGGAAGTAAAGTAGTGTAGGGGAACCTGTGCATTAGGTATTCAGAGAATATTTGGTAATGGGGGCTTAAAGCCAGCAGTAAATAGTGTAGGGGAACCTGTGCTTTAGGTATTCAGAGATTATTTGGAAAGGGGGGGGCTTAAAGCCCAGGCAGTAAAGAAGTGTAGGGGAACCTGTACATTAGATATTCAAAGATTATTTGAGAAGGGGGGCTTAAAGCCCAGGAAGTAAAGTAGTGTAGGGGAACCTGTGAATTGGATAATCAGAAATTATTTGGGAAGGGGGGCTTAAAGCCCAGGTAGAATATGTGAAGGGGTAACAGTGCATTCAATATTCAGAGACAATGTGGGTACGAGGGGCTTAAAGCGCAGGCAGTAAAGCAGTGTAGCGGAAATTGTGCATTAGATATTCAAACATTATTAGGAAAGGGGGGAGTAAAGCCCAGGCAGGATAATAGAGAAGGGGAACGTGTTTATTAGGGATTAAGAGACAATTTGGGAGGGGGGGCTTAAAGCCCAGGCAGTAGTAAAGAGGTACATGTGCGTTAGGTATTCAGAGATAATTTGGGAAGGGGGGCTTAAAGCCCAGGCAGTAAAGTAATGAAGGGGATCTTGTGCATTAGGTATTCAGAGATAATTTGGGGAAGTGGTGCTTAAAGACAGGCAGTAAAGTAGTGAAGGGGAAACTGTGCATTAGGTATTTAGAGATTATTTGTGAAGGGGGGGCTTAAAGCCCAAGCGGTAAAGTAGTGTAGGGGAACCTGTGCATTAGGTATCCAGAGATTTATTGGGAAGGGGGGCTTAAAGCCAGGGCAGAATACGTGTTAAGGGGTACCTGTGCATTACATGTTCAGAGATAATTTAGAAAGGGTGGGCGTAAAGCCCAGGCAGTAAAGTAGTGAAGGGGAACCTGTGCATTAGGTATTTAGAGATTATTTGGGAAGGGGGAACTTAAAGCCCAGGCAGTAAACAAGTGAAAGAGAACCTGTGCATTAGGTATCCAGAGATTATTTGAGAAGGGGGGCTTAAAGCCCAGGCAGTAAAGTAGTGAACGGGAAACTGTGCATTAGGTATTTAAAGATTATTTGGGAAGGGGGGGCTTAAAGCCCAGGCAGTAAAAAAGCGAAAGGGAACCTGTGAATTAGATAATCAGAGATTATTTGGGAAGGGGGGCTTAAAGCACAGGCAGTATAGTAGAGAAGGGAAACGTTTTTATTAGCGGAACTTGTAGGTTAGAAATTCAAAGGTTATTTGGGAAGTGCCGGCTTAAAGCCCAGGCAGTAAAGTTGTGTAGGTGATCCTGAGCATTAGGTATTCAAAGATTATTTGGGAACAGGGGCTTAAAGCCCAGGAATTAAATCAGTGTAGGAGAACCTGTGCATTAGATATTCAAAGATTATAAGGGAAGGGGGGGCTTAAAGCCCAGGCAGTAAAGTAGTGAAGGGGATCCTGTGCATTAGGTATCCAGAGATTATTTGGGAAGGAGGGGCTTAAAGTCCAGGCAGTAAAGAAGTGTAGGGGAACCTGTACATTAGATATTCAAAGATTATTTGGGAAGGGGGGCTTAAAGCCCAGGCAGTAAAGTAGTGTAGGGGAACCTGTGAATTAGATAATCAGAGATTATTTGGAAAGGGGGGCTTAAAGCCCAGGTAGAAAAGTAGTGAAGGGGTACCTGGGCATTACGTGTGCAGAGATAATTTGGAAAGGGTGGGCGTAAAGCCCAGGCAGTAAACTAGTGAAGGGGAACCTGTAAATTAGATAATCAGCGATTATTTGGGAAGGGGGACTTAAAGCCCAGACAGTAAAATAGTGTTGGGCAACCTGTGCATTAGATATACAAAGTAGATTTGGGAAGGGGGGGCTTCAAGCCCAGGCAGAAAAGTAGAGTAGAGGATCCGGTCTCTTCGATATTAAAAGACTTCTTGGTAAGAGGGGGCTTAAAGCCCAGGAAGTAAATAGTGTAGGCAAACCTGTGCTTTAGGTATTCAGAGATTATTTGGGAAGGGGGGCTTAAATCCCAGGCCTGAAAGTAGTGAAGACGTACCTGTGCATTAGGTATTCATAGACAATTTGGGAAGAGGGGGCTTAAAGCCCAGGCAGAAAAGTAGTGTAGGGGATCCTGTCTTTTCGATATTCAAAGATTATTTTGGAAGGGGGGCTTAAACCCAGGAAGGATAGTAGAGAAGGGGAACGTGTTTATTAGGGATTCAGAGATAATTTGGGAAGGGGGGGCTTAAAGCCCAGGCAGTAAAGTAGTGAAGGGGATCCTGTGCATTAGGTATTCAGAGATTATTTGGGAAAGAGGGGCTTAAAGCCCAGGCAGTAGTGTAGAGGAACCTGTGAAGTAGATATTCAGAGATTATTTGGGAAGGGGGGCTTAAAGACCAGGCAGTTTAGTAGAGAAGGGGAACGTTTTTATTAGGGGAACTTGTACGTTAGAAGTTCAAAGATTATTTGGGAAGTGCGGGTTTAAAGGCCAGGCAGTAAAGAACTGTAGGGGAACCTTTGAATTAGATATTCAAAGATTATTTGGGAAGGGGGGCTAAAAGCCCAGGCAGAATACCGGTACTAGAGAAGGGGAACCTGTGCATTATGCATTCAGAGATAATTGTGAAGGGTGGGCTTAAACCCCAGGCAGTATAGCAGAGAAAGGGAACCTGTGCATTTGGTATTCAGAGATAATTTGGGAACAGGGGGGCTTGAGATCCGGCCACTGTAGTAGTAAACGGGTGCCTGTGCATTAGATATTCAAAGATTATTTGGGAAGGGGGGGCTTAAAGCCCAGGCAGTAAAGTTGTGTAGGGGATCCTGTGCATTAGGTATTCAAAGATTATTTGGGAAGGGGGGTTTAAAGCCCAGGAATTAAAGCAGTGTAGGAAAACCTGTGCATTAGATATTCAAAGATTATTAGGGAAGGGGGGGCTAAAAGCCCAGGAAGTAACGTAGTGTAGGGGAACCTGTGCATTAGGTATTCAGAGATTATTTGGTAATGGGGGCTTAAAGCCAGGCAGTAAATAGTGAAGGGGAACCTGTGCTTTAGATATTGAGAGATTATTTGGGAAGGGGGGCTTAAAGCCCAGGAAGTAATGTATTGTAGGGGAACCTGTGAATTAGATAATCAGAGATTATTTGGGAAGGGGGGTTTAAAGCCCAGGAATTAAAGCAATGTAGGAAAACCTCTGCATTAGATATTCAAAGATTATTAGGGAAGGGGGCTAAAAGCTGAGGAAGTAAAGTAGTGTAGGGGAACCTGTGCATTAGGTATTCAAAGATTTTTAGGGAAGGGGGGCTTAAAGCCCAGGCAGTAAAGTAGTGTAGGGGAACGTGTGCATTAGGTATTCAGAGATTATTTGGTAATGGGGGCTTAAAGCCAGGCAGTAAATAGTGTAGGGGAACCTGTGCTTTAGGTATTCAGAGATTATTTGGAAAGTGGGGGCTTAAAGCCCAGGCAGTAAAGAAGTGTAGGGGAACCTGTACATTAGATATTCAAAGATTATTTGAGAAGGGGGGCTTAAAGCCCAGGAAGTAAAGTAGTGTAGGGGAACCTGTGAATTAGATAATCAGAGATTATTTGGGAAGGGGGGCTTAGAGCCCAAACAGAATATGTGAAGGGGTAACAGTGCATTGGTTCTTGTAGGTTATCCGGGCTGTGTAACCGTGTTCTTGGAATTTTCTTTCCTGACGTTTCGCCAGCAACTGTGGCAGGCATCTTCAGAGTAGTAACACTGAAGGACAGTGTCTCTTCAGTGTTACTACTCTGAAGATGCCTGCCAGTTGCTGGCGAAACGTCAGGAAAGAAAATTCCAAAACCACGGTTACACAGCCCGGATAACCTACAAGAACCAATGAACTCTGACCGTGAAAGCCTTCGACAATATTTTGGGTAACAGTGCATTCAATATTCAGAGACAATTTGGGTACGAGGGGCTTAAAGCGCAGGCAGTAAAGTAGTGTAGCGGAAATTGTGCATTAGATATTTAAAGATTATTTGGGAAGGGGGGCGTAAAGCCCAGGCAGGATAATAGAGAAGGGGAACGTGTTTATTAGGGATTAAGAGACAATTTGGGAGGGGGGGCTTAAAGCCCAGGCAGTAGTAAAGAGGTACATGTGCATTAGGTATTCTGAGATAATTTGGGAAGGGGGGCTTAAAGCCCAGGCAGTAAAGTAGTGAAGGGGATCTTGTGCATTAGGTATTCAGAGATAATTTGGGAAAGTGGGGCTTAAAGACAGGCAGTAAAGTAGTGAAGGGGAAACTGTGCATTAGGTATTTAGAGATTATTTGGGAAGGGGGGGCTTAAAGCCCAAGCAGTAAAGTAGTGTAGGGGAACCTGTGAATTAGATAATCAGAGATTTATTGGGAAGGGGGGCTTAAAGCCAGGGCAGAATACCTGTTAAGGGGTACCTGTGCATTACATGTTCAGAGATAATTTAGAAAGGGTGGGCGGAAAGCCCAGGCAGTAAAGTAGTGAAGGGGAACCTGTGCATTCGGTATTTAGAGATTATTCGGGAAGGGTGGGCGTAAAGCCCAGGCAGGAAAGTAGTGTAGGGGAATCTGTGAATTAGATAATCAGAGATTATTTGGAAAGGGGGGCTTAAAGTCCAGGCAGAATATAAGTGAAGGGGTAACAGTGCATTAAATATTCAGAGACAATTAGGGTACGAGGGGCTTAAAGCCGAGGCAGTAAAGTAGTGTAGCGGAACCTGTGCATTAGATATTCAAAGATTATTTGGGTAGGGGGGCGCAAAGCCCAGGCAGGATAATAGACAAGGGGAACGTGTCTATTAGGTATTCAGGGACAATTTGGGAGGGGGGGCTTAAAGCCCAGGAAGTAGTAAAGAGGTACATGTGCGTTAGGTATTCAGAGATAATTTGGGAAGGGGGGGCTTAAAGCCCAGGCAGTAAAGTAGTGAAGGAGATCTTGTGCATTAGGTATTCAGAGATAATTTGGGAAAGGGGGGCTTAAAGCCCAGGCAGGAAAGTAGTGAAGGGGAAACTGTGCATTAGGTATTTAGAGATTATTTGGGAAGGGTGGGCTTAAAGCCCAGGCAGTAAAGTAGTGAAGGGGAACCTGTAAATTAGATAATCAGCAATTATTTGGGAAGGGGGGCTTAAAGCCCAGGCAGTAAAGCAGTGTAGGGCAACCTGTGCATTTGATATTCAAAGAGAATTTGGGAAGGGGGGGGGCTTAAAGCACAGGCTGGAAAGTAGTGTAGGGGATCCTGTCTTTTCGATATTCAAAGATTACTTGGGAAGAGGGGAATTAAAGCCCAGGCAGTAAATAGTGTAGGCGAACCTGTGCTTTATGTATTCAGAGATTATTTGGGAAGCGGGGGGGCTTAAAGCCCAGGCAGTAGTTTAGGGGAACCTGTGAATTAGATAATCACAGATTATTTGGGAAGGGGGGCTTAAAGCCAAGGCAGAATAAGTGTGAAAGGGTACCTGTACATTACGTGTTCAGAGATAATTTAGAAAGGGTGGGCGTAAAGCCCAGGCAGTAAAGTAGTGAAGGGGAACCTGTGCATTAGGTATTTAGCGATTATTTGGGAAGGGTGGGCGTAAAGCCCAGGCAGTAAATAGTGTAGGGGAACCCGTACTTTAGATATTCAGATATTATTTGGGAAGGGGGGCTTAAAGCCTAGGAAGTAAAGTATTGTAAAGGAACCTGTGAATTAGATAATCAGAGATTATTTGGAAAGGGGGGCTTAAAGCCCAGGTAGAAAAGTAGTGAAGGGGTACCTGGGCATTACGTGTGCAGAGATAATTTGGAAAGGGTGGGCGTAAAGCCCAGGCAGTAAACTAGTGAAGGGGAACCTGTAAATTAGATAATCAGCGATTATTTGGAAAGGGGGAATTAAAGCCCAGACAGTAAAATAGTGTTGGGCAACCTGTGCATTAGATATACAAAGTAGATTTGGGAAGGGGGGGCTTCAAGCCCAGGCAGAAAAGTAGAGTAGAGGATCCGGTCTCTTCGATATTAAAAGACTTCTTGGTAAGAGGGGGCTTAAAGCCCAGGAAGTAAATAGTGTAGGCAAACCTGTACTTTAGGTATTCAGAGATTATTTGGGAAGGGGGGCTTAAATCCCAGGCCTGAAAGTAGTGAAGACGTACCTGTGCATTAGGTATTCATAGACAATTTGGGAAGAGGGGGCTTAAAGCCCAGGCAGAAAAGTAGTGTAGGGGATCCTGTCTTTTCGATATTCAAAGATTATTTTGGAAGGGGGGCTTAAACCCAGGAAGGATAGTAGAGAAGGGGAACGTGTTTATTAGGGATTCAGAGATAATTTGGGAAGGGGGGGCTTAAAGCCCAGGCAGTAAAGTAGTGAAGGGGATCCTGTGCATTAGGTATTCAGAGATTATTTGGGAAAGAGGGGCTTAAAGCCCAGGCAGTAAAGTAGTGTAGAGGAACCTGTGAAGTAGATATTCAGAGATTATTTGGGAAGGGGGGCTTAAAGACCAGGCAGTTTAGTAGAGAAGGGGAACGTTTTTATTAGGGGAACTTGTACGTTAGAAGTTCAAAGATTATTTGGGAAGTGCGGGTTTAAAGGCCAGGCAGTAAAGAACTGTAGGGGAACCTTTGAATTAGATATTCAAAGATTATTTGGGAAGGGGGGCTAAAAGCCCAGGCAGAATACCGGTACTAGAGAAGGGGAACCTGTGCATTATGCATTCAGAGATAATTGTGAAGGGTGGGCTTAAACCCCAGGCAGTATAGCAGAGAAAGGGAACCTGTGCATTTGGTATTCAGAGATAATTTGGGAACAGGGGGGCTTGAGATCCGGCCACTGTAGTAGTAAACGGGTGCCTGTGCATTAGATATTCAAAGATTATTTGGGAAGGGGGGGCTTAAAGCCCAGGCAGTAAAGTTGTGTAGGGGATCCTGTGCATTAGGTATTCAAAGATTATTTGGGAAGGGGGGTTTAAAGCCCAGGAATTAAAGCAGTGTAGGAAAACCTGTGCATTAGATATTCAAAGATTATTAGGGAAGGGGGGGCTAAAAGCCCAGGAAGTAACGTAGTGTAGGGGAACCTGTGCATTAGGTATTCAGAGATTATTTGGTAATGGGGGCTTAAAGCCAGGCAGTAAATAGTGAAGGGGAACCTGTGCTTTAGATATTGAGAGATTATTTGGGAAGGGGGGCTTAAAGCCCAGGAAGTAATGTATTGTAGGGGAACCTGTGAATTAGATAATCAGAGATTATTTGGGAAGGGGGGTTTAAAGCCCAGGAATTAAAGCAATGTAGGAAAACCTCTGCATTAGATATTCAAAGATTATTAGGGAAGGGGGCTAAAAGCTGAGGAAGTAAAGTAGTGTAGGGGAACCTGTGCATTAGGTATTCAAAGATTTTTAGGGAAGGGGGGCTTAAAGCCCAGGCAGTAAAGTAGTGTAGGGGAACGTGTGCATTAGGTATTCAGAGATTATTTGGTAATGGGGGCTTAAAGCCAGGCAGTAAATAGTGTAGGGGAACCTGTGCTTTAGGTATTCAGAGATTATTTGGAAAGTGGGGGCTTAAAGCCCAGGCAGTAAAGAAGTGTAGGGGAACCTGTACATTAGATATTCAAAGATTATTTGAGAAGGGGGGCTTAAAGCCCAGGAAGTAAAGTAGTGTAGGGGAACCTGTGAATTAGATAATCAGAGATTATTTGGGAAGGGGGGCTTAGAGCCCAAACAGAATATGTGAAGGGGTAACAGTGCATTGGTTCTTGTAGGTTATCCGGGCTGTGTAACCGTGTTCTTGGAATTTTCTTTCCTGACGTTTCGCCAGCAACTGTGGCAGGCATCTTCAGAGTAGTAACACTGAAGGACAGTGTCTCTTCAGTGTTACTACTCTGAAGATGCCTGCCAGTTGCTGGCGAAACGTCAGGAAAGAAAATTCCAAAACCACGGTTACACAGCCCGGATAACCTACAAGAACCAATGAACTCTGACCGTGAAAGCCTTCGACAATATTTTGGGTAACAGTGCATTCAATATTCAGAGACAATTTGGGTACGAGGGGCTTAAAGCGCAGGCAGTAAAGTAGTGTAGCGGAAATTGTGCATTAGATATTTAAAGATTATTTGGGAAGGGGGGCGTAAAGCCCAGGCAGGATAATAGAGAAGGGGAACGTGTTTATTAGGGATTAAGAGACAATTTGGGAGGGGGGGCTTAAAGCCCAGGCAGTAGTAAAGAGGTACATGTGCATTAGGTATTCTGAGATAATTTGGGAAGGGGGGCTTAAAGCCCAGGCAGTAAAGTAGTGAAGGGGATCTTGTGCATTAGGTATTCAGAGATAATTTGGGAAAGTGGGGCTTAAAGACAGGCAGTAAAGTAGTGAAGGGGAAACTGTGCATTAGGTATTTAGAGATTATTTGGGAAGGGGGGGCTTAAAGCCCAAGCAGTAAAGTAGTGTAGGGGAACCTGTGAATTAGATAATCAGAGATTTATTGGGAAGGGGGGCTTAAAGCCAGGGCAGAATACCTGTTAAGGGGTACCTGTGCATTACATGTTCAGAGATAATTTAGAAAGGGTGGGCGGAAAGCCCAGGCAGTAAAGTAGTGAAGGGGAACCTGTGCATTCGGTATTTAGAGATTATTCGGGAAGGGTGGGCGTAAAGCCCAGGCAGGAAAATAGTGTAGGGGAATCTGTGAATTAGATAATCAGAGATTATTTGGAAAGGGGGGCTTAAAGTCCAGGCAGAATATAAGTGAAGGGGTAACAGTGCATTAAATATTCAGAGACAATTAGGGTACGAGGGGCTTAAAGCCGAGGCAGTAAAGTAGTGTAGCGGAACCTGTGCATTAGATATTCAAAGATTATTTGGGTAGGGGGGCGCAAAGCCCAGGCAGGATAATAGACAAGGGGAACGTGTCTATTAGGTATTCAGGGACAATTTGGGAGGGGGGGCTTAAAGCCCAGGAAGTAGTAAAGAGGTACATGTGCGTTAGGTATTCAGAGATAATTTGGGAAGGGGGGGCTTAAAGCCCAGGCAGTAAAGTAGTGAAGGAGATCTTGTGCATTAGGTATTCAGAGATAATTTGGGAAAGGGGGGCTTAAAGCCCAGGCAGGAAAGTAGTGAAGGGGAAACTGTGCATTAGGTATTTAGAGATTATTTGGGAAGGGTGGGCTTAAAGCCCAGGCAGTAAAGTAGTGAAGGGGAACCTGTAAATTAGATAATCAGCAATTATTTGGGAAGGGGGGCTTAAAGCCCAGGCAGTAAAGCAGTGTAGGGCAACCTGTGCATTTGATATTCAAAGAGAATTTGGGAAGGGGGGGGGCTTAAAGCACAGGCTGGAAAGTAGTGTAGGGGATCCTGTCTTTTCGATATTCAAAGATTACTTGGGAAGAGGGGAATTAAAGCCCAGGCAGTAAATAGTGTAGGCGAACCTGTGCTTTATGTATTCAGAGATTATTTGGGAAGCGGGGGGGCTTAAAGCCCAGGCAGTAGTTTAGGGGAACCTGTGAATTAGATAATCACAGATTATTTGGGAAGGGGGGCTTAAAGCCAAGGCAGAATAAGTGTGAAAGGGTACCTGTACATTACGTGTTCAGAGATAATTTAGAAAGGGTGGGCGTAAAGCCCAGGCAGTAAAGTAGTGAAGGGGAACCTGTGCATTAGGTATTTAGCGATTATTTGGGAAGGGTGGGCGTAAAGCCCAGGCAGTAAATAGTGTAGGGGAACCCGTACTTTAGATATTCAGATATTATTTGGGAAGGGGGGCTTAAAGCCTAGGAAGTAAAGTATTGTAAAGGAACCTGTGAATTAGATAATCAGATTATTTGGGAAGGGGGGGTTAAAACCAAGGCAGAAGTGTAGTGTAGGGGTACCTGTGCATGACATATTCAGAGATAAATGGAAAGGGCGGGCTTAAAGCCCAGGCAGTAAAGTAGTGAAGGGGAACCTGTGAATTAGATCATCAGATTATTTCGGGAAAGGGGGCTTAAAGCCCACGCAGTAAAGTAGTGTAGGGGAACCTGAGCATTAGATAATCAGAGATTATTTTGGAAGGGGGGCATAAAGCCCAGGCAGAATATAAGTGAAGGGGTAAAAGTGCATTTAATATTCAGAGTCAATTTAGGTACGATTGGCTTAAAGCCCAGGCAGTAAAGTAGTGTAGCGGAACGAGTACATTAGATATTCAAAGATTATTTGGGTAGGGGGGCGTAAAGCCCAGTCAGGATAATAAAGAAGGGGAACATGTTTATTAGGTGTTTAGAGATAATTTGGGAGGGGGGGGGGGCTTAAAGGACAGGCAGTAAAGTAGTGAAGGGGATCTTGTGCATTAGGTAATCAGAGATTATTTGGGAAGGAGGGCTTAAAGCCCAGGAAGAATATAAGTGAAAGGGTAACAGTGCATTAAATATTCAGAGACAATATGGGTACGAGGAGCTTAAAGCCCAGGCAGTAAAGCAGTGTAGCGGAACCTGTGAATTAGATATTCAAAGATTATTTGGAAAGGGGGGTGTAAAGCCAGGCAGGATAAAAGAGAAGGGGAACGTGTTTATTAGGTATTCAGAGACAATATGGAAGGGGGGGGGCTTAAAGCCCAGGCAGTAGTAAACAGGTATATGTGCGTTAGGTATTCAGAGATAATTTGGGAAGGGGGGACTTACAGCCCAGGCAGTAAAGTAGTGAAGGGGATCTTGTGCATTAGAAATTAAGAGATAATTTGGGAAAGGGGGGCTTTAAGCCCAGGCAGCAAAGTAGTGAAGGGGAAACTGTGCATTAGGTATTTATAGATTATTTGGGAAGGGGGGGCTAAAAGCCCAGGCAGTAAAGAAGTGAAAGGAAAAGTGTGCATTAGATATTCAAATATTATTTGGGAAGGGAGGCTTAAAGCCCAGGGAGTAAAGTAGTGTAGTGGAACCTGTGCATTAGATATTCAAAGATTATTTGGGAAGGGGGGCTTAAAGCCCAGGCTGTAAAGTAGTGTAGGGGAAACTGTGCATTAGGTATTTAGAGATTATTTGGGAAGGGGGGCGTAAAGCCCAGGCAAGAAAGAAGTGTAGGGGAACCTGTACATTAGATATTCAAATATTATTTGGGAAGGGGGGCTTAAAGCCCAGGGAGTAAAGTACTGTAGTGGAACCTGTGCATTAGATATTCAAAGATTATTTGGTCTGGGGGGGCTTAAAGCCCAGGCAGTAAAGAAGTGTAGGAGAACCTGTGCATTAGATATTCAAAGATTATTTGGGAAGGGGGGCTTAAAGCCCAGGCAGAATAGTAGTGAAGGGGAACCTGTGCATTAGTTATTCAAAGATTATTTCGTAAAGGGGGGCTTAAAGCCCAGGAAGCGGTAAAGTGGTAAATGTGCGTTAGGTATTCAGAGATAATTTGGGAAGGGGGGGCATAAAGCCCAGGCAATGAAGTTGGGAAGGGGATTCTGTGCATTAGGTATTTAGAGATTATTTGGGAAGGGGGGGCTTAAAGCCCAGGCAGTAAAGAAGTGTAAAGGAACGTGTGAATTAGATAATCAGAGATTATTTGGGAACGGGGGGTTTAAACCCCAGGAAGTATAGTAGAGAAAGGGAACCTGTGCATTTGGTAATCAGAGATAATTTGGGAACAGGGGGGCTTAAAGTCCGGGCACTGAAGTAGTATACGGGTGCCTGGGCATTAGATATTCAAAGATCATTTGGGAAGGGGGGGCTTGAAGCCCAGGCAGTAAAGTTGTGTAGGGGATCCTGTGCATTAGGTATTCAAAGATTATTTGGGAAGGGGGGCTTAAAGCCCAGGAATTAAAGCAGTGTAGCAGAATCTGTGCATTAGATATTCAAAGATTATTAGGGAAGGGGGGGGCTTAAAGCCCAGGAAGTAAAGTAGTGAAGGGGAACCTGTGCATTAGGTATCCAGAGATTATTTGGGAAGGGGGGCTTAAAGACGAGGCAGTATAGTAGAGAAGGGGAACGTTTTTATTAGGGGAACTTGTACATTAGAAGTTCAAAGATTATTTGGGAAGTGCCGGCTTAAAGCCCAGGAAGTAAAGAAGTGTATGGGAACCTGTGCATTAGATATTAAAAGATTATTTGGGAGGGGGGCTAAAAGCCCAGGCAGAATACCGGTACTAGAGAAGGGGAACCTGTGCATTATGCATTCAGAGATAATTGTGAAGTGGGGGCTTAAACCCCAGGCAGTATAGTAGAGAAAGGGAATCTGTGCATTTGGTATTCAGAGATAATTTCGGAAAAGGGGGGCTTAAAAACCGGGCACTGAAGTAGTATACGGGTGCCTGTGCATTAGATATTCAAAGATTATTTGGGAAGGGGAGGCGTAAAGCCCAGGCACTAAAGTTGTGTAGGCGATCCTATGCATTAGGTATTCAAAGATTATTTGGGAAGGGGGGCTAAAAGCCCAGGAATTAAAGCAGTGTAGGAGAACCTGTGCATTAGATATTCAAAGATTATAAGGAAAGGGGGGGCTAAAAGCCCAGGAAGTAAAGTAGTGAAGGGGAACCTGTGCATTAGGTATCCAGAGATAATTTGGAAAGGGTGGGCGTAAAGCCCAGGCAGTAAAGTAGTGAAGGGGAACCTGTAAATTAGATAATCAGAGATTATTTGGGAAGGGGGGCTTAAAGCCCAGACAGTAAAGTAGTGTTGGGCAACCTGTGCATTTGATATTCAAAGAGTATTTGGAAAGGGGGGGCTTAAAGCCCAGGCAGGAAAGTAGTGTAGGGGATCCTGTCTTTTCGATATTCAAAGATTACTTGGTTAGAGGGGGCTTAAAGCCCAGGCAGTAAATAGTGTAGGCGAACCTGTGCTTTAGGTATTCAGAGATTATTTGGGAAGCGAGGGGGCTTAAAGCCCAGGCAGTAGTTTAGGGGAACCTGTGAATTAGATAATCACAGATTATTTGGGAAGGGGGGCTTAAAGCCAAGGCAGAAGAGGTGTGAAATTGTACCTGTGCATTACGTGTTCAGAGATAATTTAGAAAGGGTGGGCGTAAAGCCCAGGCAGTAAAGTAGTGAAGGGGAACCTGTGCATTAGGTATTTAGCGATTATTTGGGAAGGGTGGGCGTAAAGCCCAGGCAGTAAATAGTGTAGGGGAACCTGTGCTTTAGATATTCAGAGATTATTTGGGAAGGGGGGCTTAAAGCCTAGGAAGTAAAGTATTGTAGGGGAACCTGTGAATTAGACAATCAGAGATTATTTGGGAAGGGGGGGTTAAAACCAAGGCAGAAGTGTAGTGTAGGGGTACCTGTGCATGATGTATTCAGAGATAAATGGAAATGCCGGGCTTAAAGCCCAGGCAGTAAAGTAGTGTAGGGGAACCTGTGCATTAGATAATCAGAGATTATTTGGGAAGGGGGGCATGAAGCCCAGGCAGAATATAAGTGAAGGGGTAAAAGTGCATTAAATATTCAGAGTCAATTTAGGTACGATGGGCTTAAAGCCCAGGCAGTAAAGTAGTGTAGGGGAACCTGTAAATTAGATAATCAGAGATTATTTAGGAAGGGGGGCATGAAGCCCAGGCAGAATATAAGTGAAGGGGTAAAAGTGCACTAAATATTCAGAGTTAATTTAGGTACGATGGGCTTAAAGCCCAGGCAGTAAACTAGTGTAGCGGAACAAGTACATTAGATATTCAATGATTATTTGGGTAGGGGGGCGTAAAGCCCAGGGAGTAAAGTAGTGTAGTGGAACCTGTGCATTAGATATTCAAAGATTATTTGGGAAGGGGGGCTTAAAGCCCAGGCAGTAAAGTACTGTAGTGGAACCTGTGCATTAGAGATTCAAAGATTATTTGGGAAGGGGGGTTTAAAGCCCAGGCAGTAAAGAAGTGTAGGGGAAGCTGTGCATTAGAAATTCAAAGATTATTTGGGAAGGAGGGCTTAAAGCCTAGGCAGTATAGTAGAGAAGGTGAACGTTTTTATTAGGGGAACTTGTACGTTAGAAGTTCAAGGATTATTTGGGAAGGGCGGGCTTAAAGCCCAGGCAGTAAAGAAGTGTAGGAGAACCTGTGCATTAGATATTCAAAGATTATTTGGGAAGGGGGGCTTAAAGCCCAGGCAGAATAGTAGTGAAGGGGTACCTGGGCATTACTTGTTCAAAGATTATTTGGGAAAGGGGGGCTTAAAGCCCAGGCAGCAGTAAAAGGTACATGTGCGTTAGGTATTCAGAGCAATTTGGGAAGGGGGGGCATAAAGTCCAGGCAATGAAGTAGTGAAGGGGATTCTGTGCATTAGGTATATACAGATTATTTGGGAAGGGGGGGCTTAAAGCCCAGGCAGTAAAGAAGCGTACGGAACCTATGCATTAGAAATTAAAACATGATTTGGGAAGCGGGGCTTAAAACCAAGGCAGTATAGTAGTGAAGGGGAACGTTTTTATTAGGGGAACTTGTACGTTAGAAGTTCAAAGATTATTTGGGAAGGGGGGCTTAAAGCCCAGGCAGTAAAGTACTGTAGTGGAACCTGTGCATTAGAGATTCAAAGATTATTTGGGAAGGGGGGTTTAAAGCCCAGGCAGTAAAGAAGTGTAGGGGAAGCTGTGCATTAGAAATTCAAAGATTATTTGGGAAGGAGGGCTTAAAGCCTAGGCAGTATAGTAGAGAAGGTGAACGTTTTTATTAGGGGAACTTGTACGTTAGAAGTTCAAGGATTATTTGGGAAGGGCGGGCTTAAAGCCCAGGCAGTAAAGAAGTGTAGGAGAACCTGTGCATTAGATATTCAAAGATTATTTGGGAAGGGGGGCTTAAAGCCCAGGCAGAATAGTAGTGAAGGGGTACCTGGGCATTACTTGTTCAAAGATTATTTGGGAAAGGGGGGCTTAAAGCCCAGGCAGCAGTAAAAGGTACATGTGCGTTAGGTATTCAGAGCAATTTGGGAAGGGGGGGCATAAAGTCCAGGCAATGAAGTAGTGAAGGGGATTCTGTGCATTAGGTATATACAGATTATTTGGGAAGGGGGGGCTTAAAGCCCAGGCAGTAAAGAAGCGTACGGAACCTATGCATTAGAAATTAAAACATGATTTGGGAAGCGGGGCTTAAAACCAAGGCAGTATAGTAGTGAAGGGGAACGTTTTTATTAGGGGAACTTGTACGTTAGAAGTTCAAAGATTATTTGGGAAGGGCGGGCTTAAAGCCCAGGAAGTAAAGTAGTGTAGTGGAACCTGTGCATTAGATATTCAAAGATTATTTTGGAAGGGGGGCTTAAAGCCCAGGCAGTAAAGTTGTGTAGGGGAACCTGTGCATTAGATATTCAAAGATTATTTGGGAAGGGGGGGCTTAAAGCCCAGGCAGTAAAGAAGTGAAAGTGAAAGTGTGCATTAGATATTCAGAGATTATTTGGGAAGGGGGGGCTTAAAGCCCAGGAAGTAAAGAAGTGTAGGGGAACCTGTACATTAGATATTCAAATATTATTTGGGAAGGGGGGCTTAAAGCCCAGGGTGTAAAGTAGTGTAGTGGAACCTGTGCATTAGATATTCAAAGATTATTTAGGAAGGGGGGGGCTTAAAGCCCAGGCAGTAAAGAAGTGTAGGGGAACCTGTGCATTAGATATTCAAAGATTATTTGGGAAGGGGGGCTTAAAGCCCAGGCAGTAAAGAAGTGAAAGTGAAAGTGTGCATTAGATATTCAGAGATTATTTGGGAAGGGGGGGCTTAAAGCCCAGGAAGTAAAGAAGTGTATGGGAACCTGTGCATTAGATATTAAAAGATTATTTGGGAGGGGGGGCTAAAAGCCCAGGCAGAATACCGGTACTAGAGAAGGGGAACCTGTGCATTATGCATTCAGAGATAATTGTGAAGTGGGGGCTTAAACCCCAGGCAGTATAGTAGAGAAAGGGAATCTGTGCATTTGGTATTCAGAGATAATTTCGGAAAAGGGGGGCTTAAAAACCGGGCACTGAAGTAGTATACGGGTGCCTGTGCATTAGATATTCAAAGATTATTTGGGAAGGGGAGGCGTAAAGCCCAGGCACTAAAGTTGTGTAGGCGATCCTATGCATTAGGTATTCAAAGATTATTTGGGAAGGGGGGCTAAAAGCCCAGGAATTAAAGCAGTGTAGGAGAACCTGTGCATTAGATATTCAAAGATTATAAGGAAAGGGGGGGCTAAAAGCCCAGGAAGTAAAGTAGTGAAGGGGAACCTGTGCATTAGGTATCCAGAGATAATTTGGAAAGGGTGGGCGTAAAGCCCAGGCAGTAAAGTAGTGAAGGGGAACCTGTAAATTAGATAATCAGAGATTATTTGGGAAGGGGGGCTTAAAGCCCAGACAGTAAAGTAGTGTTGGGCAACCTGTGCATTTGATATTCAAAGAGTATTTGGAAAGGGGGGGCTTAAAGCCCAGGCAGGAAAGTAGTGTAGGGGATCCTGTCTTTTCGATATTCAAAGATTACTTGGTTAGAGGGGGCTTAAAGCCCAGGCAGTAAATAGTGTAGGCGAACCTGTGCTTTAGGTATTCAGAGATTATTTGGGAAGCGAGGGGGCTTAAAGCCCAGGCAGTAGTTTAGGGGAACCTGTGAATTAGATAATCACAGATTATTTGGGAAGGGGGGCTTAAAGCCAAGGCAGAAGAGGTGTGAAATTGTACCTGTGCATTACGTGTTCAGAGATAATTTAGAAAGGGTGGGCGTAAAGCCCAGGCAGTAAAGTAGTGAAGGGGAACCTGTGCATTAGGTATTTAGCGATTATTTGGGAAGGGTGGGCGTAAAGCCCAGGCAGTAAATAGTGTAGGGGAACCTGTGCTTTAGATATTCAGAGATTATTTGGGAAGGGGGGCTTAAAGCCTAGGAAGTAAAGTATTGTAGGGGAACCTGTGAATTAGACAATCAGAGATTATTTGGGAAGGGGGGGTTAAAACCAAGGCAGAAGTGTAGTGTAGGGGTACCTGTGCATGATGTATTCAGAGATAAATGGAAATGCCGGGCTTAAAGCCCAGGCAGTAAAGTAGTGTAGGGGAACCTGTGCATTAGATAATCAGAGATTATTTGGGAAGGGGGGCATGAAGCCCAGGCAGAATATAAGTGAAGGGGTAAAAGTGCATTAAATATTCAGAGTCAATTTAGGTACGATGGGCTTAAAGCCCAGGCAGTAAAGTAGTGTAGGGGAACCTGTAAATTAGATAATCAGAGATTATTTAGGAAGGGGGGCATGAAGCCCAGGCAGAATATAAGTGAAGGGGTAAAAGTGCACTAAATATTCAGAGTTAATTTAGGTACGATGGGCTTAAAGCCCAGGCAGTAAAGTAGTGTAGCGGAACAAGTACATTAGATATTCAATGATTATTTGGGTAAGGGGGCGTAAAGCCCAGGGAGTAAAGTAGTGTAGTGGAACCTGTGCATTAGATATTCAAAGATTATTTGGGAAGGGGGGCTTAAAGCCCAGGCAGTAAAGTACTGTAGTGGAACCTGTGCATTAGAGATTCAAAGATTATTTGGGAAGGGGGGTTTAAAGCCCAGGCAGTAAAGAAGTGTAGGGGAAGCTGTGCATTAGAAATTCAAAGATTATTTGGGAAGGAGGGCTTAAAGCCTAGGCAGTATAGTAGAGAAGGTGAACGTTTTTATTAGGGGAACTTGTACGTTAGAAGTTCAAGGATTATTTGGGAAGGGCGGGCTTAAAGCCCAGGCAGTAAAGAAGTGTAGGAGAACCTGTGCATTAGATATTCAAAGATTATTTGGGAAGGGGGGCTTAAAGCCCAGGCAGAATAGTAGTGAAGGGGTACCTGGGCATTACTTGTTCAAAGATTATTTGGGAAAGGGGGGCTTAAAGCCCAGGCAGCAGTAAAAGGTACATGTGCGTTAGGTATTCAGAGCAATTTGGGAAGGGGGGGCATAAAGCCCAGGCAATGAAGTAGTGAAGGGGATTCTGTGCATTAGGTATATACAGATTATTTGGGAAGGGGGGGCTTAAAGCCCAGGCAGTAAAGAAGCGTACGGAACCTATGCATTAGAAATTAAAACATGATTTGGGAAGCGGGGCTTAAAACCAAGGCAGTATAGTAGTGAAGGGGAACGTTTTTATTAGGGGAACTTGTACGTTAGAAGTTCAAAGATTATTTGGGAAGGGCGGGCTTAAAGCCCAGGAAGTAAAGTAGTGTAGTGGAACCTGTGCATTAGATATTCAAAGATTATTTTGGAAGGGGGGCTTAAAGCCCAGGCAGTAAAGTTGTGTAGGGGAAGCTGTGCATTAGATATTCAAAGATTATTTGGGAAGGGGGGGCTTAAAGCCCAGGCAGTAAAGAAGTGAAAGTGAAAGTGTGCATTAGATATTCAGAGATTATTTGGGAAGGGGGGGCTTAAAGCCCAGGAAGTAAAGAAGTGTAGGGGAACCTGTACATTAGATATTCAAATATTATTTGGGAAGGGGGGCTTAAATCCCAGGGTGTAAAGTAGTGTAGTGGAACCTGTGCATTAGATATTCAAAGATTATTTAGGAAGGGGGGGGCTTAAAGCCCAGGCAGTAAAGAAGTGTAGGGGAACCTGTGCATTAGATATTCAAAGATTATTTGGGAAGGGGGGCTTAAAGCCCAGGCAGTAAAGAAGTGAAAGTGAAAGTGTGCATTAGATATTCAGAGATTATTTGGGAAGGGGGGGCTTAAAGCCCAGGAAGTAAAGAAGTGTAGGGGAACCTGTACATTAGATATTCAAATATTATTTGGGAAGGGGGGTTTAAAACCCAGGGTGTAAAGTAGTGTAGTGGAACCTGTGCATTAGATATTCAAAGATTATTTAGGAAGAGGGGGAGGCTTAAAGACCAGGCAGTAAAGAAGTGTAGAGGAACCTGTGCATTAGATATTCAAAGATTATTTGGGAAGGAGGGCTTAAAGCCCAGGAAGAATAGCAGTGAAGGGGAACCTGTGCATTAGTTATTCAAAGATTATTTCGTAAAGGGGGGCTTAAAGCCAAGGCAGCAGTAAAGAGGTAAATGTGCGTTAGGTATTCAGAGATAATTTGGGAAGGGGGGGCATAAAGCCCAGGCAATGAAGTAGTGAAGGGGATTCTGTGCATTAGGTATTTAGAGATTATTTGGGAAGGGGGGGGCTTAAAGCCCAGGCAGTAAACAAGTGTAGGGGAACCTGTGCATTAGAAATTAAAAGATTATTTGGGAAGGGGCGGCTTAAAGCCCAGGCAGAATATAAGTGAAGGGGTAACAGTGCATTAAATATTCAGAGACAATTAGGGTACGAGGGGCTTAAAGCCGAGGCAGTAAAGTAGTGTAGCGGAACCTGTGCATTAAAAAATTCAAAGATTATTTGGGTAGGGGGGCGCAAAGCCCAGGCAGGATAATAGACAAGGGGAACGTGTCTATTAGGTATTCAGGGACAATTTGGGAGGGGGGGCTTAAAGCCCAGGAAGTAGTAAAGAGGTACATGTGCGTTAGGTATTCAGAGATAATTTGGGAAGGGGGGGCTTAAAGCCCAGGCAGTAAAGTAGTGAAGGAGATCTTGTGCATTAGGTATTCAGAGATAATTTGGGAAAGGGGGGCTTAAAGCCCAGGCAGGAAAGTAGTGAAGGGGAAACTGTGCATTAGGTATTTAGAGATTATTTGGGAAGGGTGGGCTTAAAGCCCAGGCAGTAAAGTAGTGAAGGGGAACCTGTAAATTAGATAATCAGCAATTATTTGGGAAGGGGGGCTTAAAGCCCAGGCAGTAAAGCAGTGTAGGGCAACCTGTGCATTTGATATTCAAAGAGAATTTGGGAAGGGGGGGGGCTTAAAGCACAGGCTGGAAAGTAGTGTAGGGGATCCTGTCTTTTCGATATTCAAAGATTACTTGGGAAGAGGGGAATTAAAGCCCAGGCAGTAAAGAAGTGAAAGTGAAAGTGTGCATTAGATATTCAGAGATTATTTGGGAAGCGGGGGGGCTTAAAGCCCAGGCAGTAGTTTAGGGGAACCTGTGAATGAGATAATCACAGATTATTTGGGAAGGGGGGCTTAAAGCCAAGGCAGAATAAGTGTGAAAGGGTACCTGTGCATTACGTGTTCAGAGATAATTTAGAAAGGGTGGGCGTAAAGCCCAGGCAGTAAAGTAGTGAAGGGGAACCTGTGCATTAGGTATTTAGCGATTATTTGGGAAGGGTGGGCGTAAAGCCCAGGCAGTAAATAGTGTAGGGGAACCCGTACTTTAGATATTCAGATATTATTTGTGAAGGGGGCTTAAAGCCTAGGAAGTAAAGTATTGTAAAGGAACCTGTGAATTAGATAATCAGATTATTTGGGAAGGGGGGGTTAAAACCAAGGCAGAAGTGTAGTGTAGGGGTACCTGTGCATGACATATTCAGAGATAAATGGAAAGGGCGGGCTTAAAGCCCAGGCAGTAAAGTAGTGAAGGGGAACCTGTGAATTAGATCATCAGATTATTTCGGGAAAGGGGGCTTAAAGCCCAGGCAGTAAAGTAGTGTAGGGGAACCTGTGCATTAGATAATCAGAGATTATTTTGGAAGGGGGGCATAAAGCCCAGGCAGAATATAAGTGAAGGGGTAAAAGTGC
This sequence comes from Euleptes europaea, assembly GCF_029931775.1. NCBI lineage: Eukaryota > Metazoa > Chordata > Lepidosauria > Squamata > Sphaerodactylidae > Euleptes > Euleptes europaea. The sequence goes on from NC_079327.1 coordinate 186,795, forward strand.
ATTTAATATTCAGAGTCAATTTAGGTACGATGGGCTTAAAGCCCAGGCAGTAAAGTAGTGTAGCGGAACGAGTACATTAGATATTCAAAGATTATTTGGGTAGGGGGGCGTAAAGCCCAGTCAGGATAATAAAGAAGGGGAACATGTTTATTAGGTGTTTAGAGATAATTTGGGAGGGGGGGGCTTAAAGGACAGGCAGTAAAGTAGTGAAGGGGATCTTGTGCATTAGGTAATCAGAGATTATTTGGGAAGGAGGGCTTAAAGCCCAGACAGTAAAGTAGTGTTGGGCAACCTGTGCATTTGATATTCAAAGAGTATTTGGAAAGGGGGGGCTTAAAGCCCAGGCAGGAAAGTAGTGTAGGGGATCCTGTCTTTTCGATATTCAAAGATTACTTGGTTAGAGGGGGCTTAAAGCCCAGGCAGTAAATAGTGTAGGCGAACCTGTGCTTTAGGTATTCAGAGATTATTTGGGAAGCGAGGGGGCTTAAAGCCCAGGCAGTAGTTTAGGGGAACCTGTGAATTAGATAATCACAGATTATTTGGGAAGGGGGGCTTAAAGCCAAGGCAGAAGAGGTGTGAAATTGTACCTGTGCATTACGTGTTCAGAGATAATTTAGAAAGGGTGGGCGTAAAGCCCAGGCAGTAAAGTAGTGAAGGGGAACCTGTGCATTAGGTATTTAGCGATTATTTGGGAAGGGTGGGCGTAAAGCCCAGGCAGTAAATAGTGTAGGGGAACCTGTGCTTTAGATATTCAGAGATTATTTGGGAAGGGGGGCTTAAAGCCTAGGAAGTAAAGTATTGTAGGGGAACCTGTGAATTAGACAATCAGAGATTATTTGGGAAGGGGGGGTTAAAACCAAGGCAGAAGTGTAGTGTAGGGGTACCTGTGCATGATGTATTCAGAGATAAATGGAAATGCCGGGCTTAAAGCCCAGGCAGTAAAGTAGTGTAGGGGAACCTGTGCATTAGATAATCAGAGATTATTTGGGAAGGGGGGCATGAAGCCCAGGCAGAATATAAGTGAAGGGGTAAAAGTGCATTAAATATTCAGTGTCAATTTAGGTACGATGGGCTTAAAGCCCAGGCAGTAAAGTAGTGTAGGGGAACCTGTAAATTAGATAATCAGAGATTATTTAGGAAGGGGGGCATGAAGCCCAGGCAGAATATAAGTGAAGGGGTAAAAGTGCACTAAATATTCAGAGTTAATTTAGGTACGATGGGCTTAAAGCCCAGGCAGTAAAGTAGTGTAGCGGAACAAGTACATTAGATATTCAATGATTATTTGGGTAGGGGGGCGTAAAGCCCAGGGAGTAAAGTAGTGTAGTGGAACCTGTGCATTAGATATTCAAAGATTATTTGGGAAGGGGGGCTTAAAGCCCAGGCAGTAAAGTACTGTAGTGGAACCTGTGCATTAGAGATTCAAAGATTATTTGGGAAGGGGGGTTTAAAGCCCAGGCAGTAAAGAAGTGTAGGGGAAGCTGTGCATTAGAAATTCAAAGATTATTTGGGAAGGAGGGCTTAAAGCCTAGGCAGTATAGTAGAGAAGGTGAACGTTTTTATTAGGGGAACTTGTACGTTAGAAGTTCAAGGATTATTTGGGAAGGGCGGGCTTAAAGCCCAGGCAGTAAAGAAGTGTAGGAGAACCTGTGCATTAGATATTCAAAGATTATTTGGGAAGGGGGGCTTAAAGCCCAGGCAGAATAGTAGTGAAGGGGTACCTGGGCATTACTTGTTCAAAGATTATTTGGGAAAGGGGGGCTTAAAGCCCAGGCAGCAGTAAAAGGTACATGTGCGTTAGGTATTCAGAGCAATTTGGGAAGGGGGGGCATAAAGCCCAGGCAATGAAGTAGTGAAGGGGATTCTGTGCATTAGGTATTTACAGATTATTTGGGAAGGGGGGGCTTAAAGCCCAGGCAGTAAAGAAGCGTACGGAACCTATGCATTAGAAATTAAAACATGATTTGGGAAGCGGGGCTTAAAACCAAGGCAGTATAGTAGTGAAGGGGAACGTTTTTATTAGGGGAACTTGTACGTTAGAAGTTCAAAGATTATTTGGGAAGGGCGGGCTTAAAGCCCAGGAAGTAAAGTAGTGTAGTGGAACCTGTGCATTAGATATTCAAAGATTATTTCGGAAGGGGGGCTTAAAGCCCAGGCAGTAAAGTTGTGTAGGGGAACCTGTGCATTAGATATTCAAAGATTATTTGGGAAGGGGGGGCTTAAAGCCAAGGCAGTAAAGAAGTGAAAGTGAAAGTGTGCATTAGATATTCAGAGATTATTTGGGAAGGGGGGGCTTAAAGCCCAGGAAGTAAAGAAGTGTAGGGGAACCTGTACATTAGATATTCAAATATTATTTGGGAAGGGGGGCTTAAAGCCCAGGGTGTAAAGTAGTGTAGTGGAACCTGTGCATTAGATATTCAAAGATTATTTAGGAAGGGGGGGGCTTAAAGCCCAGGCAGTAAAGAAGTGTAGGGGAACCTGTGCATTAGATATTCAAAGATTATTTGGGAAGGGGGGCTTAAAGCCCAGGCAGTAAAGAAGTGAAAGTGAAAGTGTGCATTAGATATTCAGAGATTATTTGGGAAGGGGGGGCTTAAAGCCCAGGAAGTAAAGAAGTGTATGGGAACCTGTGCATTAGATATTAAAAGATTATTTGGGAGGGGGGGCTAAAAGCCCAGGCAGAATACCGGTACTAGAGAAGGGGAACCTGTGCATTATGCATTCAGAGATAATTGTGAAGTGGGGGCTTAAACCCCAGGCAGTATAGTAGAGAAAGGGAATCTGTGCATTTGGTATTCAGAGATAATTTCGGAAAAGGGGGGCTTAAAAACCGGGCACTGAAGTAGTATACGGGTGCCTGTGCATTAGATATTCAAAGATTATTTGGGAAGGGGAGGCGTAAAGCCCAGGCACTAAAGTTGTGTAGGCGATCCTATGCATTAGGTATTCAAAGATTATTTGGGAAGGGGGGCTAAAAGCCCAGGAATTAAAGCAGTGTAGGAGAACCTGTGCATTAGATAATCAGAGATTATTTTGGAAGGGGGGCATAAAGCCCAGGCAGAATATAAGTGAAGGGGTAAAAGTGCATTTAATATTCAGAGTCAATTTAGGTACGATGGGCTTAAAGCCCAGGCAGTAAAGCAGTGTAGCGGAACCTGTGAATTAGATATTCAAAGATTATTTGGAAAGGGGGGTGTAAAGCCAGGCAGGATAAAAGAGAAGGGGAACGTGTTTATTAGGTATTCAGAGACAATATGGAAGGGGGGGCTTAAAGCCCAGGCAGTAGTAAACAGGTATATGTGCGTTAGGTATTCAGAGATAATTTGGGAAGGGGGGACTTACAGCCCAGGCAGTAAAGTAGTGAAGGGGATCTTGTGCATTAGAAATTAAGAGATAATTTGGGAAAGGGGGGCTTTAAGCCCAGGCAGCAAAGTAGTGAAGGGGAAACTGTGCATTAGGTATTTATAGATTATTTGGGAAGGGGGGGCTAAAAGCCCAGGCAGTAAAGAAGTGAAAGGGAAAGTGTGCATTAGATATTCAAATATTATTTGGGAAGGGAGGCTTAAAGCCCAGGGAGTAAAGTAGTGTAGTGGAACCTGTGCATTAGATATTCAAAGATTATTTGGGAAGGGGGGCTTAAAGCCCAGGCTGTAAAGTAGTGTAGGGGAAACTGTGCATTAGGTATTTAGAGATTATTTGGGAAGGGGGGCGTAAAGCCCAGGCAAGAAAGAAGTGTAGGGGAACCTGTACATTAGATATTCAAATATTATTTGGGAAGGGGGGCTTAAAGCCCAGGGAGTAAAGTACTGTAGTGGAACCTGTGCATTAGATATTCAAAGATTATTTGGTCTGGGGGGGCTTAAAGCCCAGGCAGTAAAGAAGTGTAGGAGAACCTGTGCATTAGATATTCAAAGATTATTTGGGAAGGGGGGCTTAAAGCCCAGGCAGAATAGTAGTGAAGGGGAACCTGTGCATTAGTTATTCAAAGATTATTTCGTAAAGGGGGGCTTAAAGCCCAGGAAGCGGTAAAGTGGTAAATGTGCGTTAGGTATTCAGAGATAATTTGGGAAGGGGGGGCATAACGCCCAGGCAATGAAGTTGGGAAGGGGATTCTGTGCATTAGGTATTTAGAGATTATTTGGGAAGGGGGGGCTTAAAGCCCAGGCAGTAAAGAAGTGTAAAGGAACGTGTGAATTAGATAATCAGAGATTATTTGGGAACGGGGGGTTTAAACCCCAGGAAGTATAGTAGAGAAAGGGAACCTGTGCATTTGGTAATCAGAGATAATTTGGGAACAGGGGGGCTTAAAGTCCGGGCACTGAAGTAGTATACGGGTGCCTGGGCATTAGATATTCAAAGATCATTTGGGAAGGGGGGGCTTGAAGCCCAGGCAGTAAAGTTGTGTAGGGGATCCTGTGCATTAGGTATTCAAAGATTATTTGGGAAGGGGGGCTTAAAGCCCAGGAATTAAAGCAGTGTAGCAGAATCTGTGCATTAGATATTCAAAGATTATTAGGGAAGGGGGGGGCTTAAAGCCCAGGAAGTAAAGTAGTGAAGGGGAACCTGTGCATTAGGTATCCAGAGATTATTTGGGAAGGGGGGCTTAAAGACGAGGCAGTATAGTAGAGAAGGGGAACGTTTTTATTAGGGGAACTTGTACATTAGAAGTTCAAAGATTATTTGGGAAGTGCCGGCTTAAAGCCCAGGAAGTAAAGAAGTGTATGGGAACCTGTGCATTAGATATTAAAAGATTATTTGGGAGGGGGGGCTAAAAGCCCAGGCAGAATACCGGTACTAGAGAAGGGGAACCTGTGCATTATGCATTCAGAGATAATTGTGAAGTGGGGGCTTAAACCCCAGGCAGTATAGTAGAGAAAGGGAATCTGTGCATTTGGTATTCAGAGATAATTTCGGAAAAGGGGGGCTTAAAAACCGGGCACTGAAGTAGTATACGGGTGCCTGTGCATTAGATATTCAAAGATTATTTGGGAAGGGGAGGCGTAAAGCCCAGGCACTAAAGTTGTGTAGGCGATCCTATGCATTAGGTATTCAAAGATTATTCGGGAAGGGGGGCTAAAAGCCCAGGAATTAAAGCAGTGTAGGAGAACCTGTGCATTAGATATTCAAAGATTATAAGGAAAGGGGGGGCTAAAAGCCCAGGAAGTAAAGTAGTGAAGGGGAACCTGTGCATTAGGTATCCAGAGATAATTTGGAAAGGGTGGGCGTAAAGCCCAGGCAGTAAAGTAGTGAAGGGGAACCTGTAAATTAGATAATCAGAGATTATTTGGGAAGGGGGGCTTAAAGCCCAGACAGTAAAGTAGTGTTGGGCAACCTGTGCATTTGATATTCAAAGAGTATTTGGAAAGGGGGGGCTTAAAGCCCAGGCAGGAAAGTAGTGTAGGGGATCCTGTCTTTTCGATATTCAAAGATTACTTGGTTAGAGGGGGCTTAAAGCCCAGGCAGTAAATAGTGTAGGCGAACCTGTGCTTTAGGTATTCAGAGATTATTTGGGAAGCGAGGGGGCTTAAAGCCCAGGCAGTAGTTTAGGGGAACCTGTGAATTAGATAATCACAGATTATTTGGGAAGGGGGGCTTAAAGCCAAGGCAGAAGAGGTGTGAAATTGTACCTGTGCATTACGTGTTCAGAGATAATTTAGAAAGGGTGGGCGTAAAGCCCAGGCAGTAAAGTAGTGAAGGGGAACCTGTGCATTAGGTATTTAGCGATTATTTGGGAAGGGTGGGCGTAAAGCCCAGGCAGTAAATAGTGTAGGGGAACCTGTGCTTTAGATATTCAGAGATTATTTGGGAAGGGGGGCTTAAAGCCTAGGAAGTAAAGTATTGTAGGGGAACCTGTGAATTAGACAATCAGAGATTATTTGGGAAGGGGGGGTTAAAACCAAGGCAGAAGTGTAGTGTAGGGGTACCTGTGCATGATGTATTCAGAGATAAATGGAAATGCCGGGCTTAAAGCCCAGGCAGTAAAGTAGTGTAGGGGAACCTGTGCATTAGATAATCAGAGATTATTTGGGAAGGGGGGCATGAAGCCCAGGCAGAATATAAGTGAAGGGGTAAAAGTGCATTAAATATTCAGAGTCAATTTAGGTACGATGGGCTTAAAGCCCAGGCAGTAAAGTAGTGTAGGGGAACCTGTAAATAAGATAATCAGAGATTATTTAGGAAGGGGGGCATGAAGCCCAGGCAGAATATAAGTGAAGGGGTAAAAGTGCACTAAATATTCAGAGTTAATTTAGGTACGATGGGCTTAAAGCCCAGGCAGTAAAGTAGTGTAGCGGAACAAGTACATTAGATATTCAATGATTATTTGGGTAGGGGGGCGTAAAGCCCAGGGAGTAAAGTAGTGTAGTGGAACCTGTGCATTAGATATTCAAAGATTATTTGGGAAGGGGGGCTTAAAGCCCAGGCAGTAAAGTACTGTAGTGGAACCTGTGCATTAGAGATTCAAAGATTATTTGGGAAGGGGGGTTTAAAGCCCAGGCAGTAAAGAAGTGTAGGGGAAGCTGTGCATTAGAAATTCAAAGATTATTTGGGAAGGAGGGCTTAAAGCCTAGGCAGTATAGTAGAGAAGGTGAACGTTTTTATTAGGGGAACTTGTACGTTAGAAGTTCAAGGATTATTTGGGAAGGGCGGGCTTAAAGCCCAGGCAGTAAAGAAGTGTAGGAGAACCTGTGCATTAGATATTCAAAGATTATTTGGGAAGGGGGGCTTAAAGCCCAGGCAGAATAGTAGTGAAGGGGTACCTGGGCATTACTTGTTCAAAGATTATTTGGGAAAGGGGGGCTTAAAGCCCAGGCAGCAGTAAAAGGTACATGTGCGTTAGGTATTCAGAGCAATTTGGGAAGGGGGGGCATAAAGCCCAGGCAATGAAGTAGTGAAGGGGATTCTGTGCATTAGGTATATACAGATTATTTGGGAAGGGGGGGCTTAAAGCCCAGGCAGTAAAGAAGCGTACGGAACCTATGCATTAGAAATTAAAACATGATTTGGGAAGCGGGGCTTAAAACCAAGGCAGTATAGTAGTGAAGGGGAACGTTTTTATTAGGGGAACTTGTACGTTAGAAGTTCAAAGATTATTTGGGAAGGGCGGGCTTAAAGCCCAGGAAGTAAAGTAGTGTAGTGGAACCTGTGCATTAGATATTCAAAGATTATTTTGGAAGGGGGGCTTAAAGCCCAGGCAGTAAAGTTGTGTAGGGGAAGCTGTGCATTAGATATTCAAAGATTATTTGGGAAGGGGGGGCTTAAAGCCCAGGCAGTAAAGAAGTGAAAGTGAAAGTGTGCATTAGATATTCAGAGATTATTTGGGAAGGGGGGGCTTAAAGCCCAGGAAGTAAAGAAGTGTAGGGGAACCTGGACATTAGATATTCAAATATTATTTGGGAAGGGGGGCTTAAATCCCAGGGTGTAAAGTAGTGTAGTGGAACCTGTGCATTAGATATTCAAAGATTATTTAGGAAGGGGGGGGCTTAAAGCCCAGGCAGTAAAGAAGTGTAGGGGAACCTGTGCATTAGATATTCAAAGATTATTTGGGAAGGGGGGCTTAAAGCCCAGGCAGTAAAGAAGTGAAAGTGAAAGTGTGCATTAGATATTCAGAGATTATTTGGGAAGGGGGGGCTTAAAGCCCAGGAAGTAAAGAAGTGTAGGGGAACCTGTACATTAGATATTCAAATATTATTTGGGAAGGGGGGTTTAAAACCCAGGGTGTAAAGTAGTGTAGTGGAACCTGTGCATTAGATATTCAAAGATTATTTAGGAAGAGGGGGAGGCTTAAAGACCAGGCAGTAAAGAAGTGTAGAGGAACCTGTGCATTAGATATTCAAAGATTATTTGGGAAGGAGGGCTTAAAGCCCAGGAAGAATAGCAGTGAAGGGGAACCTGTGCATTAGTTATTCAAAGATTATTTCGTAAAGGGGGGCTTAAAGCCAAGGCAGCAGTAAAGAGGTAAATGTGCGTTAGGTATTCAGAGATAATTTGGGAAGGGGGGGCATAAAGCCCAGGCAATGAAGTAGTGAAGGGGATTCTGTGCATTAGGTATTTAGAGATTATTTGGGAAGGGGGGGGCTTAAAGCCCAGGCAGTAAACAAGTGTAGGGGAACCTGTGCATTAGAAATTAAAAGATTATTTGGGAAGGGGCGGCTTAAAGCCCAGGCAGAATATAAGTGAAGGGGTAACAGTGCATTAAATATTCAGAGACAATTAGGGTACGAGGGGCTTAAAGCCGAGGCAGTAAAGTAGTGTAGCGGAACCTGTGCATTAGATATTCAAAGATTATTTGGGTAGGGGGGCGCAAAGCCCAGGCAGGATAATAGACAAGGGGAACGTGTCTATTAGGTATTCAGGGACAATTTGGGAGGGGGGGCTTAAAGCCCAGGAAGTAGTAAAGAGGTACATGTGCGTTAGGTATTCAGAGATAATTTGGGAAGGGGGGGCTTAAAGCCCAGGCAGTAAAGTAGTGAAGGAGATCTTGTGCATTAGGTATTCAGAGATAATTTGGGAAAGGGGGGCTTAAAGCCCAGGCAGGAAAGTAGTGAAGGGGAAACTGTGCATTAGGTATTTAGAGATTATTTGGGAAGGGTGGGCTTAAAGCCCAGGCAGTAAAGTAGTGAAGGGGAACCTGTAAATTAGATAATCAGCAATTATTTGGGAAGGGGGGCTTAAAGCCCAGGCAGTAAAGCAGTGTAGGGCAACCTGTGCATTTGATATTCAAAGAGAATTTGGGAAGGGGGGGGGCTTAAAGCACAGGCTGGAAAGTAGTGTAGGGGATCCTGTCTTTTCGATATTCAAAGATTACTTGGGAAGAGGGGAATTAAAGCCCAGGCAGTAAAGAAGTGAAAGTGAAAGTGTGCATTAGATATTCAGAGATTATTTGGGAAGCGGGGGGGCTTAAAGCCCAGGCAGTAGTTTAGGGGAACCTGTGAATGAGATAATCACAGATTATTTGGGAAGGGGGGCTTAAAGCCAAGGCAGAATAAGTGTGAAAGGGTACCTGTGCATTACGTGTTCAGAGATAATTTAGAAAGGGTGGGCGTAAAGCCCAGGCAGTAAAGTAGTGAAGGGGAACCTGTGCATTAGGTATTTAGCGATTATTTGGGAAGGGTGGGCGTAAAGCCCAGGCAGTAAATAGTGTAGGGGAACCCGTACTTTAGATATTCAGATATTATTTGTGAAGGGGGCTTAAAGCCTAGGAAGTAAAGTATTGTAAAGGAACCTGTGAATTAGATAATCAGATTATTTGGGAAGGGGGGGTTAAAACCAAGGCAGAAGTGTAGTGTAGGGGTACCTGTGCATGACATATTCAGAGATAAATGGAAAGGGCGGGCTTAAAGCCCAGGCAGTAAAGTAGTGAAGGGGAACCTGTGAATTAGATCATCAGATTATTTCGGGAAAGGGGGCTTAAAGCCCAGGCAGTAAAGTAGTGTAGGGGAACCTGTGCATTAGATAATCAGAGATTATTTTGGAAGGGGGGCATAAAGCCCAGGCAGAATATAAGTGAAGGGGTAAAAGTGCATTTAATATTCAGAGTCAATTTAGGTACGATGGGCTTAAAGCCCAGGCAGTAAAGTAGTGTAGCGGAACGAGTACATTAGATATTCAAAGATTATTTGGGTAGGGGGGCGTAAAGCCCAGTCAGGATAATAAAGAAGGGGAACATGTTTATTAGGTGTTTAGAGATAATTTGGGAGGGGGGGGCTTAAAGGACAGGCAGTAAAGTAGTGAAGGGGATCTTGTGCATTAGGTAATCAGAGATTATTTGGGAAGGAGGGCTTAAAGCCCAGACAGTAAAGTAGTGTTGGGCAACCTGTGCATTTGATATTCAAAGAGTATTTGGAAAGGGGGGGCTTAAAGCCCAGGCAGGAAAGTAGTGTAGGGGATCCTGTCTTTTCGATATTCAAAGATTACTTGGTTAGAGGGGGCTTAAAGCCCAGGCAGTAAATAGTGTAGGCGAACCTGTGCTTTAGGTATTCAGAGATTATTTGGGAAGCGAGGGGGCTTAAAGCCCAGGCAGTAGTTTAGGGGAACCTGTGAATTAGATAATCACAGATTATTTGGGAAGGGGGGCTTAAAGCCAAGGCAGAAGAGGTGTGAAATTGTACCTGTGCATTACGTGTTCAGAGATAATTTAGAAAGGGTGGGCGTAAAGCCCAGGCAGTAAAGTAGTGAAGGGGAACCTGTGCATTAGGTATTTAGCGATTATTTGGGAAGGGTGGGCGTAAAGCCCAGGCAGTAAATAGTGTAGGGGAACCTGTGCTTTAGATATTCAGAGATTATTTGGGAAGGGGGGCTTAAAGCCTAGGAAGTAAAGTATTGTAGGGGAACCTGTGAATTAGACAATCAGAGATTATTTGGGAAGGGGGGGTTAAAACCAAGGCAGAAGTGTAGTGTAGGGGTACCTGTGCATGATGTATTCAGAGATAAATGGAAATGCCGGGCTTAAAGCCCAGGCAGTAAAGTAGTGTAGGGGAACCTGTGCATTAGATAATCAGAGATTATTTGGGAAGGGGGGCATGAAGCCCAGGCAGAATATAAGTGAAGGGGTAAAAGTGCATTAAATATTCAGTGTCAATTTAGGTACGATGGGCTTAAAGCCCAGGCAGTAAAGTAGTGTAGGGGAACCTGTAAATTAGATAATCAGAGATTATTTAGGAAGGGGGGCATGAAGCCCAGGCAGAATATAAGTGAAGGGGTAAAAGTGCACTAAATATTCAGAGTTAATTTAGGTACGATGGGCTTAAAGCCCAGGCAGTAAAGTAGTGTAGCGGAACAAGTACATTAGATATTCAATGATTATTTGGGTAGGGGGGCGTAAAGCCCAGGGAGTAAAGTAGTGTAGTGGAACCTGTGCATTAGATATTCAAAGATTATTTGGGAAGGGGGGCTTAAAGCCCAGGCAGTAAAGTACTGTAGTGGAACCTGTGCATTAGAGATTCAAAGATTATTTGGGAAGGGGGGTTTAAAGCCCAGGCAGTAAAGAAGTGTAGGGGAAGCTGTGCATTAGAAATTCAAAGATTATTTGGGAAGGAGGGCTTAAAGCCTAGGCAGTATAGTAGAGAAGGTGAACGTTTTTATTAGGGGAACTTGTACGTTAGAAGTTCAAGGATTATTTGGGAAGGGCGGGCTTAAAGCCCAGGCAGTAAAGAAGTGTAGGAGAACCTGTGCATTAGATATTCAAAGATTATTTGGGAAGGGGGGCTTAAAGCCCAGGCAGAATAGTAGTGAAGGGGTACCTGGGCATTACTTGTTCAAAGATTATTTGGGAAAGGGGGGCTTAAAGCCCAGGCAGCAGTAAAAGGTACATGTGCGTTAGGTATTCAGAGCAATTTGGGAAGGGGGGGCATAAAGCCCAGGCAATGAAGTAGTGAAGGGGATTCTGTGCATTAGGTATTTACAGATTATTTGGGAAGGGGGGGCTTAAAGCCCAGGCAGTAAAGAAGCGTACGGAACCTATGCATTAGAAATTAAAACATGATTTGGGAAGCGGGGCTTAAAACCAAGGCAGTATAGTAGTGAAGGGGAACGTTTTTATTAGGGGAACTTGTACGTTAGAAGTTCAAAGATTATTTGGGAAGGGCGGGCTTAAAGCCCAGGAAGTAAAGTAGTGTAGTGGAACCTGTGCATTAGATATTCAAAGATTATTTCGGAAGGGGGGCTTAAAGCCCAGGCAGTAAAGTTGTGTAGGGGAACCTGTGCATTAGATATTCAAAGATTATTTGGGAAGGGGGGGCTTAAAGCCAAGGCAGTAAAGAAGTGAAAGTGAAAGTGTGCATTAGATATTCAGAGATTATTTGGGAAGGGGGGGCTTAAAGCCCAGGAAGTAAAGAAGTGTAGGGGAACCTGTACATTAGATATTCAAATATTATTTGGGAAGGGGGGCTTAAAGCCCAGGGTGTAAAGTAGTGTAGTGGAACCTGTGCATTAGATATTCAAAGATTATTTAGGAAGGGGGGGGCTTAAAGCCCAGGCAGTAAAGAAGTGTAGGGGAACCTGTGCATTAGATATTCAAAGATTATTTGGGAAGGGGGGCTTAAAGCCCAGGCAGTAAAGAAGTGAAAGTGAAAGTGTGCATTAGATATTCAGAGATTATTTGGGAAGGGGGGGCTTAAAGCCCAGGAAGTAAAGAAGTGTATGGGAACCTGTGCATTAGATATTAAAAGATTATTTGGGAGGGGGGGCTAAAAGCCCAGGCAGAATACCGGTACTAGAGAAGGGGAACCTGTGCATTATGCATTCAGAGATAATTGTGAAGTGGGGGCTTAAACCCCAGGCAGTATAGTAGAGAAAGGGAATCTGTGCATTTGGTATTCAGAGATAATTTCGGAAAAGGGGGGCTTAAAAACCGGGCACTGAAGTAGTATACGGGTGCCTGTGCATTAGATATTCAAAGATTATTTGGGAAGGGGAGGCGTAAAGCCCAGGCACTAAAGTTGTGTAGGCGATCCTATGCATTAGGTATTCAAAGATTATTTGGGAAGGGGGGCTAAAAGCCCAGGAATTAAAGCAGTGTAGGAGAACCTGTGCATTAGATAATCAGAGATTATTTTGGAAGGGGGGCATAAAGCCCAGGCAGAATATAAGTGAAGGGGTAAAAGTGCATTTAATATTCAGAGTCAATTTAGGTACGATGGGCTTAAAGCCCAGGCAGTAAAGCAGTGTAGCGGAACCTGTGAATTAGATATTCAAAGATTATTTGGAAAGGGGGGTGTAAAGCCAGGCAGGATAAAAGAGAAGGGGAACGTGTTTATTAGGTATTCAGAGACAATATGGAAGGGGGGGCTTAAAGCCCAGGCAGTAGTAAACAGGTATATGTGCGTTAGGTATTCAGAGATAATTTGGGAAGGGGGGACTTACAGCCCAGGCAGTAAAGTAGTGAAGGGGATCTTGTGCATTAGAAATTAAGAGATAATTTGGGAAAGGGGGGCTTTAAGCCCAGGCAGCAAAGTAGTGAAGGGGAAACTGTGCATTAGGTATTTATAGATTATTTGGGAAGGGGGGGCTAAAAGCCCAGGCAGTAAAGAAGTGAAAGGGAAAGTGTGCATTAGATATTCAAATATTATTTGGGAAGGGAGGCTTAAAGCCCAGGGAGTAAAGTAGTGTAGTGGAACCTGTGCATTAGATATTCAAAGATTATTTGGGAAGGGGGGCTTAAAGCCCAGGCTGTAAAGTAGTGTAGGGGAAACTGTGCATTAGGTATTTAGAGATTATTTGGGAAGGGGGGCGTAAAGCCCAGGCAAGAAAGAAGTGTAGGGGAACCTGTACATTAGATATTCAAATATTATTTGGGAAGGGGGGCTTAAAGCCCAGGGAGTAAAGTACTGTAGTGGAACCTGTGCATTAGATATTCAAAGATTATTTGGTCTGGGGGGGCTTAAAGCCCAGGCAGTAAAGAAGTGTAGGAGAACCTGTGCATTAGATATTCAAAGATTATTTGGGAAGGGGGGCTTAAAGCCCAGGCAGAATAGTAGTGAAGGGGAACCTGTGCATTAGTTATTCAAAGATTATTTCGTAAAGGGGGGCTTAAAGCCCAGGAAGCGGTAAAGTGGTAAATGTGCGTTAGGTATTCAGAGATAATTTGGGAAGGGGGGGCATAACGCCCAGGCAATGAAGTTGGGAAGGGGATTCTGTGCATTAGGTATTTAGAGATTATTTGGGAAGGGGGGGCTTAAAGCCCAGGCAGTAAAGAAGTGTAAAGGAACGTGTGAATTAGATAATCAGAGATTATTTGGGAACGGGGGGTTTAAACCCCAGGAAGTATAGTAGAGAAAGGGAACCTGTGCATTTGGTAATCAGAGATAATTTGGGAACAGGGGGGCTTAAAGTCCGGGCACTGAAGTAGTATACGGGTGCCTGGGCATTAGATATTCAAAGATCATTTGGGAAGGGGGGGCTTGAAGCCCAGGCAGTAAAGTTGTGTAGGGGATCCTGTGCATTAGGTATTCAAAGATTATTTGGGAAGGGGGGCTTAAAGCCCAGGAATTAAAGCAGTGTAGCAGAATCTGTGCATTAGATATTCAAAGATTATTAGGGAAGGGGGGGGCTTAAAGCCCAGGAAGTAAAGTAGTGAAGGGGAACCTGTGCATTAGGTATCCAGAGATTATTTGGGAAGGGGGGCTTAAAGACGAGGCAGTATAGTAGAGAAGGGGAACGTTTTTATTAGGGGAACTTGTACATTAGAAGTTCAAAGATTATTTGGGAAGTGCCGGCTTAAAGCCCAGGAAGTAAAGAAGTGTATGGGAACCTGTGCATTAGATATTAAAAGATTATTTGGGAGGGGGGGCTAAAAGCCCAGGCAGAATACCGGTACTAGAGAAGGGGAACCTGTGCATTATGCATTCAGAGATAATTGTGAAGTGGGGGCTTAAACCCCAGGCAGTATAGTAGAGAAAGGGAATCTGTGCATTTGGTATTCAGAGATAATTTCGGAAAAGGGGGGCTTAAAAACCGGGCACTGAAGTAGTATACGGGTGCCTGTGCATTAGATATTCAAAGATTATTTGGGAAGGGGAGGCGTAAAGCCCAGGCACTAAAGTTGTGTAGGCGATCCTATGCATTAGGTATTCAAAGATTATTTGGGAAGGGGGGCTAAAAGCCCAGGAATTAAAGCAGTGTAGGAGAACCTGTGCATTAGATATTCAAAGATTATAAGGAAAGGGGGGGCTAAAAGCCCAGGAAGTAAAGTAGTGAAGGGGAACCTGTGCATTAGGTATCCAGAGATAATTTGGAAAGGGTGGGCGTAAAGCCCAGGCAGTAAAGTAGTGAAGGGGAACCTGTAAATTAGATAATCAGAGATTATTTGGGAAGGGGGGCTTAAAGCCCAGACAGTAAAGTAGTGTTGGGCAACCTGTGCATTTGATATTCAAAGAGTATTTGGAAAGGGGGGGCTTAAAGCCCAGGCAGGAAAGTAGTGTAGGGGATCCTGTCTTTTCGATATTCAAAGATTACTTGGTTAGAGGGGGCTTAAAGCCCAGGCAGTAAATAGTGTAGGCGAACCTGTGCTTTAGGTATTCAGAGATTATTTGGGAAGCGAGGGGGCTTAAAGCCCAGGCAGTAGTTTAGGGGAACCTGTGAATTAGATAATCACAGATTATTTGGGAAGGGGGGCTTAAAGCCAAGGCAGAAGAGGTGTGAAATTGTACCTGTGCATTACGTGTTCAGAGATAATTTAGAAAGGGTGGGCGTAAAGCCCAGGCAGTAAAGTAGTGAAGGGGAACCTGTGCATTAGGTATTTAGCGATTATTTGGGAAGGGTGGGCGTAAAGCCCAGGCAGTAAATAGTGTAGGGGAACCTGTGCTTTAGATATTCAGAGATTATTTGGGAAGGGGGGCTTAAAGCCTAGGAAGTAAAGTATTGTAGGGGAACCTGTGAATTAGACAATCAGAGATTATTTGGGAAGGGGGGGTTAAAACCAAGGCAGAAGTGTAGTGTAGGGGTACCTGTGCATGATGTATTCAGAGATAAATGGAAATGCCGGGCTTAAAGCCCAGGCAGTAAAGTAGTGTTGGGGAACCTGTGCATTAGATAATCAGAGATTATTTGGGAAGGGGGGCATGAAGCCCAGGCAGAATATAAGTGAAGGGGTAAAAGTGCATTAAATATTCAGAGTCAATTTAGGTACGATGGGCTTAAAGCCCAGGCAGTAAAGTAGTGTAGGGGAACCTGTAAATAAGATAATCAGAGATTATTTAGGAAGGGGGGCATGAAGCCCAGGCAGAATATAAGTGAAGGGGTAAAAGTGCACTAAATATTCAGAGTTAATTTAGGTACGATGGGCTTAAAGCCCAGGCAGTAAAGTAGTGTAGCGGAACAAGTACATTAGATATTCAATGATTATTTGGGTAGGGGGGCGTAAAGCCCAGGGAGTAAAGTAGTGTAGTGGAACCTGTGCATTAGATATTCAAAGATTATTTGGGAAGGGGGGCTTAAAGCCCAGGCAGTAAAGTACTGTAGTGGAACCTGTGCATTAGAGATTCAAAGATTATTTGGGAAGGGGGGTTTAAAGCCCAGGCAGTAAAGAAGTGTAGGGGAAGCTGTGCATTAGAAATTCAAAGATTATTTGGGAAGGAGGGCTTAAAGCCTAGGCAGTATAGTAGAGAAGGTGAACGTTTTTATTAGGGGAACTTGTACGTTAGAAGTTCAAGGATTATTTGGGAAGGGCGGGCTTAAAGCCCAGGCAGTAAAGAAGTGTAGGAGAACCTGTGCATTAGATATTCAAAGATTATTTGGGAAGGGGGGCTTAAAGCCCAGGCAGAATAGTAGTGAAGGGGTACCTGGGCATTACTTGTTCAAAGATTATTTGGGAAAGGGGGGCTTAAAGCCCAGGCAGCAGTAAAAGGTACATGTGCGTTAGGTATTCAGAGCAATTTGGGAAGGGGGGGCATAAAGCCCAGGCAATGAAGTAGTGAAGGGGATTCTGTGCATTAGGTATTTACAGATTATTTGGGAAGGGGGGGCTTAAAGCCCAGGCAGTAAAGAAGCGTACGGAACCTATGCATTAGAAATTAAAACATGATTTGGGAAGCGGGGCTTAAAACCAAGGCAGTATAGTAGTGAAGGGGAACGTTTTTATTAGGGGAACTTGTACGTTAGAAGTTCAAAGATTATTTGGGAAGGGCGGGCTTAAAGCCCAGGAAGTAAAGTAGTGTAGTGGAACCTGTGCATTAGATATTCAAAGATTATTTCGGAAGGGGGGCTTAAAGCCCAGGCAGTAAAGTTGTGTAGGGGAACCTGTGCATTAGATATTCAAAGATTATTTGGGAAGGGGGGGCTTAAAGCCCAGGCAGTAAAGAAGTGAAAGTGAAAGTGTGCATTAGATATTCAGAGATTATTTGGGAAGGGGGGGCTTAAAGCCCAGGAAGTAAAGAAGTGTAGGGGAACCTGTACATTAGATATTCAAATATTATTTGGGAAGGGGGGCTTAAATCCCAGGGTGTAAAGTAGTGTAGTGGAACCTGTGCATTAGATATTCAAAGATTATTTAGGAAGGGGGGGGCTTAAAGCCCAGGCAGTAAAGAAGTGTAGGGGAACCTGTGCATTAGATATTCAAAGATTATTTGGGAAGGGGGGCTTAAAGCCCAGGCAGTAAAGAAGTGAAAGTGAAAGTGTGCATTAGATATTCAGAGATTATTTGGGAAGGGGGGGCTTAAAGCCCAGGAAGTAAAGAAGTGTAGGGGAACCTGTACATTAGATATTCAAATATTATTTGGGAAGGGGGGTTTAAAACCCAGGGTGTAAAGTAGTGTAGTGGAACCTGTGCATTAGATATTCAAAGATTATTTAGGAAGGGGGGGAGGCTTAAAGACCAGGCAGTAAAGAAGTGTAGGGGAACCTGTGCATTAGATATTCAAAGATTATTTGGGAAGGAGGGCTTAAAGCCCAGGAAGAATAGCAGTGAAGGGGAACCTGTGCATTAGTTATTCAAAGATTATTTCGTAAAGGGGGGCTTAAAGCCAAGGCAGCAGTAAAGAGGTAAATGTGCGTTAGGTATTCAGAGATAATTTGGGAAGGGGGGGCATAAAGCCCAGGCAATGAAGTAGTGAAGGGGATTCTGTGCATTAGGTATTTAGAGATTATTTGGGAAGGGGGGGGCTTAAAGCCCAGGCAGTAAACAAGTGTAGGGGAACCTGTGCATTAGAAATTAAAAGATTATTTGGGAAGGGGCGGCTTAAAGCCCAGGCAGTAGTAAAGAGGTACATGTGCGTTAGGTATTCAGAGATAATTTGGGAAGGAGGGCTTAAAGCTCAGGCAGTAAAGAAGTGTAGGGGAACCTGTGCATTAGAAATTAAAACATTATTTGGGAAGCGGGGCTTAAAGCCCAGACACTAAAGTAGTGTTGGGCAACCTGTGCATTAGATATACAAAGTGTATTTGGGAAGGGCGGGCTTAAAGCCCAGGCAGAAAAGTAGTGTAGGGGATCCGGTCTTTTCGATATTAAGACTTCTTGGGAAGAGGGGGCTTAAAGCCCAGGAAGTAAATAGTGTAGGAAAACCTGTGCTTTAGGTATTCAGAGATTATTTGGGAAGGGGGGCTTAAAGCCCAGGCCTTAAAGTAGTGTTGACGTACCTGTGCATTAGGTATTCAGAGACAATTTGGGAAGGGGGAGCTTAAAGCCCAGGCAGAAAAGTAGTGTAGGGGATCCTGTCTTTTCGATATTCAAAGATTACTTGGGAAGAGGGGGCTTAAAGCCCAGGCAGTAAATAGTGTAGCGGAACCTGTGCATTAGATATTCAGAGATTATTTTGGAAGGGGGGCTTAAGCCCAGGAAGGATAGTAGAGAAGGGGAACGTGTTTATTAGGGATTCAGAGATAGATTGGGAAGGGGGGGCTTAAAGCCCAGGCAGTAAAGTAATGAAGGGGATCCTGTGCATTAGGTATTCAGAGATTATTTGGGAAAGAGGGGCTTAAAGCCCAGGCAGTAAAATAGTGTAGAGGAACCTGTGAAGTAGATATTCAGAGATTATTTGGGAAGGGGGGCTTAAAGACCAGGAAGTATAGTAGAGAAGGGGAACGTTTTTATTAGGGGAACTTGTACGTTCGAAGTTCAAAGATTATTTGGGAAGTGCGGGCTTAAAGCCCAGGCAGTAAAGAAATATAGGGGAACCTGTGAATTAGATATTCAAAGATTATTTGGGGAGGGCGGGCTTAAAGCCCAACCAGAATAGTAGTGTAGGGGAACCTGTGCATTAGTTATTCAAAGATTATTTGGGAAGGGGCGGCTTAAAGCCCAGGCAGTAGTAAAGAGGTACATGTGCGTTAGGTATTCAGAGATAATTTGGGAAGGAGGGCTTAAAGCTCAGGCAGTAAAGAAGTGTAATGGAACCTGTGAATAAGATAATCAGCGATTATTTGGGAAGGGGGGCTTAAAGCCCAGACACTAAAGTAGTGTTGGGCAACCTGTGCATTAGATATACAAAGTGTATTTGGGAAGGGCGGGCTTAAAGCCCAGGCAGAAAAGTAGTGTAGGGGATCTGGTCTTTTCGATATTAAAAGATTTCTTGGGAAGAGGGGGCTTAAAGCCCAGGAAGTAATTAGTGTAGGAAAACCTGTGCTTTAGGTATTCAGAGATTATTTGGGAAGGGGGGCTTAAAGCCCAGGCAGTCAAGCAGTGTAGGGGAACCTGTGAATTAGATAATCAGCGATTATTTGGGAAGGGGGGCTTAAAGCCCAGACAGTAAAGTAGTGTTGGGAAACCTGTGCATTAGATATACAAAGTAGATTTGGGAAGGGGGGGCTTCAAGCCCAGGCAGAAAAGTAGTGTAGGGGATCCGGTCTTTTCGATATTAAAAGATTTATTGGGAAGAGGGGGCTTAAAGCCCAGGAAGTAAAAAGTGTAGGAAAACCTGTGCTTTAGGTATTCAGAGATTATTTGGGAAGGGGGGCTTAAAGCCCAGGCCTGAAAGTAGTGAAGACGTACCTGTGCATTAGGTATTCAGAGACAATTTGGGAAAGGGGGGCTTAAAGCCCAGGCAGAAAAGTAGTGTAGGGGAGCCTGTCTTTTCGATATTCAAAGATTACTTGGGAAGAGGGGGCTTAAAGCCCAGGCATTAAATAGTGTAGCGGAACCTGTGCATTAGATATTCAAAGATTATTTTGGAAGGGGGGCTTAAGCCCAGGAAGGATAGTAGAGAAGGGGAACGTGTTTATTAGGGATTCAGAGATAATTTGGGAAGGGGGGGCTTAAAGCCCAGGCAGTAAAGTAGTGAAGGGGATCCTGTGCATTAGGTATTCAGAGATAATTTGGGAAAGAGGGGCTTAAAGCCCAGGCAGTAAAGAAATATAAGGGAATCTGTGCATTAGATATTCAAAGATTATTTTGGAAGGGGGGCTTAAACCCAGGAAGGATAGTAGAGAAGGGGAACGTGTTTATTAGGGATTCAGAGATAATTTGGGAAGGGGGGGCTTAAAGCCCAGGCAGTAAAGTAATGAAGGGGATCCTGTGCATTAGGTATTCAGAGAATATTTGGGAAAGAGGGGCTTAAAGCCCAGGCAGTAAAATAGTGTAGAGGAACCTGTGAAGTAGATATTCAGAGATTATTTGGGAAGGGGGGCTTAAAGACCAGGAAGTATAGTAGAGAAGGGAAACGTTTTTATTAGGGGAACTTGTACGATCGAAGTTCAAAGATTATTTGGGAAGGGCGGGCTTAAAGCCCAGGCAGTAAAGAAATATAGGGGAACCTGTGAATTAGATATTCAAAGATTATTTGGGAAGGGCGGGCTTAAAGCCCAACCAGAATAGTAGTGTAGGGGAACCTGTGCATTAGTTATTCAAAGATTATTTGGGAAGGGGCGGCTTAAAGCCCAGGCAGTAGTAAAGAGGTACATGTGCGTTAGGTATTCAGAGATAATTTGGAAAGGAGGGCTTAAAGCTCAGGGAGTAAAAAAGTGTAGGGGAACCTGTACATTATATATTCAAAGATTATTTGGGAAGGGGGGCTTAAAGCCCAGGCAGTAAAGCAGTGTAGGGGAACCTGTGAATTAGATAATCAGCGATTATTTGGGAAGGGGGGCTTAAAACCCAGGCAGTAAAGTAGTGTTGGGAAACCTGTGCATTAGATATGCAAAGTAGATTTGGGAAGGGGGGGCTTCAAGCCCAGGCAGAAAAGTAGTGTAGGGGATCCGGTCTTTTCGATATTAAAAGATTTCTTGGAAAGAGGGGGCTTAAAGCCCAGGAAGTAAAAAGTGTAGGAAATACTGTGCTTTAGGTATTCAGAGATTATTTGGGAAGGGGGGCTTAAAGCCCAGGCCTTAAAGTAGTGAAGACGTACCTGTGCATTAGGTATTCAGAGACAATTTGGGAAAGGGGGGCTTAAAGCCCAGGCAGAACAGTAGTGTAGGGGATCCTGTCTTTTCGATATTCAAAGATTACTTGGGAAGAGGGGGCTTAAAGCCCAGGCAGTAAATAGTGTAGCGGAACCTGTGCATTAGATATTCAAAGATTATTTTGGAAGGGGGGCTTAAACCCAGGAAGGATAGTAGAGAAGGGGAACGTGTTTATTAGGGATTCAGAGATAATTTGGGAAGGGGGGGCTTAAAGCCCAGGCAGTAAAGTAGTGAAGGGGATCCTGTGCATTAGGTATTCAGAGATTATTTGGGAAAGAGGGGCTTAAAGCCCAGGCAGTAAAGAAATATAGGGGAATCTGTGAATTAGATATTCAAAGATTATTTTGGAAGGGGGGCTTAAACCCAGGAAGGATAGTAGAAAAGGGGAACGTGTTCATTAGGGATTCAGAGATAATTTGGGAAGGGGGGGCTTAAAGCCCAGGCAGTAATGAAGGGGATCCTGTGCATTAGGTATTCAGAGATTATTTGGGTAAGAGGGGCTTAAAGCCCAGGCAGTAAAATAGTGTAGAGGAACCTGTGAAGTAGATATTCAGAGATTATTTGGGAAGGGGGGCTTAAAGACCAGGCAGTATAGTAGAGAAGGGGAACGTTTTTATTAGGGGAACTTGTACGTTCGAAGTTCAAAGATTATTTGGGAAGTGCGGGCTTAAAGCCCAGGCAGTAAAGAAATATAGGGGAATCTGTGAATTAGATATTCAAAGATTATTTGGGAAGGGGGGCTAAAAGCCCAGGCAGAATACCGGTACTAGAGAAGGGGAACCTGTGCATTATGCATTCAGAGATAATTGTGAAGGGGGGGCTTAAACCCCAGGCAGTATAGTAGAGAAAGGGAACCTGTGCATTTGGTATTCAGAGATAATTTGGGAACAGGGGGGCTTAAAGTCCAGGCACTGAAGTAGCAAACGGGTGCCTGTGCATTAGATATTCAAAGATTATTTGGGAAGGGGGGGCTTAAAGCCCAGGAATTAAAGCAGTGTAGGAGAACCTGTGCATTAGATATTCAAAGATTATTAGGGAAGGGGGCTAAAAGCCCAGAAAGTAAAGTAGTGTAGGGGAACCTGTGCATTAGGTATTCAAAGATTATTAGGGAAGGGGGGCTTAAAGCCCAGGCAGTAAAGTAGTGTAGGGGAACCTGTGCATTACGTATTCAGAGATTATTTGGTAATGGGGGCTAAAAGCCAGGCAGTAAATAGTGTAGGGTTACCTGTGCATTACGTATTCAGAGATAAATGGAAAGGGCGGGCTTAAAGCCCACGCAGTAAAGTAGTGAAGGGGAACCTGTGAATTAGATCATCAGAGATTAATTGGGAAAAGGGGGCTTAAAGCCCAGGCAGTGAAGAAATGTAGGGGAACCTGTACATTAGATAATCAAAGATTAGTTGGGAAGGGGGGCTTAAAGCCCAGGAAGAATATAAGTGAAGGGGTAAAATTGCATTAAATATTCAGAGTCAATTTAGGTACGATGGGCTTAAAGCCCAGGCAGTAAAGTAGTGTAGAGGAACGAGTACATTAGATATTCAAAGATTATTTGGGTAGGGGGGCGTAAAGCCCAGCCAGGATAATAAAGAAGGGGAACGTGTTTATTAGGTATTCAGAGATAATTTGGGAAGGGGGGGCTTAAAGCCCAGGCAGTAAAGTAGTGAAGGGGATCTTGTGCATTAAGTATTCAGAGATAATTTGGGAAAGGGGGGCTTAAATATTCAAATATTAGATATTCAAATATTATTTGGGAAGGGGGGCTTAAAGCCCAGGCAATGAAGTAGTTAAGGGGATTCTGTGCATTAGGTATTTAGAGATTATTTGGGAAGGGGGCGGCTTAAAGCCCAGGCAGTAAAGAAGTGTAGGGGAACCTGTCCATTAGAAATTAAAACATTCTTTGGGAAGCGGGGCTTAAAACCAAGGCAGTATAGTAGTGAAGGGGAACGTTTTTATTAGGGGAACTTGTACGTTAGAAGTTCAAAGATTATTTGGGAAGGGCGGGCTTAAAGCCCAGGCAGTAAAGAAGTGTAGGGGAACCTGTTCATTAGATATTCAAAGATTATTTGGGAAGGGGGGCTTAAAGCCCAGGCAGTAAAGTAGTGTAGTGGAACCTGTGCATTAGATATTCAAAGATTATTTAGGAAGGGGGGGGGCTTAAAGCCCAGGCAGTAAAGAAGTGTAGGGGAACCTGTGCATTAGATATTCAAAGATTATTTGGGAAGGGGGGCTTAAAGCCCAGGCAGTAAAGAAGTGAAAGTGAAAGTGTGCATTAGATATTCAGAGATTATTTGGGAAGGGGGGGCTTAAAGCCCAGGCAGTAAAGAAGTGTAGGGGAACCTGTGCATTAGATATTCAAAGATTATTTGGGAAGGGGGGCTTAAAGCCCAGGCAGTAAAGTAGTGTAGGGGAAACTGTGCATTAGGTATTTAGAGATTATTTGGGAAGGGGGGTCTTAAAGCCCAGGCAGTGAAGAAGTGAAAGTGAAAGTGTGCATTAGATATTCAGAGATTATTTGGGAAGGGGGGGCTTAAAGTCCAGGGAGTAAAGAAGTGTAGGGGAACCTGTACATTAGATATTCAAATATTATTTGGGAAGGAGGGCTTAAAGCCCAGGGTGTAAAGTACTGTAGTGGAACCTGTGCATTAGATATTCAAAGATTATTTAGGAAGGGGGGGGCATAAAGCCCAGGCAGTAAAGAAGTGGAGGAGAACCTGTGCATTAGAAATTCAAAGATTATTTGGGAAGGGGGGCTTAAAGCCCAGGCAGTATAGTTGAGAAGGGGAACGTTTTTATTAGGGGAACTTGTACGTTAGAATTTCAAAGATTATTTGGGAAGGGCGGGCTTAAAGCCCAGGCAGTAAAGAAGTGTAGGGGAACCTGTGCTTTAGATATTCAAAGATTATTTGGGAAGGGGGGCTTAAAGCCAAGGCAGAATACTAGTGAAGGGGTACCTGTGCATTAGTTATTCAAAGATTATTTGGGAAAGGGTGGCTTAAAGCCCAGGCAGAAGTAAAGAGGTACATATGCGTTAGGTATTCTGTGATAATTTGGGAATGGGGGGGCATAAAGGGCAGGCAATGAAGCAGTGAAGGGTATTCTGTGCATTAGGTATTTAGAGATTATTTGGGAAGGGGGGCTTAAAGCCCAGGCAGTAAAGAAGTGTAGGGGAACCTGTGCATTAGAAATTAAAAGATTATTTGGGAAGCGGGGCTTAAAACCAAGGCAGTATAGTAGTGAAGGGGAACGTTTTTATTAGGGGAACTTGTACGTTAGAAGTTCAAAGATTATTTGGGAAGGGCGGACTTAAAGCCCAGGCAGTAAAGAAGTGTAGGGGAACCTGTGCATTAGATATTCAAAGATTATTTCGGAAGGGGGGCTAAAAGCCCAACCAGAATAGTAGTGAAGGGGTACCTGTGCATTAGTTATTCAAAGATTATTTGAGAAGGGGCGGCTTAAAGCCCAGGCAGTAGTAAGGAGGTACATGTGCGTTAGGTATTCAGAGTTAATTTGGGAAAGAGGGCTTAAAGCTCAGGCAGTAAAAAAGTGTAGGGGAACCTGTACATTATATATTAAAAGATTATTTGGGAAGGGGGGCTTAAAGCCCAGGCAGTAAAGTAGTGTAGGGGAACCTGTGAATTAGATAATCAGAGATTATTTGGGAAGGGGGCTTAAAGCCCAGGCAGAAAAGTAGTGAAGGGGTACCTGTGCATTACGTGTTCAGAGATAATTTGGAAAGGCTGGGCGTAAAGCCCAGGCAGTAAAGTAGTGAAGGGGATCCTGTGCATTAGGTATTCAGAAATAATTTGGCAAAAGGGGGCTTAAAGCCCAGGCAGTATAGTAAAGAAGGGTAACGTGTTTATTTGGTATTCTGAGACAATTGGGAGGGGGGGCTTAAAGCCCAGGAAGTAGTAAAGAGGTACATGTGCGATAGGTATTCAGAGATAATTTGAGAAGGGTGGGCTTAAAGCCCAGGCAGTAAAGTAGTGAAGGGGAACCTGTAAATTAGATAATCAGCGATTATTTGGGAAGGGGGGCTTAAAGCCCAGGCAGTAAATAGTGTAGGCGAATTGTGCTTTAGGTATTCAGAGATTATTTGGGAAGGGGGGCTTAAAGCCCGGGTCTTAAAGTAGTGAAGAAATACCGGTGCATTAGGTATTCAAAGATTAATTGGGAAGGGGGGCTTAAAGCCCAGGCAGTAAAGTAGTGTAGGGGAACCTGTGAATTAGATAATCAGAGATTACTTGGGAAGAAGGGGCTTAAAGCCCAGGAAGTAAGTAGTGTAGCGAACCTGCACTTTAGGTATTCAGAGATTATTTGGGAAGGGGGGCTTAAAGCCCAGGCCTTAAAGTAGTGAAGACGTACAAGTGCATTAGGTATTCAGAGATAATTTGGGAAGGGGGAGCCCCAAAGCCCAAGCAGAAAAGTAGTGTAGGGGATACAGTCTTTTCGATATTCAAAGATTACTTAGGAAGAGGGGGTTTAAAGCCCAGACAGTAAATAGTGTAGCGGAACCTGTGTATTAGATATTCAAAGATTATTTGGGAAGGGGGGCTTAAAGCCCAGGAAGGATAGTAGAGAAGGGGAACATGTTTATTAGGTATTATGAAATAATTTGGGAGGGCGGGCTTAAAGCCCAGGCAGTAGTAGAGGTACATGTGCGTTCGGTATTCAGAGACAATTTGGGAAGGGTGGGCTTAAAGCCAAGGCAGTAAAGTAGTGAAGGGGATCCTGTGCATTAGGTATTCTGAGATAATTTGGGAAAGGGGGGCTTAAAGCCCAGGCAGTAAAGTAGTGTAGAGGAACCTATGCATTAGGAATTTAGAGATTATTTGGGAAGCGTGGGCGTAAAGCCCAGGCAGTAAAGT
The DNA here is from genome assembly GCF_029931775.1 of Euleptes europaea. Taxonomy (NCBI): domain Eukaryota; kingdom Metazoa; phylum Chordata; class Lepidosauria; order Squamata; family Sphaerodactylidae; genus Euleptes; species Euleptes europaea. The sequence goes on from NC_079327.1 coordinate 212,483, forward strand.
AGTGTAGGGGAACCTGTGAATTAGATAATCAGAGAGTATTTGGGAAGGGGGGCTTAAAGCCAAGGCAGAATATAAGTGAAGGGGTAACAGTGCATTAAATATTCAGAGACAATTTGGGTATGAGGGGCTTAAAGACCAGGCAGTAAAGTAGTGTAGCGGAACCTCTGCATTAGATATTCAAAGATTATTTGGGTAGGGGGGCGTAAGGGGAACGTGTTTATTAGGTATTCAGAGACAATTTGGGAGGGGGGGCTGAAAGCCCAGGCAGTAGAAGAGGTACATGTGCGTTAGATATTAAGAGATAATTTGGGAAAGGGGGCTTAAAGGCCAGGCAGTAAAGTAGTGAAGGGGATCTTGTGCAATAGGTATTCAGAGATAATTTGGGAAAGGGGGGCTTAAAGCCCAGGCAGTAAAGTAGTGTAGAGGAACCTGTGCATTAGGAATTTAGAGATTATTTGGGAAGCGTGGGCGTAAAGCCCAGGCAGTAAAGTAGTGTAGGGGAACCTGTGAATTAGATAATCAGAGAGTATTTGGGAAGGGGGGCTTAAAGGCAAGGCAGAATATAAGTGAAGGGGTAACAGTGCATTAAATATTCAGAGACAATTTGGGTACGAGGAGCTTAAAGCCCAGGCAGTAAAGTAGTGTAGCGGAACCTGTGCATTAGATATTCAAAGATTATTGGGGAAGGGGGGCGTAAAGCCAAGCAGGATAATAGAGAAGGGGAACGTGTTTATTAGGTATTCAGAGACAATTTGGGAGGGGGGGCCTAAAGCCCAGGCAGTAGTAAAGAGTTCCATGTGTGTTAGGTATTCAGCGATAATTTGGGAAGGGGGGCTTAAAGCCCAGGCAGTATAGTAGAGAAAGGGAATCTGTGCATTAGGTATTCAGAGATAATTTGGGAAGGGGGGGCTTAAAGCCCAGGCAGTAATGTAGTGAAGGGGATCTTGTGCATTAGGTATTCAGAGATAATTTGGGAAAGGGGGGCTTACAGCCCAGGCAGTAAAGTAGTGAAGGGGAAACTGTGCATTAGGTATTTAGAGATTATTTGGGAAGGGGGGGCCTAAAGCCCAGGAAGTAAAGAAGTGAAAAGGAAAGTGTGCATTAGATATTCAGAGATTATTTGGGAAGGGGGGGCTTAAAGCCCAGGCAGTAAAGAAGTGTAGGGGAAACTGTACATTAGATATTCAAATATTATTTGGGAAGGGGGGCTTAAAGCCCAGGGAGTAAAGTAGTGTGGTGGAACCTGTGCATTAATATTCAAAGATTATTTGGTAAGGGGGGCTTAAAGCCCAGGCAGTAAAGTAGCGAAGGGGAACTTGTACGTTAGAAGTTCAATGATTATTTGGGAAGCGGGACTAAAAGCCCAATCAGTAAAGTAGTTTAGGGGAACCTGTGCATTAGGTATTTAGAGATTATTTGAGAAGGGGGGGCTTAAAGCCCAGGCAGTATAGTAGTATAGCGGAACCTGTGCATTAGAGATTCAGAGATTATTTGAGAAGGGGGGTCTAAAAGCCCAGGCAGTAAAGTACTTTAGGGGGACCTGTGAATTAGATAATCAGAGAATATTTGGGAAAGGGGGCTCAAAGCTCAGGAAGAATATAAGTGGAGGGGTACCAGTGCATTAAATATTAAGAGACATTTTGGGTACGAGGGGCTTAAAGCCCAGGCAGTAAAGGAGTGTAGTGGAACCTGTGCATTAGATATTCAAAGATTATTTGGGAAGGGGGGCAAAAAGCCCAGGAAGTATAGTAGAGAAGGGGAACGTGTTTATTAGGTATTCAGAGATAATTTGAGGGGGGGCTTAAAGCCAAGGCAGTAGTAAAGAGGTACATGTGCGTTAGGTATTCAGTGATAATTTGGGAAGGGGGGGCTTAAAGCCCAGGCAGTAAATAGTGAAGGGGAACCTGTCCATTGGGTATTTAGGGATTATTTGAGAGGGGGTGGCTTAAAGTCCAGGCAGTAAAGTAGTGTAGGGAAACCTCAGCATTCAATATTCAAAGATAATTTGGGAAGGGAGCCTTAAAGCCCAGGCAGTAAAGTGGTTTAGGGGAACCTGTAAATTAGATAATCAGCGATTATTTGGGAAGGGGGGCTTAAAGCCCAGACAGTAAAGTAGTGTAGGGGAACCTGTGCATATCTTTTCGATATTCAAAGATTACTTGGGAAGAGGGGGCTTAAAGCAGAGGCAATAAATAGTGTGGGCGAACCTGTGCTTTAGGTATTCAGAGATTATTTGGGAAGGGGGGCTTAAAGCCCTGGCCTTAAAGAAGTGAAGACATACCTGTGCATTAGGTATTCCGAGATAATTTTGGAAGGGGGGGCTTAAAGCCCAGGCAGTAAAGTAGTGAAGGGGAATTTGTACGTTAGAAGTTCAATTATTATTTGGGAAGGGGGGGCTTAAAGCCCAGACAGTAAAGTAGTTTAGGGGAACCTGTGCATTAGGTATTTAGAGATTATTTGGGAAGGGGGGGCTTAAAGCCCAGGAAGTATAGTAGTGTAGCGGAACCTGTGCATTAGACAATAAGAGATTATTTGGGAAGGGGTGGCTTTAAGCCCAGGCAGTAAAGTACTTTACGGGAACCTGTGAATTAGATAATCAGAGAATATTTGAGATGGGGGGCTTAAAGCCAAGGCAGAATATAAGTGAAGGGGTACCAGTGCATTGAATATTAAGAGACAATTTGGGTACGAAGGGCTTAAAGCCCAGGCAGTAAAGTAGTGTAGCGGAACCTGTGCATTAGATATTCAAAGATTATTTGGGAAGGGGGGCTAAAAGCCCAGGAAGGATAGTAGAGAAGGGGAACGTGTTTATTAGGTATTCAGAGATAATTTGGGAAGGGTGGGCTTAAAGCCCAGGCAGTAAAGTAGTGTAGGGAAACCTCAGCATTCAATATTAAAAGATTATTTGGGAAGGGAGCCTTAAAGCCCAGACAGTAAAGTAGTTTAGGGGAACCTGTTAATTAGATAATCAGCTATTATTTGGGAAGGGGGGCTTAAAGCCCAGACAGTAAAGTAGTGTAGGGGAACCTGTGCATTAGATATTCAAAGAGTATTTGGGAAGGGGGGGCTTAAAGCCCAGGCAGAATAGTAGTGTAGGGGATCCTGTCTTTTCGATATTCAATGAATACTTGGGAAGAGGGGGCTTAAAGCAGAGGCAATAAATAGTGTGGGCGAACCTGTGCTTTAGGTATTCAGAGATTATTTGGGAAGGGGGGCTTAAAGCCCTGGCCTTAAAGAAGTGAAGACATACCTGTGCATTAGGAATTCAGAGATAATTTGGGAAGGGGGGGCTTAAAGCCCAGACACTAAAGTAGTGAAGGGGAACTTGTACGTTAGAAGTTCAATTATTATTTGGGAAGCGGGGCTAAAAGCCCAGTCAGTAAAGTAGTTTAGGGGAACCTGTGCATAAGGTATTTAGAGATTATTGGTTCTTGTAGGTTATCCGGGCTGTGTAACCGTGGTCTTGGAATTTTCTTTCCTGACGTTTCGCCAGCAACTGTGGCAGGCATCTTCAGAGTAGTAACACTGAAGGACAGACACTGTCCTTCAGTGTTACTACTCTGAAGATGCCTGCCACAGTTGCTGGCGAAACGTCAGGAAAGAAAATTCCAAGACCACGGTTACACAGCCCGGATAACCTACAAGAACCAATGAACTCTGACCGTGAAAGCCTTCGACAATATTTAGAGATTATTTGGGAAGGGGGGGGCTTAAAGCCCAGGCAGTAAAGAAGTGAAGAGGTACCTGTGCATTAGGTTTTTAAAGATAATTTGGGAAGGGGGGGCTTAAAGCCCAGGCAGTAAAGAAGTGAAGAGGTACCTGTGCATTAGGGTTTTAAAGATAATTTGGGAAGGGGGGGCTTAAAGCCAAGCAGTAAAGTTGTTTAGCGAATCCTGTGCATTAGGTATTCAAAGATTATTTGGGAAGTGGGGTTTAAAGCCCAGGAATTAAAGCAGTGCAGGAGAACCTGTGCATTAGATATTCAAAGATTATTAGGGAAGGGGAGTTTAAAGTCAGGGCACTGAAGTAGTATAGGGGTACCTGTGCATTAGGTATTCAGAGATTATTTGGGAAGGGGGGCTTAAAGCCCAGGCAGTAGTGAACAGGTACCCGTGCATTAGGTATTCGGAGATAATTTGGGAAGGGGGGGATTAAAGCCAAGGCAGTAAATTTGTGTAGGCGATCCTGTGCATTAGGTATTCCAAGATTATTTGGGAAGGGGGGCTTAAAGCCCAGGAATTAAAGCAGTGTAGGAGAACCTGTGCATTAGATATTCAAAGATTATTTGGGAAGGGGGGCTTAAAGCCAAGGCAGAATATAAGTGAAGGGGTACCAGTGCATTGAATATTAAGAGACAATTTGGGTACGAAGGGCTTAAAGCCCAGGCAGTAAAGTAGTGTAGCGGAACCTGTGCATTAGATATTCAAAGATTATTTGGGAAGGGGGGCTAAAAGCCCAGGAAGGATAGTAGAGAAGGGGAACGTGTTTATTAGGTATTCAGAGATAATTTGGGAAGGGTGGGCTTAAAGCCCAGGCAGTAAAGTAGTGTAGGGAAACCTCAGCATTCAATATTAAAAGATTATTTGGGAAGGGAGCCTTAAAGCCCAGACAGTAAAGTAGTTTAGGGGAACCTGTTAATTAGATAATCAGCTATTATTTGGGAAGGGGGGCTTAAAGCCCAGACAGTAAAGTAGTGTAGGGGAACCTGTGCATTAGATATTCAAAGAGTATTTGGGAAGGGGGGGCTTAAAGCCCAGGCAGAATAGTAGTGTAGGGGATCCTGTCTTTTCGATATTCAATGAATACTTGGGAAGAGGGGGCTTAAAGCAGAGGCAATAAATAGTGTGGGCGAACCTGTGCTTTAGGTATTCAGAGATTATTTGGGAAGGGGGGCTTAAAGCCCTGGCCTTAAAGAAGTGAAGACATACCTGTGCATTAGGAATTCAGAGATAATTTGGGAAGGGGGGGCTTAAAGCCCAGACACTAAAGTAGTGAAGGGGAACTTGTACGTTAGAAGTTCAATTATTATTTGGGAAGCGGGGCTAAAAGCCCAGTCAGTAAAGTAGTTTAGGGGAACCTGTGCATAAGGTATTTAGAGATTATTGGTTCTTGTAGGTTATCCGGGCTGTGTAACCGTGGTCTTGGAATTTTCTTTCCTGACGTTTCGCCAGCAACTGTGGCAGGCATCTTCAGAGTAGTAACACTGAAGGACAGACACTGTCCTTCAGTGTTACTACTCTGAAGATGCCTGCCACAGTTGCTGGCGAAACGTCAGGAAAGAAAATTCCAAGACCACGGTTACACAGCCCGGATAACCTACAAGAACCAATGAACTCTGACCGTGAAAGCCTTCGACAATATTTAGAGATTATTTGGGAAGGGGGGGGCTTAAAGCCCAGGCAGTAAAGAAGTGAAGAGGTACCTGTGCATTAGGTTTTTAAAGATAATTTGGGAAGGGGGGGCTTAAAGCCCAGGCAGTAAAGAAGTGAAGAGGTACCTGTGCATTAGGGTTTTAAAGATAATTTGGGAAGGGGGGGCTTAAAGCCAAGCAGTAAAGTTGTTTAGCGAATCCTGTGCATTAGGTATTCAAAGATTATTTGGGAAGTGGGGTTTAAAGCCCAGGAATTAAAGCAGTGCAGGAGAACCTGTGCATTAGATATTCAAAGATTATTAGGGAAGGGGAGTTTAAAGTCAGGGCACTGAAGTAGTATAGGGGTACCTGTGCATTAGGTATTCAGAGATTATTTGGGAAGGGGGGCTTAAAGCCCAGGCAGTAGTGAACAGGTACCCGTGCATTAGGTATTCGGAGATAATTTGGGAAGGGGGGGATTAAAGCCAAGGCAGTAAATTTGTGTAGGCGATCCTGTGCATTAGGTATTCCAAGATTATTTGGGAAGGGGGGCTTAAAGCCCAGGAATTAAAGCAGTGTAGGAGAACCTGTGCATTAGATATTCAAAGATTATTTGGGAAGGGGGGCTTAAAGCCAAGGCAGAATATAAGTGAAGGGGTACCAGTGCATTGAATATTAAGAGACAATTTGGGTACGAAGGGCTTAAAGCCCAGGCAGTAAAGTAGTGTAGCGGAACCTGTGCATTAGATATTCAAAGATTATTTGGGAAGGGGGGCTAAAAGCCCAGGAAGGATAGTAGAGAAGGGGAACGTGTTTATTAGGTATTCAGAGATAATTTGGGAAGGGTGGGCTTAAAGCCCAGGCAGTAAAGTAGTGTAGGGAAACCTCAGCATTCAATATTAAAAGATTATTTGGGAAGGGAGCCTTAAAGCCCAGACAGTAAAGTAGTTTAGGGGAACCTGTTAATTAGATAATCAGCTATTATTTGGGAAGGGGGGCTTAAAGCCCAGACAGTAAAGTAGTGTAGGGGAACCTGTGCATTAGATATTCAAAGAGTATTTGGGAAGGGGGGGCTTAAAGCCCAGGCAGAATAGTAGTGTAGGGGATCCTGTCTTTTCGATATTCAATGAATACTTGGGAAGAGGGGGCTTAAAGCAGAGGCAATAAATAGTGTGGGCGAACCTGTGCATTAGATATTCAAAGATTATTTGGTAAGGGGGCTTAAAGCCCAGGCAGTAAAGTAGCGAAGGGGAACTTGTACGTTAGAAGTTCAATGATTATTTGGGAAGCGGGACTAAAAGCCCAGTCAGTAAAGTAGTTTAGGGGAACCTGTGCATTAGGTATTTAGAGATTATTTGAGAAGGGGGGGCTTAAAGCCCAGGCAGTATAGTAGTATAGCGGAACCTGTGCATTAGAGATTCAGAGATTATTTGGGAAGGGGGGTCTAAAAGCCCAGGCAGTAAAGTACTTTAGGGGGACCTGTGAATTAGATAATCAGAGAATATTTGGGAAAGGGGGCTCAAAGCTCAGGAAGAATATAAGTGAAGGGGTACCAGTGCATTAAATATTAAGAGACATTTTGGGTACGAGGGGCTTAAAGCCCAGGCAGTAAAGGAGTGTAGTGGAACCTGTACATTAGATATTCAAAGATTATTTGGGAAGGGGGGCAAAAAGCCCAGGAAGTATAGTAGAGAAGGGGAACGTGTTTATTAGGTATTCAGAGATAATTTGAGGGGGGGCTTAAAGCCAAGGCAGTAGTAAAGAGGTACATGTGCGTTAGGTATTCAGTGATAATTTGGGAAGGGGGGGCTTAAAGCCAAGGCAGTAAAGAAGTGAAGGGGATCCTGTGCATTAGGTATTAAGAGATAATTTGGGAAAGGGGGGCTTAAAGCCCAGGCAGTAAATAGTGAAGGGGAACCTGTCCATTGGGTATTTAGGGATTATTTGAGAGGGGGTGGCTTAAAGTCTAGGCAGTAAAGTAGTGTAGGGAACCTCAGCATTCAATATTCAAAGATAATTTGGGAAGGGAGCCTTAAAGCCCAGACAGTAAAGTAGTTTAGGGGAACCTGTAAATTAGATAATCAGCGATTATTTGGGAAGGGGGGCTTAAAGCCCAGACAGTAAAGTAGTGTAGGGGAACCTGTGCATATCTTTTCGATATTCAAAGATTACTTGGGAAGAGGGGGCTTAAAGCAGAGGCAATAAATAGTGTGGGCGAACCTGTGCTTTAGGTATTCAGAGATTATTTGGGAAGGGGGGCTTAAAGCCCTGGCCTTAAAGAAGTGAAGACATACCTGTGCATTAGGTATTCCGAGATAATTTTGGAAGGGGGGGCTTAAAGCCCAGGCAGTAAAGTAGTGAAGAGGAATTTGTACGTTAGAAGTTCAATTATTATTTGGGAAGGGGGGGCTTAAAGCCCAGACAGTAAAGTAGTTTAGGGGAACCTGTGCATTAGGTATTTAGAGATTATTTGGGAAGGGGGGGCTTAAAGCCCAGGAAGTATAGTAGTGTAGCGGAACCTGTGCATTAGACATTAAGAGATTATTTGGGAAGGGGTGGCTTTAAGCCCAGGCAGTAAAGTACTTTAGGGGAACCTGTGAATTAGATAATCAGAGAATATTTGAGAAGGGGGGCTTAAAGCCAAGGCAGAATATAAGTGAAGGGGTACCAGTGCATTGAATATTAAGAGACAATTTGGGTACGAAGGGCTTAAAGCCCAGGCAGTAAAGTAGTGTAGGGGAACCTGTGCAGTAGATATTCAGAGATTATTTGGGAAGGAGGGGCTTAAAGCCCAGGCACTAAAGTAGTGTACGAGAACCTGTGCAGTAGAAATTCAGAGATTATTTAGGAAGGAGAGAGGCTTAAAGCCCAGGCAGTAAAGTAGTGTAGTGGAACCTGTGCATTAGATATTCAAAGATTATTTGGGAAGGGGGGCTTAAAGCCCAGGCAGTAAAGTAGTGTAGGGGAACCTGTGCAGTAGATATTCAGAGATTATTTGGGAAGGAGGGGCTTAAAGCCCAGGCACTAAAGTAGTGTACGAGAACCTGTGCAGTAGAAATTCAGAGATTATTTAGGAAGGAGAGAGGCTTAAAGCCCAGGCAGTAAAGTAGTGTAGTGGAACCTGTGCATTAGATATTCAAAGATTATTTGGGAAGGGGGGCTTAAAGCCCAGGCAGTAAAGTAGTGTAGGGGAACATGTGCATTAGATATTCAAAGATTATTTGGGAAGGGGGGCTAAAAGCCCAGGCAGTAAAGTAGTGAAGGGGAACTTGTACGTTAGAAGTTCAAAGATAATTGTGAAGGGGGGGCTTAAACTCCAGGCAGTATGGTAGAGAAAGGAAACCTGTGCATTAGGTATTCAGAGATAATTTGGGAACAGGGGGGCTAAAAGTCCAGGCACTGAAGTAGTATACGGGTGCCTGTGCATTAGATATTCAAAGATTATTTGGGAAGGGGGGGCTTAAAGCACAGGCAGTAAAGAAGTGAAAAGGTACCTGTGCATTAGGTTTTTAAAGATAATTTGGGAAGGTGGGGCTTAAAGCCCAGGCAGTAAAGTTGTGTAGGGTATCCTGTGCATTAGGTATTCAAAGATTATTTGGGAAAGGGGGTTTAAAGCCCAGGAATTAAAGCAGCGCAGGAGAACCTGTGCATTAGATATTCAAAGATTATTAGGGAAGGGGGGCTAAAAGCCCAGGAAGTAAAGTAGTGAAGGGGAACTTGTAAGTTAGAAGTTCAAAGATAATTGTGAAGGGGGGGCTTAAACTCCAGGCAGTATGGTAGAGAAACGGAACCTGTGCATTAGGTATTCAGAGATAATTTGGGAACAGGGGGGCTAAAAGTCCAGGCACTGAAGTAGTATACGGGTGCCTCGGCATTAGATATTCAAAGATTATTTGAGAAGGGGGGGGCTTAAAGCCCAGGAATTAAAGCAGTGCAAAAGAACCTGTGCATTAGATATTCAAAGATTATTTGGGAAGGGGAGCTTAAAGCCCAGGCAGTAAAGTAGTGCAGGGGAACTTGTGCATTTCATATTCAAAGATTCTTTAGGAAGGGGGGGGCTTAAAGCCCAGGCAGTAAAGTAGTGTGGTGGAACCTGTGCATTAGATATTCAAAGATTATTTGGGAAGGGGGGCTTAAAGCCCAGGCAGTATAGTAGAGAGGGGAAATGTGTATAATAGGTATTCAGAGACAATTTGAGAGGGGGAGGGCTTAAAGCCCAGGCAGTAAAGTAGTAAAGGGGTACCTGTGCATTGGGTACTCAAAGATTATTTGGGAAGTGGGAGGAGCTTAAAGCCAAGGCAGTAAAGTACTTTAGGGCAACCTGTGAATTAGATAATCAGAGATTATTTGGGAAGGGGGGCTTAAAGTCCAGGCAGAATAGTATTGATGGGGTACCTGTGCATTAAATATTCAGAGACAATTTGGGTAGAGGGGGCTTAAAGCCCAGACAGTATAGTTAACAAGGGGACCGTGTTTATTAGGTATTCAGAGACAATTTGGGAGGGGGGGCTTAAAGCCCAGGAAGTAGTAAAGAGGTACATGTGCGTGAGGTATTCAGTGATTATTTGGGAAGGGGGGCTTAAAGCCCAGACATTAAAGTAGTGTAGGGGAACCTGTGCATTAGAAATTCAAATAGTATTTGGGAAGGGGGGCTAAAAGCCCAGGCCTTAAAGTAGTGAAGACGTACCTGTGCATTAGGTATTCAGAGATAATTTGGGTAGGCGGAGGTTAAAGCCCAGGCAAAAAAGTAGTGCAGGGGATCCTGTCTTTTCAATATTAAAAGATTACTTAGGAAGAGGGGGCTTAAAGCCCAGGCAGTAAATAGTGTAGCGGAACCTGTGCATTAGATATTCAAAGATTATTTGGGAAGGGTGGCTAAAAGTTCAGGAAGAATAATAAAGAAGGGGAACCTGTGCATTAGGTATTCAGATATAATTTGGGAATGGGGGGTTTAAAGTCAGGGCACTGAAGTAGTATAGGGGTACCTGTGCATTAGGTATTCAGAGATTATTTGGGAAGGGGGGGCTTAAAGCCCAGGCAGTAGTGAAGAGGTACCTGTGCATTAGGTATTCGGAGATAATTTGGGAAGGGGGGGCTTAAAACCCAGGTAGTAAAGAAGTGTAGGCGATCCTGTGCATTAGGTATTCAAAGATTATTTGGGAAGGGGGGCTTAAAGCCCAGGAATTAAAGCATTGTAGGAGAACCTGTGCATTAGATATTCAAAGATTATTAGGGAAGGGGGGGGCTTAAAGCCCAGGAAGTAAAGTAGTGAAGGGGAACCTGTGCATAAGGTATCCAGAGATTATTTGGGAAGGAGGGGCTTAAAGCCCAGACAGTAAAGAAGTGTAAGGCAACCTGTACATTAGATATTCAAAGATTATTTGGGAAGGGGGCAACCAGTACATTAGATATTCAAAGATTATTTGGGAAGGGGGGCTTAAAGCCAAGGCAGTAAAGTAGTGTAGGGGAACCTGTGAATTAGATAATCAGAGATTATTTGGGAAGGGGGGCTTAAAGCCCAGGCAGAAAAGTAGTGAAGGGGTACCTGTGCATTACGTGTTCAGAGATAATTTGGAAAGGGTGGGCGTAAAGCCCAGGCAGTAAAGTAGTGAAGGGGATCCTGTGCATTAGGTATTCCGAGATAATTGGGAAAAGGGGCCTTAAAGCCCAGGCAGTAAAGTAGTGTAGGGGATCCTGTGCATTAGACATTCAAAGATTATTTGGAAACGGGGGGGGAAGCCCAGGCAGTATAGTGTAGGGAAACCTGTGCATTAGGTATTCAAAGATTATTTGGGAAAGGGGGCTTAAAGCCCAGGCATTAAAATAGTGTAGGGGAACCTGTGCATTAGGTATTCAGAGATTATTTGGGAAGGGGGCTTAAAGCCCAGGCAGTAAATAGTGTAGGGGAACGTGTGCATTAGGTATTCAGAGATTATTTGGGAGGGGGGGTTAACATCCAGGCAGTAAAGTAGTGTACGGAAACCTGTGCATTAGATATTCAAAGAGTATTTGGGAAGGGGGGTTTAAAGCCCAGGCAGTAAAGTAGTATCGGGGAACCTGTTCATTAGATATTTGAATAGTATTTGGGAAGGGGGGCTTAAAGCCCAGGCAGTAAAGTAGTGTAGGGGAACCTATGCATTAGGTATTCAGAGAATATTTAGGAAGGAGGGGCTTAAAGCCCAGGCAGTAAAGTAGCGTAGGGGAACCTGTACGTTAGAAGTTCAAAGATTTTTTCGGAAGGGTGGGCTTAAAGCCCAGGCAGTAAAGAAGTGTAGGGGAACCTGTACATTAGATATTCAAAGATTATTTGGGAAGGGGGGCATAAAGCCAATGCAGTAAAGTAGTGTATGGAAACTTGTGCATTAGATATTCAAAGATTATTTGGGAAGTGGGGGCTTAAAGCCCATGCAGTAAATTAGTGTAGGGAAACCGGTGCATTAGGTATTCAAAGATTATTTGTGAAGGGGGGCTTAAAGTCCAGGCAGTAAAGTACTGTAGGGGAACCTGTGTATTAGGTATTCAGAGATTATTTGGGAAGGGGGGCTTAAAGCCCATGCAGTAAAGTAGTCTAGGGGAACCTGTTCATTATTTATTTGAACAGTATTTGGGAAGGGGGGGCTTAAAGCCCAGGCCGTAAGTAGTGTAGGGGAACCTGTGCATTAGGTATTCAAAGATTATTTGGGAAGGGGGGCATAAAGCCAATGCAGTAAAGTAGTGTATGGAAACTTGTGCATTAGATATTCAAATATTATTTGGGAAGGAGAGGCTTAAAGCCCAGGCAGTAAAATCGTCATGGGCAACCTGTTTGTTAGATGTTCAAAGATAATTTCAGACGGAGGGGTTTAAAGCTCAGGCAATAAAATACTGAATGGGTTCCTGTGCATTAGGTATTCAGAGATAATTTGGGAAAGGGGGGCTTAAAGCCCAGGTAGTAAAGTATTAAAGTGGAAGGGGGTCTTAAAGTCGAGGCAGTAAAGTACTTAGGTACTGTGCATTAAGTACTGTGCATTAGGTATTCTGAGATAATTTGGGAAAGGGGGGCTTAAAGCCCAGGTAGTAAAGTATTAAAGTGGAAGGGGGTCTTAAAGTCGAGGCAGTAAAGTACTTAAGGGGAACTTGTGCGTTAGATATTCAAAGATTATTTGAGAAGGGGGGGGCTTAAAGCCCAAGCAGTAAAGTAGTGAAGGGCAACTTGTGCAGTAAATGTTCAAAGATTATTTGGGAAGAGGGGGGGCTTAAAGCACAGGCAGTAAAGTAGTGACAGGGAACTTGTGCGTTAGATGTTCAAAGATTATTTGGGAAGTGGGGGCTTAAAGCTCTGGCAGTAAAGTAGTTAAGAGGAACCTGTGCGTTAGGTGTAAAAATAATTTGGCAAGGGGGGGCTTAAAGTCCAGGCAGTAAAGTAGTGACAGGGAACTTGTGCGTTAAATGTTCAAAGATTATTTGGGAAGGGGGGGCTTAAAGCCCAGCCAGTAAAGTAGTGACAGGGAACTTGTGCATTAGATGTTCAAAGATTACTTGGGAAGGGGGGGCTTAAAGCCCAGTCAGTAAAGTAGTGAAGGGGAACCTGTGCGTTAGATGTTCAAAGATAAATTGGGTAGGGGGGGCTTGAAGCCCAGGCAGGAGTAGTGAAGAGGTACCTGTGCACTAGATGTACAGAGATAAATTTTAAAGGGGGGGCTTAAAGCCCAGTCAGGATAATATTTAAAGGGTACCTGTGCGCTAGATGTACAGATAGAAATTGGGGAGGGGGGCTTAAAGCCCAGTCAGGAAAGCAGTGAAAGGGTACCTGTGCGATAGATGTACAGAGTGAAATTGCAGAGGGGGGGCTTAAAGCCCAGTCAGGAGAGAACTGAAAGAGTACCTGTGTGCTAGATGTACAGAGAGAAATTGGGGAGGATGGCTTAAAATCCAGGCAGGAGTGTAATGAAGCGGTAGCTGTGCACTAGATGTACAGAGAGAAATTGGGGAGGGGGGGCTTAAAGCCCAGGCAGCAGTGGAGGGAAATGGTCCGTCAGAGAAAGGTGTTCAGAAAGGAATCAGGGTGGGTCGGCGCAAAGCCAAGGAGCAGAGGGAAAGTGTTCCTCTGAGGCTGATGATCAGAGAGGCAGGGACCCGTCAACCCCAAAAGGAAGACTGGGGAAAGGCCCTGTAAATAAACTGCCTGGAGTTAAATTCAAAGGGGGGGCGTTACCAAAGACTGACAGGCCCCCAGGCAAAAGCAGGGAGCATCCTAAGGGGAGGCAGCCAACAAGTTAGAGGGAGCGAGTTAGGGGGAGAGGGCTCTAAGTGCAGTTTTTACCAGAAGTCAGAGACACCAGGCTGCAGTTACAGGCACCAAGAACTGTCCAGCAGAGCCCCCACTTACCATTCCCACTCCTGTCAGCAGGCACACAGCTCCTGCCCTCCATAACGCCCACAGCCGCTCCCACCTACACTCAAGTCCTCAATGGATGGAGAGGCTGCCACACACCACCAACACCAATCCTTACCTGGGGTTAGGGAGGCTGCAAGGCCTCGGACACTAAGGGAGGGGCTCTGGGATTCAGAAGCTTTCCAGATATCCAATGTCCCCCCCACACACACCACCACATTTACTTACCTGTAGTTTGGGCAAAGAGTCTTCCCAGTTCTCTCCCCAATACTCAGCACTAAAACTTCCGACTGTAGAAGATCTCCCCCCCCACCTCCATCCCCGTGCCTCATTCCCAAGCTCCCCCATCTCCACAAATTCGGGATGGATTGAGTGGTCAACCACTGCATCCACTTGTCATTAACAGTACGATGAGGAAGAAGGCGGGTGGAACGGGGGGGGGGCCGACCAGCTCCTCAGGTGGTCCAGGAGCCATGACGGACCATCCAAAGCGATGTGCAGTCTCAGGAAATTCTGAAGCCATGGGGGTGGCAGGGACAGGGGGACAACTGTATTCTTGGCCTTCTTTTCTGGGGGGGGAAACAGACATTTGTAAAAATTAAAATGCAAGCAACGCTTTTTTTTTTAACCAAAGTAAGTGAAATACGGGAAGGGTATCATTAACGAGTAAGAAGGAAAATTGCAGGAGGGGGGCTATAAACCCCAACAGGTAGACAGGAGAAAGGACTTCTCTTAGATAGATAGTCAAGAGAGAAATCTAGGAAGGAAGGGGGCATAAAGGCCAGGAGGGAGACTGGGGGAGGGAGGGGATATCAGTGCAGTCCTGAGCATTTTTACCAGAAGAAAATCAAAGGGCCAGATTTGAAGGGGGGGCTTCTTACCCCTGGCTGTAGATGAAGGGGCCAACAGCCTGCCAAAGTAAAAGAGTGCCAATGGAGACCACCACGCTGCAGATCCACACCCCAAGCACTGTCCAGCAGAGAGCACCACCTGCCATTTCCTCTCCCGCCAGCAGGCACACAGCTCCTGCCCTCCAGGATGCCACACACCGCCTCCCCATACCTTCTCCAACTGGCATTAGGGCGGCTGCAGCAACGAAAGAAACAGAGAGAATTTTGCAGCCCCTCTAACGCCAGCAGAGGAGCTATGGAATTCAGAAGCTTTCCAGGCCTACAATACTTCCCCCACCACAATAAATAACCTTAATTTTCGGCAGTCTGCTTCATCGTCCCAGTTCTCTCCCCAAACACTCAGCCAAACTCCCCTCAAAGAAGACAGCAGCTCTCCCCCCTCCACTGTGCCTCAGCTCCAAGCTCAGAGAAAACTGGGAAAGGGGGGGCAGAGACCTGCCCACAGGCCAAAAGGGGAAGGGGCTATTCTCAGATAGATATTCTGAGAGAAAATGGGGGAAGGGGGCCTGAGACCCCCCCCCCACAAGCACAAAGGGGAAGGGGCTTCACTCAGATAAGTATTCTGAGAGAAAATGGGGAAAGGGGGGCTGAGACCCCCACACAAGCACAAAGGGGAAGGGGCTTCACTCAGATAGGTATTCTGAGAGAAAATGGGATAAGGGGGGCAGAGACCCTCCCAAAGGTCCAAAGGGGAAGGGGTTTAACTCAGATATTCTGAGAGAAATGAGGAAAGGGGGCAAGAGACCCCCCCCCCACAGCTCCAAAGGGGAAGGGGCTTCACTCATATATTCTGAGAGAAAATGGGGAAAGGGGGGCAGAGACCCCCTCACCCAAAGCTCCAAAGGGGAAGGGGTTTAACTCAGATATTCTGAGAGAAATGAGGAAAGGGGGCAAGAGACCCCCCCCACAGCTCCAAAGGGGAATGGTCTTCACTCAGACAGATATTCTGAGAGAAAATGGGATAAGGGGGGCAGAGACCCCTCACCCACAGCTCCAAAGGGGAAGGGGCTTCACTCAGATAGGTATGCTGAGAGAAAACAGGGAAAGGGGGGCAGAGGACCCCCCCCACAGCTACAAAGGGGAAGGGGCTTCACTCAGATGGGTATGCTGAGAGAAAACAGGGAAAGGGGGGCCAGAGACCCGCCCAAAGCTCCAAAGGGGAAGGGGCTTCACTCAGATGGGTATGCTGAGAGAAAACAGGGAAAGGGGGGCCAGAGACCCTCCCCCACCGCTCCAAAGGGAA
Organism: Euleptes europaea; assembly: GCF_029931775.1. Lineage (NCBI taxonomy): Eukaryota > Metazoa > Chordata > Lepidosauria > Squamata > Sphaerodactylidae > Euleptes > Euleptes europaea. Next base: position 228,361 of record NC_079327.1, read on the forward strand.
AGGGGGCCAGAGCCCCCCCCCCACAGCTCCAAAGGGGAAGGGGCTTCACTCAGACAGATATTCTGAGAGAAAATGGGATAAGGGGGGCAAAGACCCCTCACCCACAGCTCCAAAGAGGAAGGGGCTTCACTCAGATAGAAATTCTGAGAGAAAACAGGGAAAGGGGGGCAGAGACCACTCACCCACAGCTCCAAAGGGGAATGGTCTTCACTCAGACAGATATTCTGAGAGAAAATGGGGTAAGGGGGGCAGAGACCCCTCACCCACAGCTCCAAAGGGGAAGGGGCTTCACTCAGATAGAAATTCTGAGAGAAAACAGGGAAAGGGGGGCCAGAGGACCCCCCCCCACAGCTCCAAAGGGGAAAGGGCTTCACTCAGATGGGTATGCTGAGAGAAAACAGGGAAAGGGGGGCCAGAGACCCGCCCAAAGCTCCAAAGGGGAAGGGGCTTCACTCAGACAGATATTCTGAGAGAAATGGGATAAGGGGGGCAGAGACCTCTCACCCACAGCTCCAAAGGGGAAGGGGCTTCACTCAGATAGAAATTCTGAGAGAAAACAGGGAAAGTGGGCCAGAGACCCCCCACAGCTCCAAAGGGGAAGGGGCTTCACTCAGACAGATATTCTGAGAGAAAATGGGATAAGGTGGGGCAGAGACCCCTCACCCACAGCTCCAAAGGGGAATGGTCTTCACTCAGATATTCTGAGAGAAAATGGGATAAGGGGGGCAGAGACCCCTCACCCAAAGCTCCAAAGGGGAAGGGGCTTCACTCAGATAGGTATGCTGAGAGAAAACAGGGAAAGGGGGGCAGAGGACCCCCCCCCCACAGCTCCAAAGGGGAAGGGGTTTCACTCAGACAGATATTCTGAGAGAAAATGGGGTAAGGGGGGCAGAGACCCCTCACCCACAGCTCCAAAGGGGAAGGGGCTTCACTCAGATAGAAATTCTGAGAGAAAATAGGGAAAGGGGGGCCAGAGACCCTCCCCCACAGCTCCAAAGGGGAAGGGGCTTCACTCAGACAGATATTCTGAGAGAAAATGGGGTAAGGGGGGCAGAGACCCCTCAACCACAGCTCCAAAGGAGAAGGGGCTTCACTCAGATAGAAATTCTGAGAGAAAACAGGGAAAGGGGGGCCAGAGAAGCCTCACCCACAGCTCCAAAGGGGAAGGGGCTTCACTCAGACAGATATTCTGAGAGAAAATGGGATAAGGGGGGCAGAGACCCCTCACCCACAGCCCCAAAGGGGAAGGGGCTTCACTCAGATAGAAATTCTGAGAGAAAACAGGGAAAGGGGGGCACAGGACCCCCCCCCACAGCTCCAAAAGGGAATGGTCTTTACTCAGAAAGATATTCTGAGAGAAAATGGGACAAGAGGGGGCAGAGACCCCTCACCCAAAGCTCCAAAGGGGAAGGGGCTTCACTCAGATAGGTATGCTGAGAGAAAACAGGGAAAGGGGGGCAGAGGACCCCCCACAGCTCCAAAGGAAAAGGGGTTTCACTCGGACAGATATTCTGAGAGAAAATGGGATAAGGGGGGCAGTGACCCCTCACCCAAAGCTCCAAAGGGGAAGGGGCTTCACTCATATAGAAATTCTGAGAGAAAACAGGGAAAGGGGGGCCAGAGGACCCCCCCGCAGCTCCAAAGGGGAAGGGGCTTCACTCAGACAGATATTCTGAGAGAAAATGGGATAAGGTGGGGCAGAGACCACTCACCCACAGCTCCAAAGGGGAATGGTCTTCACTCAGACAGAAATTCTGAGAGAAAATCGGGTAAGGGGGGCAGAGACCCCTCACCCACAGCTCCAAAGGGGAAGGGGCTTCACTCAAGATAGAAATTCTGAGAGAAAACAGGGAAAGGGGGGCCAGAGACCCGCCCACAGCTCCAAAGGGGAAGGGGCTTCACTCAGGCAGATATTCTGAGAGAAGATGGGATAAGGTGGGGCAGAGACCCCTCACCCAAAGCTCCAAAGGGGAATGGTCTTCACTCAGATATTCTAAGAGAAAATGGGATAAGGGGGGCAGAGACCCCTCACCCAAAGCTCCAAAGGGGAAGGGGCTTCACTCAGATAGGTATGCTGAGGGAAAACAGGGAAAGGGGGGCAGAGGACCCCCCCACAGCTCCAAAGGGGAAGGGGCTTCACTCAGACAGATATTCTGAGAGAAAATGGGATAAGGGGGGGCAGAGACCCCTCACCCAAATCTCCAAAGGGGAAGGGGCTTCACTCAGATAGGTATGCTGAGAGAAAACAGGGAAAGGGGGGCAGAGGACCCCCCCCCACAGCTCAAAAGGGGAAGGGGTTTCACTCAGACAGATATTCTGAGAGAAAATGGGATAAGGGGGGCAGAGACCCCTAACCCAAAGCTCCAAAGGGGAAGGGGCTTCACTCAGATAGAAATTCTGAGAGAAAACTGGGAAAGGGGGGCCAGAGACCCTCCCCCACAGCTCCAAAGGGGAAGGGGCTTAACTCAGACAGATATTCTGAGAGAAAATGGGATAAGGGGGGCAGAGACCCCTTACCCACAGCTCCAAAGGGGAAGGGGCTTCACTCAGATAGAAATTCTGAGAGAAAACAGGGAAAGGGGGGCCAGGGACCCCCCCACAGCTCCAAAGGGGAAGGGTCTTCACTCAGATATTCTGAGAGAAAATGGGGTAAGGGGGGCAGAGACCCCTCACCCACAGCTCCAAAGGGGAAGGGTCTTCACTCAGATAGAAATTCTGAGAGAAAACAGGGAAAGGGGGGCCAGAGACCCCCCCACAGCTCCAAAGGGGAAGGGTCTTCACTCAGACAGATATTCTGAGAGAAAATGGGGTAAGGGGGGCAGAGACCCCTCACCCACAGCTCCAAAGGAGAAGGGGCTTCACTCAGACAGATATTCTGAGAGAAAATGGGTAAGGGGGGCAGAGACCCCCCCCACAGCTCCAAAGGGGAAGGGTCTTCACTCAGACAGATATTCTGAGAGAAAATGGGGTAAGGGGGGCAGAGACCCCTCACCCACAGCTCCAAAGGGGAAGGGGCTTCACTCAGATAGGTATGCTGAGGGAAAACAGGGAAAGGGGGGCAGAGGACCCCCCCACAGCTCCAAAGGGGAAGGGGCTTCACTCAGACAGATATTCTGAGAGAAAATGGGATAAGGGGGGGCAGAGACCCCTCACCCAAATCTCCAAAGGGGAAGGGGCTTCACTCAGATAGGTATGCTGAGAGAAAACAGGGAAAGGGGGGCAGAGGACCCCCCCCCACAGCTCAAAAGGGGAAGGGGTTTCACTCAGACAGATATTCTGAGAGAAAATGGGATAAGGGGGGCAGAGACCCCTCACCCAAAGCTCCAAAGGGGAAGGGGCTTCACTCAGATAGAAATTCTGAGAGAAAACTGGGAAAGGGGGGCCAGAGACCCTCCCCCACAGCTCCAAAGGGGAAGGGGCTTAACTCAGACAGATATTCTGAGAGAAAATGGGATAAGGGGGGCAGAGACCCCTTACCCACAGCTCCAAAGGGGAAGGGGCTTCACTCAGATAGAAATTCTGAGAGAAAACAGGGAAAGGGGGGCCAGGGACCCCCCCACAGCTCCAAAGGGGAAGGGTCTTCACTCAGATATTCTGAGAGAAAATGGGGTAAGGGGGGCAGAGACCCCTCACCCACAGCTCCAAAGGGGAAGGGTCTTCACTCAGATAGAAATTCTGAGAGAAAACAGGGAAAGGGGGGCCAGAGACCCCCCCACAGCTCCAAAGGGGAAGGGTCTTCACTCAGACAGATATTCTGAGAGAAAATGGGGTAAGGGGGGCAGAGACCCCTCACCCACAGCTCCAAAGGAGAAGGGGCTTCACTCAGACAGATATTCTGAGAGAAAATGGGTAAGGGGGGCAGAGACCCCCCCCCACAGCTCCAAAGGGGAAGGGTCTTCACTCAGACAGATATTCTGAGAGAAAATGGGGTAAGGGGGGCAGAGACCCCTCACCCACAGCTCCAAAGGGGAAGGGGCTTCACTCAGATAGAAATTCTGAGAGAAAACAGGGAAAGGGGGGCCAGAGACCCCCCCGCACAGCTCCAAAGGGGAAGGGGCTTCACGCAGACAGATATTCTGAGAGAAAATGGGGTAAGGGGGCAGAGACCCCTCACCCACAGCTCCAAAGGGGAAGGGGCTTCACACAGATAGAAATTCTGAGAGAAAACTGGGAAAGGGGGGGCAGAGACCCTCCCCCAAAGCCCATGCAGTAAATTAGTGTAGGGAAACCGGTGCATTAGGTATTCAAAGATTATTTGTGAAGGGGGGCTTAAAGTCCAGGCAGTAAAGTACTGTAGGGGAACCTGTGTATTAGGTATTCAGAGATTATTTGGGAAGGGGGGCTTAAAGCCCATGCAGTAAAGTAGTCTAGGGGAACCTGTTCATTATTTATTTGAACAGTATTTGGGAAGGGGGGGCTTAAAGCCCAGGCCGTAAGTAGTGTATGGAAACTTGTGCATTAGATATTCAAATATTATTTGGGAAGGAGAGGCTTAAAGCCCAGGCAGTAAAATCGTCATGGGCAACCTGTTTGTTAGATGTTCAAAGATAATTTCAGACGGAGGGGTTTAAAGCTCAGGCAATAAAATACTGAATGGGTTCCTGTGCATTAGGTATTCAGAGATAATTTGGGAAAGGGGGGCTTAAAGCCCAGGTAGTAAAGTATTAAAGTGGAAGGGGGTCTTAAAGTCGAGGCAGTAAAGTACTTAGGTACTGTGCATTAAGTACTGTGCATTAGGTATTCAGAGATAATTTGGGAAAGGGGGGCTTAAAGCCCAGGTAGTAAAGTATTAAAGTGGAAGGGGGTCTTAAAGTCGAGGCAGTAAAGTACTTAAGGGGAACTTGTGCGTTAGATATTCAAAGATTATTTGAGAAGGGGGGGGGCTTAAAGCCCAGGCAGTAAAGTAGTGAAGGGCAACTTGTGCAGTAAATGTTCAAAGATTATTTGGGAAGAGGGGGGGCTTAAAGCACAGGCAGTAAAGTAGTGAAGGGGAACCTGTGCGTTAGGTGTAAAAATAATTTGGCAAGGGGGGGCTTAAAGTCCAGGCAGTAAAGTAGTGACAGGGAACTTGTGCGTTAGATGTTCAAAGATTATTTGGGAAGTGGGGGCTTAAAGCTCTGGCAGTAAAGTAGTTAAGAGGAACCTGTGCGTTAGGTGTAAAAATAATTTGGCAAGGGGGGGCTTAAAGTCCAGGCAGTAAAGTAGTGACAGGGAACTTGTGCGTTAAATGTTCAAAGATTATTTGGGAAGGGGGGGCTTAAAGCCCAGCCAGTAAAGTAGTGACAGGGAACTTGTGCATTAGATGTTCAAAGATTACTTGGGAAGGGGGGGCTTAAAGCCCAGTCAGTAAAGTAGTGAAGGGGAACCTGTGCGTTAGATGTTCAAAGATAAATTGGGTAGGGGGGGCTTGAAGCCCAGGCAGGAGTAGTGAAGGGGTACCTGTGCACTAGATGTACAGAGATAAATTTTAAAGGGGGGGCTTAAAGCCCAGTCAGGATAATATTTAAAGGGTACCTGTGCGCTAGATGTACAGATAGAAATTGGGGAGGGGGGCTTAAAGCCCAGTCAGGAGAGCAGTGAAAGGGTACCTGTGCGATAGATGTACAGAGTGAAATTGCAGAGGGGGGGCTTAAAGCCCAGTCAGGAGAGAACTGAAAGAGTACCTGTGTGCTAGATGTACAGAGAGAAATTGGGGAGGATGGCTTAAAATCCAGGCAGGAGTGTAATGAAGCGGTAGCTGTGCACTAGATGTACAGAGAGAAATTGGGGAGGGGGGGGCTTAAAGCCCAGGCAGCAGTGGAGGGAAATGGTCCGTCAGAGAAAGGTGTTCAGAAAGGAATCAGGGTGGGTCGGCGCAAAGCCAAGGAGCAGAGGGAAAGTGTTCCTCTGAGGCTGATGATCAGAGAGGCAGGGACCCGTCAACCCCAAAAGGAAGACTGGGGAAAGGCCCTGTAAATAAACTGCCTGGAGTTAAATTCAAAGGGGGGGCGTTACCAAAGACTGACAGGCCCCCAGGCAAAAGCAGGGAGCATCCTAAGGGGAGGCAGCCCACAAGTTAGAGGGAGCGAGTTAGGGGGAGAGGGCTCTAAGTGCAGTTTTTACCAGAAGTCAGAGACACCAGGCTGCAGTTACAGGCACCAAGCACTGTCCAGCAGAGCCCCCACTTACCATTCCCACTCCTGTCAGCAGGCACACAGCTCCTGCCCTCCATAACGCCCACAGCCGCTCCCACCTACACTCAAGTCCTCAATGGATGGAGAGGCTGCCACACACCACCAACACCAATCCTTACCTGGGGTTAGGGAGGCTGCAAGGCCTCGGACACTAAGGGAGGGGCTCTGGGATTCAGAAGCTTTCCAGATGTCCAATGTCCCCCCCACACACACCACCACATTTACTTACCTGTAGTTTGGGCAAAGAGTCTTCCCAGTTCTCTCCCCAATACTCAGCACTAAAACTTCCGACTGTAGAAGATCTCCCCCCCCACCTCCATCCCCGTGCCTCATTCCCAAGCTCCCCCATCTCCACAAATTCGGGATGGATTGAGTGGTCAACCACTGCATCCACTTGTCATTAACAGTACGATGAGGAAGAAGGCGGGTGGAACGGGGGGGGGCCGACCAGCTCCTCAGGTGGTCCAGGAGCCATGACGGACCATCCAAAGCGATGTGCAGTCTCAGGAAATTCTGAAGCCATGGGGGTGGCAGGGACAGGGGGACAACTGTATTCTTGGCCTTCTTTTCTGGGGGGGGAAACAGACATTTGTAAAAATTAAAATGCAAGCAACGCTTTTTTTTTTAACCAAAGTAAGTGAAATACGGGAAGGGTATCATTAACGAGTAAGAAGGAAAATTGCAGGAGGGGGGCTATAAACCCCAGCAGGTAGACAGGAGAAAGGACTTCTCTTAGATAGATAGTCAAGAGAGAAATCTAGGAAGGAAGGGGGCATAAAGGCCAGGAGGGAGACTGGGGGAGGGAGGGGATATCAGTGCAGTCCTGAGCATTTTTACCAGAAGAAAATCAAAGGGCCAGATTTGAAGGGGGGGCTTCTTACCCCTGGCTGTAGATGAAGGGGCCAACAGCCTGCCAAAGTAAGAGTGCCAATGGAGACCACCACGCTGCAGATCCACACCCCAAGCACTGTCCAGCAGAGAGCACCACCTGCCATTTCCTCTCCCGCCAGCAGGCACACAGCTCCTGCCCTCCAGGATGCCACACACCGCCTCCCCATACCTTCTCCAACTGGCATTAGGGCGGCTGCAGCAACGAAAGAAACAGAGAGAATTTTGCAGCCCCTCTAACGCCAGCAGAGGAGCTATGGAATTCAGAAGCTTTCCAGGCCTACAATACTTCCCCCACCACAATAAATAACCTTAATTTTCGGCAGTCTGCTTCATCGTCCCAGTTCTCTCCCCAAACACTCAGCCAAACTCCCCTCAAAGAAGACAGCAGCTCTCCCCCCTCCACTGTGCCTCAGCTCCAAGCTCAGAGAAAACTGGGAAAGGGGGGGCAGAGACCTGCCCACAGGCCAAAAGGGGAAGGGGCTATTCTCAGATAGATATTCTGAGAGAAAATGGGGGAAGGGGGCCTGAGACCCCCCCCACAAGCACAAAGGGGAAGGGGCTTCACTCAGATAAGTATTCTGAGAGAAAATGGGGAAAGGGGGGCTGAGACCCCCCCACAAGCACAAAGGGGAAGGGGCTTCACTCAGATAGGTATTCTGAGAGAAAATGGGATAAGGGGGGCAGAGACCCTCCCAAAGGTCCAAAGGGGAAGGGGTTTAACTCAGATATTCTGAGAGAAATGAGGAAAGGGGGCAAGAGACCCCCCCCCACAGCTCCAAAGGGGAAGGGGCTTCACTCATATATTCTGAGAGAAAATGGGGAAAGGGGGGCAGAGACCCCCTCACCCAAAGCTCCAAAGGGGAAGGGGTTTAACTCAGATATTCTGAGAGAAATGAGGAAAGGGGGCAAGAGACCCCCCCCCAAAGCTCCAAAGGGGAATGGTCTTCACTCAGACAGATATTCTGAGAGAAAATGGGATAAGGGGGGCAGAGACTCCTCACCCACAGCTCCAAAGGGGAAGGGGCTTCACTCAGATAGGTATGCTGAGAGAAAACAGGGAAAGGGGGGCAGAGGACCCCCCCCCACAGCTACAAAGGGGAAGGGGCTTCACTCAGATGGGTATGCTGAGAGAAAACAGGGAAAGGGGGGCCAGAGACCCGCCCAAAGCTCCAAAGGGGAAGGGGCTTCACTCAGATGGGTATGCTGAGAGAAAACAGGGAAAGGGGGGCCAGAGACCCTCCCCCACCGCTCCAAAGGGAAAGGGGGCCAGAGCCCCCCCCCACAGCTCCAAAGGGGAAGGGGCTTCACTCAGACAGATATTCTGAGAGAAAATGGGATAAGGGGGGCAAAGACCCCTCACCCACAGCTCCAAAGAGGAAGGGGCTTCACTCAGATAGAAATTCTGAGAGAAAACAGGGAAAGGGGGGCAGAGACCACTCACCCACAGCTCCAAAGGGGAATGGTCTTCACTCAGACAGATATTCTGAGAGAAAATGGGGTAAGGGGGGCAGAGACCCCTCACCCACAGCTCCAAAGGGGAAGGGGCTTCACTCAGATAGAAATTCTGAGAGAAAACAGGGAAAGGGGGGCCAGAGGACCCCCCCCCCCACAGCTCCAAAGGGGAAAGGGCTTCACTCAGATGGGTATGCTGAGAGAAAACAGGGAAAGGGGGGCCAGAGACCCGCCCAAAGCTCCAAAGGGGAAGGGGCTTCACTCAGACAGATATTCTGAGAGAAAATGGGATAAGGGGGGCAGAGACCTCTCACCCACAGCTCCAAAGGGGAAGGGGCTTCACTCAGATAGAAATTCTGAGAGAAAACAGGGAAAGTGGGCCAGAGATTCCCCACAGCTCCAAAGGGGAAGGGGCTTCACTCAGACAGATATTCTGAGAGAAAATGGGATAAGGTGGGGCAGAGACCCCTCACCCACAGCTCCAAAGGGGAATGGTCTTCACTCAGATATTCTGAGAGAAAATGGGATAAGGGGGGCAGAGACCCCTCACCCAAAGCTCCAAAGGGGAAGGGGCTTCACTCAGATAGGTATGCTGAGAGAAAACAGGGAAAGGGGGGCAGAGGACCCCCCCCCCACAGCTCCAAAGGGGAAGGGGCTTCACTCAGACAGATATTCTGAGAGAAAATGGGATAAGGGGGGGCAGAGACCCCTCACCCAAATCTCCAAAGGGGAAGGGGCTTCACTCAGATAGGTATGCTGAGAGAAAACAGGGAAAGGGGGGCAGAGGACCCCCCCCACAGCTCAAAAGGGGAAGGGGTTTCACTCAGACAGATATTCTGAGAGAAAATGGGATAAGGGGGGCAGAGACCCCTCACCCAAAGCTCCAAAGGGGAAGGGGCTTCACTCAGATAGAAATTCTGAGAGAAAACAGGGAAAGGGGGGCCAGAGACCCTCCCCCACAGCTCCAAAGGGGAAGGGGCTTAACTCAGACAGATATTCTGAGAGAAAATGGGATAAGGGGGGCAGAGACCCCTCACCCACAGCTCCAAAGGGGAAGGGGCTTCACTCAGATAGAAATTCTGAGAGAAAACAGGGAAAGGGGGGCCAGGGACCCAACCACAGCTCCAAAGGGGAAGGGTCTTCACTCAGATATTCTGAGAGAAAATGGGGTAAGGGGGGCAGAGACCCCTCACCCACAGCTCCAAAGGGGAAGGGTCTTCACTCAGATAGAAATTCTGAGAGAAAACAGGGAAAGGGGGGCCAGAGACCCCCCCCACAGCTCCAAAGGGGAAGGGTCTTCACTCAGACAGATATTCTGAGAGAAAATGGGGTAAGGGGGGCAGAGACCCCTCACCCACAGCTCCAAAGGGGAAGGGTCTTCACTCAGACAGATATTCTGAGAGAAAATGGGGTAAGGGGGGCAGAGACCCCTCACCCACAGCTCCAAAGGGGAAGGGGCTTCACTCAGACAGATATTCTGAGAGAAAATGGGGTAAGGGGGCAGAGACCCCTCACCCACAGCTCCAAAGGGGAAGGGGCTTCACACAGATAGAAATTCTGAGAGAAAACAGGGAAAGGGGGGGCAGAGACCCTCCCCCAAAGCCCATGCAGTAAATTAGTGTAGGGAAACCGGTGCATTAGGTATTCAAAGATTATTTGTGAAGGGGGGCTTAAAGTCCAGGCAGTAAAGTACTGTAGGGGAACCTGTGTATTAGGTATTCAGAGATTATTTGGGAAGGGGGGCTTAAAGCCCATGCAGTAAAGTAGTCTAGGGGAACCTGTTCATTATTTATTTGAACAGTATTTGGGAAGGGGGGGCTTAAAGCCCAGGCCGTAAGTAGTGTAGGGGAACCTGTGCATTAGGTATTCAAAGATTATTTGGGAAGGGGGGCATAAAGCCAATGCAGTAAAGTAGTGTATGGAAACTTGTGCATTAGATATTCAAATATTATTTGGGAAGGAGAGGCTTAAAGCCCAGGCAGTAAAATCGTCATGGGCAACCTGTTTGTTAGATGTTCAAAGATAATTTCAGACGGAGGGGTTTAAAGCTCAGGCAATAAAATACTGAATGGGTTCCTGTGCATTAGGTATTCAGAGATAATTTGGGAAAGGGGGGCTTAAAGCCCAGGTAGTAAAGTATTAAAGTGGAAGGGGGTCTTAAAGTCGAGGCAGTAAAGTACTTAGGTACTGTGCATTAAGTACTGTGCATTAGGTATTCTGAGATAATTTGGGAAAGGGGGGCTTAAAGCCCAGGTAGTAAAGTATTAAAGTGGAAGGGGGTCTTAAAGTCGAGGCAGTAAAGTACTTAAGGGGAACTTGTGCGTTAGATATTCAAAGATTATTTGAGAAGGGGGGGGGCTTAAAGCCCAGGCAGTAAGGTAGTGAAGGGCAACTTGTGCAGTAAATGTTCAAAGATTATTTGGGAAGAGGGGGGGCTTAAAGCACAGGCAGTAAAGTAGTGAAGGGGAACCTGTGCGTTAGGTGTAAAAATAATTTGGCAAGGGGGGGCTTAAAGTCCAGGCAGTAAAGTAGTGACAGGGAACTTGTGCGTTAGATGTTCAAAGATTATTTGGGAAGTGGGGGCTTAAAGCTCTGGCAGTAAAGTAGTTAAGAGGAACCTGTGCGTTAGGTGTAAAAATAATTTGGCAAGGGGGGGCTTAAAGTCCAGGCAGTAAAGTAGTGACAGGGAACTTGTGCGTTAAATGTTCAAAGATTATTTGGGAAGGGGGGGCTTAAAGCCCAGCCAGTAAAGTAGTGACAGGGAACTTGTGCATTAGATGTTCAAAGATTACTTGGGAAGGGGGGGCTTAAAGCCCAGTCAGTAAAGTAGTGAAGGGGAACCTGTGCGTTAGATGTTCAAAGATAAATTGGGTAGGGGGGGCTTGAAGCCCAGGCAGGAGTAGTGAAGGGGTACCTGTGCACTAGATGTACAGAGATAAATTTTAAAGGGGGGGCTTAAAGCCCAGTCAGGATAATATTTAAAGGGTACCTGTGCGCTAGATGTACAGATAGAAATTGGGGAGGGGGGCTTAAAGCCCAGTCAGGAGAGCAGTGAAAGGGTACCTGTGCGATAGATGTACAGAGTGAAATTGCAGAGGGGGGGCTTAAAGCCCAGTCAGGAGAGAACTGAAAGAGTACCTGTGTGCTAGATGTACAGAGAGAAATTGGGGAGGATGGCTTAAAATCCAGGCAGGAGTGTAATGAAGCGGTAGCTGTGCACTAGATGTACAGAGAGAAATTGGGGAGGGGGGGCTTAAAGCCCAGGCAGCAGTGGAGGGAAATGGTCCGTCAGAGAAAGGTGTTCAGAAAGGAATCAGGGTGGGTCGGCGCAAAGCCAAGGAGCAGAGGGAAAGTGTTCCTCTGAGGCTGATGATCAGAGAGGCAGGGACCCGTCAACCCCAAAAGGAAGACTGGGGAAAGGCCCTGTAAATAAACTGCCTGGAGTTAAATTCAAAGGGGGGGCGTTACCAAAGACTGACAGGCCCCCAGGCAAAAGCAGGGAGCATCCTAAGGGGAGGCAGCCCACAAGTTAGAGGGAGCGAGTTAGGGGGAGAGGGCTCTAAGTGCAGTTTTTACCAGAAGTCAGAGACACCAGGCTGCAGTTACAGGCACCAAGCACTGTCCAGCAGAGCCCCCACTTACCATTCCCACTCCTGTCAGCAGGCACACAGCTCCTGCCCTCCATAACGCCCACAGCCGCTCCCACCTACACTCAAGTCCTCAATGGATGGAGAGGCTGCCACACACCACCAACACCAATCCTTACCTGGGGTTAGGGAGGCTGCAAGGCCTCGGACACTAAGGGAGGGGCTCTGGGATTCAGAAGCTTTCCAGATGTCCAATGTCCCCCCCACACACACCACCACATTTACTTACCTGTAGTTTGGGCAAAGAGTCTTCCCAGTTCTCTCCCCAATACTCAGCACTAAAACTTCCGACTGTAGAAGATCTCCCCCCCCACCTCCATCCCCGTGCCTCATTCCCAAGCTCCCCCATCTCCACAAATTCGGGATGGATTGAGTGGTCAACCACTGCATCCACTTGTCATTAACAGTACGATGAGGAAGAAGGCGGGTGGAACGGGGGGGGGCCGACCAGCTCCTCAGGTGGTCCAGGAGCCATGACGGACCATCCAAAGCGATGTGCAGTCTCAGGAAATTCTGAAGCCATGGGGGTGGCAGGGACAGGGGGACAACTGTATTCTTGGCCTTCTTTTCTGGGGGGGGGGAAACAGACATTTGTAAAAATTAAAATGCAAGCAACGCTTTTTTTTTTAACCAAAGTAAGTGAAATACGGGAAGGGTATCATTAACGAGTAAGAAGGAAAATTGCAGGAGGGGGGCTATAAACCCCAGCAGGTAGACAGGAGAAAGGACTTCTCTTAGATAGATAGTCAAGAGAGAAATCTAGGAAGGAAGGGGGCATAAAGGCCAGGAGGGAGACTGGGGGAGGGAGGGGATATCAGTGCAGTCCTGAGCATTTTTACCAGAAGAAAATCAAAGGGCCAGATTTGAAGGGGGGGCTTCTTACCCCTGGCTGTAGATGAAGGGGCCAACAGCCTGCCAAAGTAAAAGAGTGCCAATGGAGACCACCACGCTGCAGATCCACACCCCAAGCACTGTCCAGCAGAGAGCACCACCTGCCATTTCCTCTCCCGCCAGCAGGCACACAGCTCCTGCCCTCCAGGATGCCACACACCGCCTCCCCATACCTTCTCCAACTGGCATTAGGGCGGCTGCAGCAACGAAAGAAACAGAGAGAATTTTGCAGCCCCTCTAACGCCAGCAGAGGAGCTATGGAATTCAGAAGCTTTCCAGGCCTACAATACTTCCCCCACCACAATAAATAACCTTAATTTTCGGCAGTCTGCTTCATCGTCCCAGTTCTCTCCCCAAACACTCAGCCAAACTCCCCTCAAAGAAGACAGCAGCTCTCCCCCCTCCACTGTGCCTCAGCTCCAAGCTCAGAGAAAACTGGGAAAGGGGGGGCAGAGACCTGCCCACAGGCCAAAAGGGGAAGGGGCTATTCTCAGATAGATATTCTGAGAGAAAATGGGGGAAGGGGGCCTGAGACCCCCCCCCCACAAGCACAAAGGGGAAGGGGCTTCACTCAGATAAGTATTCTGAGAGAAAATGGGGAAAGGGGGGCTGAGACCCCCCCACAAGCACAAAGGGGAAGGGGCTTCACTCAGATAGGTATTCTGAGAGAAAATGGGATAAGGGGGGCAGAGACCCTCCCAAAGGTCCAAAGGGGAAGGGGTTTAACTCAGATATTCTGAGAGAAATGAGGAAAGGGGGCAAGAGACCCCCCCCCACAGCTCCAAAGGGGAAGGGGCTTCACTCATATATTCTGAGAGAAAATGGGGAAAGGGGGGCAGAGACCCCCTCACCCAAAGGTCCAAAGGGGAAGGGGTTTAACTCAGATATTCTGAGAGAAATGAGGAAAGGGGGCAAGAGACCCCCCCCACAGCTCCAAAGGGGAATGGTCTTCACTCAGACAGATATTCTGAGAGAAAATGGGATAAGGGGGGCAGAGACCCCTCACCCACAGCTCCAAAGGGGAAGGGGCTTCACTCAGATAGGTATGCTGAGAGAAAACAGGGAAAGGGGGGCAGAGGACCCCCCCCACAGCTACAAAGGGGAAGGGGCTTCACTCAGACAGATATTCTGAGAGAAAATGGGATAAGGGGGGGCAGAGACCCCTCACCCAAAGCTCCAAAGGGGAAGGGCTTCACTCAGATAGGTATGCGGAGAGAAAACGACAGAGGACCCCCCCACAGCTCCAAAGGGGAAGGGGTTTCACTCAGACAGATATTCTGAGAGAAAATGGGATAAGGGGGGCAGAGACCCCTCACCCACAGCTCCAAAGGGGAAGGGGCTTCACTCAGATAGAAATTCTGAGAGAAAACAGGGAAAGGGGGGCCAGAGACCCTCCCCCACAGCTCCAAAGGGGAAGGGGCTTCACTCAGACAGATATTCTGAGAGAAAATGGGATAAGGGGGGCAGAGACCCCTCACCCAAAGCTCCAAAGGGGAATGGTTTTCACTCAGACAGATATTCTGAGAGAAAATGGGATAAGGGGGGCAGAGACCCCTCACCCACAGCTCCAAAGAGGAAGGGGCTTCACTCAGATAGAAATTCTGAGAGAAAACAGGGAAAGGGGGGCAGAGACCACTCACCCACAGCTCCAAAGGGGAATGGTCTTCACTCAGACAGAAATTCTGAGAGAAAATGGGGTAAGGGGGGCAGAGACCCCCCCCCCCACAGCTCCAAAGGGGAAGGGTCTTCACTCAGATATTCTGAGAGAAAATGGGGTAAGGGGGGCAGAGACCCCTCACCCACAGCTCCAAAGGAGAAGGGGCTTCACTCAGACAGATATTCTGAGAGAAAATGGGATAAGGGGGGGCAGAGACCCCTCACCCAAAGCTCCAAAAGGGAAGGGGCTTCACTCAGATAGGTATGCTGAGAGAAAACAGGGAAAGGGGGGCAGAGGACCCCCCCCCACAGCTCCAAAGGGGAAGGGGTTTCACTCAGACAGATATTCTGAGAGAAAATGGGGTAAGGGGGGCAGAGACCCCTCACCCACAGCTCCAAAGGGGAAGGGGCTTCACTCAGATAGAAATTCTGAGAGAAAATAGGGAAAGGGGGGCAGAGGACCCCCCCCACAGCTACAAAGGGGAAGGGGCTTCACTCAGACAGATATTCTGAGAGAAAATGGGATAAGGGGGGGCAGAGACCCCTCACCCAAAGCTCCAAAGGGGAAGGGCTTCACTCAGATAGGTATGCGGAGAGAAAACAGGGAAAGGGGGGCAGAGGACCCCCCCACAGCTCCAAAGGGGAAGGGGTTTCACTCAGACAGATATTCTGAGAGAAAATGGGATAAGGGGGGCAGAGACCCCTCACCCACAGCTCCAAAGGGGAAGGGGCTTCACTCAGATAGAAATTCTGAGAGAAAACAGGGAAAGGGGGGCCAGAGACCCCCCCCCACAGCTCCAAAGGGGAAGGGTCTTCACTCAGATATTCTGAGAGAAAATGGGGTAAGGGGGGCAGAGACCCCTCACCCACAGCTCCAAAGGAGAAGGGGCTTCACTCAGACAGATATTCTGAGAGAAAATGGGATAAGGGGGGCAGAGACCCCCCCCCCACAGCTCCAAAGGGGAAGGGTCTTCACTCAGACAGATATTCTGAGAGAAAATGGGGTAAGGGGGGCAGAGACCCCTCACCCACAGCTCCAAAGGAGAAGGGGCTTTACTCAGACAGATATTCTGAGAGAAAATGGGATAAGGGGGGCAGAGACCCCTCACCCACAGCTCCAAAGGTGAAGGGGCTTCACTCAGATAGAAATTCTGAGAGAAAACAGGGAAAGGGGGGGCAGAGACCCTCCCCCACAGCTCCAAAGGGGAAGGGTCTTCACTCAGACAGATATTCTGAGAGAAAACAGGGAAAGGGGGGCCAGAGACCCCCCCCCACAGCTCCAAAGGGGAAGGGTCTTCACTCAGACAGATATTCTGAGAGAAAACAGGGAAAGGGGGTGCAGAGACCCTCCCCCACAGCTCCAAAGGGAAAGGGGGCCAGAGACCCCCCCCCCACAGCTCCAAAGGGGAAGGGGCTTCACTCAGACAGATATTCTGAGAGAAAATGGGGTAAGGGGGCAGAGACCCCTCACCCACAGCTCCAAAGGGGAAGGGGCTTCACTCAGATAGAAATTCTGAGAGAAAACAGAGAAAGGGGGGCCAGAGACCCTCCCCCACAGCTCCAAAGGGAAAGGGGGCCAGAGACCCCCCCCCCCACAGCTCCAAAGGGGAAGGGGCTTCACTCAGACAGATATTCTGAGAGAAAATGGGATAAGGGGGGGCAGAGACCGCTCACCCACAGCTCCAAAGGGGAAGGGGCTTCACTCAGATAGAAATTCTGAGAGAAAACAGGGAAAGGGGGGCAGAGACCCCTCACCCACAGCTCCAAAGGGAAAGGGGGCCAGAGACCCCCCCCCACAGCTCCAAAGGGGAAGGGTCTTCACTCAGACAGATATTCTGAGAGAAAATGGGATAAGGGGGCAGAGACCCCTCACCCACAGCTCCAAAGGGGAAGGGGCTTCACTCAGATAGAAATTCTGAGAAAACAGAGAAAGGGGGGCCAGAGACCCTCCCCCACAGCTCCAAAGAGAAAGGGGGCCAGAGACCCCCCCCCACAGCTCCAAAGGGGAAGGGGCTTCACTCAGACAGATATTCTGAGAGAAAATGGGGTAAGGGGGCAGAGACCCCTCACCCAAAGCTCCAAAGGGGAAGGGGCTTCACTCAGATAGAAATTCTGAGAGAAAACAGGGAAAGGGGGGCCAGAGACCCTCCCTCACAGCTCCAAAGGGAAAGGGGGCCAGAGACCGCTCACCCACAGCTCCAAAGGGGAAGGGTCTTCACTCAGACAGATATTCTGAGAGAAAATGGGGTAAGGGGGGCAGAGACCGCTCACCCACAGCTCCAAAGGGGAAGGGGCTTCACTCAGATAGAAATTCTGAGAGAAAACAGGGAAAGGGGGGCCAGAGACCCTCCCCCACAGCTCCAAAGGGGAAAGGGCTTCACTCAGATGGGTATGCTGAGAGAAAACAGGGAAAGGGGGGCCAGAGACCCGCCCCACAGCTCCAAAGGGGAAAGGGCTTCACTCAGATGGGTATGCTGAGAGAAAACAGGGAAAGGGGGGCCAGAGACCCGCCCAAAGCTCCAAAGGGGAAGGGGCTTCACTCAGACAGATATTCTGAGAGAAAATGGGATAAGGGGGGCAGAGACCCCTCACCCACAGCTCCAAAGGGGAAGGGGCTTCACTCAGATAGGTATGCTGAGGGAAAACAGGGAAAGGGGGGCAGAGGACCCCCCCACAGCTCCAAAGGGGAAGGGGCTTCACTCAGACAGATATTCTGAGAGAAAATGGGATAAGGGGGGGCAGAGACCCCTCACCCAAAGCTCCAAAGGGGAAGGGGCTTCACTCAGATAGGTATGCTGAGAGAAAACAGGGAAAGGGGGGCAGAGGACCCCCCCCCACAGCTCCAAAGGGGAAGGGGTTTCACTCAGACAGATATTCTGAGAGAAAATGGGGTAAGGGGGGCAGAGACCCCTCACCCACAGCTCCAAAGGGGAAGGGGCTTCACTCAGATAGAAATTCTGAGAGAAAATAGGGAAAGGGGGGCAGAGGACCGCCCCCCCACAGCTACAAAGGGGAAGGGGCTTCACTCAGACAGATATTCTGAGAGAAAATGGGATAAGGGGGGGCAGAGACCCCTCACCCAAAGCTCCAAAGGGGAAGGGCTTCACTCAGATAGGTATGCGGAGAGAAAACAGGGAAAGGGGGGCAGAGGACCCCCCCACAGCTCCAAAGGGGAAGGGGTTTCACTCAGACAGATATTCTGAGAGAAAATGGGATAAGGGGGGCAGAGACCCCTCACCCACAGCTCCAAAGGGGAAGGGGCTTCACTCAGATAGAAATTCTGAGAGAAAACAGGGAAAGGGGGGCCAGAGACCCCCCCCCACAGCTCCAAAGGGGAAGGGTCTTCACTCAGACAGATATTCTGAGAGAAAATGGGGTAAGGGGGGCAGAGACCCCTCACCCACAGCTCCAAAGGAGAAGGGGCTTCACTCAGACAGATATTCTGAGAGAAAATGGGATAAGGGGGGCAGAGACCCCCCCCCACAGCTCCAAAGGGGAAGGGTCTTCACTCAGACAGATATTCTGAGAGAAAATGGGATAAGGGGGGCAGAGACCCCTCACCCACAGCTCCAAAGGAGAAGGGGCTTCACTCAGACAGATATTCTGAGAGAAAATGGGATAAGGGGGCCAGAGACCCCCCCCACAGCTCCAAAGGGGAAGGGTCTTCACTCAGACAGATATTCTGAGAGAAAATGGGGTAAGGGGGGCAGAGACCCCTCACCCACAGCTCCAAATGGGAAGGGTCTTCACTCAGACAGATATTCTGAGAGAAAATGGGGTAAGGGGGGCAGAGACCGCTCACCCACAGCTCCAAAGGGGAAGGGGCTTCACTCAGATAGAAATTCTGAGAGAAAACAGAGAAAGGGGGGCCAGAGACCCTCCCCCACAGCTCCAAAGGGAAAGGGGGCCAGAGACCCCCCCCACAGCTCCAAAGGGGAAGGGTCTTCACTCAGACAGATATTCTGAGAGAAAATGGGATAAGGGGGGCAGAGACCCCTCACCCAAAGCTCCAAAGGGGAAGGGCTTCACTCAGATAGGTATGCGGAGAGAAAACAGGGAAAGGGGGGCAGAGGACCCCCCCACAGCTCCAAAGGGGAAGGGGTTTCACTCAGACAGATATTCTGAGAGAAAATGGGATAAGGGGGGCAGAGACCCCTCACCCACAGCTCCAAAGGGGAAGGGGCTTCACTCAGACAGATATTCTGAGAGAAAATGGGATAAGGGGGGGCAGAGACCCCTCACCCAAAGCTCCAAAGGGGAAGGGCTTCACTCAGATAGGTATGCGGAGAGAAAACAGGGAAAGGGGGGCAGAGGACCCCCCCACAGCTCCAAAGGGGAAGGGGTTTCACTCAGACAGATATTCTGAGAGAAAATGGGATAAGGGGGGCAGAGACCCCTCACCCACAGCTCCAAAGGGGAAGGGGCTTCACTCAGATAGAAATTCTGAGAGAAAACAGGGAAAGGGGGGCCAGAGACCCCCCCCCACAGCTCCAAAGGGGAAGGGTCTTCACTCAGACAGATATTCTGAGAGAAAATGGGGTAAGGGGGGCAGAGACCCCTCACCCACAGCTCCAAAGGAGAAGGGGCTTCACTCAGACAGATATTCTGAGAGAAAATGGGATAAGGGGGGCAGAGACCCCCCCCCACAGCTCCAAAGGGGAAGGGTCTTCACTCAGACAGATATTCTGAGAGAAAATGGGATAAGGGGGGCAGAGACCCCTCACCCACAGCTCCAAAGGAGAAGGGGCTTCACTCAGACAGATATTCTGAGAGAAAATGGGATAAGGGGGCCAGAGACCCCCCCACAGCTCCAAAGGGGAAGGGTCTTCACTCAGACAGATATTCTGAGAGAAAATGGGGTAAGGGGGGCAGAGACCCCTCACCCACAGCTCCAAATGGGAAGGGTCTTCACTCAGACAGATATTCTGAGAGAAAATGGGGTAAGGGGGGCAGAGACCGCTCACCCACAGCTCCAAAGGGGAAGGGGCTTCACTCAGATAGAAATTCTGAGAGAAAACAGGGAAAGGGGGGCCAGAGACCCCCCACAGCTCCAAAGGGGAAGGGGCTTCACTCAGACAGATATTCTGAGAGAAAATGGGATAAGGGGGGGCAGAGACCCCTCACCCAAAGCTCCAAAGGGGAAGGGGCTTCACTCAGATAGGTATGCTGAGAGAAAACAGGGAAAGGGGGGCAGAGGACCCCCCCCCCCCACAGCTCCAAAGGGGAAGGGGTTTCACTCAGACAGATATTCTGAGAGAAAATGGGGTAAGGGGGGCAGAGACCCCTCACCCACAGCTCCAAAGGGGAAGGGGCTTCACTCAGATAGAAATTCTGAGAGAAAATAGGGAAAGGGGGGCAGAGGACCCCCCCCCCCACAGCTACAAAGGGGAAGGGGCTTCACTCAGACAGATATTCTGAGAGAAAATGGGATAAGGGGGGGCAGAGACCCCTCACCCAAAGCTCCAAAGGAGAAGGGGCTTCACTCAGACAGATATTCTGAGAGAAAATGGGATAAGGGGGGCAGAGACCCCCCCCACAGCTCCAAAGGGGAAGGGTCTTCACTCAGACAGATATTCTGAGAGAAAATGGGATAAGGGGGGCAGAGACCCCTCACCCACAGCTCCAAAGGAGAAGGGTCTTCACTCAGACAGATATTCTGAGAGAAAATGGGGTAAGGGGGGCAGAGACCCCTCACCCACAGCTCCAAATGGGAAGGGTCTTCACTCAGACAGATATTCTGAGAGAAAATGGGGTAAGGGGGGCAGAGACCGCTCACCCACAGCTCCAAAGGGGAAGGGGCTTCACTCAGATAGAAATTCTGAGAGAAAACAGAGAAAGGGGGGCCAGAGACCCTCCCCCACAGCTCCAAAGGGAAAGGGGGCCAGAGACCCCCCCCCACAGCTCCAAAGGGGAAGGGTCTTCACTCAGACAGATATTCTGAGAGAAAATGGGGTAAGGGGGGCAGAGACCCCTCACCCACAGCTCCAAAGGGGAAGGGTCTTCACTCAGACAGATATTCTGAGAGAAAACAGGGAAAGGGGGGCCAGAGACCCCCCCCACAGCTCCAAAGGGGAAGGGGCTTCACTCAGACAGATATTCTGAGAGAAAATGGGATAAGGGGGGCAGAGACCCCTCACCCGCAGCTGCAAAGGGGAAGGGGCTTCACTCAGATAGAAATTCTGAGAGAAAACAGGGAAAGGGGGGGCAGAGACCCCTCACCCACAGCTCCAAAGGGGAAGGGGCTTCACTCAGACAGATATTCTGAGAGAAAACAGGGAAAGGGGGGGCAGAGACCCTCCCCCACCGCTCCAAAGGGAAAGGGGGCCAGAGCCCCCCCCCCACAGCTCCAAAGGGGAAGGGGCTTCACTCAGACAGATATTCTGAGAGAAAATGGGATAAGGGGGGCAGAGACCCCTCACCCACACCTCCAAAGGGGAAGGGGCTTCACTCAGACAGATATTCTGAGAGAAAACAGGGAAAGGGGGGGCAGAGACCCTCCCCCACCGCTCCAAAGGGAAAGGGGGCCAGAGCCCCCCCCCCCACAGCTCCAAAGGGGAAGGGGCTTCACTCAGACAGATATTCTGAGAGAAAATGGGGTAAGGGGGCAGAGACCGCTCACCCACAGCTCCAAAGGGGAAGGGGCTTCACTGAGTTCATTGACCAATCAGATCTGCGGCTGGTGGCCTCAGTTACTGAAGGAAACCTGTTGCTGACCAAGTGACCAAAGCGGTGGAAGGAGGACAAATGAGGAGGGCGGGGCTGCAGTCCAAGACCGCCCATTTCTCACAGGTGACACCCTCCTTGTTTCCTGCTAATTGAGTGGAGGGTGGTTAATTGGCTGGCGCCCCAGTTCCTACCTTGAGGGGGGGGGGAGAGATTGGGGAAAAAAACCCTGAAATCTCAACCCCAAAAGGTCCCACAGCTTTGCTGAACTTCAAGCACAGTAGTTATTTCCCATCTCAACTTATTCTGCTGGCCCTTTGTAGACCCCAGGCTGGACCAAAGCCTGAAAGCAAGAATACTAAAGCAAAACCAGCAGAGGTATTTCATCACACAGATCCCCCACACGCACACACACACACACAGGCCCCCCTCACAGCACATTAAGAGTGTGGGGGAGAGGCGGGGGCAGCCTACTTTCAGCCAGCCTCTTCCTAAACTGCAGCCTGGATTTGTACCAGGTTTGCAATAGCGTGTTCCGGAAATTAAAACCAAGGTGTGTCTCCGGAAGGCCTGCGACACGCCTGCAGTGTCAGCCACTGTACTAAATTAAGGAATTTTGTTTTTATTTTTGAGCGTGAAAACCTTTTCCTTAAAAAGCAGAACACTCGTTCTAAATGTGCACATGAAAAAACAGGATTTTCTCAACTGGAAACACTGGGAAATCTGGAGCGCTAAAAAAAAACAAAAAAACCCTCTTGCGCTGTTAGGTGCCTTTACAGCAGTTTCAAGATTTTTTTTGTTGATGCAAATAGTTTAATGTGCTTGGTAAGAGATTATTAAGCTACTTGGTATTTTCAGTGTGATAAAGTTGAGCTTAATGAGCTTAACACAGAAACTGGACTACTCATTCTCAGGTGGGCGTCTTGAATATCGTGTGTTGCTCTCGCACAGCAAATGCAAGAGAGTTTGCAGGACGCTCCGAGGACCCTTTCAGCCCACCAAGGCCGCCCCCCCAAGTACAACGGGAGACGGGGACGTCCCTGCCCCCGCCCCCGCGCGCCCGCCCGGCGAGCCTCTCTCCACTTGCCCCGCCAGTGCTCGGGGGGGGGGGGCGTTTCAGAGGGTTCTGGAAAAAGCCCCCCTCCCCCCCCCGCTCCCCCGCTCCCGGCATGCGGGCCAGGAAAGGGGCCCACCGGCGTGGCGCCCCCAGCGCGCTCTGGGTTTCCAAGGGCGGGGGGTGAGGGGCTTTCATGCCCACGCGCCCCCCCACCCCGTTTCCTGCCCTGCTGGCTGCCGGTTCGATGCCCGCCTCCAGCCCCCTTTCTTTATCTAGACCCCCGGGGGGGGCCCCTGCTGTCCTTTGCCCCGGGGTGGACCCCGCCCCCTATTCCCACTGTGGAGAGGGGGGGCCGTGGCGTGTGTGTGTGTGGAGGGGGGGGGGCGTCCTCCCGGCTCCAGGCCGCCCGGTTCTCTTCCCAGGGACGCGGGGGGGGGAAGTGTCCCCCCCGCTCTGCAGCCGCCCACGGAACCCCCCACACACACACACACACACCCCACCCTCCACGCCCAGGCCGCATTTCCGGGGGGGGGGACGGGGGGGTTTCGTGCTGCACCCTCCGTCCCTTGGGCCCTCGCGGGGGGGAGGGGGGAGGGGGGTCTTCCGGAGACCGCCCTCTCCCCCCTCTCCCCGGCCACGGAAGGCGCCTGGGAGGGGGCGTCCTGGGCCGCTCCGCCATTGGCCGGCCTGCGTCACGTGCCCCCTCCAACCCCCGCCCCCCGCGGCGAGGAAGGCCGCGGAGGACGACGAGGACGCCCCCCCGCCCCCCCCCCACACACACACCCCGGCAGGTGAGGGGGGATAATGGGGGGCAGCCCGGACTCGCGGCGGCGGGAGTCCGGGGGGGGGGCAAGGCTGAGCGGGGATGGGGGTCCCTGGAGGGGGGGTCCTGGCGAGGGGCCCTCTCCCCCCCCGCGCGGGGGCCGCGTAGCCAGGGGGAGGGGGGCCGCTGGGGGTGGCGCGGAGGCGGGAGCGCGCCTGTGGGGGGGGGCTCTTCTGACAGGAGGGGCGACGGTGCCCACCCCCCCGCCAGACCCCCCCCCCACTCACACACCCCCAGCAGTTCCCTGGGGAAACGGAGGGGAGGGGGCTCGACTTCAGTGGGGCTCCTGGGTGTGTGTGTGTGTGTGTGTGGAGGGGGGAGGAGACCCCCAGGGCAGTTTTTTGGGAGAGCAAACCCCCCGGGGGGGCTTTTAGGGGAAGCCCCCTCCTCTTCGCCCCCTCCCCAGGCAGGAGCTGTCTTCCCAACGGGGGAAGGGGTGTGTTTTTCCCCGCCCCCCCCCAACATCTCCCATTTTCTATGTCAGAAAAATTGAAAATAGCTTCGTGGTGGTGGTGGTGGGAGGAATGGGGGGACCCCACCCCAGGGACCCCACTCCCCCCCCACACACACACACACACGCTCCAAAAAATGGTTTTGTTTCCCCAGGTGTTCCCATTTCCACGGATTATGTGGGGGGTCCTCAGGTCATGCAGAGGCTTCCAGGTAAGGAGTCCGGCATGTTGAACTTGGCGGGGGGGGGGGCAGGAACAATTTTGACTTCCAGCACGGGGGGGGGGGCACCAGAAGAGTCACTTGATACATTTCTGTATTAATACAAATACTATGTGTGCAGGTATCAACCTAGTAAAGCTTTATATTTGAGAGACTTCTACTTACCACTATCACAAGAAGAACCTATTAGACCAGCTGTTTGAGTAATTGAGGATAGAATTTACAACAGGTACACATGCCTGGTTGGGTTTGAACTGTTTGTATTTGTATTTCTGTAAATGTGTGCAGGTTTATAAAGGGTTTTAATTAACCACTGATGAAGGCCCCATAGGCCGGAACGCGTTTGGTATGTGGTTATAGTTATCAACCTCAGGAAATGCCATTGTGCTATTTTAATGCTTTTAAATAATTTTAACTTTTATATAGCGCTTCTAATAAATTATACTTTTAGTATTTATACATTGACTTATATATATTTTCCTTTCACCCAACCTTGGGTACCCAACAGTATAAAAACAAATAATCACAAATTGCTAGTAACGGAATTACCGTGACCCATGTTGCCCATACGAAACTCTCCAGAGTGTCTCCGGAAGTTCTGAAGGTGCACGCAAAGGGTACTGAGGGCTTCTTTAGGGATTTTTAAAAACGTTACTCCATTTTTTTTTAATATTGCAAAAGTTCATGAAAATTACCATATCGCACATGGTTGATTAATGGTTGCAATATGGACTGATATGTTCCCCTGTAAAAAGTGCTGTCTTTCCTATGGGGGAAATCTCTGAATTTTTGTCATTTCTGCAGTTTCCCAAGAATACCATGCTAAAAGGAAGTTTTGGATTGCACAAGCATTTACTATTAAATTTTTCTCAGCAGTGAATAAGCCAGGAGACTAAGAAGCAGACCCAGTAAAACATTCAAGATCTCTCTTAGACACTTACTTAAAATGGTTTAAGTAAAATGGTTTAAGTTAGACAAAATTCTGAAAGACGGTCTCACAAATACTAAAGGTGAGAGCATCTTTACCACTTACCCAAATGTGAAGATTTTACTTAATTAGGAGTCAGATACCAGCCATATAAAATTTTATAAATGTTTTCTTTCAAACTGACACATGGAGATGAACACATGAAGCTGCCTTATGCTGAATCGAACCCTTGAGGGTCTATCAAAGTCAGTATTGTCTACTCAGACCGGCAGCGGCTCTCCAGGGTCTCAGACATAGGTCTATCACGTCACCTACTTGCCTAGTCCCTTTAACTGGAGATGCCAGGGAATGAACCTGGGACCTTCTTCATCTGTAGAGCAGATGCTCTACAAACTGAGCCACAGCTCAGTCCATGAGCAAATTCTGTATCCCAATTGTATTCTTTGCCTTCATTTTCAACATTTTATCCCCATTAGCCTTAAATATAGCCCCGTTTAGTTGAGTATGTCCCAGTTGTATTCTTTGCCTTTTTTCAACAATTTATCCCCATTTAACCTTAAGTATATTCCCGTTTATTTGAGCGTAGCAGAATAAGATCAATTTTAGCATTCCGTGTAGACATCAATAATGTCAAAGTTTTTAAATTTAGTCTTTCTCTCCATAATGTCACCTTTATTTAAAGTATTCGTTTGCCTAACGTTTTAGCTATTGAAACCTGGGTGGCTGTAGCTTACTCTTCATCCCTCTGGTTTCTTTCCTTGTGCTACAGTGACTAGTCTTAATAACATCACTAACACTAACATAACTAACAGGAATTGTTTTTCTTTGCAGCAGGCTGGGTGAGGGTGACTCTGTTTTGCTGAAGACTGAGTATTTGTGTTCTGTACCACGCTCTACACGAAGATGAAAAGGAGAAGTTGGATTATAAAAAGTATTTTGAAGTAAGTGTCTTTGCCAAGTATGTCAAGTTGTGATTGAAATAATAGTAGGGGGGCAGTATGGGCAAAGAATAAAAATCTAATTGCTGAATTTGTTTTAAAAGTTACATTTGCCACCAAATTCTGCAAAGTAGCAATTGCTGTAGGCTGTCAGGTGTAAAGGTTTTTTTTTTTAATTTTTTAAATTTTGTTATACATATCCATACATTCAATTAACATTATCATTTAATCCCTTCTAAACCTCTGTTTAACCTACAATGTATTGTACTACTACCTAAATTTACTGTGATTTTCCCTCTTCCTTCTTCTATCTCTAACTTGTCTCCGTAATCCTCTTTGCTATTATCTTCTAATTCTTTATAAAACATTCTAGAATTGTTAAAAAATACTTAATTTCCTCATTCATTTAATTCTATAATATAGCTGTTATAAACAATTGAATTAGACTAAATCATAACCTTTACCATTTTGCATACTAAGTTCATTATTACAGTATACAATCCATGCCTCCCACTCTTTCACAAATTCATCATTGTCTTTCTGGTTTACTAACGCAGTCAATTTCACCATTTCTGCTAATTCGAACATTTTATCCAGTCAATTTTGTCCGGTGTCTCAGTCATTTTCCATTTAGCTGCATAGACCATTCTTGCAGCTGTGGTGGCATAAAGTAAAAAAGTTCTTTGTGTTAAAATATGGTCTGGTATAATGCTTAACAACATCATCTCCGAAGTTTTAGGGATATTTTGTTGTAAAATTAATCTTAGCTCGTTATATATCATGTCCCAATTTTTTTTTGCTGTCACATCACAAAGCCACCAAACATGATGAAAAGAACCAACTTTTTCCTGACATTTCCAGCAGGTTGGTGACATTGTACTGTACATTTTGGACAGTTTTTTCGGTGTCAAATACCATCTGTAAATCATCTTGTAAATGTTCTCCTTTATCGACTGGGAAAGAACCTTTTTCATATCTCTTGACCAGAGTCTTTCCCAACAATTCAAGGGAATATTATGACCAATTGTCTGTGCCCAAGTAATCATCGTTGGCTTAATTCTTTCTTGTTCTGTATATAATAACAACAAAAGCTTATACATCTTTGAGATTAAATGATCAGTGTTATCCAACAATGTCTGTTGTAAAATTGGTTTTTCTTTAAGAAATCCCGTTGTCATGTCTTATATATATACAGATTTTATTTGACGATATTGAAACCAGCTTAGATAGTCTTTGACATCTTCACAGTCTTTTAAGGCACATTTATTCCCTTCCCATTTTAAAAGGTCTTGGTATGTTATAAATGGTGATGGTCTTAATGGTCGTAAAGTTAACATTTCTTGTGAATAGTCAAAAAGGGCAAGAGTCCAGTAGCACCTTAAAGACTAACAAAAATATTTTCTGGTAGGGTATGAGCTTTTGTGAGCCACAGCTCACTTCTTCAGATACTTGTTCAGATACTTCAGTATCTGAAGAAGTGAGCTGTGGCTCACGAAAGCTCATACCCTACCAGAAAATATTTTTGTTAGTCTTTAAGGTGCTACTGGACTCTTGCCCTTTTTGACTACTGCAAACAGACTAACACGGCTACCCACTGTGAATTTCTTGTAAGGATATCCATAACGGTGTTATGGATACAGATGTTTGTATCTCAGCCAAGTTTTTATCAAGGATGATCTAATAGTATGATGTTGAAAAGCCATATGTGTTTTAAGTTTGTCATACCACAAATACCCATGCCATCCAAATCTATTATCAAAGCCTTCCAAATCTAGTAAACGTGCATTCTTTAACAGTATCCAATCTTTTAGCCATACCAAAGCTGAAGCTTCCGCATGTTTTCCGCATGTTTTCCATTGTATTGAGTCTTTGCAATAGAAAAAATCAGCTGTCATTTTTAAAAAAAAATTTTAATTTTTTTTAAAAAATTTAATTAAATTTTATTGTTTTATTCATCTGTAGTTTTTATTTTGTGTTTTATTTTCATTCTTTAAAATAATAATTTCAATTCTTTCTGACACTTGAATGTGGTGTTATCCTCTCCACTCGCTTCTTTAAAATTATCCCGAAATATACTAGTATTATCAAGTGGGGCGTAATGCATTACCGCTATCAAGTGACTTTGAGTCTGTTTGTTGCTGACATCAGGAGAGAAAGTGTGGATATCGGATCTGAAAAGGAAAGCCAAGAGATGAGTCTGATTGACATCCCAGCAGAATCAAAAGGGAGGGACCGGGCTACAGGCAGAACCAGCCTGGGAATCAGCGAGCACGCGGGTCGCTTGGTGAGGAGGGGAGGAAAGGTTGTTTGGAACTTAGCTTAGCCCAATCTATCCAAGGCCCGATGCCAGGGCAGATTGGCCCACGGCAGCCACCAAGCCCAGGGCCAGCCCTGCCCAAAGAGAGGCCGATGCAATCCGCCATCATTGTGAGCCGGAGGTGCAGGGAAGGAGGCACCTGTCCCAGCCTCATCTCACCCAGAGCAGCAAAGGGTCACCATGGCAAGGGGCACACCCCGCCCAGTGAGGAACATGCTGTCCGGCCCACACAGCCAGGCCAGGCACCTCCTGGTCGTGGCTGACCGGGCAGGCTCTCCCTTTCTCCTTTGCAGGGGTATGGCCAGGGAGGGCTGGGGGGCACAGCCTTTTTCCTAGGCTTTCCTGATCCCCCTGACCCCATATCATCAAATATTAGTGAGATCTGTGTCCTGATTCTGAACTCCTGTGCCCACGAGGGGCAGTGCAGCTGACCCGGAGTGGGTGCGTGGGTGTTACCATTTTATGAAAGCAAGTGGGGATTTAGTGAAAGAACGGCTCGACTTTTGACCCAGCTTTCCCTTTCAAACTAGAAAGTGAGTCAGGCCAGAAAGTGAATCTCTCTTTAGTAACTAACAGTAAATCTCTCTTTAGTAACTAACAGTGATTAAAACGAACTGCTGCCATTTCCCCGATTTATTTCCCCCAGTTATTTAAAATCGGGCTGGAGAGTGAGAGAGTCAGGAACAATTCTGAAGCTCCCATAACCGTGGCAAAAGGGCATCGGAAGAGCCCTGCTGGAGGAGGCAAAAGGATCTTTTGATCTAGCCATGAAGGCAGCAATTCTCCCCTTCTCTTTGCCCCCACCAAACTGGTGTGCGGAGCTTTGCTGTGTCAGAAACTGGACGTTCTATTTAATTGCCAGGATTGATAGCTGTTGTGATCATCCTGTACTTTATGAGTTCGTCTGATCTCCTTTTAAAACCATCTAACCCTGGGGTCATTATCTTCATATCTCTTCAGAGTAGATTCCAGAAGTAGATTAGATGTAGCATAAATAAACAGAACTAAACATTAAATACTCCACTGGGGAGGGCCCCTGGAAACCCATCTCACTTTGACGCCACTCCAGGGTAGCGTGCCTTCTTCTCCCCCCCTTCCCTAGGGTAGCCAGCAGGACTGTTATGGAGACAGAATTGGCTTTGTTCTGTAAACTGCTGGCCTAAATCTGGGGTATGTGAAGGCCATGCGCAAGGTTAGTCAAAGTATTTAAGCCAGTGTGTAGTGGTTACGAGTGTTGGGCTAGTATCTGGGAGACCCCGATTCAAATCCCCACTCAAACCATGGAAGCTCTCTAGGTGACCTTGGGCCAGGTCACACACACCTCTCAGCCCTGACCTATTGCATAGAATCATTGTGATGATGAAATGGTGAAGAGAAGAACAATGTAAACCAGTTTGAGTCCCCATTGGGGAGAAAGGCAGGGTACACATGAATTATATAAATAAAGTGAAGGATTTCATTTATGCATATTATGTCTTTTTGCAGTTTAATCATTTAAACTTGAGTTAAAGGGATTCAGTAGCATTTGCCGTGTATTTCATTCAGGCACACACACGTTTTTTAATGGGTGCCACGAATCACATTTCTCTCAGCTAACCCCAGCAAAATAACTGTTTCCCTTGTGTCTGAAAAAGTTGTGTCTGAGGGGATCTAATGAAACCTTTAACACCTGAGCCTGTGCTGAACCATGCCCTGCCCCTGCTCCTCACAGTCTGCCATTTTCAAACTGCTACTTCATAGTAGTTCTTGTCCCTCGTGACTGTAATCTTGCTGGGAAATGTGCTATGGATAAATTATGAAAAGGATACACATCGGTGTGTTCTCTTTGGTATCTGTAGGCCATGTGCATGTCTGTTTTGTGGCAGGCGCAACTAGCGATGTGAAGGGTTGGGGGGAAGAAGAAATTTCTCATGAGCGGAGGTGTTTCCTGAGGATGTGTTTCAGTTTTTCTAATAGAAAATTTGGGGAAGCATTGAAAAAAACTCCCATGGAATATTTTTTTCTCCTAGGATGCGAAATGCTTCTTCAACCAAGGTTTTTCACAATCAAAATGTACAGCATGAAAGTCAGATTTTTTCAGTTTTCCTAAAGGCAATATTGAGAAATTTGCAGGAATTATTTTTTAAAAATCTCCTATGAAATATTTTTGTATTTGAATTAAAAAGCATTTCACATATTCCAAATGTATCACATGAAAAAGACTGAGGGCAATGGAAAATTGGCATAATTCCACCATTACTATGGGCCCAAAACAAAACACAATTTGCTGTTGTATCAAGGTTGTGCAGATGCAGGTGTTGTGTGGTTGAGGCTGGGTCAACATATGCAGCTCAATAAAGTGGTAGAATGAGGCATAACAATATTGAATGCTAGTCCATAAAACAAAACTCCCAGTAGTGGGAAATATTCCTCGAGAAGCTTGGGGGTACTCTGGTAATTAAAAGAGTTTTAAAATGCTCTGCTACCCCACCCCCAAACACACATAAACATTTGGCCCCTTTCTTATTTTAGGTATGCGACAATAGTTGTGGTTGGCGTTTTCATCTTTTACATGGTCAAATCAAGCTTTGATTCTGAAGAATGTGATCTGATGAAAGTTCATTATGTGAACTCTGAGCATGCAAAGGTTGGTTGTGTACACAATTTTAGCACATTTTGCTACTCCTTAACTGTCAGATGTAAGTTAATTTCCTTCACATTTCTTTATGAGTTGTCAGTTGCTCTGAATTCTTGTGCAAGTGTGAAAGGAATACTGGTGAGCAAATCATTCAACAAACCCAGAAATGAAACCCAGCAGTAGTAAATTTATGCAAGTGAGATTTGCTTCCAAAGCCTATCGTGGTACCATTATCTGAAAAATGTAATTGCATTTGCTCCCATTGTTGTTCTTATACTGACGAGTCAGGTTGCTGGCTTCAGCCAGGAAAGGGTGGCCTATAAATCGAATAAACTAAACTATCCTGACTCTGGGACTGTAGCGGGTCTTGCTGCATATAGATGAGGATTCTGTAATCTCGCAGTGATTAACTGGTGTGAATGGCCTGAAGTGGCCTGTCCACCTGTATGGACAGTAATAGATTTAACCATTATCCTTTCTGGGTTCCCTTGGGTCACGCAATAATTTATGTAAAAACAGCCATATTGAAAAGCAAATTTCAAAAATTGTGTAGGCTGATCAAACAATAAAGAAATGTTCCGTCAATTAAATGTGTCCATGGAAAGGAGAACTCAAGGGTTTCCCCTGTGGTTGGAAATACAGTCTGATTTAGAATTTTGTTACTATTATTTCAAGTATGCATTCTTTTATGCTAAGTTTAGGTTTATTGGAAGATCTTGATTCAGCTAAAATTAGATAGGCTTGCAACCATTTAAAAGTGCTGATTACCATTTTCGGATAGGTGAAGTAAAGTTTTTAGCTGCACTTTTGACATAGCATTGGAAATCTTAACATTTTAAAAACTGAAAATAGCAATTGGAAGCTCAGTCATTCTGGATGAGTGGCTGTCAGCTTTGGGGAGTGTACTAAGAACATAAGAACATACTGTTTACCCACGCGTCCCATTCCCCCTAAAAATGGACAGAAAGCTTTCATGAGCAGGGTGGGCAGTGTTCACATCTTCAGGTCAACTTCTTTTTGAAAGCTTCATGTCTGAATTAGCCCAGTTTTAATGTGAAATACAATGAAACGTCAGGGTTCAAGCAGGTAGCCTTGAAATCAGCCTTGCAGGTCACACATGCATACATAACAGAAAGTATCCCAGCCTCTCTTCCTTGGCATGTATTTGTAAGACAGGGCAGCTTTAGAAGTGGTTCCAGCAAAGAGTTGGCCTGCAGTCTGTGGTCCTTACTCTAAAATGTGGAGCAGTTCTAGTTGACTTGAAGGTCTCTTTAAAGCATTGTTCATTAGAAAGAGGAGTTTCTTCTCATGGAAGTGGGTTACGCTCTAAGCTCAGGTAAGCCAAAGTGCGAAAGCCTTCAGAGGACAAGGAAAGTAGAAACACTCAGAACAGGTCTTGGGTGTGAGCGGAGGTCAGGCATGATGTGTCTGGAAGTGGGCCATGCTGTGGATGGGAGTGTATCCTGAGTCTGTGTCATTACACCAAGGCTCAACAAACTCGGGCGCCAGCTCACAATTGTGCCTCACAAAAGCGTTGTGGTGCCAGTTTCTATTCCCCATTGCCTCTGCCGCCACAGGTGTGGTCTGGCCTTCTCTGCAGTTCCATCGGTCCCTCCTCTTCACCAGATTACTCCAATCTCATCCCATGAGGGAAGAGCTCTATAAGTGACTGGCAGTGAAGCCCCTTGCCTGTGACTTCTCCTGCCTCAAAGACCTGAACAAAGTCTTTATTGAGGAGGAGAAACAGAAGTGTCAAGAGAGCCAGAGTGAAAATATTCTAGCTCTCTGGCTTAGGATTGCTCCGTAAAGAACTTTCCCCAGAATTTAAATACTTGACTTACTCTGTTCATCATACTTTCAAATATGCAATTTCTATCAGCCTTTAATTTGCTGTGAACTTTGTTTTCATACCATATTATTAATAATAACTATAGTCATAAACTTGAAAGTAGGCCCAGTTAAAATCTATGGTATTTCTTTCTAAGTAGCATTCCAATGCTTAATTGATTTTGCCTAGTTATCGCAACCAATTAAAAGGTCTGTGTCAGTCATTTATTAATACAGCACACAGCCAGTCATATACAGAAGAATAGAATCACCGATGGTTGACTAAAATCCCATCATTATTAAAACCAGAAATTCCAAATATAAAAGTATAAAATACATAAATACAAGTATAAAAAGTGTAAAATACATAAAATCCCTGTGATTAGTTTGGTAGCCATTTTAATTTTACTTTTAGAGTATTTACAAAAACAACCGGTGGCAGGCACTATTGTAGAAGAAATGCATTCCTTTTCTCTCACACATGAAGGAATGCCTCTTCCAATGTAGTGTCTTCTCCGAAATGTGTTTGCATCATCAGAAATTGTGAAAAGCTTAGGTTTTGTGGTAACAATTTTTAGAAAATGTCATCATTAAAATACAGAGCTCTGAAGGCTTAAAAAGGGAATCTGGCTGTTAAATTTTTGGACAGGCTCCTAGACCCCAAAGAGTGGTCAAGGCCTGAATCCCACCACTGGGACATGCTAATGTGTGTGTGACTTCTTGTGCTTTGATCTTCCAGAGAGCACAAAAGTATGCTGAGCAAGTTTTTCAAGCGGAGTGTCGGCCGTCTTTTGTGAAGAAACAGATGAGCAGGTTATTTGCAGAAAAATATAGTGAGCAGACATCTCCATTTGTAAGGAAAGGTGTAAATTCACAAAAAGCCGCCTTCAGATATGAGCCACCTTTTGGATTTCACAAGTTGTCTGAAAAACTTCAGGACGTGTTGGCTCTCTTACCTGAGCATGATTTACCAGAAAGCATACAGCTGAAACACTGCAAGCGCTGTGTGGTTGTGGGGAACGGAGGTGTCCTTCATGGATTGGAATTGGGCTGTGCACTGAATCGGTTCGATGTTGTTATAAGGTATCTTTTGCTTTTCTGTCTAAGGTTATATATTAAACACACTGTTCACTTTGATAAAAAAATCAGGTTTTTGATCCATGGTTGAATGTGTCTGTTATAATTGTTGTAAAGAAGTGAGAAATATGGAGATATTGTAGTTTTCAATGTTAAAGGGTTTAGGAAATGCACTGATTCCTATTTTTGTTAACTTTATAGATTAAATAATGCACCTGTTAAAGGATATACAGATGATGTTGGTAATAAAACCACCATAAGAATGACTTACCCAGAAGGTGCCCCCCTCTCTGAACATGAGTATTATCCAGATGGCTTGTTTGTAGCTGTTTTATTTAAAAGTGTTGATTTGATTTGGATTCAAGCGATGTTGAAAAACGAGTCACTGGTAAGTAATGACATTAAACATTTTTAATCATCTTTTAATAAGATTTTATATGTAAACAGGTCACCCATAGTTTGCAGATGGTTTATGTGTGTATTTCCCCTAGGAAACCTCCAATTTGAACCAAAGTAGCCTTTAAAAACGTTTTATCAGTGTTATCAAAATCAGTATAGCTGTCATTCCTAATGCTCACAATTCTGTGGACTTTGCGTACTAAATCTCAGAAAGTTATTTCTGTTTTAGGGTATGCATTCAACAGTTTGGTTAAGATTAATGTACAAAATTTTAGTTGGGTTCAGCAGTCTGGAAGAAAAGCCATATTAATCTGTAAGAAGACAAAAAGCAAATATGATGAGCACTAGCTTCAGTTACTAAGCTGAGGGTTGCGTCCATAGAAGTGTTTGTTAAATTTCTGTACAGTTTAAAATGCTGCAAGCTTTGGTTGTTGTGTTGAACCCCTTTCAAATTTTTAAGGAAAATCTCCTTCAGTTATAGCTGTATACAAAGAAGTGGTTTGTTTAATCAAGAGAGGAAGGTATTTCATAGCTTTATTCAACCACACATTCATATGCTGTAGCTCTACATAACACTTCAGTTAGGAAAGCAGTGGTGTAACTCTTCCCAGGTATAAAGAGGAAGTTGGTTCTTGTAGGTTATCCGGGCTGTGTAACCGTGGTCTTGGAATTTTCTTTCCTGACGTTTCGCCAGCAACTGTGGCAGGCATCTTCAGAGGATTAACACTGAAGGACAGTGTCTCTCAGTGTCAAGTGTGTAGGAAGAGTAATATATAGTCAGAAAGGGGTTGGGTTTGAGCTGAGTACTGTCCTGCAAAAGTAATGTGCTAATCATTGTCCTGTAAGTATCAAGATAATGTGCTAATGAGGGTATGGTATGTTAATATGGAACCATTGTATCCTGAAGTGATCTGTTAATGTGTGTAATCCAAGGCTAATCTGCATGGCTATTGTTGACTGTTGCCTTTGTTAGTCTGGAGGTTTTCATTATTGTCGAAGGCTTTCACGGTCAGAGTTCATTGGTTCTTGTAGGTTATCCGGGCTGTGTAACCGTGGTCTTGGAATTTTCTTTCCTGACGTTTCGCCAGCAACTGTGGCAGGCATCTTCAGAGTAGTAACACTGAAGGACAGTGTCTCTCCGACACTGTCCTTCAGTGTTACTACTCTGAAGATGCCTGCCACAGTTGCTGGCGAAACGTCAGGAAAGAAAATTCCAAGACCACGGTTACACAGCCCGGATAACCTACAAGAACCGTTTTCATTATTATTCTTTATTATTATAAAGAGGAAGGTTTGCAAACTACATTTCTTCTATTGGTACTGAGTACATAACATGTCGCTTGTACGGTACATATGCATAAACCATCACAACTTTTCTGTTTAAAATACACCGAATAACAAAGTTTCTGTCCTTCATTTCAATATATTTTAAAGGGGACAAAAGTGACTTATGCATGCACGTTCCTTTTATGACTGGCACAGGTCATACTTGATTTGTTTTTTGCAATCTAATGTGAGAAACCACCCAAAGATGAAATTAAACCCACTTGATGTCATAGGGTCAGGTGAAGTAAAAGGGAAGACCCAGAACAAGGGAGGCTTCTGAGAACCTCTGCGGGGAAGTCTGTCTCACATGGGAGGCATTCAGGGGACATTTATATTAAATTCTTTTAGGAGGCCTGTGAAGTACAAGCAGGACAGCCCCGTATAGTCTTCGTTTGTGGACTTCAAGTACTGCTGAGCTGATACCGGAGTTCCCTGTTTTCTTGCCTGGACTCATCTGTTTTCCTGGATGCATAACTAGGGGCTTAGTGATACATGCAATGCATGTTTTTGTATGTTATAGGCGGGGCAGGAGTAGATTGTAACTCCAGGCATCCCAGCCAGTGGGAGCTGGAGGGGGGAGGGGGTTGCGAACGGGGAAAGGGATAGTAAGGAAAGTTAAAGAAGCAGTTAGGATGCTCCACAAAGTTCAAGAAGATCAGGTAAACTGGTGGGACGTTCAGTGGCCTGATTGGCTAGGCTGGCTCGGACCACTACGGTACAAAATAGTCATAGTGGTAATAACAGCATGTATAGTTTTCTTTTCGCTAATGACCTGTGCCTGCTACTATCAGATGTGATCTTTAGTATATGCCTGGATAAAACTACTAAGACCCAAACCATAGGAAGTCTCCCTGGATCCTGGGAACCCTGAAGGACAGTATATGAGATTAATAAGGATGCAACAAACATGAAGTTGTAAGCAAAGGGGGGGTGTTTGTTGCAAAAGATAAAGATAGTTCCCAAGAAGTCAAAAAGAAACAGGAATTGAGTCAAAAAAACAGGAAATTTCAAAAGAATGTGGTTCTGGGGTTGGAATAGGGAAGTACAGTAGAACTGAGCAAGAAGTCGGCCAGGTCACTAACAAAAACGCAGGCACAATTAGCTTATGAATTTTAACTGATATACCCCTGGATGTATAACTAGGGGCTTAATGATACATGGCGATGTATGTTTTTGTATGTTATAGGCGGGACGGGAGTCGAGTGTAACTCCAGGCATCCCAGCCAATAGGAGCTGGAGAGGGGAGGGCTTGCGAACGGGGAAAGGGATATAAGGTGAGAGGACTGTCCTTCCTGCTCCCCGTTATTGCAAATAAAGGATTTTGCTTCCAAACACTAAAGTGTGCCTCTCATCTGTTTAGGGTCCTAGTGGTTTCTGGGAACCCTTGAGCAGGCCACTTTTTAGAACTGCCTTGCTTTTTCTAACACCTCTTTTTAAAGACTGGTGTGAGATAGTCCCATGTGTTAATATTGATTTCCAGTGTAGTCAGCTATACCAGTGTCCCTGGGAACAATTGTTGGCTTGTTATCCTTTTTCCTATTTTATTAAACGGTGAATTGTGAGTGACCTGGCCAAGAGGGTCCAAAACAGAAGTTGTAAACAAGAGTTCATAGCAAATAGACAGAAGCTTTTCTTTCTTTCTTTTCTTTTAATTTTGATTGTTAGAGGTCACTTGAAGAATCAAAACAGTATCATGTGTTACACAATGTCAATGCTAGGTGATGCTTCCGGTATTTCTTAAAATGTAATCAGTGTCGTCTTTTGGAATTTTTTTTTCTATTTAGCCGCTCTGGGTGCGATTGTTCTTTTGGAAGCAGGTAGCTGAGAAAATCCCTGTGACGCCTGAACAGTTCCGCATCTTGAACCCAATAATCATTAAAGAGACTGCTCTGGATATTCTGCAGTATCCTGAACCTCAACCAAAGTTCTGGGGATGGGATCAGGTGTGTATTCATCTAGAGCAATAAAAGATGCTGTTGTCTTCTGGCTTCTGTTGAGCCACTATGAAACATTTATAGCGTCGAAGGCTTTCATGGTCAGAGTTCATTGGTTCTTGTGGGTTATCTGGGCTGTGTAACCGTGGTCTTGGTATTTTCTTTCCTGACGTTTCGCAGCAGCTGTGACAGGCATCTTCAGAGGAGTAACACTGAAGGACAGTGTCTCAGTGTTACTCCTCTGAAGATGCCTGCCACAGCTGCTGGCGAAATGTCAGGAAAGAAAATACCAAGACCACGGTTACACAGCCCGGATAACCCACAAGAACCAATGATTTATAGCGCTAATATAGAGACCTTTACATTGAAGGCTACGTCAGTTTTCCTTTGTATATGTTGTGATATCGGGATTCATTCTAATACTGGCATGTGCCCCCCCCCGCCCAATGGTCCTGCAAACTTGGAGAAAGGAGCAGCAACTTCTGTTGCTCCCCTCTGCCACTGTAAAGAGCCCCCACTTTACACTCAGTGATGTTCCTGAAGTCTGCTGAGTCCCAGGAATAAAATTTCAGGTTACTCAGTAGACTGATACAGCAAGGGAAAACAGGAAATTCCTGTTCTGCCAAGTTATTGGGTGGTTGGGTCTTCTCCACTGTCTCTAGTATCGGAGGGGGGGGGTTAGAAAGGCAATTAAATTTAACTGAAATAAGTTTCTTCCTTTCTTTTACTTTTTGGGCATGAATGTGGATAAAGTATTTTTTTTAGCCCCCTAAAAGTTTGTGCATAATGCACAGATATCACTGGATTGTCACAAGCACTCCAGGATGATTCCTCTTTTTTGCTCTGTGTCTTTTAGGGCTCAATGTGAATCCTTTCCCTCCCACTACTTCTTTCCTGTCTTATAACCAACAGTCAATTCACTTGGAGTTTTCTTTCTTCTTTTTCTGGAATGGTATGGCCAGCGTGGTGTAGTGGTTAGGAGCAGTGGCCTCTAATCTGGTGAACCGGGTTGGTTTCCCCACTCCTACACATGAAGCCAGCTGGGTGACCTTGGGCCAGTCACAGTTCTCTCTGAACTCTCTGCCTCACCTATCTCACAAGGTGTCTGTTATGGGGAGAGAAAGGGAAGGCAATTGTAAGCAGGTTTGATTCTTCCTTGTGGTTGAGAAAGTCGGCATATAAA
The DNA here is from genome assembly GCF_029931775.1 of Euleptes europaea. NCBI lineage: Eukaryota > Metazoa > Chordata > Lepidosauria > Squamata > Sphaerodactylidae > Euleptes > Euleptes europaea. The sequence continues at coordinate 266,832 of NC_079327.1, forward strand.
AACCAACTCTTCTTTGTCTTCTTTTCCCATCTTCATTCACCTCAAAACTTCATGGATCTGTTTTTCATCATCACGTCTTCTGTGCAGTCTCACATGGGAACTTCACACATGCAGGCCTGCCACAGGTGTTCTAAAAGCTCCTGATCGTGTGCTTTCCCAGTCTTCACCAATGTGTCTATGAAAGGGGGGAGAGCCCCTCCCTTCCTCAGCTCTTTCTATGCCGCTGCTGAACGACTTTGCCTCTCTTGTCTCCTGTAAAGCAAAGAAGATATAGAAAAAACTATGTCTTTCATTTTCCTCTCTGCCACCTACACGCATCCCTCAAATTCAAGGCTTCAAAAGCTTTTAAGAAATGTTCAAAGTGCGGAACCAAGATGGCTCAGTCGGATGGCCATGATGCTGGTCTTCTTTGCCTTGGAGAAGGCCTCAACCCTCCTTGGGACGTTGTCTGTCAACGGCATACCCCAAAGGGTCATAACGTGAGAGCCTCATTCCTCAAAGCTGCCTTGAAAGGAGCATCACGAATGTCTGACTCTTCCTGCCTGCAACTGCTCCACTGGTTCCAGTCCCTTCACTGGTTCCAATGCCTCTGAGGGATCAGTTTCCCCTAAGAAACCAGTCCAAGCCCCCAGCCAAGGAAGCCAAGTCTAGGACTCAAAGCCCTGGGAGGAAACTCCGTCCACCACCTCCTTGGACAGGACAATCAGAATCGTCACACAAAAGCAAAACCAGCTCCCTGGTTCCATCCATTCCAAAAAGACTCCCAGTGCTGGTTGCAGAGGTCCATCACTGATGCCCCCCACTCATGGAACTGCTCGCTGCTTTCCACTGCAAAAGGTGAAATCGTAGACCGGGAGGAGCCTCTGCGGTTCATCTCTCCATTACCTCCACACACACCACAGAGGAGAACCACGGCACAGGTCGATTTCAAAGGGTTACTGAAGAAGCCGGCCGCCTCCAGCCCTGGCGCACCCGAATCCCAGCAGCTGTCGCTGTCATCATCATCAGAGCTGCTGTTCACCTTACGGTTCCCTGTACTCATCCATTTAGGAATGATGGAGCCTCTCCTCATCACTGCATTCATCAGTACCGCTGTCATTCATTCAGATTTCAGGCACCATCCTTAGAGTCCGCCTCAGTCGGAGCCAAGACCACGGAGCTCCGTCCACAAACCAGAGTCAGTGATGCCCTGGGACAGCAAGCCATGGATCCAAGCGCTTAAAGTCTTCGTGGTTCTGATTTGGAAACAGAGCTTGCCTCAGAGCCTTCAGCGTTGGATGATGAGGGCAGGGGAGATCGGCTTTCCTTTTCACCTACCCCACGCCTAACGCCATGGTTACAGAGGCTTTGCGAGGTAAAGGTACCTGAAGGGTTCAGCCCGTTCCAACCCAGGAGATGTGGAGGCACAGAAACTTAAAATTCTTGACCACAAGGTATACATGCTTCTGCCACTCATTCTTTTAGGGTGGCAAACTTTGAAGCAATAATGGGAAGATGCCAGATCTTCCTTTGGGGAAAAGACACCTGGCAAAGGTTTTGCAGGTCAAAGCCACCAGGTTGGCTAAACAACAAATGAGCACCGTCCTCCAAACCGCTGATGGTTCAGCAAGATCTTTTGCCTCTGCAGTAACACTGGGGAGGGGAACGCCTAGCTAAGGCCCACATTCTCACTCCCAGTCATAGGGCCAGAGTGGAGAATTTGCCCTTGAGGGAAGGGAGCCCTTTAGTTCAGTTACTGATGCTGCCCTAGAGAAAGGGCACAGTGATGACTCTGGTCCCTCTGTATATCCTGACCCCCTCCCCACAAGTTCCCTAAGCCTTGCGCTCCCCACCAGAAATACTCCCGGCAACACTCTCAGCCCCCATTGCAAGAGCTCATCCTTGCTCATCCTCCCAAGCGCGGAGGAAGGTTCTTCCCATCCATGCCCAAGGGCGGTTGAGGACAGCGACAGTTTTCATCCTAGCTGGCCTCCCTCCCTTCCCATTTATTTATTTATTTATATTTTACCTGTTTTTATTCCCTTCCCTTGCTGAGGGTATCTTGTTTCTCCTTTCCCTTATTCTTTCCCCTCTGATTGATTCCCACTATTGTAACATGGTTTTAAGGGTGCCATTGGAATTTTAAATAGATACTAAGGAGTTTTAAATTGTAATTAATGTGTTTTTAAATTGTTGCTGGAATTTGCTGTTGCCCTGAGCCTGACTTGGTCAGGAAAGGACGGCATAGAAGTTGAAAGATGATAATCTCTTTGTAGGTTTGGGACCCCAAAAAGGGTTCATTTCTGCTCAGACCATCTCCCCCTGGATCATCCTACTAATTCATACATGTTACAAGGAAAGGGCGTAGAGTGCCTACTGCAAACCACTGTGCCCCTCCACCAGGGCACACGCCTCGTTCCCCCACCTTGAGAAACAACCTCTCCTCGGGACATCTGCAGAGCCAGTCACCTGATCCACGCCCTCCACCTTCATTAGGCCGTATGCCGTTGCCATGGATTCCCAGAGCGACTCCTCCGTGGGCAGAGCAGCCCTCCATAGCGCCTTTCAATAAGAGCTTTACACTCACCCCCTTGGGATATGTCAGCTCCCTCCTGTCCCTTGTGGGACTGCACAGAAGACGTGACAATGTAAACATGGTTGCGCTTACCTGGTGCACTGGTGTTGGTTGAGTTTTCTTCTGTGCAGGGACACATTCCTCCCTCTGTCTTCTCTGTGAGCTCTTCTGGAATCTCCAGTGGGTCCCACCTCTCCAGCGGCAGCGGCCTGGCTGAACAGAGTAGAGGGGCTCTTCCTCCCTTCTACGCATGTATTGGGCGGGAAATGGCACTGCAGCATGAGGTCCTGCTCGCACTGGTCAGAGCTTTCAGGATGCCTCCGGCGGGGACATTGCGCAGTTCCCACGTGCCTGCACAGGAGAACACTCGATGAATATCAGTTACAGGTAAGTGCCACAATGTTTTCTGTCCCGTACGTCTTTCACTCTGTTACTCTGGTTGAGCATTGACTCCCTTATTTTGGATCTCTGGTGGCAAGGTGCTGGCCCAGGACACCTCGAACTTGAAAAAATGGGAGCCCAACTTTTTTCATTACTAGCGAGCGACTGAGCATATGATGCCCTCATCATCACCATGATCATCATCTGTGCTAACGAGGGCTTCTTCTTTGCTTTCCTTTTAGAATGTGCCTACAATCGGCGTCATTGCTGTTGTTCTGGCCACACATCTATGTGATGAAGTGAGTTTGGCTGGATTTGGATATGATCTCAGCCAGCCCAAAATGAAGTTGCATTATTATGATAATCTTTGCATGGCTGCGATGTCTGAACAGACAATGCACAACGTGACCACTGAAGCAAAATTTCTTCAAAAACTGATACAAGAAGGAGTTGTGAAAGACCTCAGTGGAGGAATATACTGTGACTTCTGCCATGAAACAAGCTCGTGACCGAAGCGGGGCCCACGGGTTGTGTGTTTCCGCGGGCACCACCACCCCCCGTCTCCAAAGAGACCCTGTCAGTATTTCCATCATGCAGTTGCACCAAAGAACTTTATCATCTCCCTGTTTCAGTTTTAATTTCACACTCTGCTGATTTTTATGGACTTAATGCATTGTTTCCTGTAAGCTTTGGGTAATTAAAATGTCCCTTACATGTATTTATATGTATTAAATGGTTTAAGTGTGGAGAAATGTCTAGAATATTTTGGTCAATGTTAGAGGTATAAGTTGCTTAATATAATGAAATACTTTCTCAAGTAGTGCTGTTTCTAATAGACAGCATTTCTAGAACAGGAAGAAGAATAGTTTATGAAAGGGACTGTCATTTGTGGACAGAATTATCATTTACATATCTTTTAACAACCATTTTCTGGGGGCTTTAAAAATATCAGTAATGGACCAATTGCCAAGTTTTAAAGGCCCTCAAAAATGCTTTCTTGCAAAGGGCTGCCACAGGGACTGGAGCAGGGAAAAGGCCCACTGTGTGGGTGGCGCTGGGGGGATCCCAGACTTCCCTGCCTGCGCAATAACCAGCGGGACTTTTCTGTGACCTTTCCCAGACTATTGATAAGAGCGCACCTATACTGGCGGCGGGGTCACGCCACTACACTTTCAGCCCCCAACCTCAGGAATGGGCTGAATATGTTCTAAAAAGCATCTTGTTTAAAAAAAAGCTTCAGCCTGAAATGTTGAAAAGTTACTATTAAGAGTTATGCCTAACCTCATTCCTTGACACTCTGTGTTTGTATTCGCCTGCTTTGGTGGCCGTTTTGTGGCTAAGCCCATCACCCTCTGTCAGAACTCCAAATGTGCCCACGGGCTCAAAAAGGTTGGGGACCTCTGTGTTAACACAGTAAACCTTTGGTCTTACTTTGGCCAGAGCGATTTGCATATCTGAGTGCCAGAGTGCACTGAGCTTAGGAGACAGATGACTCAACTCCTGTTGGTGGTGGTGGGGTTTTACCCAGCCAGTCTGGGGTGAGTGTAGCCCCCACTGAGTAAAATATCGAAGTGGATTATAGGGACCTGTGCGTTTCTCCACATGAGCCACTCAGCAAACTGAGGATCCTCTGGCGTTGCTCTTCCGGCCATGTAGGTATGCGTGGGAAGGCAGGTTTTGGGAGGGTAGAGGCAAGGTTGTTAACATGCAGAAGACTAAGAAATGTGCGCCTGTTGCCAGACAGACCAGGAGGCAAGAGCGCTGGCAGAGGCAGTGAAAGGCCAGAGAGTTTGGATGCCTTTGTAGCTTGGAAGTATGCCAAATGAACCCAGGGCACAAGGCAGGATTAAGTCAGGCCGTTCGTGCTCACACATCACACAAAACCATAATTAAGAGTTAAGTCTGCTTAATAAACCAACGCCAACGCATGGTTTCAGACTGTGGCTGGAACGACAAACTGGCAGCTAGCAGAGCGCCCTGCAGTTAGCGGAGACAACCGTGGTTAGTTTAATTGAGCTGTGGTTTCACATAATATCTGAATTGAGCTCATGTGTCATGTTCAAGAGCAAGGCATGTTGTTTCTGTAGCAGCTGTGTGTGGATCACAACACTGTACTTCGTATTGATGGGGAAGACTTCAAAAGGTAAAACTCAGTCATCATTCTCGCAAGGTTTTTCCCCCCCTTTAACCTTAAACAGCAGCAGCATCAGTTCAGACAAGGGCTGTGTGAGTGGGGACTTTTAGCTCTTTCCCCCCCTCCATCTGTGTAATTTCCCCAGTAAAAACTATCCTTCCAGGGCCATATTTCACCCTGGGGAGTCCCAGAAGCAGCAGCCGCAGCAGGCAAGAAAGTAGGGCCAACTTTGCACCCCTCTTTGCTGCAGATGGAATACATTGGCACAAGTATGGAAAGACAGAAATAAGGATGATAATGACATGAAGAGCCGACATTTTTCCTACAGTGGGATTATCACAGTACAGTATGTGGAGAGGCCCTGAGAATTCAGGATAGCCCACTAGTGCCTCAGACATGCCATATGGCCCATCCAGTGCACTGAAGCACTTTCCTGTCCCATTCAAGTAAAGATTCCAACTCAGGTGAGAAAATGACAACATCTAGCAGATTCTACCAGGGGGTGCTGTGATGCACCATAATAAATTATTCTCTTCCTAAAACAATGTAGCTATAATTGGGATTATTTCATTTAAAAGCTTTTTGTAACAATTTATGTGATAAGTAACAAATTAATGGTGGTGTAAGTTTAGAGGGACTGGATCAATAATTTGTTAGATACGTGAAATGTTACCTTAAATGGGAAGATGTGTTTTGGGGCAGGAAAATAATGTGAAGCGTAGGACCAAAAGGGCCATGAAATGTGTGTCTCATATTCACTTTCTGAAACAAACAATAATACTAGTTTCAGTTGCTTTCAGTTGCTTACTTTGTCTCAGTATCTTCCCTTGTTTCAAACTCCTTATTCATCCATGTATGTTTGTGGGGAAAAGGAGTTCCAAGTGTTTAATTCATTTATTCATTCATTCATTTATTAGAAAAAATAATGTAACAATAGAAATGCATAAGAAAAAGGAGCATTTGGCACTTTAGGAAAAAGTAAATATTGAATACATAATTTAACTAGGCACCAAATTAATGGTTAGGTTAGAATTCAAAAGGAACCTTGTGCTTGACAATGAGTATAATAGAAAAACAACAAAAATACTGGTGGCCAAAGCAAACTATCAAGTCTATTATAGGTTTATAATGCTATGATACAAAGTATCAAAATATCGGGAAAATATCCTTTGTGGCAATAGATGAACATCTATCATATTGCCAAGAAATACATCACGACAGTTCAAACAGAAGGCTAGTAGCCATTGGCAATATAATAGATGTTCATCTGGTTCTTGTAGGTTATCCGGGCTGTGTAACCGTGGTCTTGGAATTTTCTTTCCTGACGTTTCGCCAGCAACTGTGGCAGGCATCTTCAGAGTAGTAACACTGAAGGAATGTAACACTGAAAGATGTTCATCTATTGCCACAAAGGATATTTTCCCAATAGATTAAGCTTTGGCGAAATGGGAGTCATACTGGGTCCCCATCTCGGGAATTAACAAGATCTACCTTCACTCCGAGATCTTGAAAGCAAGCTCACAGGCTGAGAGATTGCGGGCTTCTTCACTATAAGGAGCACTGCATTTCTGGGGAGACGTGTTTTGCACCTGGATCAAGTTCTCTTAAAAGAGGAACTGCGAGTTATTGGTGTGGCAGACCTAGGATTCCTAGGCGGGTTTTCTTACTTTGGGACTTTATAGTATAAGGCCATTTACGCATGGCCGTTTATCCTGGTAAACTCCCTGGCTTATGGTGAATCTACTGAGGCTCCACGCACGGCCTGCGTGATTGACCCACCCGATACCGGAACTTCCCCTGGTCTGCAAAGTGCTGGATTGCAGCGATTTAAATTTAAAAACCACTGCAAACACGAGAGCTTCCCGGAGCATTTAGCATCCAGGTTGGCTCCCTTGCCGGAAGAAGCCTAGCAACCCCCCAACCCCGTGGCCCCCTCTCCCTCCCCCCCCAACTCTGGCTTCCTCTCACCTCCACCTGGCTGCGGCAACCTCCTCCACCACCACCACCCCGGCTTCCCCTCTGCTCTGCCCAGGTGAAGGAGAGCAGAGCTGCAGCGGTTCCAGCCATGCGCACCTTTTCCCTCGTGCCTGCAGGCTTTGGGGGAAAGTGTGCTATTTCCAAGGCACAAAATAATCCGCACACCAGGATAAACGGCCGTGCGTAAACGGCCTTCATGTTGTTTTTTGTATCATTTTTGTATCTACTTTATAATTGTTGGATGTATGATATTGTGTTTTGATACTTTGTATCATAGCACTATAAGCCTATAATAGACTTGATAGTTTGCTTCAGCCATCGGTGCTTTTTGTTGTTTTTCGATTATACCAAATTAATGGCAGCAGCTTGAATTTTTCGATATATTTACAACAGACACCCTGTGAGGTAGGTGGGGATGAGAGAGCTGTGACTAGCCCAAGGTCACCCAGGTGGCTTCACGTGTAGGCATGGGGAAACAAACCCAGTTCACCAGATTAGCCTCCGCCGCTCATGTGGCAGGGTAGTGGGGAATCCAGTTCTCCCGATCAGAGTCCACCGCTCTTAACCACCACACCATGCTGGCTCTCAAGTTTTTTTTAAGGTATACAAAATGACCTATATAAATAAAATAAAAATAAATTAACAGATGGTGTGTGTGATTTTTAGAAATGGACAAAAGAACAGAATGGATCTGTTGATTTCAGAATTTTTATTACACATAATTTAAAGTTAAATCAGTTTTATCCTTGGAAGCAAAACCCCTTTTGCTCTGACTCACTTTTTCAGGCGTCCATGAAAAGATCGGGCTTTAAATAATGCTAAGGTCCCAGATATTCTTGTGTAAGAGCCCATTTGTTTCAGCAAAGGAAAACAACAGCAACCCCCCACACACACACACACACGCTTCACATAGGATATAACTGTATCAATTACCGACTCCTTAATTTTCATGGTTTTTTCTCTCTCCTTCCCACAGACAGAAGTTGTGTATGCAGGATTTTAGTATTTCCTCTCCGGCTCCAGCTTCAATTTGAAAGACTCTAAAAGTTGACTGGACTCCAGCAGTGTGTCGTTATGCCTGGCCTCTGCTGTGCAGGAGAGTTGAAGTTGGCTGGCCAAGGGACGGGCATGCAGTAAATCTTCAAGAGTGTTTCCTTTCTTTGCAAAATCCATGCAGTGCCTTTTATTAGGGTCCTCCAAACAGAGAGCAAACTTTTGAGCTGCTCAGAACTCATCACCAGGAGTTTTCCAAGTGTAAATCTCAGTGTAAAGGAGGAAGAGGAGGAGGTGATGTAGAGAGGTGCCAGCCCCCCCCCCCCGCACAAAGCCCCACCATAGAACAGGGTGCCAACTACAGCCACAGCCAATCATACCCCTTCCCGACAGTGGCTCAACCTCCTCCCACACCCAATCACACCCCTCCCCCCCAGCCAGGCCACACCATGCTGCAGGGGAGGGTGCGCAGGGGGCTCTGCCTCGAAGGTCTCTGGCGTGCACACTTAGAGCACGCAGCCTTGCTCTTCAGTGGTGGGAAATGCACCGATGTGACACTTGGCACCCCAGGGGGTGAGCAAACATACTTGTTGTGTGGCTAACATGTCATATCAGAACCAGTACTGGCACCTCATCCCTAGAGGCACACACTAAAGGGAGGGAGCTGGGGGGGGCGGTCCGGTAGCCTTCACCTAGGAGTGTGCGCCCGTCTCAAGCACAGCCTTGACGATGCTGGCTCCCACAGCGATGGCTAGCAGCGTGTATTCATGGAGGTACCTGGAATGTGCTCGTTTCATGCCATGGGGACGTAGTAGTGCCCTTGGTGCCGGGAGGGAGGCTGGCAGGGATGCTGGCAACCCTGCACTGGGCTTTTAGCGCAACCCTTTGGCAGGGTGCTCCTCCCCCCCCCCCAGGAGGGGGACTGGGGCACAACTGGAGGGGAAGAGGTGGCCTCTCCACTATGGTGCTGGCAGCCTTCCACCCGTGGCAGCTCTTGCCTGGCAGTTCACATTGGAAAAAGCCCCTACCAGCAGAAATGCCATTTTTATTGTCTGCTATTTTGGATTTGGGCTGAGGTAACCATGCTTTTCGTTTGATTGGATTGCTAGCTTCTTTTGGCCTGGACTGAATGGTGGGCAGAAGACTGGACTCTCAATCACTGCTGACCGTAAAGCTCACGGGCAGGTGGGCCGTCTTTTACTTCTATATCCCAGTAGACAAAACTCAGCGGCAAAAGTTCTTGCTTTGGTACAAACTGCAAGCCACCCTATTTGCGCTGACCTCTTATCACTGAGTCCCAATAAGGTGGTGTTTGTGAAAAGGAAGGGATGCTTATGGTTGGACACAGAAGCAGGCATCAAATATATCTAAAGCCAGGAAAAGTAATGTTAGTGTCCAATGAAATGCAAATTGTTAGCATAGTGAACTATGTAGACAGGAAGAAGGAATGGAACAGGTGGTCCCTCCTCTCCCATTTCTCCCCAGTTTCCTTCTCCGTTGCAGGTGTCAGTGCACCAGTTGCATGTGCGTCCAGCCACACAGAGAACTGACTGTGCCCCCCATAACCAGCTACAGTACCTGAACTGGTCTGTGTAAACTGGCCTTCCACAGTAGTGGCTCGGGGTGGTGTCAGCTGCCCTTCAGGGCACATCAAGAGGTTGTGAGGTTTGAAACAGTTCTGTGCAACAACACACACAGAGACACACACACCCTTGGATTGTCCTGTGCCATCTACATCCTGGCAGTTAAATGCCTCTTTTCTTGACTTGGCTTGTGTGTGTGTGTGTCCCAACAACCTATGACTTGTTAATTATCCCTTCTAAGTCCTTTTGCTGCATCTTCAGCTGAAGCACATAAACTAGTGCAAAACAGATTGACAAAGACCTGGCAGAACAAAAGTAAAATAGCTCATGTCCAGCTTTGCCCTCAGTATCTATGTAGAGATAACCAGCTAAGGAACATTAGAAGTTACTCACTAGCTCTCACGAAGGAAGTTCTGAGGGCTCCCAGTTACCCCTCACTTTATCTTGTGTTACGTCTACATAGATACCAAGGTGTTGGTGGTGCAAATAACCACACTTTTTCATGAGCTCACAGTTCTGGGCTGGGGCAGCCCACTTGGTTTCTTTATATTTGAGAAGCTGAATGTACAAATGGAGTCCTTTAGCAAATGTGGAGTCTGTAAGTAATGGGATATGAAAGCTCCCTTTGTGCCGTCACCTGCAATGGCCCATCAGCATCTGAACATTGTTACCTGATGATGGAATCAAAAACTGACAAGGAACGTGTGAAGCAGTCGTCAGTGTGTGGAGTACCACACCATGTGCAGACAGGGAGCTTTCTGAAGTCCAAGGGCCTGTGAAAAGCTCACTTAAGAACAGACAGTGTAGAAGAGGTAGATCCAACCCAAGGCTACACAAGTAAACAACAATGAAGAGTCTCTGCTCGCAATCTGCAGTCTTCAAAGGTTGGCAAAACACGCTGTGCTGTGATATAGAAAATACAAACAGATTCCCTCCAATCCGGTCAGATTTCCTTCTGGAAACCTGGGCTGAAATTCTTGGAGACTGGCTGATCGATGACCGACCATACTGCCAGGCTTCTAAAAGATCATATGAGCCTTTGGAGCCTAATTTTATTTCCCTTTAGTAAATTGGAAACATCCTGCCAGCCCCCTCCATCAATGGTTCTTTAGGAAGGATAGCACACAGTCAGCTTGCCACACACACCCCATGTGAAGACAGAGAGGAGGCCCTTCCTGGATGCAATGGATGGCAAGTGAAGGCTCTGGGGCTCATGCTGCTAGTTTAGAAGGATTATGGATTTGCTGGCCCAAGACACGTGATAAGAATTAACAGCAAATTGAGGTGGAGAGAAAAAGCCTGGCTTGCAATTCCAAGGACTCTTTCCTGGGAGTAAGACCCACTGAGTAAAATGGCATTTACTTCTGAGTATCTGCTTAGGATTGCTCCCTCTGTCTCCCTACCTGACAGGTACAAATCCAAATCCATTATGCTTATATAAATCAAGCATGAAAATAACTAATTTGTACTGAAATAATAAAGATCCAAATTTAAATATAATATAAAGCCATTATTGCTTTCCACTTGAATGAGCTTTGATAATATAACCTTATAAAGAGAGATTATTGTATTGTAATACTCAATTATATTCACCACCACTACACAGGATGTGTGTTTTTCATAGTCTGCTTACTCCAAGTGAGTTTCTCCATACTTTTTTACTTCAATTTGAAGTGAAAATACAATATAGAATCCAAATGCCTTTGCATTACACGGGTTAATATTTCTAAATTCCAAAATGTGACATCACAAACAATTCTGGAATAGTTCTACTAGTATGTCCTGTCTATTTGTTATATATATATTATATACACACACTGTTTAATTACTTGGGTTAAATGGCACTTAAAATATTCTGCAAAAAGTTTTTTCCCCCATTGGTGTTCTCACCCTTTTGTATGTGAAAAAGTCAGCTCTTGATGCATAAGAAGTGAGGAATAGAAACCAACAGCCGTGGGGTTGATTTTGGTACATCTTGGCTGCTGCTTCTGCATGTGTACAGATTTCGGCACTTCTGCCATACCTGGTCCATAGAGATTAACACAATAAAAACATACTGAAGGATTTGTTTAGTGACCAATAGCGGTCCCCGTTGGAACCAGGCTCCTGCATACAGGCCAGCTCCCATTAGTATAAATTAGATGTGCATCTGAGTACAAAAGTAATTTATCCACCCTGCATTGCTTCCAATGGGGTAAACATTCCCATTCATACACAAAGCATGCATTAAATTGTGCATACCATGAAAAGTAATAGGCAACTTGTGCATTAAGATGTAGATTGAGATGCTAGTCTAATTTATGCTGTAGTTCCTCAAACACACGGAAACCTGTTTCCACTAGTGGATCACTTGCTCTGCGTTAGGGCGAAAGCAGAGAAACTCCCATCAGATCTTTGGCATCAATGACATTTCAGCCCACTATAAGCTGAGGGTAACATTTCCTATGGATGCAAAGGGGGAAAAGTGCTTAACACAATGCACAAACTAAAGCGGAGTTGTCTTGAAAAGAAAATGATGTAAGAAGACAGCAGCAGCCTCTTCACGCTGGTTCCCCACATCTGGTTTCCATTGTCAGTCTCCATCTTGGGAAAAAGAAACATGTCTTCCAAGAGCTGCTGCTTGTTTTCAACTGGAGGGTTTCAACGGGTAGTTTTGGCGATACGGGACTCCCGGCTCCTGCCAAATTCAGCCTCTGAAGTTATCACTCCTGGAAATAAACAATATCAGAATAACATTAGGAGTCAATGTGAATCCAGAGATTGCCTAAACACTGGGTCTATTTTATTTAAAACATTTATTAGCTGCCTTTCTACCTTAAAGGAGCTTAAGGCAGCTTACATTGTATACAGCAATAAAAACAACTCCCCCACCCCCATAAAACCACTAATTTAAAATCAATAATTTAAAACTGCCAGTAGGCAGAAGAACTAATCAACTGCCGTCATGATTAAAACTGTCTTCATCTGCCTCCTAAGAGTGAAGAGGCCAGACCATCCCTCCCCCAGGAGAGGCTGTTCCATAATCATGGGGCTACCACTGAAAAAGACTTCTTTTGGGTACCTGCCAGGACAAGCTTCTTTGATTGGTGGGACGGTCAAGAGGGCCTCTCTCTGTGATCTCCATTCCCAGGCAGAAACGTATGGGAGAAGACAGCCCTCCAAATGCTCTGGTCCCAAGCCAAGTATGGCTTTAAAGTTCAAAACAGACACCGTGAATTGGGCTTGGGAGTGGATCAGAAACCAGTGTAATTGATGCAGGATTGGGGGTCACATGATCCCGATAACTTGCCCGGACCAGCAGTCTAGCCACAGCATTCTGCACTATCTGCCGCTTCTGAACACTCTTCAAGGGAAGCCCCAAGCAAAGCGCATTGTAATAGTCCACCTCAGATGTAACTAACATATGCATCACTGTGAGTAGATCAGACTGTAATCAAAAGCAACAGTTCACTAATTAACTATCACTTAGGCTTGTGTATCTGATCCACATCGAGATCCTGCTGTACACTGCATTGGTCAGGTCGCACCTGGAGTACCGTGTGCAGTTCTGGAGGCCTCCCTTCAGAAAGGATGTGGACAGAATCAAGCAGGTGCAGAGGAGAGTGACAAGGATGATCAGGGGCCTGGAGACCAAGCCCTACGAGGAAAGGTGGAGGGAGCTGGAAATGTTCAGTCTGGAGAAGAGGAGGGTGAGGGGGGGGACGTGATTGCTCTCTTGAAGTATTTGAAGGGCTGTCACAAAGAGGGCAGGGAGCTGTTTCTGTTGGCAGCAGAGGACAGGACTCGCAATAATGGATCTAAATTACAGGCGGAAAGATACCAACTGAAAATCAGGGGAAAATTTTTTACAGTAAGAGTACTCCAACAGTGGAATCAGCTGCCTAGGGATGTGGGTGAGCTCCCCCCTCACTGGCAGTCTCTAAGCAGAGGTTGGACAAACACTTGTCAGGGATGCTCTAGGCCATGGAGCAGGGGGTTGGTCTAGAATGGTCTGTATGGCCCCTTCCAACTCTATGATTCTAAGATCTTTTTTTGAAACTATTTTAGCATTTAAAGAGAGTTGCTGGTGAATTTAATGATGCAAGTGAACCCCAAATTAGATTGTACGTCTGGTCTGAATTCCAAATAAACACAATTGCTTAAAGGAACAGCTGATCTTAAATCAACTGACTGCTGGTGCTTCTTGCACCCGCACCCGCTCCGGGGCAGACATCATTTCTGCAGCTCTTGTCATTTTTATCAAAAATCAACCGCTACAGAGATCAATACATTGTTTTCTCCCAGACCACGCAGAACGATCTCCCACAGGGGGGACACTCAAACTGTAATGCCGGCCACGTGGGGGTGCAGATCCCACAGGGAAGGCCACATGCAAACTCCTTCCTTCAGACGGCTTCTCAGCATCTGACAGCCCAAAGCCATCCACCTTCCAAACCCAGAGGTTCCATTCAGCTACTGTCGTGATACCCAATGATGGACCAGTCCCCAATAAATCTGCCCACCTCAGATACTTTAGCCTTGCCTCACAGGGTAAGTACTCCCCAGCTTTGTGACTTTTTAATTGGCCTTTTTAGCTTTTCAATATTCCTTTCGGGGTATGGAGTCCTGAACTGTACATGGTACTGTATAATGTGAACAAAGGGCGTTAACGTGCTGACAGTTTTACTCGCAGTCCCGTTCCTGGCGAGTCCCAGCAGGGCATTCGCCTTGTTCCATGGTCATTGCTTTCAGTGAGCTGTCCCCCATGACCTCAAGAGTCTTTTTCTTGATCTGTCACAACTGGTTGAGGCCCCATCAGTGTATATATGAAAGTATGATTTTTTGCTCAGAAGTGCATCACTTTGTGCTTGATAACTGCACAAGCACAGTCACGTAATGCCAAAGACACAGGAAGAACCCATCTTGATTCAAGCCAAGAAGCCTCATCCACAACACTGAAAGAGTAACAAAAAGCTGCCTACAGATGAGGCACAGCTGTACAGCTTCCTGTCCTGTGACTGATCCACGAGGTATGATCCCAGGTCCCAAAGAACAGTGCTCATGAAACATTTAGCAAACATTCCAGTAAATTAAAAAAAAATTCAACATAATACCAAACTATCAGACACAGCTATCAAGCTGGCTTCCTGAGGTAATCAGAAAAGAGACAACCATCTCCAGCCACAATCAGCAGAGCTACCTAAAGTAACAGCTAATTTTTGACCACCGCAACTATCATGACCCCCAGAGGGCATCAACTGCAAGGGGTAAATAAACCCAATTCCCAGTACACTCGGTTGCCACACCAGAATTGCCTCCACTGTCATGACAACTGTCTAAACGCACAAAGAGGTAGGTTATGCTGAGAGACAGAGGCTAGAACATTAATATTTTAATCACTGATTACTGCTAGTTCCTCTGAATTCTCAGCTTTAATTTCAGAAAGAAGTCTCTAGCCCATTTCCTTGCTGCAGCCGAAAAGGGCTGCAGACTTACATTTTTCAAGGAAAGCTGGGAATTCAGAGGAACCAGTTGGTGACACACAACACCGTTGAGCTACTGAAACCCCACTCCTTTCTCTGTGACTGTTTACCCCCTTCATCAAAGGTTGTTCCGGCAACCACGGAAACTCTTCCAGGCATCTGTTTGTACAGAGACTTCAGCCGAGAATAAAGTCTTTCTCCAAGCTCAAGAGAAGCCTCAGCCACAACTACAGAGAGAGAGAAGCTGGGCTTTTTGAATGGTTTATAAAAGAAACGAACAAGAAATGCCTCAGGCACAACACATTTTCCTACAGCTGAACTACCATTATGACAACTGCCAGCCAACCAACTTGCAATATTAGTAGAGGACCACCAAAGCTACAATTCTACAAGAGTGTAGATTCACAGTATGAGGTGAGTGTATCTTGCCTCACAACACTGCGTTAGAAGCCTTAGACTCCACATTGCAAGATTTGCAAATCCATGACCTAACTGTGGGAGGGGTGGCTGCTGTATTAGTTGAGGGCTTCTGATAAATATTTCCTGCTAATCTGCAAGGACTCGTGTTCAGCGTTTGGTCTGTCCAAACCCTAACCAAGTATGCTAGGTTATAGCGACACTACAAACAAATCTATGGCATAAAAAGCAACACACACTACAGTGAGGGGAAAAAGTATTTGATCCCCTGCTGAATTTGCCCGTTTGCCCTCTGACGAAGAAATGACCAATCCATAATTTTAATGGTAGGTCTATTGTAGCTGTGAGAGACAGAATAACAAAAGGAAAAACCCCAGAAACCCAGAAGACAAAAGTCAGAGATTGATGTGCATTATAACGAGTGAAATAAGTATTTGATCCCTTTGCAAAAGATGACTTAGTACTTGGTGGCAAAACCCTTGTTGGCAATTACAGAGGTCAGACGTTTCTTGTAGGTGGCCACCAGGTTTGCACACATCTCAGGAGGTATTTTGTCCCACTCCTCTTTGCAGATCCTCTCCAAGTCAGTAAGATTTCGAGGCTGATGTGAAGCTACTTGAACCTTCAGCTCCCTCCACAGATTTTCGACGGGATTAAGGTCTGGAGACTGGCTAGGCCACTCCAGGACCTTAATGTGCTTCTTCTTGAGCCACTCCTTTGTTGCCTTGGCTGTGTGTTTTGGGTCATTGTCATGCTGGAATACCCATCCTCGACCCATTTTCAATGCCCTGGCTGAGGGAAGGAGGTGCTCACCCAAGATTTGACGATACATGGTCCCGTCCATCGTCCCTTCGATGCGGTGAAGGTGTCCTGTCCCCTTAGCAGAAAAACACCCCCAAAGCAGAATATGTCCCCCTCCATGTTTGACGGTGGGGATGGTGTTCTTGGGGTCGTAGGCAGCATTCCTCCTCCTCCAAACACGGCGAGTTGAGTTGATGCCAAAGAGCTCGATTTTGATCTCATCTGACCACAACACTTTCACCCAGTTCTCCTCTGGGTCATTCAGATGTGCACTGGCAAACTGCAGACAGGCCTGTACATGTGCTGGCTTGAGCAAGGGGACCTTGCGGGCTCTGCAAGATCTCAGTCCTTCACAGCGTAGTGTGTTACCAACTGTTTTCATGGTGACTATGGCCCCAGCTGCCCTGAGATCATTGACAAGTCCCCCCCCCCCCGTGTAGTTCTGGGCTGCTTCATCACCGTTCTCACTATCATTGCAACTCCGTGAGATGAGATCTTGCATGGAGCCCCAGACCGAGGGAGGTTGACGGTTAGGGTTGTCACCTTCTCACCAAGCTGCTTGGCAATAGTCTTGTAGCCCAGTCCAGCCTCGTGCAGATCTACAATCTTGTCCCTGACATCCTTGGACAGCTCTTTGGTCTTGGTCATGGTGGCTAGTTTGGAATCTGATGGATTGATTGCTTCTGTCGACAGCAGAACCCTAACCCTAACCCTAATCTGGCTGGTTGATAGGGGATCAAATACTTATTTCACTCATTATAATGCACATCAATCTCTGACTTTTGTCTTCTGGGTTTCTGGGGGTTTTCCTGTTGTTATTCTGTCTCTCACAGCTACAATAAACCTACCATTAAAATTATGGACTGGTCATTTCTTCGTCAGAGGGCAAACGAGCAAATTTAGCAGGGGATCAAATACTTTTTTCCCTCATTGTATATCAGCTTGGTTCTCTGTTATTCCATCACTTTCTATTCTGACCAGGAAACTGAGGAACAGGCTTTATTCTGAGTGCCAGGAGTCACTGGGGCAGGGAACCAATTCAAACTCCCAGAAGTGAACCGCTTCCCCTGCAGGCCCTCAAGAACCAAACAAGGCAGGGTGTCATGCCTTGTCAGCGTGGCAGTGGGAAAAGGCCATCCCACAGACCCTGGTGGTCCAGCTCTATGATTCTATCACTAGGAGCTTCTGCACACCTGGGGAATTCCCAGGCATGCAGACAAAAAAGATGCTGTTGGTTTTTTAAAAGATGCTGTTGGCACCCTCCCACACACCCCTTGAAGAAGACGGGGCACACTCTCTGCTATCCAAGATACGGGGAATGTTCTCAGCAGCTCCCCGTTAAGTAAATTTAAATAAAAATATGAGGGGAAAGGGAATATTGGCTTCCTGCAGCCCCTAAAAGCTTACATCCCCCTTCAGCAACTTTATTAAAATGAGGTAAATTATTTTCTCTCTTTCCACTGTATCTGAGCAAGTGAGCTCCCACTCATGAAAACTCATACTTGAATAACTGTTGTTAGCATTTAACTTGCCTCTGGACTTCTCTTTTACATAATGTTAATCTTGTGTTAGGCCCTCTTTTATAAAACTGTTTGTACTCCTAGAAAAAAAGATTCCAGGAATTAATGACTGAGAAGATTAAAAAGAGAATACTTTATTCTCTTTGAATCTGGTCTTTGAAGAGGTGTAACGAAGTATTTACAACAAAGCTGAATAGCAATAATGATTTTCTATTATTTTGCTGCGTATAAATACATATGTGTGTAGAATTAGGACCACATATGATTAATTTACTAGCAGTCCTAAATTATGGTTTTAAATGTTGGTTTTGATGCACTTTATGTATTCTATTTTATGTATTTTATCTATACTGTAAGTCTCCTTGAGCTCCATAAGAAAGAAAGGTGGCTAGTCGATGTTTTAAATAAACAAGAATTAAAAACCCCTTTTTTTAGAATTTTAGAATTAAAAACACATACGCACAGAAAGCAACTCTAGCAGAAAACTGTCTAAAGCTGCAGTTGCTCGGCTATTATATTTATAAGCCGGCTTCCTCTCTCACAAAGAGACCTTTAGCACAGTCTCCCCTCTCCCGCCTCCCTTAACAGCTGCTCTGAATGCTGTATCCTGAGCGAGAAGGAGGCTCTGGAAGTGTTGTTTTGGAACAGATGGCCAGGAGAGGGCTGGGGAATGTGCCAAATTCTGCAATGACTGAGTGCTCTGGCCTCCAGCTCGCGTGCCTTTCCTTGCCCTCTGCCCTGAGTGGCGCCAGCAGGACTTCCCAACTAGCGCTCTGAACATCTGGAGTCTGCAACTGCCAGGAGAGCAAAAGAATGGGGGGGGGAGAGGAAAACCCTCCTTGCCGCCATCTATTCCACAATATTACTCACTAACAGAGCTAATCAAAACCAAAAAGGAGCCCTCGCTTGCATGCAGACACACACAAATATTAAAAACCCTGCAAGCTAACCAGTCCCAGGTCAACAGCCTCACCACAACTACTATGCACTGTTATGCTCGGAAAGCTAATGAGGCAAGCGGTATTATCTTTCAGATCCTGGAGTCAGAGTGGCTGGGTGATGGGTGGGAAGGCGGAACCAGGATCCCTGCCGTCCTCTCCCTGCATTTCCCTGGCAGATGTGTGGTTTTAACTCACACAAGATGCTTTCTGAGAATCACGCTCTGCCCCCCCCCCCCCTCACTGCTCAGCTTCAAAAAAGCAGCAAGGCCAAAAGCCAGTCTTACTGTGGGACTTCTAAACTCACACAAACCACACAGCTTCCAGGTTAAAACCTGCCTTGAATTGTAACAGAAAGGTGGGGTAAAATTACTTGAATGATCTATAATACTACAACGATCTCTGTCCATCTGTGGCAGGCATAAAGCAACAGAAAATAAAACTAGCAGTTTCAATACTGGCCACCAGTTCCAGGAAGATCATGGAAGTGGCAATTTCAAATATGAAGGGAATCAGAACCTCCTGGCCCAGAGTATCCCTCAGCTATTTGCAGTGGAAGCCACAGTTGACTAGCTAGAAGCCAGGAAGCTGGAGGCAGCAGAGACAGGGAGGGGTGCAGAATATCCCGTCCTTTACAAAACGGAGGCAGTTCACTTCTCTGAGCGGTACTTCAAACCCCAGTCCTTTCTCTGTGACTGTTTACTTCCTGAAGTACTGAAATTTTTACACTCAGCTGTTCTAACTCATTTCTTTTAAAGAATAGTTATGTGTTGTCAAACAAAATGTACTGAAAATGCTTATTATTATAGAAGAAGAGCAAAATGCCACTTTCAACATGAGTCTGGTGTGGAGCACACGGGGCAGAGACCCTCTAAAATAAGACTGCAAATCCACTAAGATATGGGCCTGGTGAGTGGACTGTGCAGGGACTGGCCCCTAGTAAATAATAAAACAAGCCCTACCAGAAGCCTCTGTATGATGTATTTTGTTCTGGGTGCGCATTCATGGGGTTGAGAGATGACAGCTTTTCCTGCTGCTGGTTAAAGAGTTGAAACAGGAGTCAGGACAAGATTTGAAACAGGAGTCAGGCTCCCACTGGGCAAATCCCCAAGCAATCACTGTGCTATGGACAAACAGGGGGCCTGCAGGGATACTGGCGGAGGGGCTCCACCATCAAGTGTGCCACGACCTCTGAAACAACTTTTATGAACACCCTGGGGGCAGCTGCCAATCCAAAGGGCAGCCCTGTAAACTCGTAGTGACGGTTATTACAGGAGAACCTTAAGAACTTCCTGCATGGCTGATATATTGATATATGGAAAGAGGCATCCTTAAGGTTTAGGGCCTTAAGCCGCTCTGAGCTGTACCTAGTCTGGAAGAGCAGCCTAAAAATCCAATAAAATAAATAAATAAATGAGTAGGATGACAAATCACATATCCCGTTAGTAAGGGCACGATTTCAGACAAAGAAAACATCCTAAACTTTCTAACACTGTTTAGATCCCTGAGACCCAAGATTGGACATTTTCCTCCCCCTTCTTGTCTATCAGGAAGTATCTAGAGTAGAACCCATTGGAAACCTGAGAGAGCAGAACCTCCTGAATCACCCGGCCCAGATCTGTGGGGCAGTAGAAGACAACCACAGTGGGGAACAGTTATAAACTCCAGATAATATCTAACATTTATTATCAATGACATCCAGGCATCATGTGCAACACAACTCCACTAAATCGCAAACTTTTTCAACCTGTTCAAAAGGTAAGGCAAACTTTGTCTGAACTAGGCTCTAGTCATGAAGATGACTTCTTCATCATAGTACGATCAGAAGGAGACTGGCCTCCCTCCTTCCCTTTGTGCCAGGGCTGACACGTCCTCCCTTGCTGAGGTGGAAAGAAAGGCTGAGATTGGCCCTGCCGGCGGTATTGTGGTGGCTGGCACCTAGAGGTCCTGAGTGGGCGCAGGGACTGGTGACACCGAGGGGGAACGAGGCCGCCTGACCCTGTCCTCAGTTAGTTCCGGGATTTTTAAAGAATCCTCCCAGAGGCCTTGAGCCTCGAAGCTCTCTCCTGCCTGGCCTGTAAATAGGCTGCAAGCACGACATGAAGACATAACAAGTCCCCCACCTAGGCCAAAAAGACATTCAGCGCATTTGTCATTGTGTGTCATTTTAGTTCCACACTGTTTGTGAACAATGCCATCCCGATCGACGAAAGCTCCTGAAAACAAAAAACTTTAACTGCAGAAACACGAAGCTAGAATCACAGTGGCAGAAAGAGAGCTGAAGGGAAGAGCGCTCCCCTGCCCCTCCATCGTGTGCCCATTTGGGCAGAAAGAGTCATTGACTCTGGCGCAAGATGGAGGGGAGTGGGGAGCGCTCCTATGGAGGGGATCTTTTTCAAAGTTTTCAAATCTGTTCTCCGCAGCTGGCCTGCGCATGCAGTTCCCATGTGGGACTGCACAGAAGCCACAACGATGAACTAGACAAGCTTGTGAAGGAATCCCCTACACATATACAAGAACACATCTATTCAGACACACCCCAGGAATCTTGCCCAGGTGCTTTCTATCGGCTGCCCAAGAGACAATCTAGGATGCCCCCATTGACTCAGGAATCAGTACTATCACCGTGGGGGTGTCTGGCTATACGGCCTCCATGCTCAGGTCTTGTGCCATCAGCATCTCCACCTACTTATGTGACACTGCGGACTTCCCGATGAAACTACAGGCCACTGAGAGCCTCCCAGAAAACACTATTTTAGCCATCATGGACGTTCAGTCTGTAGACACCAAATTCCCCATCAGGAATATGAACACCAGAGCAGACGCTGTTACCAAGCACTGCTGCCGTGTCATCACTCACAAACGTGTCAGATGAATGGCACAGCCTTATGGCACCACAGCATTCAAACATTTTTGTGGCTGGCGTAGAGCAATGCTTTTGCAGCTCCTACCAATGAATTCCACTCCTGTACTTATGATTTATCAACAGAACCTTCATTGTCTCTATACATGGGACGCTAGTTCTTGAGAGAGTCCATCCATCAGGTCTTAACTTCCACCCAGCATCTACCCGAGTGTGGAGTGGTCCACGCAACAGGTACATTTCCTGGACACTGCCTGATGGACACCTAAGCATCCCCTTAAACCAGAAACATTCTGACTGCCATACATGAAAGCAAGACCAAATGATAAAGAGCTACAGGAGCTGCCCATTCATATCACAAGGGCTGTCGCTTTCCCCTTTTATCTGGAACATACCTTTCTTTTTTTAGACCTGCCTTCTGCTTGCAAGGTCCTCGTGCATTGCTCCACGCACTCCGAGAAGCTCAGGTTACTGTGGTCAGCGCTGTAATCCAGGTCAGCTAGTCTAGCCAAGGAGAGGATATAGTTGCAGGCTATCCTTAGGATGGCCAGCTTGGACAACTTCTGCCCATAAGAATAGCAGGGAACCTAGAAAGGGTAAGAACAACAAATTAGGCGCAGTGCTCAGGCGGGTAGAAAAAAGTCACTAAACAGTAAGTTCAATAGCTTGTTGGCTTCTGTCACAAGAAACACTAAATGCCACATGAAGCCTTTCCATTCTGCTCCCTGGACTAATGCAACTTCACATGAAATGCATTTGCTTCTCAGCAGGACCATATCGGCACTTGTAAACAACAGCAGCAATGTGAATAATCCCATTCAAAGAGACTCTCTTTCATAAAAGGGATAAATCTTAGGAATAAGTGTGCTGACCCTTGGGCCTTGGAGCACAGAGACCAAGGCTCTGCCGGGAGCGAGCTGGAGGGAAGGACCCCTGCCCAAGCCCCCAACTGACACCTACAGCAGCCACTCAAGGGCTATTCCTGTGCTCCTGCGCAGCTCCCAGTTACTTCAAAGGGGCTTGACCTGAGCAACCCACAAGGGGCAGGAGAAGGCAAACAAGCACTAATATGAGGAGTCCCACCACCCTAGAGAAAGAGCACGTTGCACACAAAAGGACTGCAAAGAGAAACAAACCATTTTAGCTCCTTGCCAGCACTGATGAGAACCCTCAGGCCAGCTCCACCTCAGGGCACAAACACCAAACGGAAGCCTCAAATCCTCCCAAGAGCAGAGACCCCACAGAAGTAAACAAAGAGAGGGACCCCTGCCTCAACTCCGCCCCGACAATATTTCTTTACTTATTTCATTTACATCCTGCCTTTCTCCCCAGTAGGGACCCAAAGCACCTTATGTCCTTTCCCTCTCCTCCACTTTATCCTTACAACAACCCTATGAGGTAGGCTAGGCGGAGAGAGACTGCAAGGCCCAAGGTCAGCCAGTGAACTTCCATGGCAGAGCAGGGGTTTGAATGCTGGTCCCTCGGATTCGAGTCCTACACTCTAACTACCACAACATGCTGACACGTACCTAGTGGTGTATTGCCTCACCAGCCCTTCTTCCCTTGGTAGTTATTAGCCGTCTCTCCCACAGAAGGAACACTGAATAAATTAGGTTCAGTGCAGGAAATCCCCCCACAGCCATTGCTAGCATCACTGTGGCATCAGTGTTGTGTCCTGTCATGAAGCACCACGTGCCAGTAGGGGACAAAGAGAGACCCAACCACGTTTCTAGATGACTTCCAGCCTCTTCAATCGTTGCTACTGTTGGCCAGACGCTCATGACGCCGCTCGCCTTGAAGGATCAGAGCCCCAGAAGAGGGCCTGACGGAAACTGCCAGCAGAGCTCCAACACCACTCCCTAGATGCGACGAGTGGACAGTTGGCCGGGGTCACCTCCTCTCCCAACAGGGGTAGGAAGCACCAAGGTGGGGAGGAGGAGGTATAAGAACCTGCAGTAGTGCCTCTGTCCCAGAGTGACAGCCCACATCACGTGAAGAGTGCATGAACCCACAGGCTGAACATAAGCACTGCTTTCCTTCCCGCGGTCACCAGGCAGACTGCCAAAGAGGGTCGCCAGCTGGCTTGCAGAAAAATGCCCCCCCCCCCTTTCATGTGTGGAAATGGGCAGCTGAAGCTTTTCCACTCTATGGCGGTAGATAACACCCCATTAAGCCTCTATTAAAGGGCCAGGACATTTTTCTTCAGGCCAGTGGAAAACCCCACCTCCAACAGGGTGGCAAAGAGGCCACGACAGAGCCCATTCACAGGACCGACAGGTCCAAACTCCTGCTGAACTTACAACACAACGGAGAGCTGCGAGGACTGGCGCGCACCGACCGGCTTTGCTGTGGGGTTACCGAGACTCTGGCTCTAGCCTGGCTGTAGTACTGGTGCTTCACAAACGGCTATTTCACCACCACAGATGTACCCGTCAAAGGGTACCCAGCAGTAGGGCCCGCTCTCCCTATTGCACTCAAAGGCCCAGGAACCTTGCCACGCCAAGGGAGTCGGCATCCCCAGCGCAATGGCCTGCTTTCAGGGCTTCCCTCCCGTCTGATAAACGTGCCGCTTGCTTCACAGCTGCCTCTCGATTTTAATGGGGTTTGGGAAAGAAAGACCAGCAAAGGAGGTGGCTCTGCTCCTCCCTTTGGATGTGTCCGCACTAGGTAGACGTTAGACCGTTCCTGTTTCACACAAATGGTGCGCAGGGAACACATCTCTGCAGAACAGAAGTGAGACGTGTGCATGGAAAGTGCCACCAAGTCGCCGCCAACTTATGGTGACCTCTCATTGGGGTTTTCAAGGCAAGAAACAATCAAAGGTGGTTTGCCCTTGCCTGCCTTTGTGTAGTGACCTTGGACTTCCTTGGTGGCCTCCCATCTGAATACTAACCAGGGACGACCCAGCTTAGCTTCCAAGATCTAACAAGGTTGGCCTAGCCGGGGCCATCCAGGTCAGGGCAAGCGGGACAATGCGAGGCTCTGGTTTCCTGTAAACTATACTGTTGAACATTCTGCGTAGTCCAAGATGGCATAAGAGGTGCGGTGCCCTGACCTAGATAGCCCAGGCTGGCCCAATCTTGCCAGATTGTGCAAGCTAAGCGAGTTCAGCCTGAGTTCAGTCAGTATTTGGATGGGAGACCACCGAGGCATACCAGGGCCGTGACGCAGAGACAGGCAATGGCAAACCCCCTCCAAACGTCTCTTGCCTTGAAAACCCCAAAGGGGGTCAGCTGTGACTTGGCGGCAAAAACAGACAAATAAAAAAAGAGGTCTGGTATACTCCTAGCACAACCAGCAGAACATGGCTCTTGAGTAAGCCCCATCGAGCAGATCTGCTTAAAAGGGTGGCTCTGGACATCTGCTAAACATTTAGCCCTTGGAATCAGTTGAATGTGGGCAGCAGAGACATGCCGCTGTGAAGGCCTTTGGTCCAATTTCGCAGCACGATGAGCAGCAATCCCAAGGGTTAAAGAGAGGACAGGTCCTCCCCACTTGCTTGGTTTCCAGGGACAAAACCGAAGCCCCCTTTGGACGTGCAGTTCTGAAACAACGAGAAACAAGAATCCTGGGGAAAGTGAAACAACCCCCCTCGTATAGCAGTGTGTGAACAATAAAATAATAGAACTCCTTGTCAGCCAAAAGATTGAAATATAAATTTGCAGAAAGGGACTCTATGATACAGAAGAGCATAATTGTAAATTTTCACAATACAGGAACAAAACATAAAGGAACCCCTTCAGAAGAACCATTCTGTGACAAAAATCAAAATCATGTGCTAATTTGCAGACTGTCAAGGTTCTTTTTTTTCTTTGTTCCTATTTTGTTCCTGAAATCCCTGGATCTTGGAGTCACAAATGGACATACCTATGGACCTGCAAAGAAAAAAAGAAGTCCACCATTTGCAGTCTATGCTGGGGTAGGGGTGGGGGGAGATCCAGGCATCAGGACGTGTGTGTGTGTGTGCTCCTCTCAGACAGCTCACTGATTTCCCAGAACAGGCTTCAATTTGAAGGACAGCCCAGTGAGGGAGCAACAAGATGGCCAGATCTGTCCTTACAGGATTTCGTTTTCATCCCTAGTAATTCCATCTTCCTGGAGGCCTCTGGGAACTGTAGTTTTGTGATGGGGTGATTAAGGAGCTAGAAATTCTGAGCATCTCACCAAGCTCCGATTCCCAGGGTGATGTAAGACACTGATGCACTGAAACATACGGCCCCGGGATTTCTCTTTACATAGGACCTTAATTTCATTCAATGAATCATCTCAGTCCAAGACCACCAGTCCAAGACCAAGCTGTGCAGTTCGGGCACAGCTTCAGAAGAGCCAGGTTAGAACTCACTCAAGGCCATTGATGGGTTGACCCCACCACCCCCACGTGCATCTTCCTAGAACCTAGCAAGCTTTGATGGCCAGTCACGCACAAGCAACAAGGAGGAGGGAGGGGTTATTCTGGCTGTCGGTTAAACTGCCTTTTGGGTCACAAATAATTTTCTATCAAAATTAGAACAAAATTTCAGGTGAAGGGCCATGCTCAGGCAAAACACCCATAGATATTCCTAGAGAAGTTAATGACAAAATTTATAAGAGTCAAGACATTTTGAGGGGGGTGGCATGGCTCAGTGGTAGAGCATCTGCATGGCATGCAGAAGGTCCCAGATAATACTTGATGTGAAAGACCTCAGACTGGATGCTAGAGAGCCGCTGCCAGTCTGAGTAGACAACAATGATGTTGGCGGCAGCGTAAGGCTTCATATGCAGACATATGTAAATATCTTATGTGCCGGTGAGTCCCAAAGACAGAGGGAGAGGCCTGGACACCTGCTATTTACAAAGTTTTCAAGTTTAATCATTTGGTGAAAAAAAACTGGCAAGGGGGGGAAATAAGCAATTTCTGTTGGAAATATCAATGTTTTTTCAAGTTCTATTTTGACAAAGTCAAGACAAGGACAAAAGGAACACTTGTTTATCAGTAGGGCCATTTGTAAGCAGTCTTGTCAATTCAATGTGCCCCCTTTTAACTGCTGGGGGGCTCTTTTGGGGGGGCAGATTCCTCTGAATAACTGGGAAGAATGATCGAAATGGCCCCTCCACACAACCCCCACCCCCCCACCTTGGAGCACTTTTGCAGCTCTTTTAAAATCTAAGCATTTCCATGTAACGGTGTGTGCATGAAACAGTCAATTCATCTTAATGAAAGAGAGACTGGACTGACGGGCCCCTGCCTGGCCAGGTGCCACTTTATTTTGTAAGTCAAGTAGCCCCACCACCACCACCCGAACACCCCAAGCGCATTCCTGAGCCTTCAACAGGACGGCAGCCTGTTGAGGAGGACACCGTGGCTGGCGGCTCCTCCAAGGAGGTTTCCCGGCTGCTGTAAGGCTTAAAAACCCTTTTTAAAAAACAAAAAATTCAAAAATGGGGGGAAACAGTGATGCTGGCCAGGAAAAACCTGGTGCAGCAATGCTGTTGCTGGAGGGGGCGCTCCCGAGCTGGAGGGGGTTTGGAAGCCGACTACCATCAGCTCCGCCCCTGGGAATGCCCCCACCACCACGCCAGCACCGCATTTCTCTTCCGGGAGAGACTGCAACACCGGAGGAGCTGCGTGTAGCTCCACAGCGCCCAGGCACCGAGGGAACTGCCCCCGCCCCCGCCGGCCACTTTCAGCCGCCCCCCTCAGGAGTGCACTGCTAGCATATTTGCGGGTGCACAGCCCATGGGCCATTGCAAAGTCAAGCTGGACCTGGACTCTCAGCCCAGGTGAAGAAGAAGAGGCCTTCTGCGACTGCCCGTCAAAGCCCTTCCTGGGCTGCCCTGACAAGCCCGCGTCCTGGAGGTCCCACCCTCTGTGGGATACTTAGTGGAGGTGATGTAACCTGGAGCACTTTGGGGAAGGCTGGCTGCTTTCAGGAAAGGAAAACACTTCTCGTTTTTCGTTTAAAGTCTTTGAAGGCTCCTCTTTGCAGCTCAGAAAAGGGGCCGGCCTTTCCAGAGAAGAGGGGGTGAGGACTCAGTGGCCCCTCGGTTCATGCCACCCCCTCAGGCTGCTTCCAACAAGAGGCTTTTTTCACCTTGTGATTGATTTACTGTTAGTTATAATCTGTTCTTTCTTTGGAAGTTCAGAGGGAGCTACATGAAGCTTCCACTTTGCTTCCAAACCCAAAGCGCAGACCTGACGGTTAGCAGCAGCAGCTACATCCCTTTTCCTGTAGAAGTTCCAAAACCAACTGAGTCTGCTTGTGTGGACAACAACACACGGGTCTTGTACAAGGAACACTCAGCCACAGCGGGATATCAAAGGTCACATTTTTATGAGCCGATGCAAATCCTGGCCCAGTGTTAAGTACTTTGGTAACACGCGGTCGACTTAGAGATGTTCTTCATTCCAACCGAGAGCCTAATCCTTACTTATTTACTTCATTTTTACTCCACCTTTCTCCCCAATCGGGACCCAAAGATGCCTCTACAAGCCCTCCATTTTCTCCTCAAACAACCCTGTGAGGTTGATCAGGCTGAGAGCGTGTGTGACGGGCCCACGGTCATCTGGCAAGTTTCCATCTCAGAGCAGAGACTCAAATCTGGGTCTCCCATATCCTAGGCCTGACACTCTAACTGCTACTCTACACTGGTTTACGTCCCCCTATATGCCCGCTGAGAACATCGGGGAGCTACAACCTGGGTTTGCAGTGGTTCTTTCTGAAAAGAGAGTTTATGAAATGGTCATAAAGTTGGCTCTTCTTCTTTAAGAAGGAACACACAGAAGTGAATCCCATTTCATTCACGAAACGTGTCTAGAATTGCAACCCTGAGTTCGGACAGAAACGGGAAGCGTCTCCACAGAACGCCAAATCCATCGCCAAGGGACTCTGCTCGGAGGTTCGTCGAGCTCCGCGGGCTTCCAATGGCGCGACCTCCAGGTAAGAGGCGGCTCTCAGCCCGGCCCGGGTCGCGGCGTCCAGGCAGAGATCGCAGAGAGCCCCCCGCCGCCCGGGTCAGGGACCAGAGACGAGAAGCCAGCAGACGGCTCCGCTGGGGGCGTCGAGAGAGAGAGAAGCCGCGGCGGGGCCCGCCGGCAGCCCCGGAAGCCCACCCAGGGGGGCCCGGCGAGGCCTCCGCTCCGCTCCGCCCGGGCGCCGGCATTCCCTGCCCGCTCAGCAAGAGCCCGGCGAGCGGGAGGGAGAGGGAGAGGGAGAGGGGGAGGGGGAGGCCACCGCCGCGGCCGCCTCTTAGCGCTGCCCGCGACCCCCCCCCCGCGCGCCCAGCCCCGCTGCAGCCGCCCTTCGAGCGCCGGCCCGGCGGCCAGGGGGCGCCCCGGAGGGGGCGGCCCAGTCCGGCGGCGCGGCCCCAGGCGAAAGCCCCCCCGCCCCCCCCGGGGCCGGGCCTACCTGCTTGCGGAGGGCCTCGAAGGCGGCGCTGATGGTGTGCACGCGGGTCCGCTCGCGGGCGTTGGCCAGCAGGCGCCGGGTCTGCTGCAGCGCTTTCCCCTCCGCGCGCCCCCCGCCGCCCCCCGCCTCGGGCAGCCGCCGCCGCGGCGACGGGCAGGGCTGGGGGCGGGGGGGCAGCGCGTAGGCGGCGGCGGCGTTGGCGGCGGGGGGCAAGGGCAAGGGCGGCGGGCCGGGCGCGGCCGGGCAAGCCCGCCGGCCTTCGTGCGGGGCCCCGTCCGGGCGGCCCCGCGCCTCGCCCTCCGCGCCGGGGGCCCCTCCGCCGCCGGCCCCCGCCGCCCGCTCCCGGGGCTCGCCTCGCCGCAGCCGCCCGCAGCCGCGCAGGGCTCGGCGGGCCGCCTCCGGGCTGGGGCGCCGCAGCTTCCCGGCGCCGCGCAGCTGCTCGTGCAAACAGAGGCGCCGCCACGACGCCCCCGACGCCGCCTCGCCGCGCAGCTGCAGGCTCTTCATGCCGCCCGAGGGCAGGCAGCAGCCCGACGACGAGGACGAGGAGGAGGACGAGGAGGAGGACGAAGAGCGCCGGGTCATCTGCAGCGCCCGACGGCCGCCCGACGGCTGGAGCGCCCCGGGAGGCG
Organism: Euleptes europaea; assembly: GCF_029931775.1. Taxonomy (NCBI): domain Eukaryota; kingdom Metazoa; phylum Chordata; class Lepidosauria; order Squamata; family Sphaerodactylidae; genus Euleptes; species Euleptes europaea. The sequence continues at coordinate 296,472 of NC_079327.1, forward strand.
GCGCCGCCGCCAGCGCCCCATCTGGCTCCCCAGGCCGGCCGGAGCGCGCCCGGCAGCCGCCGCTGGCCAGCGACTCCCAGCGCTTCTGCGGCCGCCGCCGCCGCCCCCCCCCCCCCCGCAGCAGCTGGCCGCCCGGCCCGCCGGCCAAGCGCCGCCTCCGCCCCCTCCCGGCCCGGCCCGGCCCGGCCCGGCGGCTCCACGCGGCAGGCAGAGGCGCGCCTTCAGCTCGGCGGGGCGGGCAGGGGCAGGAAGCGCCCCGCAGCGAGAAGAGCCGCTCCTCCGCCTCGCCGCCCCGCCAGAAGCAGCGGGCAGCAGCTGCCGCCGCCTTCCTGGAAACCCCCGCCCCCAGCCGGCCACCTGGGGAGCCCCTTTCTGCTCCCCCCCGATACAGACGCCGGGGGTCCTCTTCTCCCCCAGAGGGGGAAGGGGCGGAGGGGGGGCGAGAGCCCCAGCTGGGAGCCCCCCCCCCCCCACTTGAGCTGCGCCTGCCGCCGGAGGGCCTGCCCTTTGCTGCCTGGGAAGAAGCGGGGCCCGCCGCTGCCTGCTTGGGGCCCCACCGGAGCCCCACAGATGGCACCAGGCAGCCGGGGAGAGAGGGCTCAGCGGCAAGCAGTGGCCGAAGCTCTGCCAGAGGGCGCTTGCCCCAAAGTCCTGCGCCCAGGGCAGGTCTCGCCCTGGGTGTTAAGTCTGCATGGGCAGGAGTTCAATGCAACCAACGTTTATTGTAGGGTAGAACAGAACGGGGGATACATTGGGAATGGTCCTGCTTATATCCCCCCCTGGCCGCCTGTGTCCGCTCCCCCCCCTGATCCGTGATAGAGGGGGAACAACCTTCCCGTGCCCAATGGCGCGCGCTGCCTTAGGGCCAATAGCACGGACCGGTTTCGGCCAATGGGGCGAGCAGGGCTAGGAGCCTTTGCCCAGGACTCAAGCTCCTAGGATTTCCCTCTGCTTACCTTCTAACACATACATAACACCCCTCCCCCCTAAGTCCAGACAATGCTCGAGCATACAAAGTCCTTGAGATAGGCCGGTCTTGTTCGGACCCATTGCAACCAGCGGGGAGCGGGGACAGGAGTTGCTGGAGCTGGGGGCATCCATAGATCCAGGATTACGCCGCTGCTCGTGCCCGAGGTGGCGGTTGCTTCCCCCGCCTGAGCATCGGTGAATGCGGTCCATGAGGCTGTTGGTGACTCACCTATCAGCTCAGGGTCCGCTGCTCCGGCGACCTCCGGGTCCGCAATGCTGGGGAGCACTGGAGTCACCGTGGCAGGGTTGAGGTCAGCCAGGCAGCGGCCTTCCGGGGTGGCGACCCGGTATGGTACCGGGCCGGTTGCTTCCTGGACCGTGGCCGGGATCCATGCCGGCCCGGCCCCGTAGTTCCGGGCATAGACGGGGTCTTCCTGCTCGACGACCCTCGGGGCGGCTGTAGGTGCCTCTCGGCTGGTTTTATCGGGTGTGAGGTCTGGATGTAGGCGGTCGAGCAGCGTCTTAGGTCGGCGACCCATCAGGAGCTCGGCAGGGCTCTTCCCGGTCACGGAGCTTGGGGTGACGTGCTGGGCTAGTAAAAAGTCCACCAGGCTTGTGTCCCGGTCTCCTTGGGCGAGTCGCCGCAGGGCTTCTTTTGTCGTCCGGACCATCCGCTCAGCCTGGCCGTTGGTGGATGGGTGGAAAGGCGCCGAGGTCACGTGGCGAATCAAGTTCCTTGCCATAAAGTCCTGGAATTCGGCCGACGTGAATTGTGCCCCGTTGTCCGAGACCACCGTGTCCGGCAGGCCGTGGGTCGCGAAAAGGCGGCGCAGCTCCCGGACAACCCCGCGCGCCGTCATGGATGGGACGGTGACTACCTCCAACCATTTAAAGTAGGAGTCGACTACGACCAAGAAAGTCTTACCCTGAAAGGGGCCCGCAAAATCAATATGTATGCAGGACCAGGGAGTGCGGGTCGATTCCCAGCATTGAGTCGGGGCCTGTGGCATTTCCGGTCGGGACTCCTGGCAGGGTCGGCACCGGCTGACCCACTCTTCAACAGCGGCATCGATGCCTGGCCACCAGACGTAGCTCCTGGCTAGCACCTTCATCCGCGGGTGGCAGGCATGCAGGGCCTCCAGGACCCGGTGTCGGAGCCAGGAGGTGGCTCACGACTGGCACGGGGTAGGCATGGCTCTGCAGTGCCCTATTGATAGTGCACTTATAGTCTGCGCAGATCCGGACCTCCCCGTTCGCCTTCAGCGGCATGACAATCGGAGTCTCCCAGCGGGCGTTGGGGACAGGCTCCAGGACACCCTGTGCGACGAGGCGGTCGAGTTCACCGTCGATCCGGGCCTTGAGCACGAAGGGAACCCGGCGGGGCTTGAGACGGATGGGGGCGGCAGCGGGGTCGATCTGCAGGTGCACTGGAGCACCCTTGTAGCGGCCCAGCGGGCCCTGCCAGACGTCCGCGAATTCAGCCCAGACTGCGTCGAGTTGAGTCTGCTCGATGCAGTGGATGCCGGCGATGTGGAGCCCCAGAGCCGGGAATCACTCGAGACCCAGGAGACTGGTGCAGGGGCCGTCGACCACAACCAGGCGCAGGTGGCCAGAACGCCCCTGGAACTGCATGTTCACGTAGGCCACCCCGCGGACCGGAACCTGACAGTGCTGGTAGTCCGCGATGGTGATGCCCGTCGGCTGAAGCTTGGGAAGGCGTGTGCGGCTCCCGAGGGCGCAGAAAGTGTCCGATGAGATGATGGAGAGGGTCAAGCCCAAGTCGACCTCCATCTTGCATGGGGTGCCCTCGATCAACAGCGAGATGAACACCTTCTCCATGCCGTGGACCTTGTGGAGTTACAGGAGGCTTTGGACATGGTGGTGGCTGCGGCGCGGGGGAGACAAGTCGCCATCGGCCATTTCGTGGACGGGCTGAGTGGCGCCATCTTGCCTGGCCGGGCGACCCTTCTTAGCAGAGCGGCAGGCCTTGGCAATGTGGCCTACTCGCCCGCAGTTCTGGCAATCGGCATCCCGGAACCGGCATGTGCGGCGGTCGTGGCAGTCGCCGCAGCTGGCGCACGGGCGGGACACGTGGACTCGCGACCTGTGCCCCGGGAGGACCCCTTCTCGCTCAGCTTGTGGGCCTCGTCCTCGTCACTGGAGGTCACATCGCTGGCCCTCCCGTGGTGGATGGGAGCCGGTGCTTGAGGCGGCGGCACGGGGGCACGGTCACCCAAACGACCAGACCGTGAAGTGGATTTGGCCGCAGTGGCTTCCTCGATGGCCGTGGCCAACTTAAGGTCCTTCTTGGCTACGAGCCGGCGGCGCACCTTCCAGCTCTTCAGGCCGAACACGAAACGGTCACACAGTCAGTCGTCGAGATCCGGGAAGTCGCAGGAACGAGCGGCAGTGTGGAACACGGTGATGTACCTGGAGGCGGACTCCCCGGCTTCCTGGTCCCGCAGGTGGAATGCCAGGCAGCGGGCGGCCCGAGTTGGCTGGGGGCTGAAATGATTCCCCAGCGCGGTTATGATGGCGGGAAAAGGCATCGCGCTCAGTTCAGCGGGGGCCAGCAGGGTCTGGGCGAGCTCGAAAGTCTGTGGCCCGCACAAACTGAGGAAAGTGGAGCGCTTCTTCCCGGCGTCAGTGATGTCATTGGCATCCAAGTAGAAAGCTGTGCGGTTCGCGTAGCTCTTACAGGCGCCATGGCAGGAAATGTCGAACACTTCCACGGAGCCACGGCCGGCCATTGTGTGCGTGGCTGTCTCCCTCAAGAATCCAAGCGAAGTAGCAATCGGGCCGGGCTGCAAACCGGACACAGCAAGGTCGCGGAGAGAGGCGAGAGCTGCGGGCCAACTGGCGTGTGATTCAGCGAGGGCGGACCAGGCTGCCTACTGGCCACTGTGGAATGGCGGAACGAGAGTGATTTCAGTAGGTCAGCCGGCCGCTTTCCAGACCTTCGTCGCCACTGTTAAGTCTGCGTGGGCAGGATTCAAGAGGTCGGAGACGGAGTTCAATGCAACCAACGTTTATTGTAGGGTAGAACAGAACTGGGGATACATTGGGAATGGTCCTGCTTATATGCCCCCCTGGCCGCCTGTGGCCGCTCCCCCCTGATCCATGATGGGGGGAACAACCTTCCCGTGCCCAATGGCGTGCGCTGGCTTAGGGCCAATAGCGCGGCCCTGTTTCAGCCAATGGGGCGAGCAGGGCTAGGAGCCTTTGCCCAGGACTCAAGCTCCTAGGATTTCCCCGTGCTTACCTTCTAACACATACATAACACTGGGTCCAGGTCCTGCCAGGGGCCAGTGGGCCCTCCCTTCCTGGGCCAGGCCAGGCTGTGGTCCAGCTCCTGCCAGTGGTGGCAGCAAAGGGAGGGGCCTTGGGGACCACACGTGACCTTCAGGTCAAGAGCAGGGGTTGCCCTGCATGCCACTGCTCTGGGCCACTGGAGAGGCCAGCTCTCTTAGCACATGAAGTCCTGGAAGGCCAAGACGGGCTTGCTGGCACCGGCCGACCAGGACTCAGGACAAAAGCGGTGGGGCTCCCTCCGGGCACTTCTGCCGGCCACTTCCCCCCCTGCTGCTGGCCATCAGGCCAGCCATTGGCAGCAGTGGGAACTTGGGGTGCAGATGGGAGGACCAGGCCGAGGGGGTCGGGAGGGACTACCTTGCAGGGGCTGGTGAGTTGCCTGAGATGGACGCTTGGAGCAGCCGGGCCGGGAAAGAGACTTGGCTGATCTCTTGTGGCACAGGAGCTTCTGTCATGCCCTTCTACCCACGTGCTGAAGGAGCGCGTGTCTTTTACCTGGAAGGCAGAGGAGTTGAGCCTCCTGAAAGCCAGTTCGCGCCACCGTACAACTGGCCTTTGAGAGTGAGTGAGCGGAGTGGCAAAACCGCTATGTCCCATCCTCATGCAGTCTCTCTGGCAGGGATAGGAAGAAGGGGGACCTTCCTCTCTCTCTCTCCCTGCCCCCATTCAGATTAAAAAGGTGTGGTGTGGCTCTCGTGAGTCTTGTTTCATTCTTTACTGGGAAGGATGGGGCTAAAAGTCATATCTCCGTTCCCAGGAGCACCACTAGGAAAGGGCAACCACAGCTCTTGAGGTTCTTCTGAGCTTGTGACAACATGGGGTGTAGAAGAGGTCTTCTGCTGCCTTGGGGAAGTGACTTGGAGAAAGTGCAGAATGTCCTGTGAGAAATCCCCAGCGCCCCCCCCCCCTTCCATCACGGGTATCTTGTCTTCAAGGTTCTTCAAAGAAAAGAAATGGTTGAAGTCTGTGGCAGAGGGTGCCGCCGGCGGCAGCTGCGGTGGTGGAGACTTTCTCTCCCGGAGCTCTCAGGCATTCAGGCTCTCTGTGGAGAGGTGGCGGCCTACACATTTTCTAAATGAAAAGGAAAAAGCATTTTCAGTTGTTCCAATATGGACCCATGTCTTTCAGAAGCATTTCCCTTCTTTTACAGGCTGTGAGGGATCTTTTTAATAAGCAAGAAAATTGACAACCACCACACACCCCAAAATAAAATAAAAACCTGGAGGCCTCCAGTTGCTTCCAGGCATTTTGCCAGTGACTGAGCGACCTGCGCCTTCCCCTCCGGTATTACATTCCACGGTGGCAGGATGGGGGGGAGGGCGTGCCCGCCGCTTGGCTCACCCCCCTTCAAAGCAAACATTCCAAGTTGGCACCATTACCTTGTTTTTCTGAGGAATCCATTCACGTTTCCCTAAAATGTTCACCTCTTTTAGTTTGGTGGTGGAATTGTGAGTGGAAACCATGGGGAATTGCTGCCTCACATGTGAGATCCCCCCCCCTTTCTTGCCCTAAATTATAGATTCTAAAATGGTTTGGGATGTCTCTGACTGACAGTCTGCTTGTCATTCACCAATTATTGTTCCTTAAAGGTAATCATTTAATATCGTCATCCTATTTGCAATACATGCACTGGGTAAAAAGTAGTACGATTTTAAGCATTGGTGAGGGCAGATGAAATCTGAGTGTTGAAAGAAGAGTGTTTTACACTTGAAATAAGATGAAATAAGTGTTTTACACTTCTCCGGTGAGCAGACTGATTCCCCCCCTCATTGGACAAATAACACTATTTAAAAATAATTTGGATTTAAATCCTGTGGCATCTTGTTTTGTTTGAGGTGAGTATACACATCCCTTTATTTTTTCACACCATGGAAAGAATGTCTTTTGAGTACACGGAGTTCTGCCCCCCACCCACCCCCACCCCGGCCGGGAGTGAAGAGGGCGGCTCTTGGCTCTGTCGGCTGTGTGGTCTCATGAGCAGAACGGAGCCTGGAAGGGAGCCATCATCCGCTGCTGGCCAGAGACGGCCAGGACAGTGGGTCCCAACAGGAGGAGAAGGAAGGGCTTGTTTTTAATGGGCTCCTTCTTTTGTATTGTCTCCGTTGTGAGCTGCCTGGAGAAGGTCTCTAGAGAGGCAGCATCAGCGTTTTCGCACATAAACAAATAGATGGTGAGAGTGTAAAAATGAAGGGACAACAAGAGCCTTTGGCCCGAACTGCAGCTTGGTCAAAAGTACAAAATGTAATTATTATCCCTGATTAAATCAATATTCGGAGTGTTTTCAGTTTGGAATAACTGAACATGTAATGTTTTCAATATCATAAATGAAAACCCCTAGAATCAGAGGCATGTAGTTCAGTTCTAACTATATTTACTCTGAAGTAAATCCCCACTGAGTTCAATGGGGCTTATGCACAACTGACTATTTTGGATTGCTCCCATGGAAACTGAGGGCCAAAATACAGATTACATGCAACAGAAATCAGGTCATAGGTGCCCAACCTGATTCCAGTGTTTTAAAATAGGAACCAATCAAGAACAGGAAACAAATGTGCACAAAAGAGATAAAAGACGGTGCCCCAAACACATTTTGGCGCAAGGCCTCCATCAGTGGCACATGGCCATAATTAGCATAGCTATATCACTCACACACCACGAAAAAAAAAATCACAAGGACCAGTAAGATAAGCTAATTAAAACTTGCCAAAAAAAAAAAAAAAAGAACATTAAAACCATAAAACCTCAAGAATGCTATGCCTTTCTCCCCGTGCTTTTTTGCCCTGGTATAGATGGTTGGTTTAGACAGCAGAGGCGATGGGGTGGGTTCCAAATGGCCCACGGCCACTCCTTTTTCTGCGTGCCCAGTTGGTTAGGTGAATGTTTTGCATTGTGTGAGGCGTGTGTGTGGATGCCAGCCCTGCCTCCTGCTATTGCGAGAGTGGGTACTTCCCAAAGTGGGGGGGGGGGTGCTGATGTCATATTCCCATCTTCACCCTTGGTGTGATGTGAACCCTCCCCCATCCCATTTCCCACATCAGTCCTTTTCCTGGGTGAGGTGATAGAGAGATCTTCTGTGAATGTTTCATTGTGTATTTTCGTGTTGCTTCTCTTGCTTCCTCTGCCCCCCCTTGCCTTGCAAAAAGGGTCCTTCAAGGGGCATTCTTTACCACCCCAGGACCAGAGCATCACTGAGGCAGGTGGTGCCATTCTGCCCGGCTTACTGTCTTCCCTGAGGATCAAAATGCACATGATGGTCTGGTCACAGGTGTCCAGCCCAACCCTCAGCCACACGTGCACAGAGGGACTCATCTCCGTCGTTCTGTGCAGCTCCAGAGGCTGTAAGGGGGAAGGGTGGGGGCTCAGGCTTCCCTCCCACACCACTTGTGCCAGTGGAAACGGCTGCAGGGAGGGCTGCTGGCCCCTTCCTCTGCCCCCCCCTTGACCTGGGATGAATACCTGGAGCCTGAGGAAGGGTCAAACAGCTCCCCCGAGGCCATTTGCAGTGGCAAAAACTGGGCAGGGGGGAAGCCTGAAGCCCCCTCCTACAGTGAAGCTGCAATTCAAGACCTGCATGTAGTTCGCTAAGGAGCCCCAGGTGCTGCTGAGCAGGGGGCACCCTCACACCCCATTATCACTTGGGATGAGCTGCTCATGGGGATTGCCCACCCCAACACCAATCATTTTACCCGGCACATCCTCACGTAGCCATCCCTTCTTGGGATTCACGAGGTGAGTTACTGAGGCCTGCTGTGATTGGCCCCAGAAACCTTTGTGCTCCATGCTCAGTCCCTAAAAGCAGCCTCCGTGGTTAATCACACCACTAGACAGCAGGAGAAGTCGTGAACCCAGCGTAGCCCGCCTACCCTCTTTGTTAGGTCACGTATGTGCCTAGGTTGGAGGGAGCACCCCCTCAGCACCCTGCCAGGGCGAGTTCCATTCTGAACACAGCTGAGGGCAGCAAGAAGCAGGGTGTGGGAACCAATCCCTGTTTGATAGATCTAAAAGGCAGGCGTGTTACATCTTCTGCAGCCCAAATAATCATGAATCTAGCGGCATCTCATCTGTATCTGAAGAAGGGAGCTCTCTCTAGACCACAAAACCCTATGTTGGAATTCAGTTGTTCTGGCACTTAAGAGGCAACTAGACGTCTATTTGATTAAATTTCACCACACCTTTCACCACACCTCATGTTGTGCCGGTGCTTATTGCAGGACCTGGGCTGATTGGGCTTGGGATGCCAGCCAAGTCCTGCTCTTCCCTGGCCCCATGCTCCTGGCACCACCCGTTTCTGGTGTTGTCGTTGCTGGAGATTCACCAGCATATTCATCAGACAGGCTATCGTAGTTTGGTCACATTCTGAGAAGACAGGAGTCACTAGAAAACAACAGTACTGCTAGGGAAAGTGGAAGGCAGCAGGGAAAGAGGAAGGCCCAACATGAGATGGATCAGGATGGACTCCCTCAAGGAAGCCACGGCCATCAGTTTGCAAGACCTGAGCAAGGCTGTTAACAAGAGGATATTCTTTCTGGAAGACATTGATTCATAGGGCGCCATAGGTTGGAAGTGACTTGATGGAACTTAACACACACACACACACACACACACACACACACAACATATCTCAGTGTTGTGCTGGGAGAGGAGTTCAGTTGCCATCCTAAGCAGTTTCCAGAATGGCTTTAGGGTTGCACTCTCAGCTACTGTCCTGTGGATGGGGGAGAAGAAAATGGGAGACACGTGACTCTGGCCAGAAGCCAGGAGGTTTGTTGCATAGAATCATAAAAGAGTTGGAAGGGACCACCAGGGTCATCTAGTCCAACCCCCTGCACTATGCAGGAAATTCACAACTACCTCCCCCCACACACACCCAGTGACCCCCTACGCCATGCCCTGAAGATGGCCAAGGTACCCTCCCTCTCATAAACTGCCTAGGGTCATAGAATCAGCATTGCTGACAGATGGCATTCAACTGAATGCCAGAGCCCGAAGACAGGAGAACGGATTACTTGGTAGCTTCTGTGGGGGCGGAGGGGGAGAGTGTGGACTCATTCAGAGTTTTTTCCCCAGATTATATTTTACCGAGTGAGTAAAGATTATATACCATCTATCTCAGGTCTTTAGTGCAATGGGTTTAGAAGCAGAGTTGCATGGCTGGTCTGCTTAGGGTGGCACCATTAGAAAGCTTTAGGGTGAAAACGCCACAGTCGCTTTAGCCTCCTTAATTCCCTGTTTCAGCCAGGATTCAGCCAGGATCCAACGCATGTGTTTTGCCCAACGTGTGTTCGATCCTGGCTGAATCCTGGCTGAAACAGGGAATAAAGGAGGCTAAAGCGACAGTGGTGTTTTCGCCCTTTGACTGGGAACAGAAATCTCTTCCACTTCACCGTTCTTTTTCACCACAGTTTGTAATGTTATCATTATTATTTTCCCCTTAGAGTCTCCAGAACCTAATTTTTTAAAGCCAGAATTTGTGTGTTTAAATATATGAAAAGGATGCCTCAAACATCAGCGCCCAGCACAGACTCAGAGCGAATCTCACCCTTTTTGTTAGCCACCTTTCTACCTTATAGGAACTCAAGGCAGCTTACTATGTGAATAACAAAATACAGTACAATGTATGCAGTGAAACAGAGTAGTAAGGATGGACTACAAAATCAAAGGACAATGAGATTGTATTTGAGGGACATCAGGTATTTATTTTCAGACAGCTATCAAAATGAAAAACATATTACGCTGCCACCGCCCTAGAGAAGGTCTCTATAGCTGAGGTGGGCGTCAGAAACGTTCTCTAGTGCCATCTAGTGCTCCAAGACCACTGAGTCACCAGAGTTTTTCCTATCTGCACCCTTAGCCTGGGGCATTTGCAGTGCCTGTCAGCACCACAAGGACTTTGATGGGCCTCACTGACAGCAGACCTCTGAAATCGATGCTGTTGATGCTTCAGATACTGTTCTGGCTTTGATAGCAAGGACCTGAAGCAATCAAAAGGTTCTTTAGAAACAAGTCACTGGAGCACCGTCTCCTATCCCCGTCTCTTCCTCTTTGCACTACATGTTCAAGTTAATTTTATTGCATTGGGCCAAATTTTTTTTTTTAAAAAAAAAAACCCCTATAAAACTGGGTTGCAGTCAAGCATTGTTAAAAGATACATTTTGTGCTCATTGCGTTTGCTCATCTCAGTTCTTTGGAATTCTTCCCCCACATTGCTTGTCTGCTTATATCTATTTCTTGACAACTCCTCATTTCTTAAGAGTGTTTTTTTCTTGCTAAACTAAAGCTAGCTCTTCTATGGTTATGTAAGGTAGATACACGAACCTACCATATTCGGAAAGAACCTGCCCGTGTTTTTCTGGTTTTATTGATTCTCTAGCACACATGCTCCTGGAACGTCGTTCATATGAGGATCTAAGATCAAGATAGATTATTCCTCTTATAACAGATTGGACTAGTACCTCTGTGTCTGAGTTAATACCCTATTTCTTAAGTGACTGTGATCTAAGTTTACATTGGCAGTGGCATACTTTATCTCAATCCTTATATCTTTTAAACAATAGATTTAGAATTATGCTGCTCATGATTTATGAATCAAGGAGCTTCTAAGAGAAAGGAAAGGAAAAGTTGAATTTTAGTAACAATTTAAATCTCAAGGGGTGTGTTTCTCTAATCCTTAGGATCTTGACAGAATACTATATGTATTACATTTTTTAAAAAATTGACGTTCAGAGTTGTCTGGAATCTGACTGAAAATATAGTGACAGAAAAAAAATGTTCATGGCTTGGAACCACCTCCGAGACCAGGAGCTGGGTGAGTCCGCCGCCAACTACCTCGCCGCCCTATGCCAGACGGCCCAGTTTTGCGAGTTCCCGAACCTCAACGATGCCCTGCTCGACCGGTTCATCTTCGGCCTCAGGAACGAGAAGGTGCGCCGCCGTCTCATCGCCAGAAAGAACATCACCCACTCAACGGCCATCGAGGAGGCTGCCGCTGCTGAGGCCTCCACCAGAGCCAACCGGGGGGCCACCCGGGGCACTGCACCTCCTCCACCGCCGCCAGCGACCGTCCACTACAGGAGCACCAGCGACAAGGAAGCGAGGCTGAGACCTACAAAATGGCCGTCCAGGGGCACTGGTCACGGGGCCCAACGGCTCACCCATGCGGCAGCTGCAGGGACCAGCACGACCATCGCACGTGCCGCTTTCGCAACGCCGTCTGCCGTGGATGCGGCCAAAGCGGCCACATCACTAAAGTCTGCTGCTCTGCCAAGAAGGGTCAGTTGGCGGCCCCAGGAAAGAAAGACAGAGCCGCCCAGCCTGTCCACAAGCTCACCACCGAGGGCCGCACCATGTCCTGCCGTTGCCACCACAACGACCTGCTGCACAGCATCGAGCTTCACAAGGTCCACGGCGCCCGGAATGTCTCCATCACCGTCTCCATCGAGGGTGCCCCGTGTGTTATGGAGGTCAACTCCGGGTCTGCGCTCTCAATTGTCTCGGTGGACACCTATCGTGCCTTGGCCGCCCGAACGACCCTTCCCAAGCTGCAGCCGTCAGAGATCGCCATCTCCAACTATCAGCGCCGCCGGGTGCTGGTTCAGGACGTCGCCTTCATGACCATCCACCACAAGCACTTCGAGAGCTGCCTACGCCTTGTTGTCGTGGAGGGTCCTCGTGCTAGCCTCCTGGGACTTGAGTGGTTCCCCGCACTGGGTATCCACCTCATGGGTGTAAACCACATCGACCAGGCACAGCTCAATGCCGTCTGGACCGAATTCGAGGATGTTTGGAGAGGCTTGCTGGGGTACTATAAAGGCCCTCCCGTCCGCCTGCTCATTGACCCCGCCGCCACCCCCACCTGCCTCAAGCCCCGCCGCGTCCCCTTCACCTTGAAAGACAGGATCGATGCCGAGTTGGACCACCTTGTCTCCCAGGGCATCCTGGAACTGGTCCCGAGCACACGATGGGAGACCCCGATCGTCACACCGCTGAAACCCAACGGTGATGTCCGGATCTGTGCGGACTGTAAGTGCACCATTAACAAGGCACTTCAGAGTCACGCATACCCAATTCTTATATCCTTTAAACAATAGATTTAGGATTATGCTGCCTGTGGTGAGCCACCTCCTGGTGTCCCTCGCCGGCGGCCGGGTGTTCGCTAAGCTCGACCTGGCGCAAGCATATCAACAGCTGCCCATCGACACCGACTCAGCGGACACCCAGACGATCGTCATCCACCGGGGCACCTTCAGGGTGAAACGACTGCAGTTCAGGGTCAACACGGCGCACGGCATCTTCCAAAACCTCATGGAGGATCTCCTAAAGGGCCTTCCTGGTGTCGTCCCATATTTTGACGACATCCTGATCGCGGCCGCCTCCGAAGGGGACCGCCTCAAACGAGTCCGTGGGGTGTTCTGCAGGTTCCGGGACGCCGGCCTCACCATGAAGCGGGAGAAGTGCCAGCTCAGCCTTCCTCAGGTGGAGTTCCTGGGCTACCTGATAGACGCTGACGGCATCCACCCAACCCTGGCCAAATTTGCGGCCATCCACGGCGCCCCACCTCCCCAGTGCAAGCAGGAGCTCCAGGCGTTCTTGGGACTATTGAACTTTTACCACGCCTTCCTACCCAACAAGGCATCGGTTGCAAAGCCCCTCCACCGCCTGCTCGACAAGGCCACTCCGTGGTCATGGCGAAAGCCGCACAAAGAACTTTCGAGGCCGCCAAGGGCCTTCTGTCCTCGTCCAGTATGCTCGTTCACTTCGATGAGTGACTGCCGGTGGTCCTCACATGCAATGCCTCCCCCTATGGCATCGGCGCAGTCTTGCACCACCAGATGCCAGACAGGCAGGAGGCCCCGATTGCATTTTATTCCCGGACTCCCACCGAGCGCAACTACGCCCAGATAGACCAGGAGGCCCTCGCCGTCGTGGCCGGGGTTAAAAAGTTCCATGACTACGTCTACGGCCGCCCCTTCGAGATCGTCACTGATCACAAGACGCTGCTGGGCCTCTTCATCCCAAACCGACAAACGCCACAGATTCTGTCACCCCGGATGCTCCGCTGGTCTATTTTCCTGAATGCATATGACTTTCACCTATTGCATCGGCCAGAGAAGTCCATCGACCACGCAGATGCCCTCAGCCGCCTGCCGCTCGAGGGGTCTGACCCCAACCCTGCCCCGGCTTACAACGTGATGTTCTTTGAGTCTCTGCCGGAGCCACCCCTGCAAGCCTCGGATTTCGCCGCCATTACTGCGAAGGATTGCACCCTCGCCCGTGTCCTCAACTGGGTGGGGAAGGGTTGGCCGGCGGCTCAGCCCGGGGAGGAGTTCACACCATTTGTGAGCCAGCAGCATGAACTCTCACTGCACAAAGGGTGCCTGCTGTGGGGAAGCTGCGTCGTCATACCGGCCAAACTGCGCTCATGAATACTGGAGGCACTGCACGCCAGCCACCCAGGCATCGTCTGCATGAAGGCGCTGGCACGCAGCTATGTTTGGTGGCTGGGCATCGATGCTGCAATAGAGGAATGGGTGAGCCGTTGCCAGCCCTGCCAGGAGTCCCAGCCCGAGATGCCACGCGCCCAGGTCTAGCGGTGGGAATCCACACACGCCCCCTGGTCCCGTCTACACATCGATTTTGCAGGACCATTCCAAGGCAAGACTTTCCTGGTCGTTGTGGATGCTTACTCGAAATGGCTGGAAGTCGTAGCCGTGACATCCCTGACCTTGCGGACCGTCATCTGGGAGCTGCGCCGGCTCTTCGCCACCCACGGCCTGCTGGACACCATCGTCTCCGACAACGGGCCACAGTTCACGTCTGCCGAGTTCCAGGAATTCATGGCGAGGAATCTGATCCGCCATGTAACTTCGGCACCCTTCCACCCCTCTACCAACGGCCAAGCGGAGCGCATGGTCCGCACAACAAAGGACGTGTTGCATCGCATCATTCATGGGGACTGGGATGTGTGGCTAGCCAACTTCTTGCTAAACCAGCACATCATCCCCCACTCCACCCCACGGAACTCCTGATGGGTCACCGGCCGAAAATACTTCTCGACCGCCTACACCCTGACTTCACGCCAGAGAAGCCCTGCCAACTCAGCCCCGCAGCTCTGAGAATGGTAGAGCAAGAAAACCCGGTCTACGCCAGGAACTATGGCACGGGCCCAGCCTGGATCCCAGCCATGGTCCAGGAAGCAACAGGGCCGGTCTCCTACCGGGTCGCCACTCCGGACGGGCGAGTCCTGTGGCGACACATCAACCAGCTGCGCCGCTGCCCGGCTGACTTGCCCAACCACGCAGCCGCCCCGGAACCGGCTTTGGAAACCAGCACCGCAGATCCCGTGCTCACAGAAGCAACGGAGTCCACAGCACCCAACTGGCCGATACCGCTGAACGAGGCTGCGCCGCCTGGAGACGGAGTGGAGGACAACCTCCCCGCCCCCGAGCAACAGGGCAGCCCCGCAGCCGCCGAGCAGTCAGAAACCCCCGTTCCTGCACCTCGCCGCTCCCAGCGCGCTAGATCGTGACCCAGCCACCTTAAGGACTATGTGTGCTCATGAGTGTCAAGACTAAGGGGGGAGGGGTGTTGTGTATGTACATAGTTGGCAGACAGGCAGGGGAACGGAGGAGCTTGAGTCTTGGATGAAGGATCCTAAACCCTGCACACGCGATTGGCCCCCTGCCGGCAAGCGCCATTAGTCCTAAGCTGGCACGCACCATTGGTACCCGGGGTTGTTACCCCCTATCACGGATCAGGGGGGAAGTGGCTGTGGGCGGCCAGGGTAGCATATAAGCGGGGCCATTTCCACTGTATGCCCAGTTCAGTTCTTCACTACAATAAAACGTTGTTGGAACTCCGTCTCGACCTCGTGTGTCCTCCCCACGCGGACTTAACAATATAATTGAAGGATTTTATTGTAAACAATTGACCATCTTGTGCTGAAGCTCTTTGTTCAGTTTATGCCAGTAATTAAACAGGGTGTTCTGTGCGCTTGCCCAAAGGGAAGGAAGACCTAATTCTGCTCTCAGCAAAGTGGCTGGAGTGTTTTAGGGTAGTCCTAGGTTCTTTTTCAAAAAGAGATTTTGGATTCTCTCCAACTTAGCTATCAGAGCATCATTCCATTCCCAAACCTCAATGCTATTATAAAAGTTGAGTGATTACCTTGCTCTGAATGAGCTTTATACCTGGATGTATCAGGAAACCCCCTTTGGTACAATAAAATTTTAAGGTGGCCCCCATTGTCTGGCGAGCTGGTGCTTTTACAATTTCTAGGTGGGCCTTCCAAGAAAGTATGTCACTAAATGTGATACCCAGATATGTGAAGGTTCAGCATTGGTCAACTGGGAAATCATCTATGGACCATCTGGAAATACACTGCCGTTTTCCGAAGGTCTTAGGTCTAAGAGTAATTAATATTTAGCAGTTCTTCTTTACAATAGTCACTGAGTCTAGACAGTGACCATCTCAAACCAATACGGGTTAGAGATGGCAAGACTACGTCTTCAGCATACAGAAGGACTGGTATTTTCTGTGAGCCAAGGCGAAGGGGGAAGAGGTCAGAACCTGAGAGCCTCTTAATGATGTCATTAATGTCAAGGTTGAAAAGAAGGGGGGCCAGAACATAATGCTGTCTGCCAGGGAATAAATAAATAGACCACAGCAAAGCAGGTTTATGAAAGATTGTAGTAAAATCAAGGGAAAAACCTGGGTGGCAGGTTAAAAACCCAACTTCCTAAAAGTGCTGAACCCAGGACAAATCTCTCATGTGGAAACGGCCCAGCAATGGTGCCTTTTTTTATTTTTTTTTTACATTCTTGATCATGGGGATGGATACTAAACTGGGCCCATGTGTGGGGGATGCATGCAGATGAAATGAGCCCACACCTTCATCCCTGCTTTATACAGACATAACATGACTACCAGTTTAGAAGAAGAATTGGTTTTTACATGCCAACTTTCTCTGCCACTTAAGGCAGAATCAAACCGGCTTACAATCGCCTTCCCTCCCCCTCCCCACAACAGACACCCTGTGAGGTGGGTGGGGCTGAGAGAGCTGTGACTAGCCCAAGGTCACCCAGCTGGCTTCGTGTGCAGGAGTGGGGAAACAAATCCAGTTCACCAGATTAGCCTCCGCCGCCGTTCATGTGGAGGAGTGGGGAATCAAACCCGGTTCTCCAGGTCAGACTACACTGCTCCAAACCACTGCTCTTAACCACTACTTAGAATGGCAAGACCTCAATGTTCTTCCTTATTAAGCCTCTCCCTATTCAAAAATCCATGTGAATCTATCCTGGTCTGGCAGCGTCACACATTCATGTTGTCTGTGTGGCATCCAGTCTCAGTTCCCACTCCTGTGGTGGTGTTGGTGTTAGGGTTGGTGTTGGTGTTAGGGTTAGGGGCTGTCAAGCCGCAGCTGACTTAAGACTTTCAAGGCAAGAGATGTTCAGAGGTGGTTTGCCATCGCCTGCCTCTGTGTAGCAACCCTGGACTTCTTCCTTGGTGGTCTCCCATCCAACGACTAAGCAGGGCCAACCCTGCTTAGCTTCTGAGATCATGCTAGTTTGGGCCATCCAAGTCAGGGCTGGCCTTCTATCCATGGTACTTTTTGATCACAAGGTTGACAGCTGCCCTTCAGAAACCCCCCCCCCCCTCCTCAGGCAGGACTCCTATGTTTTTAACAAGTGACCAGCATTCAAACACTAGTTTAAACTCTGACCAGTTAAGCCGTCTACCTGAGAAATGTCTCCCTCCCTGCCACACCTCTAACTAGGCAGCAGGGGGCAGTGTTCAGCTAGGTATGGTGCTGCCATTGAGTCGCTGCTGCGCGGCAGCAGCTGGGGACCAAATTTCTTCTCTTCCTGGGCTGCAGATGGTACCAGAATCATAACCTACGAGTTGAAAATCCAAATGCTGATTTCATACATTTTGTTTCATCAGAGGATCAAAGAACTGCAGGTCAGCTTGGAGTTCCCTCACTCCACTTCCTGATGCCGTTAATAACAGCTGGCCACAGGCCACATTGAGCTTTACCCACCACTTCAACTCCATGTTAGGAGTTGTACTAACAATGCAATGAAGATGCAATAATTTGTTTACGTGTATTGTTATTATTGCTGTTCCTGTTGTACTTCTTCTTCCCTGGCAGACCTGTGCATTGTATTGCCTGCTTTTCTCACCAGAGCAGTAACCAGCATCTGTTTCAGAAGTGATCACAAGAACTGATCACAAGGTTATCTGGGTTCATGGGCAGAAACCAAAGATTAATCTAAATAGTATCTCATAACTCAAAACTCTTGAATGGATCCCCCTCCCCCAATTAACTGTGTGCCTTTTAACAGCTGGGGGCGGAGGCAACACAGGGATGTGGAAGAAAAGCATCCTATACGTATTTGCTGTCAAGTCACAAAAAACTTATAGCAAACCCCAGGTGGGGTTTTCCAGGCATGAGACGTCCAGAGGTGGTTCTGCCGTTGCCCTGCCTCCATGTCGAGCCCCGGGTATTCCTTGGCGGTCTTGTCAAGGCAATCTCCATCTTGGCTGCAATTTCCCACCAAAGCCTAACTGTTTGTCTCTCACAGGTGCCTCCTGATCAGTGAGCTTCTTCCCAAGGACATTTTCTCAGGGCGAGTTAATTAGTCCAACCGTTTAGCTGGGAACCTCTGGTTGGGAGGGGCTTCTTTGCTCATTCCCTGGAATGTCTGGTTGAGAGGGGGGTCAACCTGCTCTCCGCACCTAGAAGCGTCCATGAGGTCAGCCCGATGATTGGTCATCTGGACACGGTCAGCTTTTCCATAAGAAGAAGCTATTCAGAAGTCACATTTCCCTTTCGTTTACCCTCTCCCCACCCCTTCCTTCTCAGCACACTGCCAGAAAGACTTCGTATTTTGCTCTAGAGATCTCAGACCTCAAGTAACATTTATGCTGTGTAGGATTTCCAGTAAGTATTTAGTGAGTTAGCTTTGTTATTTTATGCTGCTATATTGCTACAGAACTGTAACTTGTATTTTTAAAATCCTTTTTCTAAAATGTTCTATTCAATAAGGCTTTGTTTAACTTTCCTCATGTGTGAGCTCTAGTCCCGTGATAATCCCATAAACAGACATCCACAGACAAGCAGTCCAAAGAGAGTTGATTTATTGGAAAAATCCACAGGTTAACAGAAGCTAAGAATCAAATGGACACTAATGAAAACTACAAGCACAGTACAGGGCATATATGAAAGAGCACAGGGCAAATCGGGGTAGATCTGGATGCCATGGCAACCCCCCTCCCAGGAGCTGTCAGGGAGGTAAGATTCTGCCGACATTCCCACAGAGTTCAGTCTAAACATGTTGTTTGCAGGGCTAGAGCTGGCCTTGGCCAGCAGCTGGAGAAAACCACAACATTCCTTTACTGGCTGAACCCAGAAAAGCGTGGTTGTGCTACTACATGGAGATGGGGCTCTGTCTCCAGTGGTCTCCCACCCAATACCTTGCCAGGGTCGAGGCTGAAAGGGGGCTGCTGGCCCAGGGTCACCCAGCGAGCTCCCATGGCAGAGCAGGGGGATTCGAACCTGGCTGGGGTCCATGTATTTAATCATATAAATGGACCCAACTAAATGTATTCATATGTATCTGAAGAGCTCCGTGAATGGCTGGTTTCCTGATCACAACCAGCAAGCAGAGCACAAGGTCCGTCTTAACATCATGGAGGTAAAGTCCATTTGTGGCCCACTCACCATAGTTACTAAAAGGAATGTCCGCATTCAGAGGCAGGAGGCCTCCAAGTACCAGTTCTAGGAGGCGACATCAAGGAAAGGCCTCTTCTTATGTTCTGAAAACAGTGCTGGGAAAAGTGAGGAGTGGGGAAAATGGCAACAAACAACAAACCAGCGCTTTAACTCCTAAAACGGAAGGTTTCTGAATTGCCCTCGTGGACAGATGAGTGTGTTTGATGGCTGAATAGACCTGCCCGGCTTCAAGGTTACAGGAAAACCAAAAATGCCCTTAGGCGGAGATGAGCAGAGCGTGTCCACATCCCAGCTGGGAGGGGGAGAGAAAGCAACCAACGTACAGATGTTGCACCTTTGCCACCTGCCATGGTCTCCTGTAAACCCTGTGGGGGGGGGGGATCAGTGAAGCATTTCCCCAGCCTGACACCTGTCCCTTCCCCTCTGCGCTCTGCTCGCTGTGTGCAAACTGTACCATTTGGGGGTGGGGGGAGGAGTGAACAAAGACTCCAGGATCCTCCAGTAAAATTTTGTTGGTCAAAGTATCCTTCCCATTTTAGTAGATTTGTCCCAGTATCTGTTTTGTGTGTGCTGAACAATCAAGGTGCAACAATCAAGATACTTTGAGTGGGTGAGGCGCATAAACCAGCTGCTCTGTAAGCTCATCCTCTCATCTAGAGATGGGGACCCCGGCCTCTGGACTCACCCATGTACACGTGTGCACACACACGCACATGCAAGGTTGGGTCTACTGACCTGAGGCAGTCTTTTTTTAAAATAACATTTAGGTTTTACAGGTAGCAGAAGAAAACTACCAAGGGTCTATCTCTGGGCCCAGCTGGCTCTTTCCTCAGCTCTGCAGTTGGACTGCTGCCCTCCTTCTCCCCCAGGGCTCTGACACTCCTAGGTCCCTCTTTGCCAGGTCCCTCTTTGCCACTAGCAGGAGGTTTTGGGGGCAGAGCCTGAGGAGGGGAGGGACTTCAATGCCATAGATTCCAATAGCCAAAGGGGCCATTTTCCCCAGGTGAACTGATCTCTATTGGCAGGAGATCAGTTGTAATAGCAGGAGATCTCCAGCTAGTACCTGGAGGTGGGCAACCCTAGACACTCCCCCCCCCGCCCGCCCCAAAAAATCTTTCCAAGAAGCATGGGCCATTTTTCTGTTCTGGACTGAGGTTGTGAATCTGTTCTAAAACCACTTTTCAAGTCTATCGGTTTGGGGGTCAGCAAAGATGTTCCTCTTCATTTACCATATACTGTCATCTGTTCCCTCCTTGCCTGTTGCTTGGCTTCTGGGTGCTCAAGGATCCTTCAGGGCATGCATGCGTGTTCCCCTCCAGCCCTCCTCTGGCCCCTGTGCCCAGGGCAAGGCTGGCTGAACAGGGCAGGGGGACGAGTTGCTTTTCATCCATCCCCCACTCTTGCAGCTGTTGAAGGAAGGAATGATGGGGGGGTCCTGGGAGGGAAAGAATGCATAGCTTAACAAGACCTCCACAATATTCTGCCGTCCAGGGAATAGCCTGGGGTACCCTTCTCTTACTCACCACCTGTAGCAGTGTTTTCAAACATTTGTCATCTCCGACAGGGTATGAGCTTTTGTGAACCAGAAACGTTGTTAGTCTTTAAGGCGCTAACAGGTCTCTGGCTCTTTTCTCCCTGCTACAGACAGACTAACGCGGCTCCCCATCGCGGACTCCTCGTCTCCGTTGTTCTCCACTGCTGTGTTACAGTCTCTCTCTCCCCCCCCTGTACTTCTAGGAAGCTGCTGAATGAGTAGCTAAGCAGCGCAGATTCATGCCTGCTGCTGGTGGCAGTTTAGAAAGGGGTCATAATCAATAAAACTTTTGGCACGAGCATTTCCTCAAAAGTTAGTCCTCTGAAACAGACCTTTGAAAGGGACTGGGGACAGAACTGCCAACTCTCCCTTGGGAAATGCCTGGCTGTTTGGGGGTGGAGCCTGGGGAGGGCGGGTGTGGGGAGGGGAGGGACCTCAACAGGGTATAATGCCATAGAGTCCAGCTGTCACGACCCCCTCTGAGCTGGCGGGGCCCCAGGCATTGGGGGGGGGGGGACACTGACAGCAACCCTCCATCCACACGCCGCTCCTTCTGCCCGTCCTTTCCCCATCTCAGTCGTTTTGGTTGTCTGCTTCTGAATAGCAGTAGATGTCCAGCTAGTAACTGGAGGTTGGCAACCCTACCAGCCATGTTGTTTTCAGTCGCTTTCCTAAGAGTCCCTAGCATAGAAGTTTCCTTTTTTTTTTTTCAAGAAGGAGTCACCTGCAGAAGGTTAAAGGAAAGGGATAGCATCCAGGCAGTCTGAAGCCTCACCACTTTTTCCTGGGTCTTTAGGAGGACCCAAACAAATTTCAGCCAGGAATAACCATCAGTTCTCTGAAAGCTGAGACTCTGCACATCAAGAAATCCAGAATAATTTCAGGCCCAGCTTTCAGGGAGGGCGCTGGTTTAATTATCCTACATGTTTGGGAGTGCGTTGCTGGTTTTGGGATTTCATTCTGGGTATTTTTTCAGATTTTAAGTGGTAGTTGTATTGGTGGAACATCTAATATCCCTTTGTAAATGCTGCTTTGATACCGTAGCCATTAAGCTTCATGTTCTATTACTTATAAATGATCACGACATGATATTTTCAGAAAGTTTGCCAGCAAAATCAGTCCCAGTGATCCCAAGAACTTCTCCTCCAGCACTGCTGCTCTGCTTTTGTGCTAGGTGAAGGTACAAAAGGGGAAACTTAAATAGGTCTCTCACTGATTTACCTACTGGATTTACTTACAGGAAGGCAGGCTGAGAAAAAGCCTTGGGATTTGCCGTTTGGGGGCTGGGCCTTTGCGGTCCTGGCTTCACCCCTGCTGCACTTTGGCCCCCCTGGGCTCTGTGGAAAGGCTGTCGGAAAGGGCTGCTAATCATGCCTTGGTGATGACAAAGAGAACTGCCATTTTGCAGATTAAATCTGCAACTGGCTTCACTCTGTATGAGTATACAGAGGGTGCCTTTACAGGTAATCAGTTCACACATTCAGATGACAATTGAAATGTCTGGGGAAACTGTGTAGATCCACCTCTCGTTATTTAATCCCATATGGTCAAAATATTCAATACCACAAGCAAATTAAAAAGTCTCTCCTGCTGAACGGATTTGCACATCCGGCACTCTCAACCTGTGTTGCCATTGAGAGATGCCAGCAAGCGGCACCACCTGCCAGCCAGCAAGGGGGCGAGTGGCCACCCTTGCCCAGTTTCAATCAATCACACTCAAAGGATGGTGAGTTGCCCTGCTGCCCCCCCCCCTCTTTAGAGAGCAAGGCTGAATGGGCGTTTTGTGTCTACAGAGATCAAACTTAGAGCATTCAAAATATAAGAAGACCCAACAAACAAAAAATCAAAAGACCATACAAGGCCTGTTCAAGCATCAGGCTAAGCAAGGATACAAAGAAAAGTTGAAAACACAGAACTCTATCAGCCTACGCTTGGCATTTATCCTAAAAAAATGTTTAATTAGGATAGGCTAATAATTCTTGAAATTGCAGCATTTGAAAGTCCATCTTTACCTGAGTTCTCAGAGTGAGGACTTCTCCCCCATTGTCCCTTGCTGTAAGGGCAAGGTGAAATGCCCAGGTGAAGATTTATGCCTTCATGGTTTGTGCCCATCCAAGGAGAAGAGCAAGATGGGAGAGATCTTCCTTCCCAGGCCCTGGGAATTTATCATCTTCCCTTGGGAGTCTGTCGCCTCACTGGGGTAGTTCCGATCTTACTGCCTCAAGAGAAAGAGAAAACTAGCCATGAACACATGAAAGCTGTCCTATACTGAATCAGGCCACTGGCCCATCAAGGTCAGTATTGTCTAGTCAAACTGCGGGTGGATCTCCAGGATCTCAGGTAGAGAGCTTTCACAGCACTTAACTACTCAATCCTTTCAGCTGGAGACACTGGGGAACGAATCTTCTGCATCCCACGCAGAGGCTCTAACATTGAGCCACACTACCTCCTTGTCTCTGTCCCTTGAAGTGTTAACATTCTAGAAAGGTTTGAGTTGGTAAACCTACTGTCCTACTTTGGCCAGAGCCATTAGCATCTGTAAGCACTGATGGCATCCTGTGCTTGGGGTTTGATGGCCGTGACCCTCTCCTTGCTGACAGCTATGAGTCTGCAGCCAGGCTTTTCACTCATGAACACTGCGCAATCCCAAAAGTTGAATTATTGGAGTGAATTCTAGGATTGAGGGCATTTCTTCACAGCTGTGTTCTTTAAAAAAAAAAAAATCCTAGCATCCAGTGTTTATCTAATTAGTTTTTAGCAATGCTAATGTCTTTGCAAATGCATTTTTGGAAAAAAATATATGCAAACTTGTTTGGAAGCCTTTTTAAGTTGTTTGGTGTTGAACTAAACGACCCTGTGATTGGCTAACATCTGAGCAACAAAGTCAAACAAGTAGAGTTTGTCTGTCAAATATATTCAGCATGAAAGCTATGGCATCTCCATTCTCACCCCATTTTAATCAAAGGGCGCAGACTAGAGGAACGCTGCCAAAGGTGGCCTTGCCAGGGCCAAACTGGACAAGACAAAGGAGTCCTAAGTTCACATTCGTACTCAGTTATGAAGTTCATTCATTGGGTGATAGTTGGCTGGTCAGCTGGGTTGTTGTGAGGGTAAAATGGTGGAGAAGACAGCCCATATGTGCCATTCTACTTAGAGGAAGGAAAGATAAAAGTGTGTGAGATCTGGTCCTCAAGCTGCAACTCTGGAGACTCATCAGAGCTGACTTCTGAGGCATTTCTGTGGAATATCCTAGCAATGACATACCACTTACTGTGATCTATATGCTAGTGCTATCTTTTTGTTTTTTTAGATCTCCATATTCTAAACCAAGATGCTATCAGGCTGGGTTCTTTGTTTTCGTTTTTAACTATTAGGTTGGCCTTTCTCACCAGGGGCTAAGTCTGGGAAACCAACAAATGGCAGCTATCTGATACAAGGATGCACGGTGCTGAGAAGTTAAATGTGAGACTGATGGCTGAGACCCCTTGGACTGTCGGCGCACATTTGGAATCAATTTCCTTGACTTCAGTGCACAACAGATGGGAGCTTGTGCCACATTTCAGCTTTCACATTCCACGCTGAACACCTGTTGAGTCTTCTGAGATCCTGAAGGTCACTTTGTCATAAAGTTAACCTGAAAGAACCTTGATATGAATGAGGGGGGGAGACACCCCAGCACAAAATTTGCAAATCCAGTAGAACCGTCAATTGGGTCCTTATCTTAATATGCAGTCACAGTTTACTGATCTGAAATGATTAATAAGCTAGATTATAACTGATGTTTACTGGGCAGTAACTATTGTCATGATGGAGACAGCTGAACACACAAAAATTCTTGCTTCAAGCAGGCCCAGGTGACATCTGCCATCAAGACAAACTCATAGCTCTGTTTGATGGAGATGCAAAATACTTTGCCTTCAATCGAAGCTGAACATGAGGTCCTTGTATTGCCTCAGGAGGTAAACAGTGGACTAACAAGGAAGGCACAGACACCCACACCCCCAGCCATTTTAACTGAAAGGACTTCCATGGTTTATTGGATGAGAGAGCAGAAGACAAAAAGAAGCATAGGAAGAAGTTAGCAAAGGAACCGAAGCACACAGGTCACATGGGAATACAATTGAACCGGATGCATGTTTTTGCCTTCATTAACACTCTTCCGCCCATTCTAATCTGAAGCTAAATTACTAAATTATCCCAGGTTTACAAAGCATCGATATCCACAGTTACCTTTTCAGAGGTCTCGGTGTGTGTGTGTGTGTGTGTGTGTGTGTGTGTGTGTAAAGTGTGGTCGAGTCATAGCCGACTTATGGCGACCCCTTTTTGGGGTTTTCATGGCAAGAGACTAACAGAGGTGGTTGGCCAGTGCCTTCCTCTACACAGCAGCCCTGGACTTCCTTGGTGGTCTCCCATCCAAATACTAACCAGGGCTAACCCTGCTTAGCTTCTGAGATCTGACGAGATCAGGCTAGCCTGGGCCATCCAGGTCAGGGCAATTTGGGGATTAGGCATCCAAAATGAACGGAAACCAGAAATTGCTGCTGAGTTAAAAACTCCAAAGGAGTTAAAAACTCCTTTGGAAATACTGGAATTGAGAAAGGGACAATTCAACTGAAGGGGGGGGGGACCCCAGGAAACCCACACTATGTAATACTACCACCATTTGGCTTATGCTGACACTTAGCGTACCAACTAAAACTATTCTCCAGTATTGTTAATATAAGGAATAATCTGTTTTCCCCCTTTGTTTCTTAGCCTTTTAAGCGACCTATGTATTCTTTTGGGAGTCTGGACACATTTGGCAACTTAATGGCAGTTAGATTTTAAGGAGGCTGGCTTCCATTTTGGGTTCTTCTTCCCAGCACGCCTGTCATCAGCCGGCCACACCCCGGGCCCCTGGAAGGCTGCGAAGCATCCTAAGCAGGAAGGACGGCATCGATATCATGACCGGAAATACGGGCTTTTTTCTGTCTCCGCCCGCTATATGAGTTTGCCTGTTGCAACATCCAACCTGATGAAGAGTTCTGAACCCGAACATTTGCAGTGTGGTTGGTCCTAATAAAAGAGTTGACATAGATATTGGTTTTGATTTTACTATGGCCAAATATTGCTACCAACTTTTTTTTAAAGCAGCAATTCAGTTATTTCCCCCCGCCCCCCACCCCCAGCCGCCTTAGATGGCAAGCTGGGCTTTCTGCAAACTAGCTTGAATTTGCCCACAGTTTCAACACAACATGCTCTTAGCATTTTTTTTTCCTGAACAGACTATTCTGCTTTTGGGCCATTAGGTGGCAACAGCCATTCTCAAACTGGTACACAATGTGAATCTGTGTTATAACCACACATCCCTTTCATCGGGTAGCTACACAGCTACAAATCTCACATTTGGCACTATGAAGTTTAGCCACAATCCCCACCCCCACCTCTCCCCAGAAATACCTGTTTTTATTGTGTGTGTCCTCTTACCTATTGCTATGTCTTCTATGGAGTTGTTTGGGATGAGGATTAGAGGTCACGTGCTAATCTTGTTTCAATACAGAGGATTAACATGGAGATAAGCTATTCCATCAGGGAGCCTGGCCTGGCTTGGCCCAAGAGTGAAAAAGTCCTTGGCTTTTGAATGCTTCCGTCTTACTCTCCTGCAGTAATTGTAGAGACAGATGCTATAATTTAACATCATGCAGGTAGTTTGGGCTTTTGAGTGTTACCAAAAAGAAGTCTTGTACCATGACAAGAAATAGATTAATGTGACGATTAAAATGCCCAAACTAGTGGGAGCTACCTGAGGCACAGGGAAGCATGGAAATAGTGAGCCAGTAGGGCTTTTTAAAGGAAGGACTTGGTTTTACAGACTGCCATGCCTTGAGTCATGGAATGCTTAATGGGCAAAAAGAATTTTAGTTTGCAAATGCACACGAGCCCTGACCTTGGGTAGCCCAACCTAGTCCCATCTCACCAGATCTTGGAAGCCAAGCAGGGTCAGCCCCGGTTGATATTTGAGTGAGAGACCATCGCAGCACAGAGGCAGGCAGCTCTGGCCAGCTGTGACTTCACGACCCTTCCCACCACCACCAACTATTCGAGTATGTTGTTTTCAGCAGCTCCAATGTATACTCCACACTGACTTCACAAGCTTTTGAACACATGAAGCTGCCTTATACTGAACCAGACTCTTGGTCCATCCAAGTCAGTATTGTCTACTGAGACCGGCAGCGACTCTCCAGGGTCTCAGGCAGAGGCCTTTCACATCATCTACTTGCCTAGTCCCTTTAACTGGAGAAGCCGGGGATTGAACCTGGGACCTTCTGCATGCCAAGCAGATTCTCTACCACTGAGCCACGGCCCCTCCCCTTGTAAGACAGGAAGCTAAACGCAAATGCATAATTAACCAATATTAATTACTTTTGGAGGGGGACAGAAGCCTATACCTACATCACTGTTTGAGGCCTGTGTAGGGAAAAACCACTCATTTCTATGGCTAGAAGAGGCTCCTAATTCTGTTGGAAGAGAGATCAAAGCAAGGGCAGATTTTGATTACCGGTAGTTGTGGATCTCCTGCTGACATTCCGAGTTCTCACATCTCAGATAGACTGTTCCTGTTGGTGGCTACTCATTTTCAGGTGTCCGATTTTCTCCTCCTCTGGTTGGCAGTGCTAGGCAGCAGGCACAGATCCTGTGTGATCCTGTCACAAGCTGTGGTAGTGGGTGTCAGTGCTTCCTCCTCTTCTGCCCTCATCAGGCTTTTCAGCAAGCTTCGCAGGTTCATTTACTGTGTTGAAAACATAGTAGGACTCTTACTATTTCAATTGTATAGTGAGAATTCATAACTCACAATGCTTTCAGGCAACTTTAAGCTCTAATTTAGCTCTCATATAGAGTCATATATTGACCCTACTCCCATTATTTTTAAAAAATATATTCAATTAGGTTCTGTGTGGAACACAGGCAGGATAAACGCTGCTGCCGTTGTCTTGTTTGTGGGCTCCCTGGAGGCACCTGGTTGGCCACTGTGCGAACAGACTGCTGGACTCGATGGGCCTCGGTCTGATCCAGCAGGGCCTTTCTTATGTTCTTATATTCTAATTTATTTACACTCCATGTTTCGCCACAATGGTGACCCAGAGGGGTTTACCTCATTCTCCTCTCCTCCATTTTATCCTCACATCAACCTTGGGAAGTAGGTTGGGCGGAGAGAATGTGACCGGCCCAAGGTCACCTGGCAAGCTTCCATGGCCCAAGTGGGGATTCCCGGCACCCCACATTATCTCATTAGCAAACTGAGTTTTATGGAACAAGCAGCCACCAACTCCTGGAAAAGGAGACCCCCCCCCCCACGGACACACCCCAACTGTCCACCTGCAGACGGAGAGCCACAGGGGCGGGGGGCAGGCCACATCAGCTGTCATGTAATCCTGGTGGGATGACAGCAGCATCTGCTCTGGGTACAACCTGGGCAGAGATACCAAATGCGCATTAAAGTTAGACTGAATAATGTTTTATTTCTCTGTGGAACTACTATGTCAAATGTATAGATAAGGCCAGGCCGTGGCTTTTGGCTTTTCTGATTCTTGTTTAGTCTGCTTTTCAGATGCCTGCAGCATATGGAAGTCTGGGGCTGTAAAGGACTGATGGGCTAAAGCGGACCACGGGCGAGTGAGTGAGATTTCTTCTCCACGCACCAGTAAGAGAAACAAACTATATGGGCAATTAGGAACAGAAGGCCCAAGTCAGGGAAATTTTACACCAGCTCTTTCAGGTGAAATAGCAACAACGGTTGTTTTCTCTTTTTATCCAAAAATAATTTCCTGTCATTCACTTGTTGAATTTAGTCTGTTCTGTGAATGTTTCCACACTGGTTTATATTATTTTGCATCAGAGAAAACATTTCATCCTAGTGCTATGTAACACTATATTAAAATGAAACATTTTATTATACTTCATGTTCATAGCTTATGACAATAGAATGAGGACAACCCTCTGCTTACTTATACATTTAAAAAAATTACATCCCACTTTCCTCTGTGGCCATAACGGAACTGCCTGCCTGAGGCTGCTCAGAAGGTGTCCCCCCCCCCACTCCCGTCATTGGGCCGAATGTGCAAAACTGAATTGTCGAGCAGTTCCAGCCACACTGCTTGATATTGTCTTTGATCCAAATGTTATCATAATTTGTAATCCAGTTGCTGACTGACTAAATAACTTTTTTACTAGGACACTTTGCTGTTAGGTTACAGTATTATCATTCAAATATTATATTTTGTAATCAGTTTATTATAGGGTTGCCAACCTCCAGGTACTAGCTGGCGATCTCCTGCTATTACAACTGATCGCCAGTCGATAGAGATCAGTTCCCCTGGAGAAATTGGCCACTTTGGCAATTGGACTCTATGGCATTGAAGTCCTCCCCTGCCCAAACCCCACCCTCCTCAGGCTCTGCCCCAAAAACCTCCTGCCGGTGGCGAAGACAGACCTGGAAACCCGAGCTTGTTGGTTGACTGAATAGTTATGTCATACTTGTAGGTCCCCCTTGAGTCCCAGCGAAAAGACGGGCTGTAAATTAAAATAAATATCAATCAAGTTTTATTTTGATACAATATCAGCTCTGAATAAAAATTAAAATAAATAAAAACAAATGAATAAAAAGGCTACCTTTGAAAAAGAAACTTTCTAAAACTCCCAAAACAGCAAACTAACAACCTCAGCGTAAAGGCGACGTCTTGTTCTGACTCCCCTGGGGGGGCGACTTGTGCCATCAGATTTTGCAGACTTGCGCACGCACGCACCACCACCGGTGGCCTCCTCTGCTTAACCATTAACTCCTGCTGTTGTAAACATCTGCTGTTGTTTTTCATTTTAGTTGCACTGTGGGAAGGGAATACAATTTTTGCAAAGGAAGACTCTTCTGTTTTTTAAAGCTAGCTGTGGTGGCCCCAAAGTGCCTCTGTGGTGACGGGCTGGTCTGAGAGAGAGCCCCCCCGCCCCGGACATTGCTGGAGACTTGCTGAAGAAAACAGGCTGGAATGGGTAGAGTTCCTGCTATTCTTCTTGGGGGGGGGGAGGTCAAGGAAAGGTGGTATACCATTCTCATCTTACTTCAATGGGGAGGGGAAGGGTTGGAGGGGAAAAGAAAGCGCTGCAAAAGCTGGGTGCTGAAGAACTGGACTAGTTTCAGGACTTCTGTCCACAAGGGATAGTCCACCTGCAGTGCCCATTCAAAGGCTTTCTTTTTGTGCGTGATGCTGGGGGGGGGGGTCACCTCTCCCCCATTATAGTTAGCAACCGGGCATCTGATTAATCAAAGGAATGGGTTGCAGAAGCGCAAAGGAGTGTGGGACCCGTGGGTTTCTTTGGTTTGTGTATTTCTTGCCTTTTGTCTCTCTCCCCTCCTGCCCTCTTCCCCTTACGTGTTCTCCCCCACTCCCAAGTATCCTTGGTCCTAGCTGCTCTGCCCCTCCCCTGTTGCACCAGCCCCCCCCCCTTCTTCCAGTGCCCGTTGAGCTCCCTGGTGTTGGGCCGCGCTGTACAGCAGCACAGGGAAGGGAGGGAGGCAGTGGGGGCGCTTCTTCCAGGCCTTAGTCCTTCTGCCTGGCTGCTGTCACTGGGCTAGAATCAGAGTTGGAAGGGGCCAAACAGGCCATCTAGTCCCACCCCCCTGCCCAATGCAGGATCAGCCTAGAGCATCCCTGACAAGTGTTTGTCCAGCTGCTGCTTGAAGACTGCCAGTGATGGGGAGCTCAACACCTCCCTAGGGAGCTGATTCCACTGTTGGACATCTCTTACTGTAAAAAACGTTTTCCTAATATCCAGCCAGTACCCCTCCACTGAAATTTAAACCCATTATTGCGAGTCCTATCCTCTACTGCCAACAGGAACAGCTCCCTGCCCTCCTCTAAGTGACAGCCCTTCAAATACTTCAAGAGAGCAATCTTGTCCCTCCTCTTCTCCAGATTAAACATTGCCAGCTCCCTCAGTCTTTCCTCGTAGGGCTTCTTGGTCTCCAGGCCCCTGGTCATCCTGTTATGAAGGTTAGCATTACTAAGCATGCAGAGGAGAAAAGCCTGCTGAGAAAAGCTTAGCATTGCTTTTGCAAAGGGAAGTTGTGCCTCACCAACCTTTTGGAGTTCTTTGAAAAAACGAGCAAGCATGTAGACAATGGTGACCTGGTAGACATTATATGCTTGGACTTCCAAAAGGCTTTTGGACAGGGTACCTCACCAAAGACTCCTGAGTCAGCTGAGCAGTCAGGAAATAAGAGAATGGGTCTGTTTATGGATTAAAAACTGGCTAAAGGACAGGAACAAGAAAACAGAAATAAACTGTTCTCACAATGGAAGGAAGTGAGCATTGGATCAGTATTGGGGCCGCTGCTAATCAATTTGTTTAATTATCTAGAATTGGGGGTTCGCAGGGTGGGGGCCAAGTATGCAGGCGACACCGGATTATTCAAGGTGTCGAAAACCAAGGTCAACTGTGAAGAACGACCAAACTGGGTGAGTGGGCGACAGTTTAGATAAAAAGACAAATTGGGTGGGGGGAGATCATAGATGTTTACAAAATTACGCATGGGGTAGAGAGAGGGGACAGAGAGAACTTTTTTTGCCCTCTCCCAAAATATGAGAAGCGGGCATCCAATAAAATTGATGGGCAGTAGAGTCAGGGCAGGCAAAAGGAAATACTGCTTTACTCAGTGAGTGATTAAAATATAGAATTTACTGCCAGGGGATGGAGTGATGCCTACAAACAGAGATGGTTTTAAAAAGGGGCCTCAGTGACCTATAGGAGTGGGATGAGCATTTTCTGTCTTTCAGGAGATGTATGTGGTCCAAGCCCGGGTAAGCGACACACGGCACACAGATGCAATACACAGTCCGGGGGAACAGAGCAGCTGCTGTCATCCTTTACAAACCAGCATTCAACGTTTTGCACCCAGAACTGGGACAGGTGACTCCACCACCTGTGAAATTTTCAGGGCAGTGGTGCAGGTCAACAATGAACTTTTCCTCTACTCTGAAGAGGACTTAAAGTTGAAGTTTCTGGGGAGATGGGCCCTGATCAACCGCACTACATTAAGCATCCGGCACCACAGCAATTTTGTGAAGAGTACTCAAGCAGTAAGTGATCCAAATTTTAGCACACTCCAAATTATGGAACTCCCTGCCCTAGGATGTGGTGATGGCTGCCAACTTGGAAGGGGAGTGGTCATGTTCATGGAGGAGAGGGGTATTCATGGCTACTAGTTATAATGGCTACTAGTCATGGTGCATACCTATTCTCTCCAGTATAAGAGGAGCAGGCCCATTATATGAGGTGCTGTGGAACACAGGATGGTGCTGCTGCACTCGTCTTGTTTGTGGGCTTCCTAGAGGCACCTGGTTGGCCACTGTGTGAACAGACTGCTGGACTGGATGGGCCTGGGTCTGACCCGGCAGGGCTTTTCTTATGTTCTTATGAATTGTTCATGAATGTGCATGTTGGGGTGTCTGCCAGAAGCCATGAAACAACTATCTTTCAGACCACCCTGGTGGCAAGCAAACTGGCCTGGGTGATTTTCTCCTCCAGCGACATGCAGGGGATCAACAGGGTAGATTTTGATCTACGCTATTTGGATGTGGCTCCATGTCCCCACAATCCATGTGCCCCTAGACTGCAGTTTTTAAAAACTACATTGACTAGCCTGTGGAGCTGGTCCCCAGGGGCCTTTAGGTGCTGGTGCTGCTGGATGTGGAGAAAGACCTGGTTGTGAGTGTGCTTGTGGCGAGTTGCATCACCAGAACAACACCTGCAAATCAACATGGGTTGAGTTTCCTGAGGAGCACCCAGAACGTCAATTTCCACGTGAACTTGATACCCATGAGCAGCCTCCCTGTGTGGGGTGGCCAGCAATGCCCCCCCCCCACACAGGCGATCAGCTCACGAGCCCATGAGCTCGTGGTGGCTGTGAAGAGGCTGGGGAGACCGCGAGAGCACCGCTGGCATAAAAGTCATGCAGAAACAGACAGGACACACCCAAAGGCCTACAGAGCTTGTGCTGACGGGGGGGGGGGGGGGCAAACCTTTTGTTTTCTGCCAACATGGCATTGGTGGAATCTCACCCACAAAATGGTTCAAGGTGGTTCGAGGCTGAAGGTCACCCAGACCTAACATTTCTGATGATTTTGCCAGATTCTTTGCTAACAGAGTCTCCCTCATTCAGACTGCCTTAGGTACCAATTTGAGGGTAGATACTCTGCTGAAGGTTTCTTTGGCACCCTCTCTTAGATAGTTTCAGGTTGTTTTCCTAATTGATGCACGGAGGCCTCTTTCTGAAACCAGATCCTTGCCCATCCTTGCTACTAAATCATGCTGGGAGAAAGTGAAGACCCCTCTGGGGGAGATCAGCAATTCGCCCTTCTAACAGGGGTGCTTCTTGCACAACTGCAAGAAGCCACGATTTGCCCTCTTCTTAAGAAGTCATCTTTGGATAAGAGGATTGTTGGCAATTATCAGCCTGTGTCCAATCTCCCCTTCCTGAGACAGGCAATTTAGTAGGTTGTGGCAGAACTGCAGATACTTCTGGATGAAGCATCTATCCTTGACCTGTTTCATTCTGACTTCAGACCTGGATTTGGGACTGAAATGGCACCCTTGGTTTAAGCTGATGGTCAGCAGCTACAATTAGATCCAGGCAATCTGATCACCAAAGATGATATTGTTGGATCCAGAAGCTTCGGAGAGGGTTGTTGCCACCAATCCACTCCCGACACCCAGCTTTGCATCTCATCCTCTGAGCCCCTGAATGCAGCCGTGAGGGTCCCTGGGCCAGGCGTCCTGAGACTGCGGACAAACTTGAGTTTAATTCAGACAAGGTGGGCGCGTTGCTGTTTGGGAGGCAGAAGGCCTGGCTGGTGTCGATCGGCCACACTTACATGTGGTGAAGCATCTTCAGCGGACCACGTTCAGAGCTTGGAGGGACTTCTGAACCTGACCTAAACAAGTTGCCGCTGGCACTAGCAGCCACTTCTGTCAATCACAAGCAGCTCGTAAGCCGGCCCCTACGGAGACCCTGCAGACACGGCCACACTGATCTACACGGCCACAAAGGGTCCCTTCTCTTCCTGCATTCAGGAAGCTGTGTAAAAAATCCTGTTCTTTCTAAAGGGCATCAGGTGCAGGGTAAACAGTCTTGGCAGACTGGCTGTGCTGTTTTCTCCTTGAAGATTGACAGGTGTTTTGTTTGGATGCCTTTGCAACCCACCGTTGTCTCGTCATCCCCCGTGAGTCCAAGAAGATAACGTACAGTACAAATATTTTAAGATAAATAAAGCCGTGTTCCTAGAGGCCCCTAGAAGTCCACAACTGCCTTGAGGTCCCCGTCCTTGTGTTTCCCACAACCGGGCCTCCTTGGGAGGAGATGCTTTTCCACCCACCCACCCACCCACCCCGCCCAGCTCTGCACGTGAGAAGAAGCGGTGTTATGCCAGGGCACTGGGGCAACAACCTCAGCGGATGCCAGGGGCCGCGGCCGTGTGTGGCAAGCGTGGAGCCATCTGTGGCGTCCGTGACCGGCGGCTGCCGGCGGGGGGTGTCGTGGAGTCCGGCACGATCCCTGCAGCCCCAGAAGTCCGGGCTCAGCCCGGCAGCACCAGCGCAGACCGCAAAGGAACGGGCCTGAATGAATCCGGCGCCGAGTCTCCCTGCCGACCCTGGGAAGGCCGCCCGGCCAGGCCCGCTCTGATCCGGCTGGGGCCCGGGGCCTGGGGCGGCCAAC
Source organism: Euleptes europaea (assembly GCF_029931775.1). Taxonomy (NCBI): domain Eukaryota; kingdom Metazoa; phylum Chordata; class Lepidosauria; order Squamata; family Sphaerodactylidae; genus Euleptes; species Euleptes europaea. The sequence continues at coordinate 330,762 of NC_079327.1, forward strand.
CCAGCTGGAAGGGGCGAGGCCAGCAGTGGGTCAAGGCTGCCCTCTCCAAAGGAGAGGCAAGCGGGGGCCGCCGAGCTGCAAGGGGCAGAGGTGGGTTGTGGGGGGGGGGGGCTCCCTCTGCAGCAGCGCCTCCCTGGCAGGGCTCCTTCCCCGGTCCCCGGGTGATTCAGCATCCCGGGTCGGGCCGCCCTGGGCCGTGCCACGCCCCCCCCCCCATCGGGGCCCGGGGCCCAGGCCACGGACAAGCAGCCCGGCCAGGGGTTTGGTCCGCGGCGCCTTCCTCCCGCCGCCGCCGCCGCCTCTGTGCGGCGAGGGCAGCGGCTCGTCCGCTCGCCTTCCTTCCCCTCCGGCTCGGCGGCCTCGGGCTGGGATGCGCCGGGCGGCCTCGGAGGGAGGGAGCCCTCGGCCGGGGGCCCGAGCCAGCCGCCCACGGGGGGCGGCCCGGCGGGCTCTCCCCCTCCTCCTCTTCCTTCTCCTCGTCCTGGTCCGCGGCGGCGGCGGCCCGCGAGGCTGTGGGCGCGCTGGGCTGGGCTGGGCTGGGCAGCGAAGGGTTAAAGGCGGGCGGCGGGGGGGGCGCGGGGGGGGCGGGCGCGGATTGGCGCAAAGTTGGGGTGGGGGCGGGGCGGCGTGGGGCGCCCCCCCAGAAGTCAGTGGCCGGCCCGGCGGGGGGCGGGGAGGAGTCGCGCGGCGGCGGCGGCGCCCCAGGCAGACCCGACCCAGCCCAGCCCAGCCCGCCAGGAGCCGGCGGCTCAGCGGCCGGACAGCCCGCCCGCCCGCCCGCCCGCCCAGCAGCAGCCACCCCCCGCCGGGAGCCCCGCTGCCTCCCCCCCCCCCGCCCGCCCGCCCGCCCAGCAGCAGCCACCCCCCGCCGGGAGCCCCGCTGCCTCCCCCCCCCCCCGCCTGCCTGCCTGCCTGCCTGCCTGCCTGCCCGCCCGCCCCTCCTTTCGGCTGCTGGGCGGCGGGCGAGGGTGGCGGGGCGCGGAGGGCGGCGTCGGTGAGGGGCGGGCGGGGGGGGGGGCAGGGCGCCGGGGCCGCCGCTCGCCCCCTCCTTTGGCGAGGCGGCCCGGGGGGGGGGCCAGGTGGGAAGCGGCCGGAGCCCAGATGCCCGCCGGGAGCGGCGGCGGCGGCGGCGGCGGCGGCAGGAGAAGCGGCGGCAGGTACGCGCCGGCGGGCTTGGCGGGGGTCGCGCGCGCCCCTCCCCGCCGCCGGGGGTCGGGGATCGGGGATCGGGGCCGGCGGGCGGCTGCAGGTCGGGGCTGCGCCGGCCGCCGGCTCCCGCCTGTCGGCTCGCTGGCCGCCCGCCCCGTCGGACTCGGCCCAGCCCCTCGGCGGCTTCCTCGGCGCGGACCGAGCGGCTCCGGAGCGGCCGGGGCGAAATGGGTGGGTGGGTGGGTGGGTGGAGCGGGCTTGGGTCGGCGGGCCACCTCTGCTTGCCGCCGCGCCCCGGCCCCGGTCCCGGGCGCGGCGGGCGGCTTGGGCGGCTCCTGGGGCGGCGGATCGTGCCGGTGCGCCGGAGCCGCTCGGGGGCGGCAGCGGCGGCGGCGGCGTCGTGTCCCGAGGGCAGGCAGCCGGTGCCTGGAGCCGGCGCGGGCGGGCGGGCGGCGTCGGAGCGCAGCGCGGGGAGCCTCCGCGTCTGCCCGGCCAGGCCCGCCAGGGGCCCGGGGCTGCGGAGCGGAGGGGGGGGGTGCGGAGCGGTGCTCGGCCGGGGGGCTGCGGAGACGTGCTCGGGCGTCTGGGCCCAGCGGGGGGCGACCCCGCTGCCGCGGAGCCGAGCCTCGAAGGGTCGGGCGAGGCCGGCAGTTCGTCCGGGGCAGCGCCTGCCGGTGGGGGGCCAGGTGGGGGTGGGAGCGGAGCTGGCCGGATGACCCCCCGCCCGCGCCCCCGCCTCAGTTCGGGGCCCGCCGGCAGCTAGGAGCGCTGGGGGGCGGGGAGGGTCCTCCGGGGCGAGGTGGTCCAAGAGCGAAAGAGTCCTTGCCTTGAATTGTTGCCCCCAACCGCCCCCCCCCCCATGCATCCATTTCTGAACACGCACACCCCCCCCCCCCATGCTGTGTGATTTAGTTAACCTTACTGCTGTTTTTGGTAATCTTTAGTTCTCTCATTTGATTTTGAGTCCCAAACTTTGCAGGGTGGTTCCTTCACTCTCTCTTTCTCCCCCCCTCTTTATTTCTCCCCCCCCAGTATTGAATGACCAAGGATTTGTGCACCGGAGAGACCCCCGCTTTCAAAATGGATGTCCAGTTCATGCTGCTTTTTGTGGGGATTATCGTGCTGGTGGACTCAGCCAGAGGTGAGTGAGATTGAACTTCACGCTTGCTGGGAATGGTTTGCCTTCTGCAGTGTTATTCCAGTTGAACACATGCTCTGTGGCGCAGGCCCCTTCCGGCCTCCCTTCCAGGAATGGTCCTCATTGCACAAAACTTTGCTGACTCCTTTGCCGCTGAAGCAATTATTTTCGCTCCTGGTCCTTATTTCCTGCCGCGCAGGTGTGCTGGGGGGGGGGGGGCTTCCCATTGCCATTGTTATTTCGTAGGTGTGAAAATGCACAGTTGCCTTCCAAATTTCAGTCTGGGTTAAAAGGAAAACAATCGCATTCCTTGGTGGATCAGGGGAGCCTCTCCCCTGCTGTAATCTCTCTCAGCGGAGCTCTGTGTATTCCCAATAGCGCTAACTAAACAAACAAATCCATTAACTTTCCTCCAGTGACAGACAAATGACAGTTCTCAACAGCTAACACATATTTTAGCGGGGGGTGTGTGTGTGTGCTCCAACACATGCTCAGATTCCCCTGAACAGGTTGCATTACCAAAGAGGGGAGACTGGGGGGAAAGCAGGTGACAAAGGAAGGGAAAAGATGGGCCTTTTAAAAAAAACTTAACAGAGGAGTGAAAAAGAACAGTTCTGGAAACTCCAGCGGTTCCCCCTTCCTTAGGACAGTCGCAGGGGGCAGCCCCTTTCTCAGAGGGTGCCATGGCAGCATGAAGAACATTTCTCACGGGCTCTTCTTGCCTGTGCCGGAAAAGGCCCTGTAAACAGCAACATCGGTGTACTGTGCGTCTTTTCCTTTTACCCTGCATTTAGAGGATTGTTGCAAGTAATAAGGAGTCCAGTGTACTTCCCAGTAAACTCTGATGCTAGCGGTTCTGAATTAGACATGCGGACGGCAGAACACCCATAGCAGAGTTGGACCTCAGGTTCTTTACGGCTCTGCATTTGACCTGAGCCGTGTTCGCTCCCACATACATGAGGCTCAGTATTGGGGGTGGGGGGAAGGAGTCTTGCTGTGGAAACAATGGCAGGCCTCGGCTGCACTCAGGGCCCGAGCAAATGTTCTATAGAGGCAGGAGCCGTGTAAAATGATCCCTCCTACATGTTGCATGAAAGGCAAACAGTCAAGTTTTTTAAGACCCGCAGTCTGAATGGAGACAATCTTCGGATGGATGCGGCAGAGAGCGCTGAATGAATGAAGTCCAGTGTATATTAGGTCATGTAAATATATTAATTTAATTGATGCTGTGGAACTCTGGGAAGGATCCAGAGTCTGAATAGAAAAGTGACTTTTCTCAGAATGCTAAATCTCAAGTGGGGGTATTCTTGTTTGTCCACAATTGCTAAGACTAAAAACAAAGGACAGGGTGATTCTTTTGTGCTTCGTAGCTTCTGCATAGAGAAAGTAGGAATTAAAGAATGGCATTTTTAGAGTTTGCTTTGGAGTTAGTTTCATGGGTTGTACAAAGTTGTTACATCCCGTGAATTGTGAAAAACATCTGGTAATCGGTTGCAGTTGCATAAAGAAACATATCTAGGATTTCAGTGGAGGGTAGACCGTATGATGTTGCTTGTGAATCTGAAAAGTGTACATGGTAAGTTGATGCCGTTTAAAGGCCATCTTCTAAATGATGGAAATACTGCCAAAGTCGAAGCTTCAAAATAAATAAATGTGTAAAATGTCACTTGCTAGAAACACAGCAAGGCGATTTAAGTGCTGTTTTCTAAAATATGCACACACACACACACCCCAAATCAGCTCAGGTGGACTATGGCAGTGATTCTGTTTCAGTTTCATTTCAGTGTGTGGGCTGGTAATGAAGTCCCAAGTTCCCAAGGCTTAAGGCCTGGATGGCCAGCGAGCAGCCTGTGGGCCCAGGCTGAGCCCCTGAAGCAATATTCACTGTTTCTTAGTGGTGCTTCCAAGTTTTAGTCCAGGCTTGACAAAATTAGCCCCCGCTTAATGTAGAAGGAAAAGAAGAACAGTTTACAGATACCACACTTACTTAAAAACAACCCTGAATGCAAGATGACCCCCCAAAAAGTTGTACACAAAAGAATTACATTTACATGGAAGTTAGTTATGTTCAATATAAGATGACCCCTACTCTTCCCCCCGCACTTTTTTGGGATGGCATACCTGAAGAAAACAGCTAGTCTTGCAGTAATAAGGAGAGAGAGTCTAGGTGTTACGGATTTCTTCTTCGGTGTGTCTTGTCCTCAGTGTACTTCATGATTATGGAGCTCAATGCAGCCAACTTTGACAAATGACCAGCTGCCATAACAATGTGTACCAGTTAAATTTCCAGCACGTGGAACAACTCCTGGAGAGGAGATCCTGGAGAGTGGCCATCCCTGGGTTAGGCATGGCTAGTTAGGCTAGTCCAGTCTCATCAGATCTCAGAAGCTAAGCAGGGTCTGCCCTGGTTAGGACTTGGATGGGAGACCACCAAGGAAGTCCAGGGTTGCTACGCAGAGGCAGGCAATGGATAAAACCACCTCTGAACGTCTGTTGCCTAGAAAACCCCATGAGAGGTCGCCAGAAGTTGGCTGGATGGCCCTTTCCACCACTACCAGTTAGGCATAACAACAGTGTGGGTTGTGGGAAGTGAAAGAGGTGAGAAGAAAATGGATACCTGGGAATGAAAACGGGTAGAGACGCTTCAGTGAGATATGTCTGAAGAGAGCCAATAGAGTAAATGAGATTTAGAGATTTTGTTTTAGCCTTTACTGTAACCCGTCCTGAGGCCTCAGGATAAATCTGTCCTTATTATTTGTGTGCATAAATGGCAAGCCAGGAAAGGAACAATATAGAATCTGATTCTTTCAGCACTCCCGTCTTTCTGGCTTTGTAGACTAGCCAGCTTTTCCTGAAGTTGTGGTCATTTTACCTGGCAAATACAGTTAATTGGATCCATATGAAGCAGGCATGTATTTACACTGAACTAAAGAGTAAAAAATTAGGAATTCCATTTTATTTAATTTGAAACAGGATTAAAAGGATGTCAAAATATTGTTTTAAGGCAACAGCATTTTTAAAAAATAGCTAATTCTGATCTGGCCCATAAAGTGGGGATCAATAGTTCTGCAGAATGGAGCCAGGGCCAGACAGACGGGGATTCTCAACAAACTCAAAGAAAGTCTCGGGTTTTCCCGGCCCAGCCTGGTGGTCACTGCACAACCTGGTCAGATTTTTCCTGGGGAGGGGCTTCCAAGGAGAGGGAAAGAATGGAAGCTGGAGGCAGGTTGGCTGGTAGATGGGAAGGAGAAAAGGAAGCAGGAAAAGGGGAGAGGGTTGTGGGGGGGGGGGCGGGGGGCGCCAAGAAAGGGAAAGAAGAAATAGTGGGAGACATGGAAACATGGGGAAAGCAGACCTGCCCTGCAAAGTCCTCTGCTTGTCAAAATTTAAAAATGGGCAACTGGTTTACCTGACTGGCAACCAGATCCAGCCGTAGATCTGGGATGATCAGCCCTTCTCATTGATCATGTTAGGATTGTCCAAAACATTTTGGCACCCAAGATGGGCAATCCAAGTGGAGTGCATTCTGCTAATTAACACCGTCTGCTGGGTAGTTCTCTTGTGCAAGTCCCACTGAAACGAATGAGAACTGCTTAAAGAAGCTTGCGCAAGAGAACTTCCTACTGTGCCCGTGGGCCCATGTCTCCAATCAGGCGGTCTCCATCTTGCCAGAGCCACCCCCTAATGAACTTGGTCTCCCATTTGAGACATCTGCCTCTTTCTGTTATTTGTTGGTGTGATTCATAGTGATTGTCCAGCTCCGTATTCAGTCTAGAGCTTCAGGGGTTTAAATCTCAATTTTTACAATGTGGTATTATAGCGATGAAATGCTGGTTAAACCAAGAACTAATTTATATGTACCACTGTTGCCTCCATGAAATTATTCCTGTGTGGTTCAGTTTCATGTTACTTCACTGGAGCAAGAACACTTGGATCTTGTAGGGTTACCTAACCCCATCATTTCAACCCTAGTCTGGCCTGGCCCCAGCGAATCCTCCCTCAAAGGCCAAAATAGGCCTGGACCAGTGATCTGATCCAGCAGGGGTCCTTCTCATGTTCTTAAATTGATGGACTCAAAAATCACTCAATGAGTAATTTAGATGTGAAATTCTGTATCAGCGGGTGTAGTGATGTCTGTTAGCGTACATGGCTTTGAAAGGGGATTAGACAGTTTCATGGAGGAGCCAGTCCCATCAGAGCTTCCTGACTAAAGTGACTAAAAAGCAAACACACCATTAGAGGCAGTAAACCAGGGCTTGGAGGCGACGTCATCCGTGCATTGGCCCAACAGGGCAGCGGGGTGGGCCCTGCGTGAAACAGGATGCCAGACTAGATGGGGTGTGATTTAGTAGGGTCCTTCTTATGTTCCAAATCTGTCAAGTTGGCATCCTATTGGCTTTGGTGGTAAGACAAGAAGTCAGAAGCTTTGGAGAAGACATGGCCCCCCTCCTCTCTTGGGCTGTAAACTGATATTTCTCCTGTAGTCGATGGGGCTCTTGGTTGTTATTTTCACTTTTGCTGGTATCTCTTTGATCTACTACACGGACCTTTTAATGTGATTAAAACCTTCCCCAAAATAACTGTATTGTCATTAAGCTAATCTCAAATGCTGTCAGTTACATTGTTACCATTGTGTAGCACAAAATGGCTTTGTTTCTTTAACTGATGGAAACATGCCTTGTGGTTGAAACAATAGCCTTTTTTTTAGTAATATTGAAATGTGTTTAAGACAATTTAGCATGGTCACCATTTTCTGTCAATATGTAGAGAACATATGAGATGCAGAAGCTGGTTTTTAGGTTTCTCTTAGTTCATTTCAGTTGTATCTGTAATGTAAAATCCCTGTTTCTTTGTAACAAAGAAGTTTGGTGAGCACCCACCCCAACATCCACTGAAACCACCGTAAAATGGCCTTCCTTTGGGGTGGGAATTATGGGAAGTTTGTCCCTGAGAGGAGAATTTTGTCTAATGTTGGGTTTTACTGATGATCCGGCTTATATTGCAATCTGCCTTGTTCCACAGCCCTGTTGCTGGCATCTTTGAAAATTCAACGTCAGACTTAGAGCAAAAATGGGTTTCCCCTGATTTTCGGGAGGGTTTCTTTTCTGTCTCTGTGTGTTTTAAGCCACTTCAAAACTAGATGAGAGGCATCAGATGACAGTAAGGCGGCTGATAAGAGGTTAAACTGGAAAGGTTACATTTTGTGCTTGACAGATAGATAACTGTCCTCAAATTGGCTTTTCCTTCATTATTATTAATGTTAAAAGGAGCTCTGCTCAGTCGCACCAGCTCCGTTTGGGTGCCGGTATGCTTCTCTGACTCAACTCTTTTAGCATAGTTTTACTACACAGCACAAGTTACCAGCTAAACTTTTCAGACATTTGGTGTAATTCCAGAAAACTTTGGTCGGCTAAAACATTCCCTGGTGTATTACTCAGTTGCCTGACAGTGAATACTGATGGTCTGAGTTTTTTTTTTTTTTTTTTTTTTTTAAAGAATACTCACGACGAGGGTGATTCCAGATAGGTGGCCATGTTTGTCTGTAGCAGTGAAATACGACAGGAGGCCAGCGGCACCTTAAACATTAACTAAATGTATTCAGGCATAAGCTTTCATGAGTCAGAGCTCACTTCTTCAGATATGCTGGACTATTCGCTAGCAAGGTATCTTCAACACGGATGTCTCTGAATTCAGATGTATCAAGGAGCCTGAGCAGGGGTTCCTCCCTCACTACAGGGCCTATTACCTTTCCATATCCTCTATGTACATATAAATAGAGATCCAGCATGGTGCAGTGCTTAAGAGCGGTGGTTTGGAGCGGTGGACTCTGATCTGAAGAACCAGGTTTGATTCCCCACTCCTCCCCATGAGCGGCAGAGGCTAATCTGGTGAACCAGGTTTAATTCCTCCACATGAAACCCGCTGGGTGACGTTGGGCTAGTCACAGCTCTCTTAGAGCTCTCACAGCTTCTCCTACCTCACAGGGTGCCTGTTGTGGGGAGGGAGAGGGAAGGTGATTGTAAGCTGGTTTGAGTCTCCCTTAAGAGGTAGAGAAAGTCAGCATATAAAAACCAATTCTTCTTCTTCCCGCCAATTCCTGGAGTGTTTAGTATTTGTACATTGTAGTGTTTGATGTGAGATCCAAAGGATTAAATACTATTAATTTGTAGAGGATTTTTATGCTCATTTTATGTTCCTAGGTCTTACAAAAAACAATATGTCCCGAACACATTCCCATTTGGTTGATATTTATTAATTTTTTAAAATAAAATTCAATATCTCAAGAATCAGAAAGGTAGTAGTAGTATCTGTAGTGTGGTTAAAACTTCCCAAACCTGTCAAGGGTTCAAGCATCTCCTCAGTTCTTCACACAGGGTATGCTACAAAGAATTATACCACTGGTGTTTAGATGGAACCAGCCAGGCTTGAATGGAATCAGAAGAGATTATTCTGTTACCTTATTGTAGAGCTTACATAGACTTTGTGACCATCAAATGATGGAGAAGAAGCGACAGTATTGTTATCCCAGGTGAGAAGTGTGGGTAAACATTTGATTTGTGTAAGAAACTTGCTTTTACATATGCTGAATAATACAATTTCAATCCACTTTGCAGCTGGATTTTACTGTGTGAAATGGCAAAATCCACTTGCAAGCAATAAGTTAAAGTGCATTGAAAGTGCATTAAAAGTGCATTATTCAGCATGTGTGAAAGTGCCCTTGGACATAAAGTGTCTTTTGCTTTGTATATTTTGTATATAGCACAGCACATATTTTAATGGCATCTATACCAGGGTTGCTGTGCAGAGGAAGGCACTGGCAAACCACCGCTGTTACTCTCTTGCCATGAAAACCCCAAAAGGGTTCGCCATAAGTCGACTGCGACTTGACGGCACTTTACGCGCACACACACGCCTTATTCTTATCTATGGAATGTGGGGTGATGCAACTAGCCATTCAGATAATACGTTTAGCAGCTTTATAACATTTTCTTTTCTTGGGGATAGTATTTTCTTTTCTTGGGGATCTAAGCTGTGTAAAACCCCGTTGTCAAATAAAGTTCCAGATGAGTGTTTGCTAAAATCTCAGAATGATTTTTTTTGCTGAACTTTCCCAAGAATTCTTTTCCTCCTAATTAGGAGAAAGAGTTATTAGCGAGACATTAATTTTGACAAGTGAAATTCTGCCTGCCTGTAAGACAGTGTTTCACCCAGAGGTTGACATTCCTTTTTAGCTGTTACCATGACTTTGGTGTGAACTAGATAACCAAATATATTACATCCTGGATCAGTGCGGACTGATCTAGTGCAGACCTTGACACCTTATCTCTCTCTTCCTTTTAGCAGATTGTTTTACAGCATGTTTCTGTAATATTTTTGTACTCTTTCAAGCTATTATGTATTGTTTCCTTGTGCAGCAGCTGGAGAGATTTCCACGTATAAATGCAGGTGAAAGGGGAAACGGTTGGGCTGCTTTGCACAGGCTTGTGGGAATGGCATCCGCAGATTTTACCAGCTTGAGAAGAGCCACTGGGATCCTCAGCGTTGCAGGGGGGTCCTCAGGCTTGCCACTCAGAGTCCGATTTTCCCAAGCATAACTAAAGCGAAATGGGCTGGTGCATCAGACAAGGTATCCCACGGCCAACTTGCTTACTCTGCTCCTGCAGAAGAGATTGGACAAGTCTGAAATGGATCTGGTTCCTGGGCTAGGGAAGCAAGGAAATCTCCCTGACTGACAAAAAGAGTGTGGGGGTGGAGTCCCTCCCTTCTCTGTAGAATCATAGAGTTGGAAGGGACCACCAGGGTATATATCGGGCCAGTCTCTAAGCTTCCCAACAACATTTTTGAGAGGATAAAATGTTATAAACTCATGTACTTGGCAGGGGATCTTCTGGGCACTAAGGGTGTGTGGGGGAGGTATTTGTGCATTTCCTGCATTGTGCAGGGGGTTGGACTAGATGACCCTAGTGATCCCTTCCAACTCTATGATTCTATGGATGGGTGCGGTACAAATGTGACTGTCTGGAGTTATTTGGATGCAGCATTCTGGCCCTTTGGTCCAGTCAAGGAGGGCTCACGTACCTCCTCAGGGGTGTGCGGATTCTTTCTTAAACGATCTCCTACTGTAATGCTCCTCTTGTTAGACAACAGAGTCTGTATGGAGATGCGTACCTCTAGCACAGTCTCTGCTCCTTACCGTTCATCTTCTATAGGTTTTACTTTGCTAAACTGGTTTCAGCCTAGCCATATGGACCAGAATCTTGGCTTACAATTGCTTGAACAGGATTCCTTTCACTCTTGTTCGCCCTTGTGATGTGGCACTGTGATTCTTGGCACTGTTTTGCATACTACGCACAACCAAAACTTTGTTTGCCATTGTCTGTACGGTCAACTGGGGGCTGTTGCCAGTCCAGGCTCTCTGGTGAGCGTCTCTGTGTTTCCCAGCATGAGGGCTGGTTTAGCATAATGGCCAAAGAGACTTAAGCCTTGGCTCTGCCGTGAACTCCCCGGGTGGCCTTAGGCATGCGGCCCTCTTTGAGCCCTTCCCTCCATCTGGGCTCCAGGGATGACAATACAGCGGCGACCTTACAGGGCTTGGAGGATTGCCAGGTAATGTAGGTGAAACATTTGAAAGAGCTGTATAAATGCCAGGTTATTGTTTTTCATGTTGTAGTTTAACATTCTTCGATTGCTCAAGCGAACACCCCAGAGAGAAACACGTGAAGAGGCGCCCACTGTCTCTACAGGAGGTACAAGGACTTGAGGAAATAGTGTGTGGCGGCACTTAGCACACTCCTGGGATTCAAAACGGTGTCTGTAAATATTCATTTACAGCTGAATCCTGCCAGCATCTGCAGCGTTTCTTTTTCATGTACATGCAGAGGCTTCCCTTCGTCCCTGTGGCGAAGTGGTCTCTGGCCCGGTCCCGATCCTGGCCCTGAGGCTGAGGAGTGACCGGCCCGCCTGCCTGGAGGGAAGCCTCTCTCACGCAGGAATTTCCCCTCTGGGTCTACGTTTCCCAGGCACCCTCCGAGCCTTGTGATCGAACTGGGTGAAATTGGCAGGGAAGGGAAGGCCAGTCCTTGCCAAGGAGGCTGGGCCAGGAGAGAAATAATATTTACAGTTTAAAGTTTTAAGAGGATACTACATATTGTTATGTTGCTGTATAAATCAAGAGTTTTATCGTTGTTGGTGTGACAATGTGAGCCGCCCCGATCCCAGCCTCGGCTGGGGAGAGGTGGGATATAAATCAAACAAATAATAATAATAAGAGTTGGTTGTTATATGCCGACTTTGCCACTTAAGGGAGAATCAAACTAGCTTACAATCACCTTTCCTTCCCCTCCCCACAACAGACACCCTGTGAGGTAGGCGGGGCTAAGAGAGCTGTGACTAGTCCAAGATCACCCAGCAGGCTTCATGTACAGGAAACAAACCCAGTTCACCAGATTAGCCTCTGCCGCTCATGTGGAGGAGTGGGGAATCGAACCCGGTTCTCCAGGTCAGACTCCACCGCTCCAAAGCGCTGCTCTTCACCACTACACCACACACATGCAAACCCCCGAAGAGGGAAGGCCGCCTTCTCCCAGGAGCGGAGGGGCAGGGAGGCGGCTGCTGCTGGCAGGAGAGGCCCCCTCCCCCAAGGAGGGTGGGATGGATGGCCCTGGGGAAGGGGCCCCCCTGCGCAGAAGGGGTGGGTGAGGCAGCTGCATTGGGAGTCTTGCTGGTTTTCTTGCCAGCTCCTTGAGGCATTAATTTTTCCCTGTTGGTTGAAAACTCGTCCCCTGTTAAAGCTGCTGCTCCCACGTGTTGTTTTAATCTGCCTGGGTCCTCACCTGCCTCGAGCTCGCCCGTTCAGCTGGCAGCGGCCTCACTGGTGGAGGGGTGCTGTTTGGAAGGGTGGAGGGAGGGGGGCACTCTGGGCCCTCCCTGCTTTGAACCCCCAGACCAGAGTGGGGGCAGCTACACAAGGCCCTTGCCCGGTTCGAGGCTGGAAGGGGCAGGAGGGAGGGTTGTGTGGGTGCGGGCTCCTGAGAGGGCTCCTGAGAGGCGGTGCCCCTCTTAGGCAAACCTCCACGTGGCCCCTCACACCCACGACAGGCCTACGCAAGCTTATGCTGCAATAACAGTGCCATCCTAAGAACCCTTCCCTAGGAAATAAAGCCCCATTGAATAGGTTTCTGAAGGATTCTGAACAGTTTCTGTAGGATTCTGAAGAGACCACCTTAGGACTTGGGACTTAATGCTCTTTCTGTGCCGGCATTTCTGAAGATGTGATTGGGGTGGTTCAAAGTTTCAGTCTCACATATTGAGGTAAGACATCGCACCCCCCCCCCCAAATCCAAGCCCCTCCCTGAATTTTGCCCTTCCCAAATCTGATAAGCATTGGCCTTCCTTGCATCTGGTCAGTGGCCCTGGCTGGGCAGTCTGCCCCCGTGGTGGTTGTGTAGAAACGGGGGGTGGGGGGCATCCACAGCACTGCTTTGAATAACTGAACAGTTTTATTTCATCAAAACCCATCCAATTTTCAGGAAGAAATCCAGCCAATGACTCCAGGCTATTTCTTCCATTAAGTGTTCAAACTTAGTTTTGAGCCTGCGTGAGAGGGGGGGAAATATAAATTGGGAACAGAGATCTCTTTGGATAATTTTTTTCCTGCTCCCTGATAACTCCCCTTCCCCCGTCACTCATAACTCACTGAAGCAAAGCTTCATTTTGAGAAGGAAACAAAATCATTTCCCTCCATTCTTGATACATTTATTTCATGGAACTCTTTCAATCTTGGGTACCCTGTCAAGGGATTGCAGAAGGAATGAAAGGTCATAATCTAGATGGCTCTCAGCTTCTGTCGCTTTTTGATGGGCATCTTTGGACCTATCAGTATTGTTGGAGAGCTGATAACAATTGGAGAAAGACCAACAGACCTCCTTGCTGTGGTTTTACCTGCCTATCTGTACAGCTTGAAAACTGATTCTGGTGTTTTATTTACCTTACTTAATGGTCTGTCTTGCAGTCAAAATAGAGGTTGTTGTGGGAAGTCTGGCCAAATAGTACTTTGTGATGTTTGGCTCACATTCCTTCTATTCACTTGGAGTGCATTTTAAAGCTGCTTTTGAAAGCTGGTTGAGTAAATCTAGTTTTATGATCAGGGAAGGGCCATCTAGTGTGTACAGAGGTGATGCCTAAGGAAGGATGTTTGCTGTTGTGGGGCAATCGTGGAGGCAAGATGTTCCTTAAGCTATCTGGAGCTTGTTGTTAAGGGAACATTTAAACACCTATTACCTTAGGATCCTCCTGCCCAGGGTCCTGGCAGAGGGGAGCTTGTCTCAGAGAGGGTGCCGGTCCAGGACCCCTCATTCTTTCTGCTGCAGTGTCTTTGTGACATACAAACTTTTTAATGGTTGAGCCGTCTCACCCGCTACTGTCTGATCTTGAGAGCTAAAATGGATGAGACGCTGGAGATCTTGTGAATGGAGCTCCCAGTGGGTTTTCCTGTGAAAATCAGGCATCTGGGACCTGATTCAAAGTAGGACTCCAACATGGCTGGAGGTAGAACTAACTCTCCCATCCCATATTCCCAGTCTGAAATGGCACTATTTGCCCTACTGGGTAAACATGAGGGAGCTGGTGGAGACCCCCCCAGCCCACTGGGGGCTCAGTTCATACAAATCCCAGCTTTTGGTACGTCTGAGCCCTGGCCACCAGCAGGAAGTATTTCCATGACTTTCTATCTCAAAGTTTAATTGGAGAGAATGGAGATAGAGGCTGACCTCCACAACGTGGACCTTTAGTGTTTTCAAACCATACAAGGACTAGTTTGTACCTTAAATTAAAGAAAAAACTCTTTTAATTTTTTATTAAGTAATAACACAAACCAAATATAAACAAGGATCTAAAATGCAAATTACTGAATAAAGAACTGCTATCAACATCAAATTATGCAAACTCAAACTTAACTTCTCATTCTGGAATGAAGAACGTTCCATTTTGCAAACCTTTTGGACGTTTGGCCGTGTGATAGGTTAGTATACACAGACAAATGCACTCTGCTAATTTCTCCAACCACTCCTCCTTCTTCAGGATTATTTTCTTCTTCCAATTTTGGGCAAGTAATAACTTTGCCCGATGTTACAGCACTGAGCACAAACTCACGGACCTCTTTAGGAAGAAAATCCATGTGGTACAACAGGAAAACCTATGGGGATGATGGTAATTCTTTCCTTATACCTTGAGAGATCACCATAGCAATCATATTTCAGAGTTCTACCGCTGTACTGCATTCTCATCATATCTGTATAAAATTTGCCTTGGCGGCACCACATATCCAACAATCCTCATTAGCCCCTTGATATATTTTTGCCAATTTAAGGGGCGACAGGTGCCTCTACTATAGCATTTTTAATCAATGTTCTTTGGCAGAGAGGTTTACAGAAGATTTTTAACCACTTTTTAACACAGATGGGCAAATCTCTGGATCTCTTTCACTCATAGGTTTCTATAAAAGGTTTCCAAATATCTAAAAATAGAACTATATTGTAGTCTATGCCGTGCGTTCAAATACTGATAGATTTATGTGAGCCACCCTGAGCCCCGCTTTTGCTGGGGAGGGCAGGCTATAAGTTTAGTATAATAAAATAAAGTGGTAAGGTCCACAATCCATTGATTTACAGTAGGTGGACTATCTGTCTCTTCAACGCGGTTACACAAGTCTTTTCAGCCTTTTGGCTAAATTGTTATTGTTAAGTCAGAATTTGTTATTGGAAGCATGGATGGGATGTTGGGTGGGCCTTGGTGTGAGCTGAGAGACTTCCAGCAAAAGAAGCCTCTAGAAATGTGCCATATAACAAGCCGAGGGGGGGGGGGCTCAAAGGCATGGATTTGTTTTCCCTTTCCCTTTCTTGGCTGCACAGAAAGCCGACATTAGACACTGTGGAGGTAAGACGGACCTGTAGCCACAGGCTTCCTTCCTCATATTGCTTATGTGTTCAATAGAAGTAACGGACTCAGTAGGAAGCATGGCAGCGTCCCTGCCAATTTCATGGAGGCTTAATGAGATTGGGCCTCCCTGATGAGTGAGAAGTAGAAAGAAAAATCTGTTTTGGCAGTTGGTTTATGAGAGGTTGTCAGGTTCTCGAGCCAAAAAATTCTCAGAGTAGCTGTGTTAGTCTGTTGCAGCAAAAACAACAACAAAAATATATCTTGCCGCAGGAGCCTTTGTGGGCCAGATCCTGCTTCACGAGTAGCTCACCGAAACTCAAGCTACAACAGTCTTGAAAGGGCCGCAAGAGTCCCTTTGGGGGAACCCCACTTAGACTAAGAAAAATCCGTAAGTCAGAAAACGACAGCTGTTGGCACTGTGACAGAAAACAAGCAGATTTTATACACATGTGGTGGAAGTGTGAGAGAGCTATATCATTTTGGTCTGAAATAGTGAAATGTCTAACGGTTGGAATGGAGGTTGATATTCCATGTAAACCTGAGATATTCTTGTTAAATCTGGTACCTAATCTAGCTAAAGATCAACTTTGTATGGTGTTACGTATGATAACTGGCTAGAACGACCTTTGCCAGTCACTGGAAACAAAAATTATCTCCAAAGAGAGGTTCCGGATATAATTCCATCTGTTTACGCAGCAAGCTTCATCAGTAAGGAGGTTTTTAAGCAGAGGCTAGATGGCCATCTGTCAGCAATGCTGATTCTATGACTGGGAAGATGATGAGAGGGAGGGCATCTTGGCCATCTTCTGGGCATGGAGTAGGGGTCACTGGGGGTTTGGGGGGAGGTAGTTGTGAATTTCCTGCATTGTGCAGGGGGTTGGACTATATAACCCTGGTGGTCTCTTCCAACTGTATGATTCTACTACTGCCTGTGGGCAGCCCTGAAAATAGTTCAGATGAACAGAAACTTGTGTTAATATACCTTCAAGAAAATGGGGGGGGGCTGTACTTAGTTCTGTGAGAGTTAAGAACAATTGAACTCTAATGCGTGTTGATGGCTAAATTCATTTGGAGGGCTAAGCCGCAGCACCAGCCGCTGCAGAGTCTGTAGCCTCGATATAGCCAGAGGAGCTTTTTTCTGCTTTGAAAAGCATATAGGCTCACTTAGTGGAATCTGAGGCTTATTTTTCCTTTATCCCCCTAAATCCGCCGCATTCTTTTTGTGCAGTCAGTCATCCCAGCAGTTCTTCACCGTGCCCGCTGGTAAAGGGAAGGTTCTGGCCAGATAATTCCCAGGGCCACGAGTTGCCCTTTTCCCAAACTCTACCAATTGGGGTGTTGGGAGACCAACGTAGGGAACGCCCTGGGGAAATCTCTGGTGGAAGATGACCAGCTGGCTTGAAGCCTTCATGTTGTCTCTGGTAACCCTTGCGCCTGGAAGAAAGCTCCGAGGATGAAGGACAAGCCTCGTGGATCAGACGGGAAGATTTTCCTGGCTCTTAAGGACTCACGAGCTGCCCATCCGCTTACAAGCGAGGTTCCTGGTGTGCTTCCAGAGGGGTGCCCCAGCCACCTCTGGCCAATGAAGCCTCCCCCCCCCCTTTTGCAGAGGGGCGTTTGGCCACCTTGTTCAGTGACTTCCCCCTTCCCTCCTTGCCTTGTAATTGACTCCTGTTTACTTTTCCCTCCTCCCTTTCCAAGTTTATTACCTCTGTTTGGCCAGAGGAAATGAATTAACATAATTTACTGTTTTAAAAACAAGACACACACCCTTCCCTGGCACTGTGCTGAGAAGCATGTTTGTGAAGTCTGGGTCCATTTAGAGAGAACAATGCCCTGATTATGGAATGCAGGGCTCCCATTCATACCATCCATCACCCTTTTAAAAGGAGCTACTGCCCTTTTGCAGTGAGGTACATGTAGCAGGAGCTGTAAAACCCCCAACTGCTGTTGACACTGAAGGGAAGGCATTGTTCTCGGTGGGAAGCTGATTGGGGCGGGGGCTGAGCAGAAGCAGGGGGCTGAGCTGGAAAGCCCCAGCCAAGGCGAAGGCCTCCAAATGGGAGTTGCTGTAGATGGGGGGGGGGAGGGGGCTGGCGGGAGGGGCAGTGAAGTCACCTCATGCGGCCAGGTGCGGGTGCTGACATGGCGGGAAGGAGTCAATTGCAGCAGGGCCGGCACTTGAAGTATCACACCTCTCCTGCTCCGCTGACTGCTTCAATAACCGCACCAGCCAATCAGTGGTTCACACATCAGGAATGTTTTCAGTTCAGTCTAGTGTGAAAGGTCTCTTTCATCCCCCCCCACCCACTCCACCCGCGCCATATTGTTGAGCCTTCTGCTGGTTCCTATAGAGCTGAACAGTCCCCTTAAAAGGATTGTGATAAAAGGTCTGTTTCTGGGGACCCAGCCAGGTGCGAGGAATGCGGCCATGATGGTTTGCATACTTGCGTCTAAAGGTGCAGGTTCGAAGTTCGAAGACTGCCAGTGTTGGGTGTACATTTTTAAAAGGTGTTTCTTCTTATGAAAAGCTCCTTACGTGTAAGAAATGCCACAATGTGGAGGATGCTTAGCAGATGGTTGCTCAGGTCCTGCCATTCATGTCCTACTCCTAGCCCTTCTTAGCGCAGAGACCTGCAGACACGTGTCAGCTGGGCTGGCTGTGACAACGAAGATGGTAACCCAAGACGATATGGCTGGCTCCACCCAGCAAATTGCTCTTTGTGTAGCAACCCGGGTGGCTGCAGGAGGGAAGTCATGGCTGACCCATCCACAGATTTGGCCACTGGCCACAGCTCCTCAGTGGCCACCATTTGTAAAGTGGAGATGTAAAGGCACAGGGGGGAGAACCTAGAAACGTTGCAAGGATTTTTTCAATTTTTCTGATGGGAAAAATTGGGCCATTAGGCGGAGCACTGAAAAAAATCCCTATGAAATGTTTTCTCTTTTACGCATGAGTGAAACGCTTTTTAAGGCGAGGTTTTCCATACTCAAAATGTATAAAGTCTTAACAGCTTTCTAATTTCCTCCAATGGAAAAATTGGGAGGTTTTGGAAAACACAGGAAACTTTCTCCCCAGTTTTGGAATAAGTGAAATGCAAGACAAGGTTTTAGTTAAACTGTGTAGTAGGAAATGTTTAATGGAAGAGTCTACAGTGCTAATTCCTATGTATACTATAGATATATATATCATTTTAAAGACTTTCCATTTAAATGTAAATAATTTTGGCAACATTCATTATGCTATAAGGTGTTTAATAATACATTATTAAAGACTTCAGTGGTTTTAATTCTATCAAGTTTAACTTAATATCCAAATATGCTGGTAGTGCTACCCGTTGTGACTATTTCTGTGTGAATGTTTCAGTCTGAAGAATACATTTTCTTTTGTTTACTACAGAATTTTTCTGCAACCTGCAGCGTTCGTTCTTTCCTACTGCTCAGATGGCAGAAATCAAGGCACAGATGATATGGTATCATAGGGGGGCAGCTTCAAGCAGCTCTTCAGCATTTTCTTATAGAAAATTAAGACGCTGATACTTTTTGGCAGATTTAAGAACGGCACAACCGTATATGCTGTGTTATAAATGATGCATTTTATGTTAAAGCAGTGGAAAAAAGTTTAGGCTTAACGGGAAAGTAAGTTTTGCATATGTTTCAGTTTTTCACCAAATTTCAGCCTCCCCCTAAAAACAAAACAACTCCCCACCCCAAACCCCAAATGTGTCTTCTAGCACATTTACAGCTTTACTTGTGAGAGGGAGGAATGACAAGCTACTGCACTTGTGTACCTTGGCATGAGACACTGTTATCCTTACCTGCAGATGTTTTTGGTCAGTGGTTCTTTGTGCTATATGGCCGTGCCCCTGACATCCCCATGTGTGAAGCAGTTAAGTAATCAACAAAAGAGATCTCATAGGGACCATTCGGAATATTTAGCCATCAATGGGATGTTAACATTGTGGCTACTGATGTTTCACTCATACTAAGAGGAATGATAGTCCCATTGTGGCTGTAAATGGTTTGCCCCAAAGCTTTCAAAGTAGGATATCTGGCAACATGTTCTTTTGATTGGCAGTGGTGTAAGAATTGCTCCAGAAGTGGTTTGGGGTTTTTTGCTGACTTGATGGGCAACTATTAAGCAATCTTGCTGCCTTGAACTCATATGGCTTTGCTTCAGGTTTGATTCGTAAAGGAGTGTTACTTTCTCCCTTGATCTTAGATATTGAAAGATGTAAAGGGAAAAGAGCTAGAACACACGGAAATATTCATATAACCCTTGAATGGCCAGTAGGTGGGCAGGTCATGGGCCTTTTATGGGGTATTCAGGGGCATAGATTGATGTCTGTGTAAGGGACTGGAATGGTTAACACGGCACCCTCTACATCATACTGTGTTAATTTTAACCTTGAAGAAAGAGATAGCATATGAAGCTGATTTTGTGGGAAGACCAAGGATGTCTAAGCTTAGCCTTGAGACACTACTCTAAATTTAAAAAATAAAATCTCTCTGCTTTTCAGCTAACTGGCACCAGACTTGTATGCTGGATTCAAATACCCCGTCCTGGCAAGGGCGCTGGACTGTTTTTCTTTCTCTGCTTTGGGTTGACGGAGTTTAGGCACAAGGCTTGGCTCATTCCTCTTATCGCGGTTCCTGGCTGGTGAGAGAGCGCACCTCCAAATAATGAGGCACAGAGGCCTGTCTGAGGCGTTTTGCTGCTCCTCCAGAGGCCAGGTAGACCTCTTAAGTGGGTACCTGAGGGAGTAGGCAGCATGGGCACAAGGCCCTGGGTGGATTTTAGAGCGTGC
This sequence comes from Euleptes europaea, assembly GCF_029931775.1. NCBI lineage: Eukaryota > Metazoa > Chordata > Lepidosauria > Squamata > Sphaerodactylidae > Euleptes > Euleptes europaea. Next base: position 350,793 of record NC_079327.1, read on the forward strand.
CACCCCCACCCCCAGACGCCTTCCTGCTCTCGGGACGCCGAAGGAGTCGGCCCCTTTTCAGCGGCCCCTTTGCTGCTTCAGCCCTTTCTCCAGCAGAAATCCAGTGATGTCTCTGGCCATGAATATACATTGTGGATTTTTTCAAATCAGATCTGTCACTTCGGTGCTATGAATTAAAACTGAAGTCCTGGGGCACAGTCAAGACCAAGACCGTTTATTCCAACATGTGCTTTCATGAGTCAGAGCTCACTTCTTCAGATGCTGTGGAAGGAAGTCATTTTGGAGACTTTTATAAGGAAAAATCATGGGGCGGGGAGGAGAAAGGGAAGGAGCTGCGGTGCAGAGGGGCCTGGTGGGTGCATTCTGTCATAAAACTTTCCTGCGTGATTCCCTCTGTACGTAGTGGCGGAGGGAAGAAGTCAGAGGTCCAGCCTGTCATTAGGTACAAATAAGTGAGGTGTAATGAAGAAGAATAAATCAAGGGAAAAGCAGTCTGAAGCAGAAAAAAATTAACTAACATTAGTAAAGGGCTGTAGTGTGTTCTGAGTCTCTAAAAATGAGTCCTCTATATAAATTATAGTGAGTAAGGAAACCCAGTTCTCTTTCCAAGCACTTTGCAACTATCTCACTGGATATAGCTGCATTTTTTCTTACAGAACACGAAGACATTTACGCTTTTACATTCCATAAATAGCCAAATACTATGCTTGTACATGTTAACTAATTTATGGATAAAGCTTTTTATGTTGTTAAATCAGTAAAATAAACTTAGATTTGTTAGGAAAGTAAATATTTCATGTATTTCGATCAAGACATTTCAACTGAGCAAGAAATGGCACCTCCTTTGTCAGACTCCTTGATTACAACGTCAGGATTATTTTTGAGGCTGTTCAGGGCGTCCCTTTCAGCATAGTTGAGATTGTTTTGAGGATGGTGCTTTTTGTCGATTACTCCATTTTGGGTGCAGTTACAAAAGCGTGGTGTGTAATGGTCCAGTGAGGCGTTGCGGCATTCAGGAAGGGTCTTTCTGTAGTGCGACGCTGAGACAGACTATAACTAATGTAAATACACATAGGTCAATGACAATTGGTGTACTTTTTGTTGGTGTGCTGAGATGGGAGCTGTTTGGCAGTGATTAGTTTTGTTTGTTTATTTACGTCATTTATACCTTGCCTTTCTCCACAATGAGGGCCCAAAGCAGCTGACATCATTTGCTCCTCCACTGAAACCTCACAACAACCCTGTGAGGTAGATGAAGAGTTGGTTTTTATATGCCAACTTTCTCTGCCACTTAAGGAATAATCATAGGTAGAGAAGCTTCATGAGCCCCGTGGCACAGAGTGTTAAGCTGCAGTACTGCAGTCAAAAGCTCTGCTCACGACCTGAGTTCGATCCCGACGGAAGTTGGTTTCAGGTAGCCGGCTCAAGGTCGACTCAGCCTTCCATCCTTCCGAGGTTGGTAAAATGAGTACCCAGCTTGCTGGGGGTAAAGGGGAGATGACTGGGGAAGGCACTGGCAAACCACCCCGCAAACAAAGTCTGACTTGGAAAAGTCAGGATGTGACATCACCACATGGGTCAGGAATGACCCCGTGCTTGCACAGGGGACCTTTACTTTTACCTTAGAGGAGCTTCATTAAAATATTCCCAAACTGGATCTCTTTTATGGCCTGCTGCCATTATTGGTTTTCTCCTCCAGGAAAAGAATAATATGAGAAACCTCAGGCCATGCACGCACAAAGATCCCAAGACTTGTGGAGAATTCTGCTCAAAAGGTTTTACTTCCATTTTAACTGCTTGCCCCTCCCTACTCACACCTTGCTTCTTGTGCAGATCTATTCCATTCCAAGGTGGATATAAATGTTTTAAATAAAAAAAAGTTTTCTGGTATCAGGAGTGAAAATATCAGAATTAGAACATGTCAGGAGTGCTTTTCACTGTATTGGATGTTGTCAGTGCAAACCTGGAAATACGATACATGGCAATTTGGTCGGCCATCCCCAATTGCACCCCTGTAATGTGGCTTAGCTGATGCAGTGGTGGCAGAGAAGTGATGAAACGCTCCTTGTGTTGTGGTTGTCACCTCATGGACCTTCCAATGGACTCTGTAGCATCTTCTGTCAGAGGCTGCTTACGATTCCCATTGCTGTTCTTTTAGTTCCCATAATTCTGGAGTAAGTCACAGAGCTGATACGCTATTGGGCGGCGGAAGAGGGTAGTACTGGGAAACCACCTCATAAGCTGCTTAAAGCAGCCTAATATTCCAGGCCTCACCCATTGCTTCAATACAGACACCATTTAGGCTCCCAAAATCCCCCAGAGCCTCTTAGATCTGTAAGTCTCCAAGAGCAGACCATCCTAAGCTGTGCACTTAGAGAGGAGGTGCCACTTCCTATCATACCTTTGACAAATAACGGTTCCACCACGGGACAGGCTTAACATGTACCTCTCTCATAATTGCAGAAAGATTTTCTTGTGTGTTCTCAAATAATGTGAACCGGAAGTAGTAGTCAACGGTTAAACCTTAAGGCTGGAGGCCAGGTTTTAATCAGCTCAAAGGGATCAACTTTTCAAGTCTTTCCGCTGGGTCTGAAGGAAAAGAGGCTCCGGGAGGTAACTGCGTAGCCTGCTTAGCTGCAGCAACTGAGAAAAATCAGGAACTGCTAGGCTTACATGGTATTGATTAGGCTTTACCCAGCCCAGAAAGATTTGTTAAAACAGGATGGTGGAGGTTTTGCCAGATGTACGCATTTAGGACTAGCTTGCGAGTGGGTTCTCTGCTGCTCCCAACCACCAGCAAAGCATCTGAGCCATGCTGGATGCAACTCCACAAGTTCAGGAGCAGGATGAGGGCCTCTGGGGGGGACCTGGCCCTCTCCCTATTCAGTCATTGCGTAGTTCCAAATAAACCACTTTTCTTCAAGTTGAAAGATATCACTGGAGCTTCTGGAAACCTTAAGGCGAGGAAGAGTCATATTACTGGTAGAAAGAGACATTTAGATGTGAGCAAGAGGTAAGGCGGGGATCACTCTGATGGTGGTTCCCTGTAAGCTGGTTCCGTGTTTGATTTCTTGCCTAAAAGAATAATAAACTACCCTTGTGGTATGTGTAAACTTGTTGCTGTGTTGGAAGAGAGGGCATGAGGACCTGAGGGGCAAGTTTCCTCCCTTTGCCTCATTGGAGGGGGTTCTCGGATACAGCACAGGAGGAGCTGGGTCCAGATCAGCAGCAGGAAGAGATGGACAGATTTTCATCCTTTCCATGCATGGACAAAAGCGAATGCAAGAGAATCAGAAGAAGACTCTAAACAACTTGAATGAAGAACTTGGTTTCAGTATCTTTCCAATTGGAACATCTCTGAGTATCTTGATGGAGGACAGTTACAGCAAGCTATGGCACGCGGGAAGGAAGAAGAAGAAGAGCTGGTTTTTATATGCCAACTTTCTCTACCACTTAAGGAAGAATCAAACCAGCTTACAATCACCTTCCCCTCCCCACAACAGACACCCTGTGAGGTAAGTGGGGCTGAGAGAGTGTGACTAGCCCAAGGTCACCCATCAGGCTTCACATGGAGGAGTGAGGAATCAAACCCGGCTCTCCAGATTATCCTCCGCCACTCGTGGGGGAGTGGGAAATCAAACCCGATTCTCCAGATCAGAGTCCACCGCTCCAAATCACCACTCTTAACCACTACACCATGCTGGCTCTTCTAGGACAGAGATGATTCAGCTGTCACCTGCAGAAAGAGAAGAGTCATTGTGGTTGGTGACCCCTAACGAGACATGTGGAGATGGCTTTACACTATCTGGTCTTGTTAGAGGGTGAAGAGTGATATTTCCTTGATGCGTAGAATGGGATGTGACTGACAGGTTGCCAAGACTCATCACACCCGATGATCGTTAGCCCTTCCGGCCCCTCTGTGTCCAGAAGGATTGATATGGTAGCCCTGCAGAGAGTATATGGATACAAGTGGAGACAGTATTGTGGATGGAACCTGCTCTGCTGTAGAAGGAGACAATGTGGATGATGTTTCCTTGAATCAAGTTACAGATGTTTCAGGGAAGTAAGAATTATAATGGGAGCCTTCAGTGACGTCCACTGGGAGAATAGAATAGAAAGTCCTGTGAGTTGCTCGTATGCCGCGCTGACGGCTTCTTCCTTCAGCAAGTGGAGGCTGAGGGGATCCCTTGCTGTCCTATTTGATCCCAACCAGTAGGGAAAACTCCCTTGCTGAGGTGGAAGTGGTGGGGACGTTGGGGGATTCGGAGAAGCCGGCATGGATTTATCAAGGATAAATGTCGAGAAAGTAATCTGTTTTTTAATTGGGTTACTAACCTTGGCCTTGTCAACACATCCTTGGGTGTTGGAAAGTTATTATGCTGTCCTGGCCATTGGGTGAGTCAGTTATGAATCATTGCTATAATGTGATGGTAGCAGAGCATAATGTCCAGTGATGTGTGGAGGCAGCGCTAGTGGGTGGAATATTACTTTCATTTCAGCAAAACCTTTGACGGTCATCCATGGCTAGAAACGTGGTTAATTGTTGGCTAGATTATAGCATCATGAAGTACCGCATGGTGAACTATGCTCAGAGTGCTGCTTATCAGTGGAACTCAGTTACAGTTTTGGGGGAGGTCTTGGGGGGAAATGTTCAGGGCTTTCTCCTGGGCCCCAATGCTCTTCAAAGGGCAGGGCTAAGCTGTAGCTCTTATAACGATTATACACCACTGGAAGGGATAGAAAAGGTGTGTCTTCAGTACTGTCAAGTTGCTTCCAATGTATGGTGACCGTATGAATTAACAACTTCCAAGACATAAAATTCAGTAGGATCTTGCTAAGTTGGAAAGCTGAGTAGACACCAACAGTGGGGAAAATAATGCAGCAGTATAAAATAAAAACACAGAACTTTAAATGAGTAAAATCCCTGTTGAAAAAGGATGTTTTGCATCCTATCTAAAACTTAAGCTTTTTGAACATTCTCTGGAAGCAATTTCCAAAGACTTAGAGCCATCATCACTGTAAAAAATCTCTTCGTCCAGCTTTGGCCTCGGCTCTTGGCACAGCATTGGCACATGGAGGGATTGCTGAAGTGGCATATCGGGCTCTATGGAGAGAGGGAGACCTTCAGGTGTGTGGCCCCCAGGCCACAGTAAATGTGCCAGTTTCCAAGGTGCCACAAGAATCTCACTTGGAAGTATTCTTGGATGTCACTCTGAAAGTAAAAATTGCAACACACTCACAGGAAGCGCATTGACAGGTATCTGCTTCTCTTAGCCTCGGTTCAAGCCTCGGCTCCCTGCTTTCCTCGCTGTGCTGTGCAGGGGGCCCCTGCAGGCTGTACAGCAAGTATATGAGCTGCTTCTGTGATTGAATTGAAACATAAGCGGGATCCACTTTTTCTTAAACTGGGCTGCCAGCTCCTCTTTAGGGTGTCAAATACTAGCAGGAAGGATGCAGACAACCTGGCGGTGCTTGATGGCAGTAGGGGTACAACTGAACGTCTCAGCTGTACAAACGGCAGTGGGGTTCCTGGAAGGGTTTTATAGGATTGTTAGTCTCTGCTTTTTGTGTGATATCTCACTTTACATTGTAAAACGATATATCAGAAGGGTCTGTGGGGCTAGCAGGAATAGTGGTATGCATGTGGGAAATGAGCAGGCATCCCAAATAAGGTTTCTAGGTTGGAGAAAGTTACGAAACACTTGATAATTATAGAAGTTCTATAGGTTCTGAGAAACTATCTGTTAAGAAAATAGCATAGAACCAGTGCTTTAATATCATTTCCTACATTAAATTTTTATTTATTTACTTATACTCTGCTTTTCTCCCTGTTGGGCACCCAAAGTGGTTACATCATTCTTTCCTCTGTTTTATCCTCACAACAGCCCTGTGAGGTAGGATAAAGCCAAAAGGTTATGACTGGCTCAAGCTTCCATGGCAGAATGGGGATTTGAACTTGGGTCTCCCAGATCTGAGTCTAACTGCTACACCACACTGTCTTGTGTCTCTCTCAAGGTTGGTGCCTGAGATGCTTCCAACAGCTTATATTCGCAGGGGGGCTCTGAAAGTGGCCGGCACAATGGGTGTCATGCCATCTGTTCGGGGGGGGGGGAGTGTGGTTGGCTGCAGCTCCTCTCTGCTCCTGCAGTGTGTTTTATGTGTGAATCCTGACTGTTATTTCACAGTCCTGCCCATGAAAGGACCATTGATGCACGGCTTCCCAGTAACCCTTGATAAAGGGCCAAAGAGCCGGCCAGCTTCACAGCATGAAATGTTATCTGCAAGCCATATAAATGCAAACCATATGAAGGGACCCTTCGCTTACTAAATCTCTGGGAAATGATACTGCAGCCAAAGCAAAAATGAGCTTTTGAAATTCAATGTTTGATGGGGGTTTTGTGTTTGAATTTTGTAGTGGTGTGTTCTCCTTTGCAGTAACCCCTAGATGAGGAGGAATCCAGTACCTCTGCCCCCGTGAGGATCCAATTTGTGGCTTATGTAGGCGCCAAGGCTCCGTTCAACTTGTGTTTTAAAAAGTCTGCTTTTATTAGAATGGCGTACCAATAAAAATCGGCAAGAGATGTCATAGGGCCTACCATAAAGAGTCCCCCCATCTTGATACCAGTGATACTGGACAAACAATACAAAGGAAGGGACTTGGCTGCTAAGCATGCACCCTTACAAAAATGTTATTCTCCCACTGCTACTAATGGCTGAGAAAAACAACAACAGTGGGCATGAAATCCCTGTGCACAGTAGGACAGTAACATGGTGGCAGTGAGAGGCGCAAGATCTTTCATATGAGATGAGGAATTGGGAACTGTGCAAATCCCTGGGGACAGGTGTGGGGAGTTTTAACCAACATCCCCTCTTTTGCACTCTTCCTGAACTCAATCTGACGGTCAGTCTGCAAATGGTAATGGCATGAATTTTCCAACCTGAGATTCAAAGTGTGAAAGAACCATGATATCTCAGCTTAGGACAGGCTGTGTTTTATCTTGGAAGTTGCCAGCAGATCTATACCAGTACTGCTTTGGTTATGAGGCCTGACAGGAACTCTCCTTGAGGTGGTTTTGTTAGACCCTTTGTCCCATAAATCAGTCTACCCTGAAAACCCTGTGTTTGCTGAGCAATGAAGAATAGCATTTTTTAAACTTAGCTTTCATCTTCAGTTAAGCATTTCAAGTCTTTTTACTTTTTTAAAAAAAAAAATTGAACATGTGAGAGATAATGATGCTGACCCAAAAGCACAGCCGATCTGAGACTTGAGCAAACAGTTTGATTTGTCAGCTCTGCATGGTAATCACTCCAGTTTTGTCCCATCTACACTGGCCTCCAATTTGCATCTGGGCTCAATTCAAGGTGCTGGTATTGACCTTTAAAGCCCTGTAGGGCCCGGGACCAACATACGTTAAAGACCGCCTCCTCCAATACAAAACTATCAGCTCACTCCAGTCATCCTTGGAGGCGCTTCTTCACTTGCCTTCGCCACCTGAAGCTAGATGAGTGGCAACCCAAGAAAGGGCCTTCTCCGACTTGGCACCGAATCTTTCGAGCTCCATCCCCGGGCCAGTCCCTGCTGAGATAGAGTAGCATAGCTTCTCTGAAGGAAAGTCTTGCCTTACTCGTTTTTTTTTTTTGGAGTTTTGAGAATGTTACTTATGTTGATAAGGATGAGCTGGTAGACATCAGGCCCTGCACTTCCCAGACGTGCGCAAGTTTACTTAGCAGCCTATCTAGTCATCAGATCAGCTGACATGTTTTCCATGGAACCAGTTACAGGAAGCAGGGGACTGTTCTTGCTAGGGGTCCCCGTGGGAGTTTTGAGACAGTGCTGAGCTAGAGTTTGGGATGAACAATGAAGTGGCCAGATTTGTAGACAAGTCCAAGTTATTCAGGAGCATGAAAACCAAATCAGATTGTGTCCCTTGCCAAATGTCCCCCCCCCATTTATAAGGGAAGAAAGCGGAAGGAGATAAAAACAGGTGTTCCCTGTGCATTCAGAGGTTTTGTGACTTTCCACATGCACCGTTAGTCACGTGAGGTGTATAGTGACACTGACATGTGTGTTTATGTATTTATTTATTCAGACATTTATGTTTTGCCTTTCCTCATGGATTAAACACCCCCAGTAAACTGTACAAATTGCATTTAAGTGCATGAATTGACATAAGAACATGAGGAAAGCCCTGCTGGATCAGACCAAGGCCCCTCAAGTCCAGCAGTCTGTTCCCACAGTGGCCAACCAGGTGCCTCTAGGAAGCCCATAGACAAGACGACTGCAGCAGCATTTATCCTGCCTGTGTTCCTCAGCACCTAATATAATAGGTCTGCTTCTGATCCTGGAGAGAATAGCTATGCATCATGACTAGTTGCCATTTTTACTAGTAGCCAGGTGCCTGGCAGCCACGTGTTGTGGCTTAGAGCAGAAGCTGATGTATCAGTATCATAAACGTCTCCCCTTCCACACCCCATATATGTACTGAGTTCCAAGTATTGAGCAGTGAGATTCCAAAGTTTCTCTCTCTTTCTCTCTCTCTCTTTTGTCTCTCTCTTTTGTTTTGCTCTGCCTCCCACATGTATCACCAGAGATCAGCTAAATGGTGGTTTGCAAAAAACCAGCTTTTAGAAGTCATCTCTACTCTCGGTCCTCCCTCTCCATCCCTCACAAGTATTTTTAAGTATTCCTCCGAGCTTTCCTATGGATTTTACTTCGTCCTTTGTTTTGTTTAGCAGTAAAAGCTTGACTGAGAGTGATTGTGGCAGCAGCGGTTAATGCCTGGCTGAGTTTAGAGAAAACAGGCTGGAGCCTCCATTTAGATCTTCCATTGTCAAGAACCTTCCATTATCACCCATTAAGAGCTGTTGATATCAAGAAGCCCTGGGTGTGTGTGTGTGTGTATGTGTGTGTTTTGCACGTCTTGTGATCTCAGAACCTTTTAACATGGAGTCAGTATTTTTTCCTGCAGGAACAACTCGGTCTTCTCCTTGAGTTTTAAAACAAGGCTCCCTTTTTACTCTGACTTCCGTGCTGTGGAAAAGCTTCATCTGCTGATTTTTGCACATCACACTGCTGGTAAAGAGGTACAAGAGCAGCCGAGGTGTGTTTTTTTGTGGTGTGTATTTTAATCATTGTATAGGAGACTGAGCTTTAGTCAGTGGCTGTGCGTGAGGTAGCAGAAGATTGGCCCTCTAAAACCCCCTCTTCCATTTTGCATCTGGTCTCCTTAGCTAATAATCAGATCTGCGGGCTCCTGGGCCATTAACAGTAGCCTGACTGGGGAGAAATTCAGCAGGTGAAGCTGACTTTTCTGCATACCACACCTAATCCCATCACACCTGCTATTCACATTTACATACTGTTAACATTTACATACTAATGCTTGTCTGAATTCACTCTCCTCTACTTAAAGACAGATGGATTCACATTCTAGCTGTATCTGAAGAAGTGAGCTGTGGCTCACGAAAGCTCATACCCTACCAGAAAATATTTTTGTTAGTCTTTAAGGTGCTACTGGACTCTTGCCCTTTTCTACTACTGCAGACAGACTAACACAGGGCTACCCACTGTGAATTAGTTTCAGTGGTTTCTTTTGAATGTCATTTAGTGATATAAGTGGGGGTCATTCATATTCTTTTCAAAAAGTAGGCTTGGATTTGTTTTTTTCAGGTGCAGAATTCTCAGAAAGATCTGGAGGATTCTTGTGAAGTAGACATTTAAAACTTTCTTCCAGTTCCCCAGGCTCTAGTGCCACATATTTTAGGATTGAACAGAATGTAAGACTAGTTCTATTTGTTGCCTTGTGTCTGTGCTCTAATGCGCAGATACAGTGAGGGGAAAAAGTATTTGATCCCCTGCTAAATTTGCCCGTTTGCCCCCTGACAAAGAAATGACCAGTCCATAATTTTAATGGTAGGTTTATTGTAGCTGTGAGAGACAGAATAACAACAGGAAAACCCCCAGAAACCCAGAAGACAAAAGTCAGAGATTGATGTGCATTATAATGAGTGAAATAAGTATTTGATCCCCTATCAACCAGCCAGGTTAGGTTTAAGGTTAGGGTTAGGGTTCTGCTGTCGACAGAAGCAATCAATCCATCAGATTCCAAACTAGCCACCATGACCAAGACCAAAGAGCTATCCAAGGATGTCAGGGACAAGATTGTAGACCTGCACAAGGCTGGACTGGGCTCACGATTATTGCCAAGCAGCTTGGTGAGAAGGTGACAACCCTAACCCTAACCCTAATTGTCAACCTCCCTCGGTCTGGGGCTTCATGCAAGATCTCATCTCGTGGAGTTGCAATGATCATGAGAACGGTGATGAAACAGCCCAGAACTACACGGGGGGAACTTGTCAATGATCTCAGGGCAGCTGGGACCATAGTCACCATGAAAACAGTTGGTAACACACTACGCCGTGAAGGACTGAGATCTTGCAGAGCCCGCAAGGTCCCCTTGCTCAAGACAGCACATGTACAGGCCCGTCTGCAGTTTGCCAATGCACATCTGAATGACCCAAAGGAGAACTGGGTGAAAGTGTTGTGGTCAGATGAGACCAAAATCAAGCTCTTTGGCATCAACTCAACTCGCCGTGTTTGGAGGAGGAGGAATGCTGCCTATGACCCCAAGAACACCATGCCCACCGTCAAACATGGAGGGGGACATATTATGCTTTGGGGGTGTTTTTCTGCTAAGGGGACAGGACATCTTCACCGCATCGAAGGGACGATGGACGGGACCATGTATCGTCGAAACTTAGGTGAGCACATCCTTCCCTCAGCCAGGGCATTGAAAATGGGTCGAGGATGGGTATTCCAGCATGACAATGACCCAAAACACACGGCCAAGGCAACAAAGGAGTGGCTCAAGAAGAAGCACATTAAGGTCCTGGAGTGGCCTAGCCAGTCTCCAGACCTTAATCCCATCGAAAATCTGTGGAGGGAGCTGAAGGTTCGAGTAGCTACACATCAGCCTCGAAATCTTACTGACTTGGAGAGGATCTGCAAAGAGGAGTGGGACAAAATACCTCCTGAGATGTGTGCAAACCTGGTGGCCACCAACAAGAAACATCTGACCTCTGTAATTGCCAACAAGGGTTTTGCCACCAAGTACTAAGTCATCTTTTGCAAAGGGATCAAATACTTATTTCACTCATTATAATGCACATCAATCTCTGACTTTTGTCTTCTGGGTTTCTGGGGTTTTTCCTGTTGTTGTTCTGTCTCTCACCGCTACAATAGACCTACCATTAAAATTATGGACTGGTCATTTCTTTGTCAGAGGGCAAATGGGCAAATTCAGCAGGGGATCAAATACTTTTTCCCCTCACTGTAACATTGTCCAAAGTTGCATTGAAAACATTCCTTCTGAATCAAGACTGGTTTACCAGAGATGGTAGGACATGATTCCTTAGGCTCATATTTCTCATCATGAAGTCATTTCCATTTCATCCCTTTCTTCTTTGGCAATTGTGCTGAAATTCCCATGCCTTCTGCTACAAGAGATGCATCCTGTAGAATTTGGGGGCATTTATCTCTAAGTTGTTTTATTTCTTCAATAATACCAGCAATGAGAGCTACCTCTGATTCAAGAGAGATTCCTCTGGCTTGTAAAATCTTGTCTGTCCTCAGTACTTGAAAAAGCTTTGTACCAGAAGATGGCTATCAAAAGGCATAAAAATGAGCTTGAAGTACCTTTTCGGTTGCTGAACACAACCAAAAAAGTTAATGTTTCAGAACAGGCTGCAGTAGCCCGGCTAGTTCCCTACATGACTGGGTGAATTAGAGAGTGCCCATGATGTTCATTTTGCAATGTAATGCCTGCCATGAACGCCTTTGGTTTTCGCTGATATGTTAAGAGCCATTATCAAATCCTTGACCTCTATAGTCATCCAGAGGAATATTATGATTCTTCAAGTTGCCAGTTAGCATTTTAGCTGTCAGTTCTCCTTTTTAAAGTTCAAAATAGATAAACGTAAGAAACTTTTCTTTAATGTTAAACATGCTGCTGACTTTGCTGTGAATGAGAAATCACAGTATTAACATCTTGTTCATGCTTAGAGACATATCTGTCTCTCTGCAAGTCTGGCCTTCCGCAGCACACAGTCTTGCCACTGAATTCAGTAAGCGCCTCCTGGCTCTCGCGCGACAGCAGGTGAGCCCTGCCCTTCCGTTGTTCTGCCCTCACTTTGCTTCCGTTTGACTTCAGCCAGTAGTCGCAAGTGATGCTGTCATAAATGAGCTATAACTTGTATATGGATCACCTATCGGATTATTATCTCATTGGAATGAAAACCTCTTGAGGCAAGGAATAAGGTAACATCCAACAACCTTGCCCAATATTTCTTTCCATCTTGTAGGCTCTGTTAATATTTGTTTTTAAATCTCTGCCTACTCCATGTCCACCTGGCAGCGACTGCCATAATTGTTTCCAGTGGCGATAGCAGGTTTTATGTTCTGTGCCATCATGAATAAAGGTAACCTCTATATGCAGAGACGGTAGACCTCTGAAACCCACTGCCAGGAGGCAACGTCAGGGAAAGGCCTTGGCCCTTCTTGGCCCCTCTCCCCTGTTTGTTGGCCCTTCAGGGCTCTTGCGCTCTTCTAGCCCGGGTTTAATCCCTGGCATCTCCAGTCAAAGGGGTCAGGTAGTAGGTAACATGAAAGACCCTGGAGAGCAGCTGCCACTCAGAGTAGACAATACTGACCTTGCTAGATTAGTGGTCTGGTTCAGAATAAGGCAGCTTCTTGTGTTTTGTATGTTTGCACTTTTGCCAATATTTCTGTTCCTGCTAAAGTTCATCCAAGGAAAAATATTGCAGTTTGTACATTTTCCCTTGCCTGTTCTGTTCTTGAGTTTCCACACTGTTTAAAAGTGCTTTCAAGCAGATGCAGCTGCTGAGCAAACCTCCCGTCCTCCTTAAAATAGCTCAGTTCTCACCTCTTCTTCTCAGTGGTGTTTCCCTCAGGATGCAGTATGTACGGGTTGATGCATATGGAGATTTATCAAGGAATGTGTTAATGGTGTTATTTAAAGCAAGAGACCTCCTGAATTCTCCACAGTCTGGGGGGTGTCTGTGGAGGCATTTTCTGCTTCAGCTTCCCGGTGGCGAGGTGTGTTGTCTGGCCAGTGTTCGTACTTGAGTGTCTCCGGAAGAGACAGACGGCTGCCTGCAGCGCTGTCCTTCTGGGAGGCCTCTGCCAAGATAGGGAGTTTGTGGAAAGTGGTGCAACGCACCATGTTGTCTTCATCAGCAGAAGAGGGAAGAGCCAGACGGATCTGGCTCGCATGGGCTCAGACCGAGCATGCTGGCCAGGGGAGGCGGGCACAGCTCCGGGAGCTCCCTCAGCTTCCTAGCCGGGCCCTGCGGGGAGAGGAGAAAAGGCTCCCGGAGTGAGGCAGGCTTGTGTGTCGGAGCTTCGGTTCATCCTCTGGTATCTTAAGTGGAAGGACTTTGAGAAGTAGGGCTGTGAGCTTCTCCTACTCAGAGTTGGTGATGCCCAGTTAGACGGGTGAATGATCTGACTTGACGTACGGGAGCTTTGTGTGAACAGTATGAACCAACCCTATTCCAAGGGCCCAGGGAGGCTATGGAATGTCCTTATCTCGTCTTATCACAAAAACTCTAATGCAGGTCACACACACACACACACACACACACACACACACAGAGAGAGAGGCTGACCTACGCAGCCAGGCATGAACTTGTTCCCCGAGTCTCTCTGCCTTCCAAACAGAAGGAGTTACCTTACTGGGCAGCTAAACATGTGCAGACTGTCGGCTAAGTAACCTGTCACCAATGTATCTTTGCCTGTAACAATAATTACTAAAGAGCCAAAAGGAAATAAACACTCTTGGGGAACACAAGAATTGTAGGTGGATTAGTTAATTCTCAGCTGTTTGGTGTTGTGTCTTCTGGACTTACGGAGGCCTCACAGATTTTGCTGAGCTCTGTGGTGCACAGAGCAAGGTTTCAAGGCTTCTCTTCCCTCCAAGCCTTGGCACAATTTATATACTTGTTCTCTGTCTCCTAGAAAAATAAAATTTTGTCCCTGCATAAGCTTTCGTCAGAGGCACTGAGTGACTCCTCACAGGTCAGTCAGTTTATGTAGGAGGTATGAAAAACAGCTGGGTCAAGGGGCTGTGGAAGGCAGGAGGCACCGAATGAAATTTAATTATGTGAAATCAAAATCGAATCGAGAAAAATACAGAGACCGTTCTCTCTGGAAGAGAGGACATCCTGACCCTTTGAGTACCAGCTCACAAGAAAATTTTGTTCATTTAGACTCCACTTTTTTCTCCAATGGGGACCCAGAATTACTTACAACATGTTCTACCCCCTTTATGTTATCCTTGTAACAAAAACAACCCTGTGAAGTAGGAGAGCATGGCCGGTCCGAGGTCACCCAGCAGTCTTCCATGGCAGAGTGGCTCACCTGCTCACAAAAGAGTGTACAAGCTCTTGGACACATGGAACAAGATTTCCCCATTTCCCATGGCAGCTTGAAATGCCCACCTAAAATCCTGTCCCTGGGGGTCTCCTTCCTCCAGAAACAGGATTTTTTTGGGGGGGGGGGCTTTTGAGCTGCTGTGGGAGGGCAAAGTGCAAAAGTGGGAAAATCAGGCTCTCTGGACGCAAGAGCCTGGCATGCACAAAAACACTCGTGTGGATCCAAGTCAGTGCATCCGTCCGTTAAAACTTAAACACGGCTTCTGCGCTGCACAGCCAAGTAAGATGCCAAATGGTGTGGATTGTCAGGAAGCCCCTTCAGAACCAGAGTGACTGAGAGGGGGGAGCAGGCAGGAGAACTGGAGGTGAGTGTGGGGCAGCTGGTATAAGAATGGGGGGGGACAAAGAGAAAAAGATGGGGGGATTCAGATAAGGTGGGCAGAGACCGAGCCCTATGAGGAAAGGCTGAGGACTTGGGAATGTTCAGTCTGGAGAAGAGGAGGTTGAGGGGGGGGGACACAATTGCTCTCTTGGAGTATTTGAAGGGCCGTCACTTAGAGGAGGGTGGGGAGCTGTTCCTGCTGGCAGGAGAGGACTCGCAATAATGGGTTTAAATTGCAGGCGGAGAGGTACAGTATGAGTTGTTCAGCAGTGGAATTGGCTGCCTAGGGAGGTGGTGAGGCTCCCCCTCCCTGGTAGTCTTTAAGCAGAGGCTGGACAAGCACTTGTCAGGGATGCTCTAGGCTGATCCTGCATTACCCTGGGGGTTGGACTAGATGGCCTGTATGGCCCCTTTCAACTCCATGATTCTATTGCCAAGTGTCACAGACCTGAAGGGTGGATGTTGCCAAGTGCCGTGATACTTGGGTAGTGGAGGGAGGGTCCTGGGTTGACATGCGACCTCAAAGAAGTCCCTTCATACACAGAATCCAGGCCCTTCACTGCCTGTGGTGAGAAGAGAGGAGTGGACCTTTTCATGGAGGTGAGGGGTATTCATGGCTACTTGTTAAAATGGCTACTAGTCATGATGCATTCCTATTCTCTCCAGGATCAGAGGAGCATGCCTATTATCTTAGGTGCTGTGGAACACAGGCAGGATAAATGCTGCTGCAGTCGTCTTGTTTGTGGGCTTCCTGGAGGCACCTGGTTGGCCACTTTGTGAACAGACTGCTGGACTTGAGGGGCCTGGGTCTGATCCAAGCAGGGCTTTCCTCATGTTCTTATGTTCTTAAGAGGGTTTTCTTGCTGCTTGAGTTACTTCAAGGGGAAGAGGCTGATGGGGCAGGAGATGAACTTATTGTGTTGACTGAGATCTCGGTGAGTTTATTGGGTATGTCTGTGTGCTCTTGGAGTGGAAGGCAGAGTTTGGCGATTGTCCCACAAGCTCTGCAGTCATTCAGTGTGGTCTGGGTGTGAGAGGATCCCACGGAGTCATAAGGCAAGCCCTTGATGGAGAGTAACACTTTCTCACGGGGACTTTGGTGTCTCATCATCAGATGACATTTTATGGGTGTGTCACTTTTTTGTGTGTATTTTCTTGTTGTTTAACCAGGTGAGGGCTGGTTCTGTGTGTGTCTCTGTGTTACTCAGATCCAGGTGACAGGTGGGCCTGGATTTGAGGATGCTTTATGTTTGATGTTTCCAAGACCCAGGTGAGAGGTGGGTCTGTGTATTAAGAATGGGTGTTGTCTTTGTGTTTGTTTTCCCCTTTGCCAGCTGGTGGGAGGGAGGTGCTTTGGGGGGGCCCAGAATGGAATGAGCGACGGTGCCATGATAGTTCCTAGCGTGTGGGGTAGGGGGAGAGATGATGGTGGGAGAAGAGCAGGCCAGGTAAGGGAAAGGAACTGCAGACAACTGTGGTTTTATGATATATTTTACCATATATTTAAATTGCTAACTACCGTGGTGGCCCTTAAAAAGGCGGAAAGGCGGGATATGAATTTTGTAAACAAAGAAAAACACACAAACAAATAAGAGCAGTGACTTTAAGCCGGAGGGACCTTACCAGGCCGTGCTGACTTAGGCTGCCTGGCTTTACTGGAAGGCTGGATGTGTTAAACGGAGGCTGAGATGAAATGTGAATGGGGCCTGTGTTGGAAAGATCAATCTTGGAGGCTGAAAAAAAAGCTAAATCAACACAAAGGTCACCTGACTAATGAGAAAAGAATCTGAGCATGTGGGATGTTGCTTCCATTACCACATTATAACGGAGCACAGCTGGGGAAATGTTTTGCAGTGTGCAGCCCCCTGTTAGCTGGGGCAGGAGGAGGAGAACGGAGGAGGAGAGAAGCGAGATTGGCAGAAGCAGGGTGGCACCTCTCCTCAGGCACTCCTTGGACTGGTTCAGACACTCAGAATGCGTCCCTAATTCATGTGCAGAACTGTTGTGCCCCCCACCCCGGGGGGCCGCTCACGGACACTGGGGTTTGTCAGGAAACAACCCCTGTGGCTCTGGCAGCTGAGAAAGAACGTGCCCCTGTGCTGCTAAGCTGGGCAACCAGGCTCGAACGATGGGTGCGAATTCATCCTTGGGGCATGTTGTGCATGGCGGTTTAGGATGTGTGAAGCAGGGGGCTACAGGGGCAATCTCAAGGGGAGCTTTTTGTAGCAGAACCTCTTCCTGCTTGCTGCCAAATACTGGTTGTTAATAAACAGTAGTTCTGTTGCCATAGAATGCCAAGACAGCAGATTGTCCTGGCAGCAGCATATAGTGGCTTGATCAGTCCCTGCCAGGCAGGTGAGACTCCTGAGGGGAAAGTGAATCCCATTCCTGAGCTGCATTAAGCCCACCAGGCAGTTACTGATGATGCTGGAAACCTTTGTGGCATCCCTTGTGAATGAAAAGGTGGTCCAACGAATGAGCCCCCCCCCCCCCAGTTGTGCAAGGCCCGGACCAGCAGCTGCCCAGTTCCCTCACCCAAAGGGTCACCCGGTGAGCTTGCATGACAGGAGTGGGAGTTCGAACCTGGGCCTTCCAGACTCTAGTCCGACACTCTTAACCTCTGCACCATATTCGCTCTCCCTTGGTCTACTAAAGTCAGTATTGTCTACTGTGACTGGCAGCGGCTCACCAGGGTCTCAGGCAGAGAGGTCTCCCACATCACCTACTGCCAGATCCTTCCACAGGAGATGACAGGGATTGAACCCAGGACCTTCTGCATGCCAAGCAGAGGCTCTTCCACTGGCTCCTCCCCTAAAGAGGTAGAAAACAGATTTTTTTTTTTTTTTGGTCTGAAGGCACAAGGCCAAAAAGGAGACTCCAGGTAACTTCTAGATTTCTGGCTTTCTTGCTATGAGCCCTGTTGAATCTCACCCTGTCTCTGGCAGTTTCCCGCGTGTTCCCCAGCCTCATGGCTCTCTTGCGCTTGATAACTTTTGCCATTGCTCAAATGCCAGCGTGTCTGCCATGCATAGTTCTGCTATCAGTTGAGATATAGCAAGCTAAAGGCCATGCATGGTTAAGAGAAAGTGTTGGTAGTAGTTTAGAGGGCAAGGGGACACGACGTGCTTTGTGAAGGGGGAAGGAAATGTAAATATCGGGTTTGAAATACCATGATCATCTTTTTGGGAGTACCTGCTAAATAACTTTTCAATTTAGGAAGCATTATGAAAGGCGAGGGAGCCTGTAAAATTAGCACTACCTTTAAGTGCTCAAGAAATGCGAATATTGATCTGGGGAAGACTTCCGTCCACTCCGGGGTGCCCAGGGCTGAAGGGCCTCTGGCCAAGGAAGGAGAGAGGTGGATTGCTGGTCAGGGCAGCCTGCCCACGCTGACCACACGGAAAGGGTTTTGTTGAAAGCCCGTTTTAACTTTGTGACTGGGAGAATGGAAACAGCTTCTAGCATTGGGGGGGGGGTTGTTTGTTATTAAGAAATGGTAGTAGTAGCCCCTGAACTTTCACCCATCTGACCTACCCAGCTCTGCTTAGGTGCAGTTCTCTCTAGCTCAGGGTGAACTTTTCAAGATAACTTTCATCCTTACATTTAGGTCAGGGGTCCCCAACCTTTTTGATCCTGTGGGTACCTTTGCAATTCTGATACCAGGGAAGGATTTCCAGGAGACCCCTGACTCTTATTGAGAAGGGATACCTCACACCCTAGTGGGTTGCCACAAGTCGCCTGTGACACACACACACACACACCCTCCCTCCCTCCCTCCCTTCTTGCACTGGGAACCACATGCAAGCTTTTAGGGATTTAACAATGTGCCCCCCCCCCCGGTATCTGTCTACACAGGATGTAGCTTCCTTATTACTACGTTAAAAATAACCCCACACATTTCAAGTTACCTTTCTATTATGATGAAAAGCAAATATAATTTTTAAAGTAATCTTGTGAACCTGGTCAGCGCTGTAGTTTTATATCCCTCTTTGTCCCAGATTAGACGCTGGCTTTAAAAGAGAAATAACTCCTAATTCTTTATCATGCCATAAAACATTTTTTTATTGTTTATTGTGGCTGGCCTTCAGTATTCTGTGACTGGGATAAAAGAAATAATCTCAGAATAGGGCTTGTGAGTTGCGGGGCTATTGGCAAAACCTGTAAGTAAAAATAATATTTTTTAATGACCTGTGAGTGAAAAGTCTCAGAGAAATGAAATATGGATTTGAAAGGTAACTTCGTCTGGGGCATCTGAAGAACAGCTGGATTCTCTAGTGTTAATGGTCTCAAACAATTGGGGGGGGTGTTGCTAGTGTGTTCAAAGTATCAAACTTTATAACCAGTTGTATTTATTAATAACTAAGATTCCAATAATCTTTTGCTTCAAAGCGTGGAGAACAGTCTGCTCACCTAGACGTACCGATTGGTTTTAGCATTAGAGGCAGCAGGAATTTGTGCTCAGGCCCTTTCCTGGTTTCGCTTCCTTTTAGCTGTCTTCTGTTTGATATGCGCCTGTCCAGTTGTTGCATCCTGGGAAGAATTCTTGCTGTGGTGAAGCCGTCTCCCCCCCCCCCACACACACACACACCCCGCAAAATGGGCTGGCAGCTAGATTTGAGCCCAGTAGCTCCTTAGAGAGCGAAACGATTTTCAAGGTGTGAGCTTTCGAGAGTCACAGCTCACTTCATCAGGTGCTGAGCAGTGCAGTGTTTTCCTTTCCAACCAGTTAAGGACAGATTAGGTAGCCGGGGAGTTACATGTGGTCCAGTCCAGGTCAGTGTTTTGAAGAGGCATGGTAGTCTCCCTTGCTAGATTAAGAATCCAACTCAGAATTAAATTACTCCCTTCTGTTGCCACGAAGACTCTTCTTGGGTCTTTCCCACAAAGTTTGTTTCTATAGTGCATGATTAAAAGGATGTTTTAACATAGTTTGCATCGAGGAATAGATGAGCAGAGTTAGCCCATTTGGACCTGTGGCCCCTCAACGGAACATATAAGGGAGCTGGTGTAAACTAAATGTGTGCAGCCCACGAGTGACACACCAGATAGCAGCAGAAGGCCGAGACAAACGCACAACATTTCATAGGGCAGAACTGTTGGGCTCTGGGCCGGCTGGATCAAGCTGTACAGGCTCATACCTGGGCAGTAACCACTGGGGAAGCTGGCATCACAATAAAATTAAATTTACCACCCCCACTCACACACTCTCGCCACTCTGAATTTCCAGCCGGGATTTGGGAAAAACAAGTCACAGATCCAGTAATTTTGGCAATTGGTCTGATTTCCCTCTCTCCGACAGGCAGGGCTGACAGTAAATAAAATGACTCCCCCAAAAGGAGCATGGTTGAAACTCCAAGTGGGTTTCCAACGTGTAAAAGCAGATGGCTGGCCTGTGGAACTCACTGGCATGTCTTTAAAGTAACTTTTAGTTGGTTGAGAAAGTGTCCCCACCCCCCGCACACACACACAGGGTATCTCTCATTTCCATACCCCTGATTGTTATTTCCACGGGGTAGTATTTTGGATGAGTTTAGCAGGAATCCTTATACCAAAGCTGGTCTCATCACTCAGTGGCCGTGCGGTTAAGCTTCAGCTGTGAATCGAATTCCCCTTCCTGTGGAGGGGCTGTGGCTCCGTGGAAGAGCCTCTGCTTGGCAAGCAGAAGGTCCCAGGTTCAATCCCCAGTGGCATCTCCAGCTAAAGGGACTAGGCAGGTAGGTGATGTGAAAGACCTCTGCCTGAGACCCTGGAGAGCTGCTGCCGGTCTGAGTAGACAATACTGACTTTGATAGGCCAGGGGTCTGATTCCACAGAAAGCAGCTTCATGTGTTTATCTTAGGTGGCCTCCATCGTCCTGAATGGGCCCTGTGGATTGCAGGGTGTTCAGCGACATTCAGCAATGGCCGTTCTTTCAGAAAGAGCATTGAAGTTCATGCGTGCTCAGCATGTTAGTAGATGAAAGGTGTGCAGTGAAACCGCACGACACATGATTTAATTGGTTTGAACACACTGCCCTGAGGTGGGGGGAGGGGTGGACAGGTGATTAATGGAATCCTCCAGATTCTTGACACAGTGTAGTAGGGATACTAATTTTAAAATGCCGGGGAGCCAGCCTTCCTCTGCTTTCAGGCTACCTGGTGAGTCTGAAGGCACTACAAGTTTGGCAGAGTTTATTAACCATTTTACTGTCCCTACTTAAGAACTGCACACCCAAGAAATTAATCTTGGAAAATGCAAAATGGGCGGGTGTTTATGCCTATCAGCAACAGGAATGAAGATAAAGAACCCTTCGTTCTTGTACAGAGATGCATCTGTCGCCAAAATTGTTCCAAAGTTAGGGAAATGGGACAGAGATAGTGATGTTTTCTGTGTGCCATAATGAAGTGGAAAGTGGCTACTTATTATTTTACAGATTTCTTTGTGAGTATTATTCCCAGTTAACAGACAGGGAACTGAAGCAGAGGATTTTTTTTTTTGGTCTGAAGTCACAAAAGGAGCCTCTCTCCCCCCACCCCCACCCCAACACACAGAGCGATCTAGCCGGGCACTGTGCATTTAGTGAGTCTTTTACAAAGCGGTAACCAGGAAACAAAAGACAGGCAGAGGATGAATAAAACAGTAAATGGTTAGGAGTGGGCGGGTCCTACTGAACTGAACAGAAATGGGCAACCTTCATGTGAACTGAAGAAACCCAACCTGTCTTTCCTTGTTTCCTAGCCTTTGAAGACAATGCATTTTGTATTCTCAGCAATTACCATTTGAATCAATAAAAACCCGGCAGCATCTTGATAAGGGCCCAGGTACACTTTACAAGGCCTCCATCCCATAAGGAAACTGGAGCAGCGAGTTTTGTAGTGACCATTGTGGCAGCCCAGATTATGTTCTTCAAAGACTGTTCCTCTTGTTCGAGCACAGGATCCATATCTTGGCTGAACATTAATGTCACTTGATAGGACTTGTACCCAGCTCCACCCGGCCCTTCCCAGTGAATTAGGTTTTATTATAATCAGTGGCAGAAATAAAGGTCTTTTTGTTCCACTGTTGGGTCCATCCTGTGAAACTGATCAGGGCCCAGGATTGATTACCGCCAGGCAAGTAAAGAACTGATAACCCGCTGGATCTGTGTGGAGAATCCTTTCATGCTTGGTTCTGGGTGTTGCTGTTTTTTAATAGAGCAACCATAGCAGTGTACAGCCTGAAGATTAAAATAAAACATCTAACAAAGGAAGCACCAATTCTATCATTTCAACATCCCATAAGCCACAACTCAGATGGGCAGTCTTCTGTGCCCGCCCCCATTTTGCAATGGAAATCACACTTTAATAAATTGATCTTTAGTTGCTGCAAATTTCACATTTGATCCCTAAAGCCCAGTATCAGGTAGCATTATGCCGCCGGGGGTGGGTGGGTGGGCACACTACCTTGTTCCTGCTGCCGCCTGTATTTAAGCACCTGCTTCTGTAACCACCCTTGTTAATTTTATCAGACCTTGCTAAAATCAGACTTTCCTCAGTAGTTCAAATCTATTTAAAAGTTTTCAATGAAACTATCACTGATGATTCATTTATTTATTTTGTAATACAGTCATCAAACTCATTTTTGGAAGGAAGGGCAGACGCCACTGTATCTGAGATGGGTCTTTACAGCCTGTCTGTGCCAAAACGGTTGCTGTAGAAGGTTCCTTAATCCATTGTCAGAATGGTCCATCTTTTCTACACCTCAGAACCTGAGTCCAGGATTAAATGCTAATTGTTTTTTGCTTGACTGTTCTACTAATTCCACCCAGTTATCCACCTAGATAGTCTACACAGAATAAGATTTTTTTTCTTATGGGACTTATTTTCTATTTAAGAACAGAATTCTTATATTTTATGGACAAACTCTTTTTGGAAGAGTTGTTTTTTTTCACATTGGTAACTTTTCTAATGTGTTGATTTCTCTCAGCCTCTCCAGTTGAGATGGCCTGTTTTCTGATTTTTGCCTGCTTGGCCATAATTGGCATTACTCACATAGGTAGCATTTGCATGCGTTGTCAAAACTGCCAAAACCTGATTTACACATAGTGATTGCTCAGTTGTGAAAAGTAGGGTAGACCCAAGTCATCTTGTAGTCTGTGGTGGAAAACCTAGATAAGACAACCCACCCGTTGCCTTTTGGATGGCAACCCAGTGAAGAAAGTTATTCTTCTACTCTCTGTAGGTGTCCTTGAGTATATTATACCACGTCTAGCAAATTAACTGGCCATCTGTTCCCTTTTAGCAGCCCCCCCACCCCACCCCAGCCTGCTGCTTGGCACTTGCCCCCATGGCAGAGCTGGCTCCTCTCTCTGCCTTTGTGGCAAAGTGCTTTCTGAGGTAAGCAGGCGGAATGGGTGCCTGATAAAAATGTGTTGAATACACTTTAAAAGTTTGCCTTAAAAAATGAAAGGAAAGGCGTTTTGCAGCTGTAATGTACAAAACAGGACAAAAAAAATCAAGTGCATTTCTTGAAGGACTAAAACCCAAGCGACCAGAGAACGAGAGCTTCCCAATTCCTTTAATTCCTAGTAGGAATCTCTCACAAAAAAGCACGTTGTCCTTTGAGGCCCACCATCCAGGGAAAAAAAGTGTGAAGATGAAGGTGTGATCCATAAAGAGAGCTCAGAGCGCATCCTTCGGATGTCCTTTGATTATGCCTGAACTGTTAGGCATGCCAACAAATTGACTGTTGGCTGAAGGTGCCGGTGGTGTCTGTCATCCACCACTTGTGCCACCTCTTCCGGCCCGGCCCTACCACGCTTCATCTCTCAGAATACAGTGTCAGACGCTTGGTTGCTGTGTTTGCGCTCGCGCGAGAGTCTCCTCTGGCTGGGCTCTGTGTGTGGGCCTCTGCTGGGAATTCACCGGAGGGTTACTTTCCTTTTCTAATTTGTCGGAAGTGGCTGGTAACATCTGTTTGGGCCCTGGGCTACCTCTGAAAATCTTTAGCTGTTCCCAGGCTTTGTGTCCCCCCTCCCCTTTCTTTCAAAGTGGGAAGAATATAAACATGTATAAAAATTGGCAGACGTGAGCCATAGCTCCAGGGGGGGAACTCCTTTTCAGGTAATACATAAACGACTAAAGATGCAGAGACCAAAACCTTTTGTTCTAATTTAAGTAAACAAGATTGAATGTATTTATGTGCACCTAAAGAAAGCCTGGTATTTTTTCAGATTCTGTTTTTTGAGAAGGGTGTAAATAGTGATATTTGGGGGTATTCAAGCCCCCCAGTAGCATTTTGGGATTGAGATTCAGTTTTTTCTGGGATTTCAGAATTATTTGGATTTCATTATTCCCCATTTTGGGGGGGGGGATTGCTGTTTTTCACCCAAATGACACCAAAATTGGAAGGGAGTGAATGCTGCCTGCCCTCTCCATGTTTCAAGTGGATTGGACCATGGGGTCCAGTTCTACAGGCCCCTGATTAATAACAATATTTGTCTCCAGTGCTTCCTACGGGGTGGTGGGGAGGATTCAAAGAAGCTGGTAGCCAAACGCAGAAGAGCAGCTCCTAGTCAGAAGCCTCTGATGCAAAAAGAACAAGAAGCCCAACAGAACCAGTGTGAAACCAGAGAATCCAAGGCAGCCTAGAATACCTAAACACAAACCCAATTTGTTAAGAACCCAAATGTGTTCATGGAGGGATGAGAGAATAGTCATGAGAGAACAGACACTGTCTGACCATATTGTCTGGGACAGCTGCCTTCCCACCCACCCCCGACTTTGCTCCAGCATGGTGTAGTGGTTAAGAGCAGTGATTTGGAGCAGTGGACTCTAATCTGGAGAACCGGGTTTGATTCCCCACTCCTCCACGTGAGCGACGGAGGCTGGTGAACCGGGTTGGTTTCCCCACTCCTACACACGCCTGCCAGGTGACCTTGGGATAGTCACAGCTCTCTCAGCACCATGTACCTCACAGGGTGTCTGTTGTGGGGAGGGGAAGATGATAGTAAACTGGTTTGAGTCTCCCTTAAGTGGTAGAGAAAGTTGACATATAAAAACCAACTCTTCTTCCTGTTGCCAGTGAACCCTGAGAAAGTCCTGGGAATCTTAAAATGGTGATACTGGATATTCCCAAATATTTCCAGGGCTTTTGGGGAATTCATATTTGGTATTCTGGAATCCCTAATACTGTTTTGGCTGACCATAACATATTGTAGGTTCAGAAATATCTATGTGCATAGCCCCTAGCGGAATGTATCTGTCGCTTAAAAGGAACTCTGGGCATGATAAATTCCCAGAATTGCTGCTAGAAATTGAGGCACATAACCTAAAAAAGTTCCAGCCGTGTTACCGAAGCCCCACAAACATGTGAACATACATTCAGATTAACATGGGGAATTAGCTTGCGTGTTTGTGCAGGGCACAGAAAACCAGGATCTTTTACCTAAAGAGGTGGATGTGAGCAGCAACTCTTTAGCAGGAAAAGGATGACAGAGAGCTGATTTAAAAAGGAATATACAGAGTTTATTGATGGATTTGGTACAATAGTGGGGGGGGGGTGACTTAGCCTAAGCAAATACTAAACCGAGGCACACATTCCCCATCCCAATTAATATAACAACAATTTACAACTATACAGCAGAGCTCTTCCAATCTGGAGCAGGAGTTAATCTTTGAGCTAAAGGTATAGAAAATGGGAAATGGGGGTTGGAAAATGGGGGGGGGGTAGATCAGGAGGAGAGCAAAGATTACCTGTCCTATCCTGGGAAGAAATGAGATGGAAGGAGAGGGATCCAGAATGTTTTGAGCAGTTTGTAGCAGTCCATCTGGTATCCAGGATCAGACTCCCTTTTCTCCTGGTTCTAAAGCCAGATTAGTTTTGGGCCCATAGCATAAAATGCGGTTCTTTCCAGGAAACAAAAGATTAAGACAGCGGATAAGGGAATACTTGAGAGTAATCAAGAGAAAACTATAGAACTGACAAAACAGCTCCAGGAAGGGCAGTTTTTTATTTGATTATGATTCAGCATGACAAAAGGTGGAGATGCTAAGGTGAGTCACGCCTTGGGCAGGAGTTCTGGGGACAATGGGGGAAGCTTAGAGGCAGAGGAGGTGTCAGACTGTCACAGGAGAGCACTTAAACATCTGAATGGCGTTAATGGTCAGTGATTGCATCTCATGTAAAAGACAATGCAGGGAGAGGCATCTTTGTCTTCTTGCCTGGTGGGGCTTAATTGCTGTTGGCACACCCTGGTCTCTCCCAGAGAGGCTTCCTACATACAGCAGTGTGAAGGGGGGGGGAATGGGGAACAGAAAAACGTGGAGAAAAATACAGTGGTGTTTTTTCCCTGAGAACTTTATACATTTTTCAAATGGAAAGAAGAAGAAGAGTTAAAGGAGACTCAAACCGGCTCACAATCGCCTTCCCTTTCCCTCCCCACAACAGACACCCTGTGAGGTAGGTGGGGCTGAGAGAGTTGTGACTGGCCCAAGGTCACCCAGCTGGCTTCTTGTGGAGGAGTGGGGAAACCAACCCAGTTCACCAGATTAGCTTCCACCGCTCTTGTGGAGGAGTGGGGAATCGAACCCAGTTCTCCAGAGTCCACTGCTCCAAACCACCGCTCTTAACCACTACACCACGCTGTTGTGATACAGAAGAAATCTTTTCTATTTTGGAATGAGCAAAATGGTTTTTGATACACGGTTTTACTCAATTTATTTCTTTTCTTTATTTATAGCCTGTTTTTCTTATTGAGTCCTCAAGACAGATTACCCAGTATAAGTCAAGGCAGTCAATACAATGAAACATCAAACATGCAATGTAATAGGGCTAGGATTATAGGAGTAATCTCAAAGGCATAAAATAGTAACAATGATATGTTAAACAATGCAGAAAAATGGTAAAGCTGCAGTACTGCAGTCCCAAGCTCTGCTCACAACCTGAGTTCGATCCCAGCGGGAGTCAGTATCAGGCAGCCGGCTCAAGGTTCACTCAGCCTTCCATCCTTCCGAGGTCGGTAAAATGAGTACCCAGCTTGCTGGGGGTAAAGGGGAGATGACTGGGGGAGGCACTGGCAAACCACCCCGCAGACAAAGTCTGCCTAGGAAACGTCGGGATGTGACGTCACCCCAGGGGTCAGGAATGACCCGGTGCTTGCACAGGGGACCTTTACCTTTTTAAAAAACAGCAGTGAGACAGGATAATATATACAGCAAATCATAATACTTATATCATACACAAGGGAAGTTCTGCTAAGGTAATTATTCATAGAATTTTTATAACTTTAATGACATCACAGCATTACTAGGGAAGAAAAATTATATAATCCAATTACACATAAGCAAGGATTGATATATATTTGCAGCTTAGAAATTGTATCTAGCTTCTAAAAGCTGCAGGGAGGGATCATCAAATTTCTACTTTGTACCCCCTTATCAGCACTCAAGGACAGATGCCCTGTCTTCTTTGGGAGTTAGTCTTTTTAGAAAAGTACGGCTAGCAGAAACACTTGTCAGGGTTCAAACGTTCATTTTTTAGCCAGAGAGGAACCCTGCAGAAAATAAAGATGGCTTCACTTATGCCAGCTTAAAATTCACCCACAGC
Organism: Euleptes europaea; assembly: GCF_029931775.1. NCBI lineage: Eukaryota > Metazoa > Chordata > Lepidosauria > Squamata > Sphaerodactylidae > Euleptes > Euleptes europaea. The sequence continues at coordinate 378,190 of NC_079327.1, forward strand.
TGCATAAGTGAGGCGGGCTGGCTCCTGAGAGCTCATACCGGAATGAACTTGGTTAGCCTTGAAGGTGCTGCTGGATTCCTGTTTTACTTTCATAAGAAAAAGGCCGAGCATTAGCAGCCTGTCTTCGGCTAGTAAGAGAGACTGTCTGGGGGCAGGCAGCTTTGCACATGAATGGGGAAAGGAAAGTCACACTTGAATAGAGAGAATGAAACCTCCCTTCAGTACTGCTAAGCAGCTGGATGCCCTGGTAGATCAATCCACATTTTGCCTACCCTCACAGGGCATCATTTGTTGGGGGGTGGGGTGGGGGGTTCCCGTTGCCAGGATAAAAGACATCATCACCACTGGCATGTTGTGGGGTGTTTTTTGTAGAAGGCGAGTGGCAGAGGCTGCGTCCTTCCCACATGGGACAGGGAGAGAGGCAGAGGGGTTTCTCAGAAGACAGACTTGGGGAGGGGGGGGGATGGAGAAGAAGGCGGAGGTGTGTGCTTGGCTGCCCTTCTTCCCCATGCTCTATTTTTGTTCTGAAATGGATAATCTGCTAGCCACCGCCTGAGGATACCGGAAAAGGAGAAATTTACACACCGATGCTGCCACGCCTCCCAACGTCTGTTCTGCAAATCAGGTTCCCCTTGCATATGTCAGAAATTAAAGGATTCTGCCTTTAATCCCTATAACAACAAATCCATATCCGTTTTTAAACGAAACTTAAATGTACCTAATACAAAAAGCTGTGCATATTCCTAATAGCAGGTGCAAGTATGCGCCTTTGCTTTATGTTTATCTGGCCAAGCAAAAAGGCCTGCAGATATATTTATATGTTCAGTGGTTCAGGACAAGCCTGATGGTCCATTGTAGGAGTTCCAGATGCATGTTTTAAAGCTTTTTGTTACAAACTTCCTATCCCTACTTAGGAAGCAGCTCCAGGGATTTTGCATTACTAGACTGTGAGGTAACAAAGCCATATTAAATGATATTCCAGTTTGGTTGAATCTGTACATTCATCAGGTAGGCCCCTCCCCACTGTGTTTTCTGCCAGTGTTGTGACGGCGTGGAATTAGATCTTTAGACCGCCTGCCACAAAACACAGGCAAACTCAGTAGTTTATCTTGAGCATATGTGAAGAAGAATTTTGATCTGAATTATTTCCCGTACTCTAAAGCATGATAAACAGAAACTGCAGAACTAGATTTGGGGACCCTGTTTTGAAGAGTGGCCCCCTCTGAAGAAAGCGTCCCTGGCCCAAAGGGCCTAAATGGCTTCCATCTGGAGGCCAACATTCCCGTCTTTGGCGAGGTGTTTGAGTGGGTGGTGGCAACGTAGCTTGAGGTGGTCTTGAAATTGGTAGGCAATAGATACAGGACAGACAAAAGGAAGTACTTCTTTATTCAGCAGAGAATGATACTGTGGAATCCACCTGCCAAAGGACATAATGATGGTCATGAGCATAGATGGCTTTAAGAGGGAATTACAGTAGTTTCATGGAGGACAGGGCCCATTAATGGCCGCTAGCAATGGTGACTAAAGGGAACCTCCATATTCAGAGGCAGCAAACCTCTGAATACCAGTTTTAGGAGGCAACATAGGGGAAATTTTCAACTTCTGTCCTATGTTTGGCCCTCTAGGGCAAGTGATGGTTGGCCTCTGTGTGTAACAGGAAGCTCGGCCAGGTGGCTCTCTGGTCTGACCCAGCAGGACCCTTCTTGTGTTAAGCAGGAGAAGGATCATCTAGACTGACTTCAGCCTGGATTCCAACAGGGGTTTTGGATGAAATTGTCCTCAGTTTTCCAGGAGAGCAGTGGGGCATCCCTGTTAATTCTCCGGGGCCTCTCAGCAGCTTCCAGTACCACTGAGCATCTTGAGATGCTCGTCTGGTTGGGAGTGAAGTCCTGCTGCAGCGGTTCCACTCTTACTTGGCTGATCAATTCCAGAAGGTGGTGCTGGGGGGACTGCTGCTCAGCCTTGTGAAACGATAGGATCCAGCAAGGGTCACCCCCCCTTGCCCCCATGCTGTTTAATATCCATGTGGAGCCACAGAGAAAGAGGATCAGGGGATTTGGAGTCAAGTGCCACCAACATGTGGGTGACCCCCAGTTCTGTTTCTCCTTCATTGCCGAGCCAGATGGTACTGACAAGGTGCCTGGAGAAGGTGACGGTGCGGGTGCATAAACGGATCTGAGTCCAGACCCGACTGTGGTGCAGTCGGTCAATGACAAAGCCACTGGAGGGCTGAGAAGTCCATCTGTCCTTTGGGGCTTGAAAGAGAAGGCCGGCAGCTTGTGGGGTGCTGCTGGGTCCTCCCTGGCCTACAGTTGGAGGCACAAGTTGATAACCTTTGGCTGATACGTCAGCATGCGCCTTCCGTTGTAGCTGTTTTAATGGTGTGCTTCTAGCCTGTGGACTGTTTTATCGGTATCCATTTTTTAGGCACTTTTAATGCTGCTTTATGGCCTGGTTTGTTTATAATTGATAATTTTAATAATGTGTGATGCCCTCTGGTGGTAGAAGAACATGCATACGCACGCACACACGCACACATGCACACCAACACATGGACACAGAGTCTCTTCTGCTCCCGTCCTCCCTAAAAGGACCTTGCTGGGCTGGCTGCAACCTCCTTTCTCGAAACTAGCCTGGCCAGCAGGGTTAGTGGAGGCAGCTCCCCCCCATGCCCACCCATCAGCGCGAAGCCCCTCTGTGCCCCTGCTGGCCCAACATGAGACACGGCGTCAGAACACCAACCAGGACAGTCCGCATTGGGGTCAGCCATAACAAAATCTGCACTTTCTGTCTGAGGCGCTTGGCGTGAGCTTTACTGCAGTGAGAAGAAAAATGCTTGGTGTCCCTCCCGGCAGGCCTGGCCAAACTGGAGGCTTGATGGATGGACAAATCAAAATATAAACTATACCAGTTGATCCACAGTCTGAAAAATGTGTTAGCTGAAATCTGCGTCCATCATTTGGATATATAAATTCTTGCACCACCAATGCTTGGTTACAACTAGTGCATCCTCTACCCTTAGAATGATCTGTTCTCCTCGGCAGGGTTCTAACTACTCGTGAGTCAGTATGAATCAGACCATCATTAATGGATCTAGATCTCCTATAGCCTATTTTGGAAAAATACCTTACATCCAGGAATCTGTTGTACAATATGCCAGTATGATGTATAATCCTAATTTTTTTTCTGACAAAGATGAGAATTCCATAGAAAATATAATGAATTATAATTTACAGATTTTGTATGTGTGGCCAGTAAGTCCTGTCATTTTTTAGAATCTGCATCTCTTTCATACAAAAAGGGGCCGTGGCTCAGTGGTAGAGCCTCTGCTTGGCATGCAGAATGTCCCAGGTTCAATCCCCGGCATCTCCAGTTAAAGGGACCAGGCAGGTAGGCAATGTGAAAGACCCTTGCCTGAGACCCTGGAGAGCCGCTGCCGGTCTTAGACAATACTAGTCAAAAAGGACAAGAGTCCAGTAGCACCTTAAAGACTAACAAAAATATTTTCTGGTAGGGTATGAGCTTTCGTGAGCCACAGCTCACTTCTTCAGATAGAAGAAGTGAGCTGTGGCTCACGAAAGCTCATACCCTACCAGAAAATATTTGTGTTAGTCTTTAAGGTGCTACTGGACTCTTGCCCTTTTTGACTACTACAAACAGACTAACACGGCTACCCACTGTGAATTAGACAATACTGACTGTGATGAACCCAGGGTCTGATTCAGTATAAGGCAGCTTCATGTGTTCATACATCCTTAATGATGCTCTGTGGATAGTTCCTAGCTAGCAATTTAGAACACAATTTATCCCCATCAGCTATATAAACATTGAACTTGGTTGAATTAAGTTTAATACAAATTTACCGTGTGGTACATTTTGTCTCAAATGTCTAGGATGGTAAATGTTATAATGTAATAATGAATTCCTAGCTGTAGGTTTAGAAAAAATTCAAGTGCTAATCTCCTGTTCTGCATAAATATTTCTGTAAATCATTTAATCATTCCAGAAATTGTGAAGAATCTTCCAGCTCCTTAAAAATCTAAAAGTCATCAGTATATCTGTAATATACTGGAATCCTATCCAAATACGGATTAAAAGTATGAAAAATATAGGTGTGCTCGAGATGCGCCATAAACGAATTAGCTACTGTATAGCGGACTGTCCATCGCCACACCTTGTATCTGGATATAAAACTGATGTTGTACATGGAAATAATTTTTCTCCAGGACGATGCCCAATAACCGTGTCAAAAACACCAAAATGGGGAGAGAGCCGGCAGCCCATCTTTTATCCGTTTACCCTGAAGAAAGGTTACAGATTCAATGGGTCATTGCCAAGAATTTCACTATGAGAAAGATTACAGAAGGACTTTTGACTTCTTGCCAAGATTTTATCTGCGAAAGGGATGTTCATCTCAAAGAAGGATTACAGAACGGAGAAGGACTTTTGACTTCCGTGAGACCAGTGATATCTTTGGTTATTTACCAACTTGCAGCTTGGTGTTAGCTTGTTCACATAAGTTATTAAGAGGATGCAATTAGTTTTTGCCCTACAGCCATGCCAGGCAGACCTTTGCCATGTGTCTGTATTGAAAATATGAGGCAGCTCTTAGGCGCAAATAAAAGCAAGAAATACATCATAGGGTCCCTTTTTGGAATCAAGGCCAGACAGGCTGTGACGGATACAGGGTTAAATGTCAGCCCTGAGACGAAGGAGTCCTGCCAGCCGATGCCAGCAGGCTGTGGGCAGAGTCTGGGGAGCTGGCAGGAGCCTTCTGGGAGGGAGGGAGGGAGGGAGGGAGACGTTCTTGATCCTTTCGCTCTGAGCTCCCGAAGTGGGCGGTTGTGTGGAGAGACTCTGAGAACCTGCGTGTTCATACGTTACCTAGCTTGTATAAACCAAACCTGAGTGGCGACCAGGGGAAGATTGGGGTAGAGAGAGAAAACCCTTTCTGCAGTCCCTCAGTGGGAGGGGGCTCCTGAAATAGGGAGACTCCCCACTCAGGGGTTTTTTTTGGGGTGTGTGTGAGAAAGATTGGTTTTCCACAGGAGGTTGGCACGTCTGAGGAGTGGGAAAGGTTGTGGATGAACCTCCACTCTCTAGTATTCTGAGTGCTAGGGTAGACCTGAGTCCACACTGAGTATATTGAGTGTAAGGAATATATTGAACAAAGTCTGAGTATTTAACTGAATAACCTGACGAAACTGTACTGAGAACAAAGTACTGTGCCTGAAACCGTTTAAGATTTTAACTGCTCGTAACCAGCTAAGCTTTGTGCCTCTCTTGAAGAAAAACAATCGAACTACCTCTCTGTCAATAATAAGCTTCCATTTATTTTAATTATTATAAAATCAGTTACAGCCTCTAAACCTCTCCGTTTCACCTGGGGGGGGAGGGGAGGAAAGGGACGCTTTCTCCTCACACAAAGAAAGGTGACAATACAAAAAACCCTCGCAGTTATTGGTAGCAGCAGAAAAATTTGTGAGGGCTCAAAAAGGGAAGCAGGACCCCTCACGCAGGCCATCCAGTCCAACACCCACCCCCCACCCCCCACTCAATGCAGGATCAGCCTAGAGCAGAGGTCCCCAAACTTTTTGATGGACGGAGCGCTTTTCAGGAGAGAAATTGGTCACAGAGCACTAATTTTCACCCTGCACCTATTTACTAAACCGAACAACGGTAGTATTTTTCTTTCCAATCTCTTCATGGAGAGCCAGCATGGTGTAATGGATAAGAGCAGTGGTTTGGAGTGGTGGAGGCTAATCTGGTGAACCAGCTTGGTTTCCCCGCTCCTACACATGAAGCCAGCTGGGTGACCTTGGGCTAGTCACACTCTCTCAGCCCCACCTACCTCACAGGGAGTCTGTTGAGAGGAGGGGAAGAGAAGGAGATTGTCAGCTGGTTTGACTCTCCCTTAAGTGGCAGAGAAAGTGGGCATATAAAAAACCAACTCTTCTTCTTCACTAGTAGATGTTTCGCGGAGCACCAAGTGCTCCATGGAGCACAGTTTGGGAACCTCTGGCCTAGAGCTTCCCTGAATCATGTTTGTCCAGCCCCTGCTTGAAGACTGCCAGAGAGGGAGAGGTGCTCGCCGCCTCCCTAGGAAGCTGATTCCGCTGCTGAACTACTCTTACTGTAAAAGAAAATCCCCTAATATCCAGCCAGTACCTTTCCGCCCGTAATTTAAACCCATTTGTGAGAATGGAAGATGTAAATTTGATTAGGCTGTCCTGTACCCTTTTTAGACAAAGGAATTTTCTCTCTAACGCAGTCCTGAGCAGAGGTCTCCCCCTGCTCAGGGCTGCGCGGTTTGTGACCTAAAGCTATTCTACTAGTTTTATGTTATTCCTTTCATTGGATGAACAAGCCCATCTGGTAACTATTAAATGGAATTGTTATACATATAAACATTAGAGCATTTCCACACAGTTTTAGCTGCCAGTGCTGCTACTAATTTTGGTTTCAAGATTTTTTATATATATATATTTCAAACAACTGGTAATTTTGTGCCAAAGAGCCCTTTGCCATCCTGCTGGAGGCATAAGAAGAACAACCACTGGCACAAAGCAGTCAAGACTAATATTGGAAGGGGTGGGGAGACAGAATAGACGTGTATAATTAACCTGTTGTAAACCACTTCAAGCACTATGGGAAATAGTAAATAAATGAAGGAAGGAATTGGTTCCCTGTGGCCATTTCTGCTTGGTAATTAGCAATGCCTTCCAGGCTGAATTGGCCCGCATATTTTTTTGAGTTTTTCAAGGTGAACCCTCGTTCAGGAAGTGACTGCGAAGTAGGCGCAGACCTACTTTGCATTACTTAAGAGCCCCTTTAACGCTACCTTTTGTGTTTGCTCCACTGCCACCTTGAAGAATCCCCTCAAGGGAACATGCAAAATCACAGCTGCGCATTAGCTATGCATCTGGTGATTGGTATGCATAGCTAATGGCTATGCAAAAAGGTGCAGGGGAGTGAGGTGGTGGTGGAATTTCTCCTTTTGCATCTGGACTGTGAATAGTCATTTTAAAGGGTGCATTTTAAAAAAGCTTTGAGCGAGCTTCAAAATTGACCCTGCATAAATGGCCTGTGTGTTTTGAGTAAGGTTGTGTATGTAAAGTGCCATGAAGCTGCAGACGACTGATGGCAACCCCGGCACAGGGCTTTCAAGACAAGTGATTAAGAAGAGGTGCTTTGCTATTGCCTTCCTCTGCAAACTTCCTTTCTTCCAAGTACCGACCCGACTTAGTTTCCAAGATCTGTCGAGATCTGGCTATACCATGCCACCTTCCCTCCCATTTGAGTAAGGAGAAATCCATTTACCTTCCAGTGGTGACTATGTTCCACTGGTGCATGTTGCAGCAACTATGGTTTGAAAAAGCTAGAAATGTTGAGAATGTCAAGGGCAGCCAGGGGCTGTGTGGTCGGCCTTAACAAAACTGGGACTTTCTGTCTGAGGCGCATGGCATGAGCTTTACTGCATTGAGAAGACAAATGTATGGTGTCACTCCCGGCAGGCCTGGCCAAACTGGAGGCTTGATACTATCTGCCAGTATGGGGGCTGTCTTGTACACCCCCGGCCTCTTCTGTTTTTGATGGGAACTCTTAAGGCCACAGTGCACACGTTCTGAGGTCTCCCTTGAGGCAACCAGTGCCACCCAAATGCTGTTCCCGCTTGAAGCCCTAGAGTCTCTGATAGTGAGTTGTTGGATTTATGTTTACAAAATCTATAATAAAATGGTGCGTTCACTAACTGGTAGTATCCTTAACTTCTAGCAGTGGAACTAAAGATGCCAACTTCTGTGTTTCTTCTCTTTTCTAGGCCCACCCAGAATTGCTGATAAAGTGATTCACCGGCAATCTGTGAGATTGGGAAGAACGATCAAGCTCCTTTGTCCAGTGGAGGGGGATCCTCCACCTCTTACTATGTGGATGAAAGATGGACGAACGATCCACAGTGGGTGGACACGGTTCCGGGTGCTCCAGCAAGGGCTGAAAATCAAGGAAGTGGAAAGTGAAGATGCGGGGACGTATATCTGCAGGGCCACCAATGGATTTGGCAGCATGAGCGTAAACTACACTCTCATTGTAATTGGTGAGTACAGGAGGAGTTCACCCTGTTCTTTTAGAGGTTTACTTTGCCTCTGACAATGGTTGCAAATCCACTCTGTAAATAATCTACCAGCCTCTAGCAAAACGAGTCTGTCCCAACATTTGAGGATGGCCCGGGCCAGTTTCCATGGCTGAACATCCAGCAGCTCTGAGATAAGATTAGCCAAAGGTTACAAGTAAACAGGAATGATGCAAGAATCGCAGAGGCCCAGATCACAAGGAGTTCCTCACAGGAAAGGTTGGGTGATAAGGACCCCGTCACACTGATCTTTGTGCGCTCTGTTGGAATGAGGCGGTTGTTACAACAACCCTGTTCTCTAAACCTGCATTTCTGCTCGCGTGACAAGGGCTCAGGAATGCTGTTGTCATGAGGAATCAAAGCAGTGGCAGTGGTTAAATTTTTCACCAAAGTATCATGAGATCCAAGAGCTTTCCTGCTCTCATGGAGGCTGTAGAAAGAAACTATTCTATCTTTGCTTGGTCACATAAGATCTAGAATTCAAAAGTTGCATCTTTCTCTCGTTTTTTTACTAGAAAAGAGTACACAACCTTTTGAATTGTGTTGAGATTGAAACTTTCAGGGACTTGATAAGAATGGGATTGTTTTTCCTTATATTCCATCCACTGCTTGGGTGGAAACTGAGTGCGTAAAATGTGGAACATTGAGGAGGAAAAGCTCTGTCAGTTGGATGCTGTGTCTTCTTTCTTCAATATGCTCTGGTGGGACCTCTCTTTAGCAGAAGGAAGTGGTAGGGTCCGAGCAGTTACTGTTTGTTCAAGTAGCAGCTGTTCGCTTATACGGTTCCTGACATTGCTTCAGCCGGAGACTTCATGCTTATTTCTTAATAATGGCACTTTTCTTTAAACTTCATTTTTATTTCCTCTAAGTGAATATAAGGAATGTCTGTCTGGTTCTTTCAGAGAGTGAAAAGTTTTATTTTGGCTCCAGATTTTAGATACATGTAGCAGAAGCTAGGACATGAGCAGACAACCTTTTTGGCCTGAATGTTGAGAAAAGCCATGTTTACCTGTGAAAATGTTGACGTGCCCTCAAATAAGTGAGGGGGCGGGATGTACTTGGCACAGGGCACATGGAAGGAGGCCAAACCCCAGCGGCTCTTGCCAGGGCCTCTGGCCGTCACCTTGAGTGTTTGGGCGGAGGACTGGCCCTGTGTGCCGAGGAAAATAGTTTTGGGTGCAGCTGTTTAGCATGCATGTTGGGGGTTGCCCACCCCCGGGCTAGCACCAGGCTCTTTTGAAAATGGCCCTTTTTGAAAGCCAAAAGCTTTTCCTTCTGTAAATGGCACCGGTGCCTTTCAGGAATGGGGAGGCCTGCTCTGGGGTAGAGACAGGTGGTGGGTGTGGCGCAAATCTTTTCTCCAGTCTCTGGTTTCAGAAAACCAAATTCTGTGGAATAGGAGAGAAATGAATACAATTCATATTTGTCTCCAGGATACCTTCTTCTTGCTGTCTTCTTTATTCTCCACTGCAAAACATCCCCTGGCTCATCCCTGTTCCTCAAAGCTGTCTCTCCTCTCTTATGCTACTCATGTCCTCCTCTCAAGTTGGCCTCTCTCATGAAGGTTAACAAAGCCAACTTTTTCACTCTCCTTCTTCTGGTCCGGGGGCCTTTTGTATCCCGCAAATCCAAGGCCGGTGCAAAAACTCCCCTCACAAGCATAACCAGTCTAAACAGAACAAACAATTTCCTTTCGCACCTGAGCTTGATTGGCTTTTGTGGCTGACCACTAAATTTGTGATATGAACTGAAATGGAGAAGCGGCACTCCACTTTAATCAGAATTAGCTTCATCAGTGAGTTCAGGAAAATAACTGGGCTTTGTGTTTTCTTCAGCTTTTTTGTCAGAATGATACCACAAAGTCCTTTTCTTTGGCACTGTTGAATTCTGTTTTCATATTAATTTTTCCTCCACCCAGCTGGACTCTCCAGGGCTGGCAATGGTTCAGCAGCATTAAATGGGGTGGGTGGGTGTTTTTTCAAAACCAAAACCAAAAAATAGTAGCAGTTGGTAACTCCACCTCTCCCTTCTTTGCACAGAGCAGACAGTATCTCAGATCATTGACTTTTCCAGCTGAAGGCAGTGGAGCATAAAGAAGCCCTCTGTTCCCCCTTGAGCTTTGGAGAAAGGTCCCATTCATTGCTTAAGTTCATAGGTGTGTTCTGCGCTGCTTTATTGCTGTTCCCTTTGCCTCCAAGTGCACTAACGGTATCACATCTCTCCGGACGCTGGTTCGTGCTTGACCAGCGTTAAGAGACCTCTGTGTGGGGGTTCGAATGCTACATTTCTGGGACCAGGGAGGTCTGGTGCTGCCAAGCCCGTGATAGAGACATGGGTGAACATACACAAAGCTGCCTTATACTGAATCAGACCCTCGGTTCATCAAAGTCAGTATTGTCTGCTCAGACCAGCAGCGGCTCTCCAGCAGGGGTCTTTCACATCACCTACTTGCCTAATCCCTTAACTGGAGATGCCAGGGATTGAACCTTCTGCGTGCCAAGCAGATGCTCTACCACTGAGCCACAGCTCACAGCTTCAGGCCTCCCCACAATCCCTTCATAGTCCTTCCCAGCAGCCATCCCTCTTGAATCAGATGCTGCCTCACTGCCCTCTGTGATTCTGTAACATCTGCCCTCAGTACCCCCACACCCCTCTGCAGGTTGTGCCTGTGTTCTCCACTGTCTTCCACTGACCGACTGAAGATGTGAGAAAACTGGTTTTTGATTTTTGGCTGACCTGACTCAGAAATGTCCTCCAGGGATACCAGCCTGCAGCACGTGGCCAGACTCTTTTTTTACTCTTCTGGATAAAAGTCATGCCTCACTCTCTTCTGGCTTCCGTTTGATTTGGCCACCTCCGTGAAAGTCATCACACAACCATACTGCCTGAACACAGCCCACTTCCTAATTTGCAGTGTTTTCTGTGGCTCCTCTGGGGTTGTTTAGGATTGCACTGGCAATTTCCTTGTGGGAGGGCTTGTCTCTGATTTCTCACCTTTGTAGGTGAAGTAATCTGGTCTTGATGAAGGGATTTTACATTGGTGAGAAGAGACTCATGGAGCTGCCACTACTAAAGGAGTCCTGGCTTTCATCAAATGGGTCTCCCCAGCATTGTGTGTGTGTTTGGGGGGCACTCACAATTATTGGTGTAGCAGTTTTAGAATCATAGAATAGAATCATAGAGTTGGAAGGGACCACCAGGGTCATCTAGTCCAACCCTGCACAATGCGGGAAATTCACAACTACCTCCCCCACACACACACCAGTGACCCCCCTACTCCATGCCCAGAAGATGGCCAAGGTGCCCTCCCTCTCATCATCTTCCTGAGGTCATAGAATCAGCATTGCTGACAGGTGGCCATCTAACCTCTTCTTAAAAACCTCCAGGGAAGGAGAGCCCACCACCTCCCGAGGAAGCCCTTGTGGCCGTTGCCCTTGGAAGATCAGTGTGGTGAACATGTTTTGTTGCCTTTCTCTGTGTGTCTCAGTTAAACTTGGACTATACTCTGATGCCCATCTGTAATGCAGTGCCTAGTCATACAGAGCACCACCATACTAGGGGCCAAAACTTGTCTGCCCCCCTGGGTGTCGCTGTTCCCTTCATTGACTTGATCACCAGTGAAGCACCAAAAGAGACTGATGCCAGATATCTAGACAGAGAAGCTGCCACATTTGAAGGCTAGTTGGTACACATTTGGATGTCCCTCGGCAAGTTAATTATGTGCATGGTAGGCTGGTGGGTGGTTGGCATTCCATTTGGTTTGCTGTAGCCAAAGCATCAGGGCGTCATGGGCACAAAAGGCAGGGAGGTGCCATTTCCAGTGCTTGCCAGGCCACATACCCATATCTTGCCAGGCCATATCTTCTAGCATACCCAAGCATGGCAACCAAAATTCTAACAGTTCTATGTTGCCATATTGAATGTATTGTAAGCCATCGTACACCTGGGAGACAGCACACCTCTCAAGATGACAAGTCCTGTCGGCACACTTTAGGGCAGGGGTGGGGAACCTTTGTTCCGCCAAGGGCCATTTGGATATTTATAACATCATTCGTGGGCCATACAAAATCATCAACTTAAAAATTAGCCGACCAAGCCCCAAGCAGGTAGCTGCCCCAGATGACCCCCCACCCGCCCGGGCAAGCAGGCAGGAATCCAATCGGTGGCACAGGGTGGTCTTTTGCACCAGCCGGGTGTAGCCTTCCAGCTGCACGCCGGAGTTTCTCCTGCTCCGCATGGTCGGGGCCGGATTCTACAGCCAGCCCTTCTACCTCCGCCTGCAGGGGTGAAATGGGGACACACTGGCTAAGAACTTGCCCCCCCTTTAGCCCCTCCATTGTCGCCACTTCCTCCCCCAGCCCTCTTGTAGTACAGAGGGAATACGTTTCTCCATGGCCCGGGTGGGAAAGGGTTAACACAGTTTATTGGGCGGTTCTAACAGCTCCATAGCTAACGACTCTTCTGCAAGGGGGGGGAAAGGTTCCTTTTCTCAGCAAAACAAATTCACATCTGCCTTGAATAGAGGCTATTCTTGTCCGCGGGAGGGGGCAGATCACCAGTCTTAGATCCTTCTGAGCTAGAGATCTGCCAGGACCCACAAAGGGCCAGAACAAATTATTTTGCGGGCCTTAAATGGCCCCCTGGCCTGACGTTACCCACCCCTGCTTTAGGGAATCCCCAATTACCAGCACACTCCTCCTATACTGAGGAGTGAAAGCTCAAGCCTTCTCATCCACAGTGGCCTGAGAAATTTCCTTCAAGCTTCAGGGAAGCTGGGGGTCCTTTTTCCAGTGGTCCAGAATCAATATCTGTGGGGAGCTCCTGGAACCATAGAATCATAGAGTTGGAAGGGACCACCAGGGTCATCGAGTCCAACCCCTGCACAGTGCAGGAAATCACAACTACCTCCCCCTCACACACACCACACCCAGTGCCCAGAAGATGGCCAAGATGCCCTCCCAATCGTTTATCACTAGAGATTCAGAATGCCTCCTGATTTTCCTGCTCCTGTCGGTCACATTCTTCCATGCACCCTCCTGTGTTGGGGGCTCCTCCACTTCCTGAGATAACTTTCCCTTCCGTTGCTGTTGCCCACTCAAGAGTGCTTCATGTGTTCTGTCCAAGAACTCTTCCCCTTCCCTTATTAAATGGAGGGTAGACAAGAGATGGATTGACTCAATAAAGGAAGCCACAGCCCTCAATTTGCAAGATCTGAGCAAGGCTGTTAAAGATAGGACATTTTGGAGGGCATTGATTCATAGGGTCGCCATGAGTCAGAAGCGACTTGACGGCACTTAACGCACACACACAAACAAGAGTGCCTCAAGTCCCTGTATCTTCTCCTGCAGTAGGGCTGCTAACTTACACTTGCTGCAAATGTAACTGCCGTTACCCTCAGGTAAGAATACGAGCATGCCACAGACTTAGCATGCCACTGCCTCTGCTCCCTCACCAGCCATGCGGCTTCAATCCATTGCAGAAGGGGTTCGGTTTTTCCCTGCACTTCCCTGACAGCTCCCCTGCCAAACTGCCTCACAAGACTCCCTGCTTGCAGAAGCAATGAGCTTCCGCAATCAGCTACACTCAACACTCCTGCAGCTCTCTTTCCTGCTCCTTCACCAAGCCCAGCTGACTGAATGTGGTTAAGCGGGGGAAACAGAATCACCCACTTGGGCATTGTCAAAAGCCACCCTCGGCATTCATCCCCTGTCCCCAGCGGGTAGTTCTCCCCCTTGTATTGACTCATGGTCCATTTCTTTAAAACACTTCCCCCCTTTTTTGTTTTATTAATTCCATTTGATTTTCTTAACATGTTTAACTGTGGTTTGTTGGCACATCCTATGCGATCCAGCTTAGTTTCAAGTGGACTTCCCCCTCCTTATTCCATGAAGTTGTGATGTAGGAACTACTTTGAAGACGTAACACTGCCTGTTCATAATTTAGAAGAAATGGGGAATTCCCCCCCGCCCCATGGCTCTAAGCATGAAATTCATATGTATGTATATTCAGTTTCCCCAACATTTGTGGTGGACAAATACAAGCCAGTCCAGGCTCGTTGCCAGTATAAATGTAAAGCCTTTGAGGCATCTGGAGATCTTTAGCCCACAATCATTTGTGGATGCTTTTGTGTATATGGCTACTTCCTACACCCATGCAAGTTTCAGACTGGCAGGATCTGTTGGAGGAGGTGTTGTTGTTGTTGTGATGGAAGGAAATACACAAGATCAACTACACACAAAGCCAGCTGGGTGACCTTGGGCTAGTCACAGTTCTCTCCGAATTCTCTCAGCCCCACCTACCTCACAGGGTGTCTGTTGTGGGGAGGGGAAGGGGATTGTAAGCTGGTTTGATTCTTCCTTAAGTGGTAGAGAAAGTCGGCATATAAAAAACTTTTTAAAAACTCAATACTAAATATCTTAAGTTCTTCACAAGCCTTTATCAGCTGCTGAAAATGTATCCTTTCCTTTTACCTTCCTTTTATCCCTTAGAAGCTCCTTGATCAATTGATCTTGAGCAGCATATATCTAGTGTTGGAGGGATATAAGGACTGAAACAAATCTTGCCACTGACAATGTAGCCTTGGGGTCCCTGTCGCTTAGTAAAAAAGGCATTATGTCAGTCACAGAGGCATTGGATTTGTATATTAAAAGGGGGGAAATATAGTGCGATCGAAATTCCTCGTAAAAGCGGCATTCCAAAAGGGCATGAGCTAATGTGTCAATAGAGCCAGAAGAGCAAAGGCGACTTGCGCTACCAATTATACACAGTGGTATTCTGTAAGCGCTGACAACCTTTTTAACCTGGTCATGATGACAGACGTCTGTACCCTGGCCGTACGGTATTGTTTAGCCTCTGCCAAGCTGGCTGCGGCTGAGCCGTAGCTTTATTTCTGTTGTGAGCGCCCACTTCGCATCCACTGCTGTTCTTCATCAAATAGTGCAGCTGTATTTGCAAAAGATTGGGAGGCATGGATTAATTATTGTAGAGATGAACTTAAATGTGATATTAACAAATGTATTTTGATCTAATTCAGAACGGATGTATTGGGCATTGACGGTTTTGTTATAATTGAATTAGAAAAACAATACAAAGAGAAAAAACATGTTAATTAAAGGATCAGAGGAGGGGAGAGGGGAAGTCAAAGAATTAGACTTTTTACAATATGTAATGAAATGTATAATGATTGTATGGAAAAATAAAAAATATTTTTTTTAAAAAAAAATAGTGCAGCTGTATTATGCTGCAGTTGAGACATCAAAATGTCAAAAGCCCAGGGTGTGTCCCCCGTAGCCTGTCAGCTTCATCTTGCTTGTGTACGCAGAGCAGAACCCTCCTCTTTTCTGTCTCAGGCCAAGCAAAAGACATTAAAGGCTGCAGGAGACGTAAGCAGAAACATAGCATAAAACATTCTAAGGTACAACCCATCGATCCTGTACAATTCCTGGAAGTCATCATTTCAAAGTCAGAAGACTAGAACAGCAGCAGTCTACCTGGCCGCTCCTTTAGAGAATGACGTGGACCAGGACTTCCCCAAATGCTCCCATCTCAGTCCTTGCCTAGATGCTTTGGCACAGCAAGACAGCAAGGCTGCAAACAAAGAACAACGTGATCGATCATTTGAACGCTAATTCAGGCATCCCAAGGGACAAAGGACAACCACTTTGGTTTCAGCAGGGATCACTTTATTCTTTTTTTTTTTTTTTGCTGAAAATCTGGAGTTATCCCCTCATCTTTAAGTTAATATGAGAGAGAGGGGGAGAGAGAGAGGGAGAGAGGCAGGCCATTCTTCTCTTGACTGGCAGGTAATAGAGATGGGCCAAAGCCGTGCAGCAGCGTGGAAATCCCTGTGGTGTGGAAATCCCTGACCTGCCTGCTGCTCTCTCCAGAGAAATCCTAGGAATCTCCCCGAGAAGAAGAACGGCGCCTCATCAATCCCCGGCACAGGCCACTGTTTGTGCCGTTTGTTTGCAGTCTCTCCTGACAACTGCGGGCCCACTTCCACCTCTTCTGGGAGCCAGGAGGCATCTTGACCGAAAACAACAGTCAATGGAGAAAACTTGACTTCGTGTGGGGATACTTCCAGGGTCCAGCTCGCTGGACGGAGAAGGTGGATCCCGACCTTTCTGCGATGGCTGTGGGGTGTGGGGGCTGCCATAGAGAGGAAGTGGCCACCAAGACCAGGGGTATTCTGAGGGTCCTGCCTGTCTCGGACACAGGAATATAAATGCTCCAGCCTCTTTTCTGCCCTGAGAAACTTAAAACGTGGGTTGGGAATGGATTGTTTTGGGGGAGGAGGGGGAGAGGGAAAATAAAGAATGTGGCCTGCCAGACTATCTGCAAGATCAGGGATGAAGTTTGCAGTTTTTATTACTAAGCAAACACACGAAAATCAGATATGTGGGGCAAATCTGCACATAGGTGGCAAATGACCTAGAATGCTGGGAGGCACGGGTTGCTTAATCTATCTACATCAGAATGAGCATCTCTCCTCCTTGAGAAATGGATCACACCTCTCACCCAGCACAACATACGGGCGTGGCAAAGGTGAGGCCAAGACTCGCACTCTTCGGATCTTCTGTTTCAGGGTTTCGCCCAGATTGGGGAGTAGTTCCCTTTTTGGTCTGATCAGAGTTTCCAGTAAGGAAACTTTAACCCGTACATTTCCACCTTGTAATCAAAGGCCTTCTGTACACAAAATGGGGACCTTCAAAACCCTACATGCTTTGGGACCAACATACCTGGAGGACTACCTACTCCCTTATAAACCTGCCCAACCGCTACGGTCATCTTTGGAGGCCCTGCTTCAGGTGCCTCCTACCTTCTGAGGTTAGGTGGGCAGCATCCTGGGAGAGGGGCCTTCTCGGTCATGGCACCAAAGCCGTGGAATTCTGTCCCCAGGGAGATTCATCTTTCCCCCTCCTTCTGCCAGCGGGTGAAGACTTTTTTTGTTTTGTTTGGCTTTCCCTCAGTGATCCCCCCGTCCTGACCAATATTTTATTTGCTGTGTTTATTACTTTGTAAATATTTTAACTCAATTTTTTATTTTATAATGTCTGTTGATTTGGGGGGTTGATTTGGATGGTTTCAGCACTGACACCTGTGTGTTTCTTGGCCTTCTGCTGTGTATGTGGATGGGGCAGTCCCATGATTACAAAGATGAGACTGGTACCATCATGTCTACTTTGGGCCGAAGAGGTAGCACTAATTTTCTGAATCATGGGCTTCATCCTCTGTTTGTGTATGACTTCAGGGTTCCAGGAGATGGACCCTCAACACAATCTCTCAGAGGCTGCCTTCATATCATAACCCTAATGGGATGTTTCTTTTCATTTTTAACAGCCTGTGCAAGTGGTCTATACATGTAATGGATAAGACTGAGAGGTATAAAATCCATATGGATGGGAGGGCCAGACTAGCCAGCCATCTGGCAATGGGGGCTCCATTCCATGAAAATGCTGGTGGACTTGAAAGAGCCACAAGGCGCCTGTTTATTTTTACACAGCAGACTAAGATGGCTTCCCTGCCGGAATTACAGCCACCCAACCTATGTCTAAGAGCCACATCCACCCATTTTGATGGAAAAGAGGGCCAGTACCCTGACCAGTGGTTAGTTTCCAAGAATACCCCATGAATCTTTGTTCCACGGCTGCCTGCCTACCTCCTTTCACCTGCCTCTGCCCTGCTGATCACTGCCAGCTGCCCAAAGCACCGTCCAACTTTCCGCCCGCTAAGCCACAAGGGCTGCAGTCCTCCAAGACGCTCTCAGTCCCAAAACAGCTCCCTTAAATATCCCTCATTCAGCTCTTTTCTGCATTTCTCCCTTCTCCTTGACTACGATTTCTACAGACTGCATCGTGTGTTCAGCATGCCCTGAAGCTGTTCTTTCTTCCTAGAGGGTGTAACGTATAGTCTGGCAAGAAGATGATTTGGGGGTGGAAGTCAGGATCCTTTCCATGCTATGCTTTCCATGTGTCCCATCTGTACAGCGAATGGTCAGGAGTTGTGCCGTATCACTCAACTCATGTCTAGTATGAGCTACAGCATGACAGGTTTTGGATTTGTTTTGAATGGGAAGCTCAAATCACATGTAGGTTTCTAACGAGAGAGAGAGAGAGAGAGAATTGAATCCTTAGTATTTTAAGAGCATCTTTTTTCTTGCAATAGCTGGCAAAGCGCAAGATTTAATGTGCGTCTGGCAGATTGTTTTACAAAGCACCCTTACAGATTCATGCTGCTCCAGCATAGCAGAATGTGACAATTAGAGCCCACATCTGGAATTCATCGGTGGAACAGATCCTAAGTAAACATTAAATCAATGTCGATTTCCTCAGCACTGGGTTTCCTCTGGCTACTACAACTTCACCAGTGTTGTCCTGTCAGATCAAAGCAAAATATAAAAGCAGCAATCCAGGCTCCATCTTCTTTTTACCGTCTGTATCTTCAGTTTTTTGTCATGTAAAACGCCAAGCCTGTTTATTCAGCAAATCACCGATTCCCCCAGCATATTTGTCAGATTGAATAAAGGGCTGTTTGTATGCTGCCAGACTAGTGCAAATACCGCTTCCTCATAGCCGGATTCCACCCGACTCTTCACGTCTGAGCAACAAAACGGCACGTTCAGCATTGCTGCCTCCCGGGGCAGTGAGGGCTGAGAGCCCCTCCTCCCTAGGTGCTCCGTCTTCCCCTCTCTTGTGGGCTCTGGCTGTGGGGAAACTGCAGCTCATCCACTCGAGTAATGCATTAAGTCAGGCCTGAGATGTCCTTCACATGTTCCCATGAAGGAATGCAGGGGTGGGAACCCTCCCCTACCTGACTGGAGGCAGAGGCTGGAAAGCTTCCAGGGACTGGCGTGCTCCGGCCCCATTTCATGCTCTGGGAGAAGAGGAGATTGCCCGCTCTTCACAGTCGCTCTCAACAGCTGCATCTGTCTTAGGAAAGCAAGAGTCCCTCCTTTGCAGCTGATCTTCCCCCACTCCCCAGCAGCAGCAACTCCTCCTGAGGTCTCCTCCTCACAGAGTGTGGGGCAGGGGGGTGCCAGGCCCTGCCGTCTGTTCCGGTCACCCAGTCCCTTCCCTTCATCAGAGGAGGATTCCTGTCCATGCTCCTTCGCAGGGCAAGGTGTGGACGCAGTCCGAGAGCCTGTAGAAATAACAGCTAGCCCTAGCTCTGAGGTCCCAGCTTCAAGTTGGTTTGGTCTCTGCTAAGATTGCCCTGTCTTTACAGGGTTTGCCCAGGGTAGCCTGATCTTGTTAGATCTTCAGATACTTATTCCAGCATTATATCTAATGCTGTGTTAGGGCCACAAAACAAAGCTATCGCTAAACCATGTTTCATCTATGCCTTTCTTAATGATAGCTCTTCAAGTATTTGTTTCTGAAGTTGTATACTGTGGAGTTGACTAGATGTTATGTTCCAGTGCCTCCTTTCCCCACTGCTCTGTGGTGAGAAATTTGCCTTGTTTGAGATAATTACTGTGCCCCTCTCATGACTGTTAAAAGCTTCCTGTGCAAAGATGACTGTCTAAGTTAGATCTTGGAAGCGAAGCCCCCGTTAATATTTGGATGGAAGACCACCAAGTTAGGTCAGGGTCGCTACGCACAGGCAGGCAACCCACCTCTGTACGTCTCTTGCTTTGAAAACCCTATGTGTCGCCATAAGGTGACTGAGACTTGATTTCCTTGTGTTGAATCTCTGTGCCAAATACCTCAACAGGAAACCTCTTCAGTCTTGCAGGGACACAGACGTGATCCACTGATAATGAATGACTCCCTTCAGAGTTTTGTGTTATGTGGGGTTGAGTTTTCTCTTAAGTCGAACTTGACAATATTCTTATCTCAATCTGCTTCTCTGCCTTGTGCATCTTATTTTTCTCACTTGATGTGTCAGCTTCCATCTGTTTCTGTGCCCAAATGGTTAACCATTTGTCTCAGGGTAGATTGAATTAGGGTTGGGGAGGTAGATTTCATTCTTGAACTACATTATAAGCTGCATGAAGTGAAGGGGAAGTTCATTCTGGAGGTGAGCAGGGCCCCTGGAGTGGGAAGAACTGACAACAGAGGCTCAGATGTCATGATCTAACAACTGTTTCTTTGGGAGGAACTCCACTTGTCCCCGTGCGTGCGTGCGTCCGTCCCCCCTCACTTTATACATGGAATGTGACGATCCACCTTGTCTAATATGTTGTAGATTTTATGAGACTTATATTTTATTGATTTGGTATCTTGTTTTCTTTTTGTTATGTTATATTGGTTTGTCTGTTTGTTCTGTTGTGGGGTATTTATTGGTTTTATGCTCAAGACCTGTGGTCATGGGAGCTTAATAATAAAAGGAAAGGACCCCTTAGCATCTCAGCAAGGATCAAGATCTGGTTTGCTGTAGTGTTCTGAATGCAGGAACCTGGGCAGATTGGAATTTGCTTCCTCCCCACAAACTGGGTTTCTAAACTGGTTTAACCCCACTCTGGATTCCTAGTTTATAGAAGAAGCCATACTCCAGCTTCCCTAGGTGGTTGCATTTATCATGGCAGATTGGGAAGTTGATCAGGTATCTCAACGGGGTTGGGAAAAATTGCCCCCACCCCCCAAATTCAAAATCTATAAAAATGCAATTTGAATGAACATGTCTAAAAGTCACTTCAGTAGTATTTCTTTGCTGTTTGGCTAGCAAGAAATCCATGTGTGGCTTGTGACGATGTTGAATCTGAGACTGGTCCCCCTCCCCCACACTTACACACCAACAGCGGTGGGGGTCTGCACCTAGAATACTTTTGAAGAAGAAGAGTTGGTTTTTATATGCCGACTTTCTCTACCACTTAAGGGAGACTCAGACCTGCTTACAATCACCTTCCCTTCCCCTCCTCACAACAGACACCCTGTGAGGTAGGTGGGGCTGAGAGAACTGTGACTGGCCCAAGGTCACCCAGCTGGCTTCGTGTGGAGGAGTGGGGGAAACAAATCCAGTTCACCAGATTAGCCTCTGCCGCTCATGTGGAGGAGTGGGGAATCAAACCCGGTTCTCCAGATCAGACTCCACCGCTCCAAACCACTGCTCTTAACCATTATACCACGCTGGCTCCTGTCCATGGCGGACGGGAAGCACCAGTAGTCTATGCTTCCTATTCTCTGTGGTTCTTAGCATAATGTAGGGTAGGATTTTCACACCTATCACTGCAGTGAAATTGGCAGTCATAGATTTCTAAAATTCCTTGTCCAGTCGCTTTAGGCAGGAGAGCGTAGAGCGTTCCTGGCAGATGGCTGCTCAAAGGGGGACATTGCGTAAGGGAGAAGTAGGGATGAATGTCCCCAGGTGCAGACTCCATACAGCACCAGGTGATTGGTTGCACTGTGAGACTACTCTCACCCATGTAAATGGTCTACTCAGAAAACAGGGAGAGCAGGAGTCATGCCAACTTTTGTTTGGTCCCAGATTTTTAAAAAATGTCTGAAGTAGCAAAATCGCCTCTGCTTCATTCGCCTAAAAAAACCCCCAAACCCACAACCCAACCGTGTGAGCCCTGCAAGTTGTATTATGGGTTATTTAGTAGCATGAGCTCCTTTTCCTTCCATTTCCAATCGCAGCCACAGCTCAGGAAAAGAACTGCGCCATTGTGCAAGCCCAAAAGAAACACTGGTTAAGAAACGGGAGGAATTTTTAGGCCATGATATGTTTGGACGAGGGAGCAGGGGACTTTCAGGAATGCAGGCTCCGGTTCCAAAAATATTCCTTGCAATAGGGCTCTTGGTCAGTAAGTGTTATTTTTATTGGCCTGCCGACCCCCTTAAGAGGCAGTGATGTCATTCTTTCTCTTGGTGAAGTGGGGGGGGGGGAGGACAAAGAATGTTCTGTATTTTTCCAGAAGAGAGGGAGAGGGTGGCTCAGCCAGATGACTTAGGTGATCTTAAAATTAATTTTGAACAATTAAATTCTCCAGAATACTTCTTCTGTTCCAATCTGTATACCTGTTGTGCGGTCCTTAACCACCGTTTCTCTAGTTGTAGACTGCTGCTCTGTTTCAGGTGATGTTTGATAGGGTTGCTTCAGTTTGTAGAACAGTGAATGGTTGTTCAGAGCATCTTAGAGGGGGAAAAGCACTTTTTTGAAAGAATAAGTCACAATAGAATCACCAGCCCCCCACCCCCCCAACTTACATTGAGAGTCAGGAGTGAGTAACCAAAAGAAGGCAGACTTGTTTCCGTTGCTGAGGCAAATTGGTCTTGTGGGGATGCAGCTCTGGGCCAGAAGCCAGGATTCTGTCGCGAGGATGTTCAGCTCACGGGCTTCTGATACGTTCGTCGGCTGGGATGCCGCAGTTGGCTTCCCCCCAGAAAATATTCCAGGGCTTTGATTTTGGAAAAAGGAGGATTTGTAAAAGGCAGGGAGGCTGGAAGGCTTGATCCATCCCAGGCTTCCCCAGAGAGCCGGGACCGAGGCCCTAGGTCAGGGAAATAGGAACGTGCCCGTCTGAATTCAGCCATCTGAGTGGAGCACGCTTGCAGACTAAAGGAAAGGAAAGAATAACAGCAAAGTGCATCCATAGCTTTCAGGGAAGCTGAGCTTGTGAAGGGGAAACTCCGTTACCGTCCCGCTGCTGGGTGTACAGATGGACCACCAGAATCAGGAAGGGCTTAAAACAACTTTAATATGACCAGTGAGTGAAAAATCTTGCATATTACCAATTCCTTGACACTGTAAAATGTAAGGGAATGTTGTGAATTCTGTCCCTCGACTTTCCTCTTTTTATAAACCCTGTGCCTTGGTGACTGGCTTGGCCTAGTGGGGGATGCTAAAAGGTTACCAACCTCCAGGCAAGGCCAGGAGTTCTCCTGGAATTCCAGCTGATCTCCAGAGTACAAATGGCAGCTTTCTAGGGTGGTTTCTAGGCTGGCAACCCTAATTATAAATCCTTCATCCCAGGTATGGAGTGAGAAAAAAAGAGCAATGCTCAACCCTTGCTGTGACAATATATTTGGTGAGTTCAGTTATTTACTTGTTGAGATATTTATACCCCATTTTCCTCCACAGTGGGGACCCAAAGGAGCTGCTTCCCTCTCCTCCATTCTCTCCTCCTACCCTGTGGGGTAGGTCGAGCGGAGGTAGCGTGACTGGCCCAGGCTGACCCTGTGAGCTTCCGCAGCAGGCTGGGGGTTTGAACCTGGGTCTCCCAGACAATCTGAAGCCCTGCTGGGCTGAAGCCCCACCTGGCCCCACCCACTTTCCAAAAACACTTGGCAGGCACCTGGAAAGGGGTTGGTGGGCACCATGGTACCCACAGATGTCTCATTGGGGATCCCTGGACCAGACTGAGGTTCACCTTTGCAAGAATCCCAGTGATTCTCCTCCTCCTCCTCCTTCTTCTCCCTTCCTTCCTTCCTTCCTTCCTTCCTTCCTTCCTTCCTTCCTTCCTTCCTTCCTTCCTTCCTTCCTTCCTTCCTTCCTTCCTTCCTTCCTTCCTTCCTTCCTTCCTTCCTTCCTTCCTTCTTTTTCTTCTTCTGCATTAAGATTGGTCAATATGATGTACCTCTGCTTTCGAGGATATTCTTATTCTGTTTCTTTCCCTCTCCTTTTGAAAGGAATGCTAGACTAGCTGAAAGACATGTGCCCCTCAACCCCCATGAATTTTGAGAGTGGATATTTGATGTTGAGCATTGTCCACTGACATCCATGTACTTAGCAATGGCCAGTCATCATTTGACTCTCTCCGAGGGCTGACTGGCAAACGCATGACTGCAAATGTTCCCCTGAGACCACCACCCCTTTGGGTGATTTCAATCTTTTAAAAAAACCTTTTAGCTGACCCAGCTGAAACTGTCTAAAGGCTTCATGACTACACCAGGACTTGGTTTTCGGCTGTTGTCTCATCGAAGCTGCAGATTTGTGAAGGAGGGATAGAAGGAGGCCTCGTGAGACATTTGTACGAGCTGCTCTATGGGTTGTGAGGAATGCAGCAGTGGGGTTATAAATGCTTGTCCGTGAGCAGGGACTGAGTCTGACGTTTCAGTCCAAAAGACTGGTGAATCACAGAGGAGTGGCAGAGAAGTCATCTGGCAATCAGTTAACTAATACATTACCCAGGAGAGACATGTCACCATTTAAGGGCTGCAGAACCCTAAGGACGTCTGTCTCCGGGAATGTCTCTTTCCTGTTCTGCTGTTTGTGGGTTTGAATTTTACTTTGGTTTCAGTACATTTCTCAAAACCCAAAGAAAAATGTCGCCTTTTGGGGTTGGGGGAGTTAGAAGTAGAAAGCCGTACAAACTCACAGAAGGGTCAGCTCCCAGATTCAGCCAGAGTGTCTGCGGCGTTTTGCCAGTCAAGGAAGAATTTCTTGGTTTGTGACTTTTGCAAAGATGAGGACTGCTCAGTCGGGCGTTTGTATGAAGTGCCAGGAAAAGATGATGTTGGTTTTTACTGTGCAGATGGAAAAACAAGCCGTGAGCCATATAACAGAAAAGAGTATTTTATCCACAGACCGTTTTGCGATAATTCCCTTTCTACTGAGGAAGCAATTCCCTCTTTCACCCCACCTCCCTCCTATCAACATTTAGGGAAATAGCTAAATGCTGCTTGCAGTGGCTGTAGACATCCCTTGAACCAGGAAGATCAAGTCATGCTTTTGAAGTGGGAAGATGGGCCTTGTTGCTCATATTGTGGCGGAAGGTGAGATCTACAACCCAAGCAAACTCTGCATAGCAGGCCTGCTGAATCTCATGAGGACATCAGAAAGGCCCTGCTGGATCAGACCCAGGCCCATCCAGTCCAGCAGTCTGTTCACACAGTGGCCAACCAGGTGCCTCCAGGGAGCCCACAAGCAAGACGCCTGCAGCAGCATTATCCTGCCTGTGTTCCACAGCACTTCATATAATAGGCCTGCTCCTCTGATCCTGGAGAGAATAGATATCCATCATGACTACTGTTCATTTTGACTAGTACCCGTGGATAGCCCTATCCTCATAGCAATGTAAGAAAAGCCCTGCTGGATCAGACCGAGGCCCATCAAGTCCAGCAGTCTGTTCACACAGCGGCCAACTAGGTGTCTCTAAGAAGCCCACAAACAAGACGACTGCAGCAGCATTGTCCTGCCCGCGTTCCACAGCACCTAAGATAATAAGCATAAGAACATCAGAAAAGCCCTGCTGGATCAGACCCAGGCCCATCGAGCCCAGCAGTCTGTTCACACAGCGGCCAACCAGGGCCTCCAGGAAGCCCACAAACAAGACGGCTGCAGCAGCATCCTTTCCGTGTTCCACGGCACCTCATCTAATGAGCATCCTCCAGCCATCCTCTTTTGCCAGGACTGCCCCATTTTATTCCTACTCTGCTATGGATGAATCCACCCTTGACAAGGATCCTGGTTTTCGTTCCAGTATTTTCACCAGGGGATCCACAGAGCCCCAGGCTAGGAAGGAGTGGGCCTGATCCTGCTCTAACGTGGCTTTCCTCTCCTCCAGGCCATGTGCTGGGAAATCAGAGCTGCTGCTGCTGCTGCTGCTGCTGCTGCTGCTGCTGCTGCTGCTGCTGCTGCTGCTGCTGCTGCTGCTGCTCCAAAGAGGGGCAGAGGCGTGAGTCTTGAGCCTGGTTCTGCAAGGCCTGATTGTTTGCCAGGGCTTTTCAGGGGGGCTGAATGAGTAGGGATCTTTTTTGGGGAGGGGAATACTGTTAGATTCATTTTAAGCTTTTCAGTGATTTACGTTTTTATGCTGGATTTTAATTAACAAGTTTTAATGTTTTGTTTTTTTATTATGTTTTATTTTGTAAGCTGTTGACAGGTTCCTTAGAGAGGTGGCATAAAAATTTTTCCCTAGATAAATAAATAATTTATCCTCAGACTTTGTTGTCGTTCTTAAGACGTGGAATTGTCTGGCTGGGTGATGTGGCCAGCTGAGACACCTTCCAGAAAATACCCTGCAAAGAAGAAAAATGTGGAGTGACTCTCCGCAGAGTTGTTCTCTTTAGTAGGGCAGACAGTGTGCATTTGTTCGTATTTTTTCCAGCCATTTTTTGAATGTTTCACAGGGCTTACTTTTAGAGGTTGAGCATTTGTAATATGAGATTGGTCTTCACTTTACGGGGCTCAGTCAAATTAGGACAGATTGCTGTTTTTCCAAGTTAACGCTTTGCAGCTGGATTGGGAGTGAGGTCTCTTTCCTCTCTTCACTGTCTGGGGTCCCCCCCCCCCCGCCCTCCTCGGAGCCTGCCCGGGTGTCGGCTGGCCGGCCTTGCTGATCAAAGGCACCCAGAGCTTTGACAGCTGCCTTCCCCCTGTGCTTTCCCTTAGAAAGGCTCTCCACAAACGTGAGCTGCAGCTCCCAGAGTTTTGGCAAGACCAGTGAAAACTGTGGCTCATCCAACCTACTTACTGTTGTTGCCAACTTGGAAGGCTTTCAGAGGGGAGAGTGGACATGTTCACGGAGGAGAGGGGTATTCATGGCTACTAGTAAAAATGGATACTCGTCATGATGCATACCTATTCTCTTCAGGATCAGGGGAGCAGGCCTACTATATTAGGTGCTGTGGAAGACAGGCAGGATAAATGCTGCTTCAGTCGTCTTGTTTGTGGGCTTCCTGGAGGCACCAGGTTGGCCACTGTGTGGACAGACTGCTGGACTTGATGGGCCTTGGTCTGATCCAGCATGGCCTTTCCTATGTTCTTAAGTTGTTCTTAGACTGCAAGAAGGTTGCAATGTAGCTTTTCAGGCCAGGGTCCTTGATGGGGGGGATGGGGATGGAAATCCCTGTTACCTGGGTACGTTGAGGGTCTAAAACTTGGTGAGAGTTCTTGGTGAGTTGGTGAGAGATTCAAAACAGATAAAAGGAAGTATTTCTTCACACAACACATAATTAAATGGTGGAACTCCCTGCCCCAGGATGTGGTGATGGCTGCCAACATGGAAGGCTTTAAGAGGGGAGTGGACATGTTCATGGAGAAGAGGGCTATTCACGGCTAAGTCAAAACAGATACTGGTCATGATGCAGACCTAGTCTCTCCAGGATTAGAGGAGCATGCCTAATATATGACAGGGAGGGCATCTTGGCCATCTTGTGGGCATGGAGTAGGGGTCACTGGGGGTGTGGGGGGGAGGTAGTTGTGAATTTCCTGCATCGTGCAGGGGGTTGCACTAGGTGACCCTGGTGGTCCCTTCAAACTTTATGATTCTATATTAGGTGCCGTGGAACATAGGCAGGACAATGCTGCTGCAGTCATCTTGCTTGTGAGCTTCCTGGAGGCACCTGGTTGGCCACTGGGTGAACAGACTGCTGGACTTGATGGGCCTGAGTCTGATCCAGCAGGGTTTTTCTGATGTTCTTATGGATACTGGTCCTGATGCATACTTATTCTCTCCAGGATCAGAGGAGCATGCCTATTACGTTAGGTGCCGTGGAACACAGGCAGGACTATGCTGCTGCAGTCGTCTTGTTTGTGGGCTTCCTAGAGGCACCTGGTTGGCCACTGTGTGGACAGACTACTGGACTTGATGGGCCTTGGTCTGATCCAGCATGGCCTTTCCTATGTTCTTAAGTTGTTCTTAGACTGCAAGAAGGTTGCAATGTAGCTTTTCAGGCCAGGGTCCTTGATGGGGGGGATGGGGATGGAAATCCCTGTTACCTGGGTACGTTGAGGGTCTAAAACTTGGTGAGAGTTCTTGGTGAGTTGGTGAGAGATTCAAAACAGATAAAAGGAAGTATTTCTTCACACAACACATAATTAAATGGTGGAACTCCCTGCCCCAGGATGTGGTGATGGCTGCCAACATGGAAGGCTTTAAGAGGGGAGTGGACATGTTCATGGAGAAGAGGGCTATTCACGGCTAAGTCAAAACAGATACTGGTCATGATGCAGACCTAGTCTCTCCAGGATTAGAGGAGCATGCCTAATATATGACAGGGAGGGCATCTTGGCCATCTTGTGGGCATGGAGTAGGGGTCACTGGGGGTGTGGGGGGGAGGTAGTTGTGAATTTCCTGCATCGTGCAGGGGGTTGCACTAGGTGACCCTGGTGGTCCCTTCAAACTTTATGATTCTATATTAGGTGCCGTGGAACATAGGCAGGACAATGCTGCTGCAGTCATCTTGCTTGTGAGCTTCCTGGAGGCACCTGGTTGGCCACTGGGTGAACAGACTGCTGGACTTGATGGGCCTGAGTCTGATCCAGCAGGGTTTTTCTGATGTTCTTATGGATACTGGTCCTGATGCATACTTATTCTCTCCAGGATCAGAGGAGCATGCCTATTACGTTAGGTGCCGTGGAACACAGGCAGGACAATGCTGCTGCAGTCGTCTTGTTTGTGGGCTTCCTAGAGGCACCTGGTTGGCCACTGTGTGGACAGACTACTGGACTTGATGGGCCTTGGTCTGATCCAGCATGGCCTTTCCTATGTTCTTAAGTTGTTCTTAGACTGCAAGAAGGTTGCAATGTAGCTTTTCAGGCCAGGGTTCTTGATGGGGGGGATGGGGATGGGAATCCCTGTTACCTGGGTACGTTGAGGGTCTAAAACTTCAGCACCTCAGGACGTTGTAATATCTCAGAGCCCACCGTCCAAAGCATCCATTTCCTCCAGGGGAGCTGATCTCTGACATCTGGAGATCAGTGGTAATTCCGGGAGGTCTTCAGGCCCCACCTGTAGGTTGGTAACCCTACTTGCAGAGCCTTCTGTCCCTATTCCCCTTTGTCCACTTCCTCCTTTCTGCTGTCTCAGCCCTACCACAAGAGGGTCAGAGCCACTTTTGGGTCCTGAGCCCCGTGGTTTGAGTGCCGGTGATCTAAAGGAACGGAATTCTCCACGTTGTGGTTTCAGAAAAAGACCCCATGTTGTTTGGCTGGGTCCATTTTCAGGCCGTTAAGCAAAACCATTGGGGGGAGGAGGAGGAGCAGGAAATGCTCCGGACACAAAGCCGAATGTATCATTTGGGGGCCCCGCCATATTAAACTGCGCCAGTCTAGCATTTTTGCCATTGTGCATTTGAACAGAGTGGCTACGGTTTAAGCTTCCATCCAGAGATCTCTCAGATTAAGTTGGAGATTCCTGCCAGTGGAGGTGACCCTCTCCAGAAGCAGATAAGGCAAGTGGGTTGCAAGTAAGATTTCAGCGAGAGAAGAATGCGCTTGAGACGGCAAGCACACACATTTGTTCACCATCAAAGCAATAGGGTTGCTGGGATTCCTCTCCTCCTCCCTCTGCGCGCGCGCACACACACACACACACATGCACGCACACCGCCACACTTGCTATTTATTGGTGATTTACTCGCTTCCTGGACCCCTGACCTGTGCCAAGAGAGCTCCGCTGTAAGGCAGCCCCCCCCCTTAGAGACAGAGCCGGGGTTGCAGCAGACAGTTTTGACCTGGGCGAGCAGGTGTGAGATGAGGAAAGTTTGGAATGGCAGGGAGATCTATTGTGCCGGCTGTAAACCTGATTCCCTGGCTTGGTCCCGTGCTATTGAATCCTGTGTTTCGGTGCTGCTTGGAACAGGTGCTGTGGTTGCTGAGCCTGGCGTTTTTAACAGCTTGTCTTAAGGGTGATTAGAAAGCGACTTGGTTGTTAATCACCTGCCTCGCTTAAAATCTCGTGCTGTGGGGCTGTTCAAACGATCTATCAAAATGGTGGCTGAGCAAAAATGTCTTTGGGTCTCAAGGCTTCGAGGCGATCTCCTCTCTGTGCCACTGGCTTGCAGTAGCCTCTGCAGTCATGGGGACAGTTTATGGCGGACCGCAGACTTGCTGTTGCTTTCTGTACTAGGGAGATGGCAAATGCTATGAGGGAAGGAGAAACTAGTGGCAAGAGGCACGGCTGGCCCTTTTCTCAACACCCACACCTCCGAGAACAGAATACCCCACACACCTTCCTTTGACTGCACGGTTTTCCACCTTGGTTACCCACTGTCTGTGTTAATGGCATGTCATGCCTTAGGCAGGTTTTTTTTTAATAGCATTGTTGTCCAGTTCTGCCATCCTAGTCCTACTACACAGTTAATTTGAGTTTGCTGATTGTTTTGTATTCTATAATCCATCTTGGCCCCGACCTGATTGGTCCAGGCCAGTCTGATGTTGTCAGATCTCAGAAGCTCCGCAGGGTCAGCTCGGCCCTGGTCGCAACTCGGAGAGAAACAGCACCAAGGAAATCCAGGATTGCTACGCAGAGGCAGGCAGTGGAGAAAACCACCTCTGTCCACCTCTGGTCTTGAAGACTCATCAGTCACCATAACTCGGTTGTGGCTTGACAGCACTTCCAACCACCAGTCCATCTTGAGCCTCAGCTAGAGAGGTGGGCTATAAATGATGTACATAAAATATATGCAATAAATAAATACACTGGAAGCCATTTCAGTTGGAGATGGAGCTTATCACTAGTGGCAAAGTGTTACACCACAAAAAACGAATAGCCACAATATTATACTGTGTGTGTGTTAAGTGCCGTCAAGTCGCTTCCAACTCATGGCGACCCTGTGAATCAAAGTCCTCCAAAATGTCCTGTCTTTGACAGCCTTGCTCAGGTCTTGCAAATTGAAGGCCGTGGCTTCCTTTATTGAGTCCATCCATCTCTTGTTGGGTCTTCCTCTTTTCCTGCTGCCCTCAATATTATACTACCTCCATTATTAACTCCTTTAAGAGTGAATATCTACAATTAGTGGCTTAGACTGGTATTCAACTTTTTTCGTCCAAATTTGGTGTGGTCCCCCCCTTTTTTTTTGAAGAAGAAGAGTTGGTTTTCATACCCCGCTTTTCTCTACTGTAAGGAGTCTCAAAGCGGCTTACGTTCGCCTTCCCTTCTCCAACATAACATCAGACCTTCAAGGAATCACACAACAATCACAAAACTGGGCTCCCAGAGTCCGTATAGCAGGTGCGTGGAGGAGGTGCCGGCTCTGAGGTTTAGCTGGTTAACGTGGCAGGAGAGAGAGAGAGTCGGTTTTGGGAACACTTGAAGGGCCCTCTGGTCCGCTGCATCAACCGCCGTCGCTCTGGCGACACATTTGTTGCTTCTCTCTCTTGTGGAAGAATTCTGCAATACAACAAGATGATGTTGTGGATTTAGCAATCGTTCTTTTGCTGAGATATGTTGCGTTACCTGCTTCATGTGCATGCAGAGAGCTCAGCCACCCCCCAAGACTTCCTTCGGGGGGTCCTTGCACGTTTGGTGTCTGGCCTGATGGCATTAGTGTGTCAGGCCAATGCGGTGGTGTCCCTCAAGGCTGGTGGAGAAGGCGGGCCAGTGCTGCAAATGTGCCGATGCCTTTCCTTTGCACTCATGGATTAATGGCCAGATAATTCCCGAGAGAGACAGAAAGAGAGACGGCCCTAACTGCTCTGTTGTGCCATTCCCATGGCATGATGCTACCAGTTTTATGGTGCTAAGAGCCATGAATAATTGGACCTGAAGTAGAAATAAAAACAAAACCCTTTCCTTCCTCAAGCTCCTCTTACCTTCTGCTGCTCCACAGCTAGTCCAGGAAGCTACTTGTGCAGAATGTATGGCTACCTGTCGAGGTGAGTAAACAAATTGCAAACTGACTTCAGAGTTTCGCTCTTGGGAACGATCTCAGTGCTTGTTCAGACATTTGTATTTTAGTGGAGAGCTCCTGCGGTGTAGTGGTTAGAATACTGGGCCAGGGAGCTTTTGTGGAAATCCGTGGCTGGTCTTTGCACGAAGGAATCCACCTTCCCCCTCTTTCCATCAGCAGCACTCTTCAGGGCCAGCAGGGCTGAGACGACACATATCTGGCATAAGGTGATCCTGCCTCAGGAGAGGCGGCCCCTTGCACCTGAGGAAGGTGTGGCTTTTACCAGAACGAATCCAGAGCATCCAACCCACAATGTTTGTATGGTGAGATGTGGGGGTTTCTTTCAATCCTCTTTCCTTTACAATTTTTCCCTTCACGTTTCGAAATTAAAATTGATTTTAAGAGGACAACTTGAATAGTTGGAATACATCCTCTTTAAGCAGAGCAAACAAAGGCCAGGGATTCAAGATTTCACATTGCTTTGATGAGAGGTGAGGATAAAATTACGTGCGGGGGGGGGGGGAGGCAATTCAAATTGCCAGCCCAACAGGTGAGAGAAACCTCACCCTTTCTGCAACATAGAGGGCAAATATTTAAGTTGGATTTGCTAAGAAGTTATTTGCTTTTCTTTATTGTGAATGAAACAAAGCAACTGAGCAGGTCTCTTTTGATGTTTTTCAGAACCCCATTGTAACCGGGGTTTTGATTTACATGTTTCCCCTCAGCCCTCTGGACAAATAAATTGTGCAGCAATTAAAAAGAGCCGGCAATTGGCAGATTGTATGTCGTGATTTTACCTTTGACCCTGGATTGGCCAGGGCAGGACGCTGTTCTGCAGCCAAGGAGGGCGCAGAGGGGGGCCGTTTCAGCAGCATCCCGAAGGGGCTAAACCTGGCTGAGAATCGTCTGCCTGCCTGTGACAACTGTGCGATTCCTCAATGCAAGGAGACTTTGCAGAAGCACCTGGGCCCCGCCTCCTTTCCCCCCAACAGTAGGAAAATAAATCTCAGCAGAGAAGTCCTGGGCCTTGCCTCTGCTTGAGCAGTTGCTGGGGTTGGTTGAAGAAGAAGAAGAGTTGTTTTTTTATATGCTAACTTTCTCTACCACTTAAGGGAGACTCAAACCAACTTACAATCGGTTCTTGTAGGTTATCCGGGCTGTGTAACCGTGGTCTTGGAAGACCACGGTTACACAGCCCGGATAACCTACAAGAACCAATGAACTCTGACCGTGAAAGCCTTCGACAATATTTTCAACTTACAATCGCCTTCCCTCCCCCTCCCCACAACAAACACCATGTGGGGTAGGTTGGGGCTGAGAGAGTGTGACTGGCCCAAGGTCACCCAGCTGGCTTCGTGTGTAGGAGCGGGGAAACAAACCCAGTTCACCAGATTAGCCTCCGCCGCTCATGTGGAGAAATGGGGAATCAAACCCGGTTCTCCGGATCAGACTCCACTGCTCCAAACCACCGCTCTTAACCACTACACCATGCTGGCCCGAACCTGGCTCACTTGCTCTCCCAGGCGCATGGATAACACGAGGGGCAGAGCGGGGCCGTGGGGAAGCCTTGCCTCCAGTTCCTCTTCAGCCAGGAACCTGCACGTTGCGCTGAGGGAGCAAAGAAAACGATGCAAAAGCACCACAGACCAAAGAGAAAGGGTCGTCAACCGGACCCCCTTTCCCCTGGGAATTCAATGTGGGGAGCTGCTGTGCAGGTAGCAGAAAGGAATCCGTACGCCTCGGTTCTGCTTTACATCATTGTACAAACTCAGCCAAAACAGTCTTTCGAGGTGAGAACATGGAAAATTCAAAAAGCATGTCTGGTTGCCGTCCACAGGCAGGCGATTTCACAATTCACGGCCAAGGCAGGAATAAAAACGGAGCAAGGGAAAGGGGACCGCAGAATACTACGAAGCCCAAACTCGGCCTGTGGATAACGGAACTGCCTGAGAAAAACCCTGAGCCTCTGGTCTTTTGTGTGTTCTCGTACACACCGCTGGGTTGCAAAAGCCGCGATCTAGCAGCACATGACACAGTGACGTGTTTGCTTGAATGGCTGGCATATCCTTGATGTTCGGACCCCCAGCATGGAGGGGCCAAGCAAGGTGTGCGGAGTCGTTTTATGGTTACCAAGCTCCCGTGTGGCTTTACTTGAGTGGAGCATGTTGTGCACTAAATAAGACAACAGCAGGCACAGTTGATTTGGCAGGCAGTTCTGCCCCAAGTTCTGGAGGACACCGGTTAAGGACAAATCAGCGTGACAAGCAACCTTGTCCTTTTCTGTGGCGATTGTCTGGAGAAGAAAGCGGGGCGGGGGGGGGGTTTTCCCTGCGCAGCCTGCCGCCGTCTGAGAGTCTTTCAGCCCGGGGGGGCTCTCCTGCCTTTCCCGAGGCGTCACACCATTGTCCTCCTCGGCTGAGAGTAGCTATTCCTGCAGAGAGCTTTGCAGCAGAAATATAGAGGTGTGTGTGTGTGTGGGGGGGGTATTTTATTCTTTAAAGTGCCATAAACTTTCTGCTAAGCTGATTACGGCTCCAAACACAACCGGCCAGCCTTTAGCTAGAGGCAAGTTCAAGGCCAGAGCTTCAGGAGAAGCATTTTTCAGTTAATGTTTAACTATCAAACTCCTGGTGCAACTTGTAGAAATACTTTTCAAGCCTATAATATTGGTCTCTAATTGCGGCAAAAGGACTTAAAGTGGTCGATTGTCTCCTGATAGGAGCACCTAAAAGGCAAGGGATTTGTGAAAACGTCAAGAGAAAGACATTCTGTGGGTGGCCTGGTGTGGTTTGATCACATGTCCTTTGCCCCAAAACAAAAGCCGTGCACAGAGGATGCATATCTGGGGGGTTTTTTTCACCCTACATGTTATCTGCCGGTGGAAGCTGTCGCGACCGGCCTGGCATTTACTGCCTGGTCAAGAACCGGATTTGCCCAAAAGGAATAGCTGAGCTCAGCTGGTCTTCAAATATTTGCCCCTTGTCCCTGAAGCATGAGGCCAGCTGGGGTGAAACAAAGGCAATCAGCACATGCTCAGAAGCACAATGTAAACTTGCAAGCTCTCGTTTCTTTGGGTCCTTCCATTACACAAATTCGAAAAGATTGGCCTCTCTTCTGGGAGAATATGTATTCTGAAACAGTTGGACTCCTGTGGTAAGTGGTAAAAATGGAGATGGGCGAAGGAGGGGGTTTAAAGGGGAACCGCAGTCAGGGTTCAGTTTTTTACTGCTGCCCCAGGAAATCTAGCCAACCTCCTCTCAGAAGTTGGGGTGCAGAACCAGCCCTAACCCGCTCCATTTGTGTGTCATTTGTGCCACCAGACCTCTTCTTTTGGACCCTGGGTTGGGACCTGGGTTGGCAGAACGAAGCCGTTTTCCTCCCCTCCCTTCAGCCATCTCTTTGCCTAAGTGCAGGGGAGCAGCTTTAGCGGGAGCCTTCAGATTTGGCCACCTCCTGACAGTAATTTGCCTGTGCTGTTCTGTAGCAGCTGAGGTTTTTGTGCTGTCTTCAAGGACGGACCCATTTAGAGTAAGTTACAGTAGTCTCGCCTTGACTTTACTGTGGCATGGATGCACATGGCCAGATTGTAGTGTCGTGTGCCATCAGTGTTGGTCATCTCTCGTCCCAAGTAATCAAATATTTAGGAGCTGGTTCCATTTAGTTATCAGAGCCAATAATCATGGATTATGAGTGTATCAAATCCTTCCAGGAAGCCTTTTTGTCTCAGACTGACCACATTTTGTCACTCTCAGAAGCTGAAGAACATCTTCCTTTTGTCCTTCATGCAGCTGCCCCCGGTGTGCTTCACTGGGTGTGTCGTCCCCCCCCCCAGCCCCTCGCGCCCTGCCCAGGGTGCTCACGAAGGAGCTGCTGGTCCCAAGGGATGAGCCCACAGAGGCAATGAGTACGATTGTTACCAGGAGCCCTGAGGAACCGTGGGCAGCCCAGGGAAGCACGGGGGGCCACGCCGGAAGGGAGGCTGGGAAACCCCCTGCCCGGGCAGTTGTCAGTTTCGCTGGTTGCCATTGGGGGTAGTGGCTTTCCTTCCTCTTCTCTGACCCAGGTTTCCCCCGGCTCCAGCCCAGTCTCTGCTTCGTCTTTGTTGAGCTGTTGGTTTTCTTGTGACTCTGGCTAGTTTGGCCCTGGGTTCTGCTTATCGAGTGGAGACCCTTAAATAGACATGCAAAGGCCCAGAAAAGGGGAAAAAATCAAGGATTAGTGGGTGTTTTTCTGTTTGTTTGTTTTTTTAATTTGGGGGGACTTTCCCCAATTTTCCATTGGGAAATTTGGATGGAAATTTGAGCACTAAAAGAACTCATGATTTTTTTTTAATGAAATGCTTTTTAAGATAAGGTTTTAGGGTTTCTTGTAGAAAACTAGGGCATTTATATGTTCATATTCTATAAGTATGCCAATGAGTACAATGTTACATGTTAGCTAAGCTATAAATAATACATTTTAAGTTGTTAAAGCAGCAAAATAGGTTAGGTGTGCTAGGAAAGTATATATTTCAATTTCATATATTTCAATTTCCCCCTTCAGGATTTCCTCAGTTACCAATTCTCCCCCCCCCCCCAGCTCTGTACAAACAAACACTTTCATGTAATATCCTTATATCATGCACAGATTGAGGGGATCCCAAAAACCTGTTCATGAAGTGCACCAGGAATCTCTGGCCATTCGGGAGCAATACCTTTTTGCCCTTGGGTATTTTTGCAAAGCACTGGGTTTCCTGCCATTTTGTGTGTGTGTGTGTGTGGGGGGGGTTCTTTGCAGGTATTTGCTTAGCTCTGTCAGAGCTGCAGTCGATGGCCACAACTTGGGCGTAGAATATAACATTTTACATTATAGCTCCCCTCCAAGCATTCAGTGGTGGTGCCAGGAACTGGGCACCCCAGTTACAGTGAGGGAGAGTTCTCACACATCACAGGTCTAGAATTAATTCTGTCACCCTCTCTGGTACTTTGAAAGAATTCACATGGAACAAATACCTTGCAGTGTGATTTCTCTTTTGCTTTTGGCTCGAACTGAAGACTAGGCATTACCCCCTTTGTCTTGTTGGTGAATTACTAGGCAAAGATATTCAGTTTCAAGTAACGTATTATTCACATCGGGGAAAATGAATGTAATTACGTGAAATTCCACACCAAAGGCTCAAGTGTCACTTTTTCATTGCTTCATCTTCAAACAGGAAATAACTAGAATTCCTTTTATTTTGCGTTTTCCCATATAATTACTAAATCCTCCATAAAGTTAGGATCCGGCTATGTGACATCTATTATCCTCCTGCATAAATCGAGGGGTTTGCGGGTTTGCGCCATTGATGTATATTATTAAATTGTTCCTATTGTGTGCTGTGAAATTCAGGAGGGTTTGTGGGGCTGGCAGGTGACCTCCTCGCGTAGGAAGCCCCTGGCTCTCATCGCCTGTATTCCTGAGTCAGTTCTTTACTCCTCAGGACGCTGTAGGCGAGGCTTTCTTAACTGGGTGGGCAAGACATTTTTCACTCTTCATCCTGGAAATTGTGTGGACATCCTATGGAGAATATTTCATTAGACAAAACTTTTTTCCTTTCATTTCTTCAGACTTCTCTGCATTTCTAGGTTCTGTCCTGCAATAGAAATGGAAATGTTGTGGAAGATTACTTAGACTAACTGCCCCCACCCCGGTCAACTTTGCAGATATTCCCAAATTGTGTGGCTTGTGCAAGATTGCAAAGCCTGGCAGAGTAAAGAGGCCCCGCAGCCTGTGCCTCGCCTCCTGGGCTTTCCCAGCAGTGTCTGTGAAAAAGGCTCCAAACGAGCGGCTTTCCTTTCCGGGCTCTCTTCCCTTCCGGTTTCAGTTCTTGGATCCTAGGGTAGCCTCCCAGGACAGAGCTTCTTAATTCTTCTTCCCTCTGTCCACATTTTCTTTTTTCGGTTCTGGGGTCTAAACCTGCTTGTACATTGAGCCTCTTCATCCCTTTGGCGCTAACCCCCAGTTTTGGGATTTATAAATGTTCCTTCAGTTAAAATAACTCCCAGCATATTATTGTCTAGAACCATTTGGAAAGAGGTTATATGAAAACCTTATATCTTTGCAATGCCGGTTTGCTAAATGCAGGGAGGATTTTACCGGGGGCGGGGGGGGGGGGGGAATGTGGCCACTGTGTGAACAGACTGCTGGACTTGGTGGACCTTGGTCTGATCTAGCATGGCCTTTCTTATGTTCTTATGTAATCACCTGCCTGCATTCCAAAGTAGTACAAGCCAGGATTTTGCCACTTTATTCTGCATAAAGTATACCACAGCGTTCTTATTTTATTGACTTCTGCTGATTATAGAGTGCAATGTAGTGAACAAACACGCCTGTACGCCTGAGACAACTAATGGGTAGAGGTTTCCCAGTTGCAGGCATTTAGATGTATGCAAACCCTTCCACACTGCCAAAACCTTGATGTGACTCGGGTTGCCAGCTCCAGGTTGAGAAAATTCCTGGAGCTTTGGGGCTGAAGCTTGTGGAGGGCAGAATGTGCCTCAGAGCCCCACCCTCTGAAGCAGCCGCTTCCTCCTGGGTAACTGATCTCTGTGGTCTGGAGATAGTTGTATTTCCGGGAGGTATCCAGGTTCCATCTGGAGGTTGGCCAGGCCCCGTTGCGTCATTTGTGTTTCTGCCAGTAGCTGAATTAACCTTCAGTTGGGCAAGACCCAAGTTAAAATTCCTGCTAAGCCATGAAACTCACAAACCTTGGCTCGTTATTCCCTCTTAGCTTAATTACCTCACAGAGTGGCAGGATGAAGCGGCAGGGGTGGCACCCATGAATTCCACCTTAGGTTGTCCGGAGAACTGGTGAAGATGCACATGTGATAGTAAATAAAATGTGGTATTATTGTTAGGACTCTAGGGCAAAAGCAAGAATAGTTTCCTCTGGTCTTGGAAAACTTGGAAGCTCTTTGCTGTTTAGACTTCGTACCAGCCAGTGTTTGTCTTGATAAGGGTACAGAGGACATGGCTTGAAGCAGATAAGGTCCCCCGGCCCCAGTGCAAACAGGGCTGGCTGTTTTCACCACCAGTTTAAGTAAATAATGAAAGAGCAGGTTAAAGGGATTCTGGATGGAGCAGTGAAGATCATGATGTTGATGCAGTCATGTGGGTTTTCCAGAAAAATTTGAACTGGAACATTTTCTGATTTCTGGATTTTTTTCTGATTTAAATGGTGTTAGTAAAATTTAAATAATATTAGCAAAAGAAGGCAAATACATAGGGTTGCCAGGTCCCCCCTCCCCACCAGCAGGAGGTTTGTGGGGTGGGGCGGCAATCCCCCACACGCAGCTGCCACTCCTGGGAGCAGGGTGGATTGGCGGGTAATTGCCCACCATTCCCATCAACCTGGCAACCCTACAAATACACCCTGTGCAAGCCATGGGCCACACACAAGCACTGGGGTTTGTCCATGCTTCATACCCTACATTTAGTCCAGGTGACAAGATTGATTTGGAGCACAACAGCTCTGGCAACTATAGGTAAGCCCACTCTGTTAACATCCATGGTGCAGATTTTTTTTCTGTGGAAAAATACAGCTTTGGGCAATTTCCTTCCGCGCACCACTGATGATCCAGCAATGGCCTTTCTTATGTTCATGGCCTCCGGGAGCCGGTCTCTGTGACGGAGATGATTGTTGGGTAGCCGACCCTTCCAGCGCTCTTCCTCCGACCTCTTAGCATCAGAAAAGGAACGGCAATGTTCACACATCATTTCCAGAAAGGAAAGACACTTTTGTCTAAGAGAAGAGAAAGCTTGTAGTTTTTTAAGTGGCATCAGCTTAGTCTTGCTGAGGACTCTGCTCAAAGAAGGTCCTTGAGATTGGGGGGGGGGGCGGATTTTCGCTCTCCGTGCAAAAGCTTTCTTCCTATTCTGTCCGGTGTGTTTTTAATGGCTTCTCTGTGCTGGGGCATGTTGTAAGTATGAGATTCTTTTCTTACTCATAGGCTCGGCTCCCTCCCCACAAACTCTTCAGATTGGCTTATCCTTTTTTCCTTTTTTTGGTCTACATGCTGGCTCATTATGGGATACAGCGAAGGCTTAGAGTTTAATTCTAAGCTGAAGGAGAAAAAGGGACTGTGCAGGGGAAATTTCTTAACCAATTAATTTGGAAGTATTGAACCCTGAGAATGTTACCCTCTTGAGAAGAAACATGCAAAGGGAAACGGAGAGATAAATTATAAACTCTTTGTCACTCTGCCCCAAATTGCTGCAAGTGCTGCCGTTTTGCAATTCTAATTTTGCTTTCCTTGAGACCTTCCCCCCCCTTAGGAGTTCTTAGGACTGAAGTCAGAAATGAGGGACATCAAGAGTGCAAATAGGGTGGATTGAGTTATTTTAAATCAATTTAATTCAAATAACTATTAAAATCACCAAGGGAAAAGACTGATTTACATCAGGTTTTCCGTTAATATTTTTAACATAAGTTCTCCAGAAGAGCTGAAGAGGGTTCTTGGTGGGGTCCTTCAAGCCTTTGAATTGTGGAGAGCTGGTTTATCATCAGTTCTGCAGCCTTTCACCACAGGAATATTGGGCATCATATTAAAGTTGGTACGGCCAAAAAACGCATGCAAACAATGTAATCCGATCCTTTCCTGTCTCCAGATATCAATTGTCTGCAAACATGAGTAATGCTGAACGCATTCCTCCCCACACAAATAAAAATGTGAATAGAAACACTCAAACTTCTGTGTTTAATATACCAGCGATGACAGGGAACCGTGGAATGTGTTTGTACCTTCTGTTTGCAGAAATCGATCTTTTCATGTCGATATTTCACTAGGAAATACAGTCTGCCCTGGTGCAAAGCTGCTACTTCCATCACGTCTTATGCCAAATTACGTTTTATCACATAAGTACTCTTTGTCTTCGGGCAGCAGACATCATTTCTGTTTTCGGTGGGGGGCGGGGGATAGCTACTTTCCTACCTAGCTTGGAAGGAATCTGAATTTATATTTTCAAAGTTCCTGCTTGTAAATAAGTAAGGGAGAAATCTAAAGAAAAGGTTTTGTTGTTTCAGGTAGACACAACTTTGGTAAAAAAAAAATAGAAGTCCAGAGGCGCCTTAAAAGAATAACAACTTTTATTCCAGCGTGAGCTTTTGTGAATCAGAGCTCACCTCTTCTGATGCTGCAAAGAGGAAATCATCTTCCACAGTAAGGAAAACTACAGAAGGGAAGAGAGGAGAGGGGGGAGTTGGGGGGCAGAGAGGGGCTCGGTGAAGCTTTAGCTACCTTCCTTGCCAGGGTTGGAATAAAAAAGAAATGGCGAATCTTTCCAAAAAATGAGGGTACAAGGAAAACTTTGTTATTGGTTTTATATTGTTGAGCGCATTTCCAGATTTTAGTTTTATTATTTTGGACGAGTGCTAATGGATATAATTCTGACTCCGTCCTTGGAGTCTTCCTGTTGTGGATCAGAGGAGAAGTCCAAGCCGCATTTCTCAGGCTATGAAGAAAGTCACAGCAGATGTCCTTTAGGATGACGACAGCCGCAGATATGTAGACATACTTGTGCCCCGCCCCAACTCATATTCTAGGGCCCTTCATCTCCTATATTGACCAAATAGGTTCCCTACACTAACCTCATACTTCTTTAAGATCGTCTTTTATCACGCCATTGATTTCACACTTTCCTCTTTGTTCTCATGGTGATCAT
The DNA here is from genome assembly GCF_029931775.1 of Euleptes europaea. Taxonomy (NCBI): domain Eukaryota; kingdom Metazoa; phylum Chordata; class Lepidosauria; order Squamata; family Sphaerodactylidae; genus Euleptes; species Euleptes europaea. The sequence continues at coordinate 419,491 of NC_079327.1, forward strand.
TTATTTTATCAGCTGTCTGGTAAAGATAAGGCTGTTACTCTATCTGTAGTTTATTACTTAACAGCTGCCTTGAAGATATGCCAACAGTTACAACCAAGTTACGCCTAAATGCTCACCTGCATACAGGTGCTCTTTTTGGAAGTGGAACAAACCTCATAGCAGAAGCCACTAAGGGCCAGTGACACAGCAAGGAAAGCGAGATGGATCCTGGGGTTCAGATCCCCCTTTTTCTAGTGACCTTTGGAGAAACAGGATGATGCTTCCTTTGCTCAGGGTTAAGGAGTCAGGAGTGGACTCAAGGATTCCCTCCCCTGCATTCATACATTTTCCCTAGCCGCCTTAAGCTCAGTTATAGCTGCCTTAAGCTCGGAGACTGCAGCCAAGAAATCAGAAGGTGATTGAGACTGGGAAGGGCAGCCATGAAGGAGCTAGAAAAGATTCTGAAGTGTAAGGATGTGTCACTGGCCACCAAGACTAGATTAATTCATGCCATCATATTTCCTATTACTATGTATGGGTGAGAAAGTTGGACAGTGAAGAAAGCTGATAGGAAGAAAGTAGATTCCTTTGAAATGTGGTGTTGGAGGAGAGTGTTACGGATACCCTGGACCGCCAAAAAAACAAATCAGTGGATTTTAGATCAAATCAAGCCTGAACTGACCCTAGAGCTAAAATGACTAAACTGAGGCTGTCGTACTTTGGACATATTATGAGAAGGCAAGAGTCACTGGAAAGAACAATCATGCTAGGAAAAGTTGAAGGCAGTAGGAAAAGAGGAAGACCCAACAGGAGATGGATTGACTCTATAAAGGAAGCCACGGCCCTCAGTTTTCAAGACCTGAGCAAGGCTGTTAAAGACATTGATTCATAGGGTCGCCATAAGTCGGAAGCAACTTAATGGCACTTAACACGCATAGTTTGGCACTGGCCTTAATTATGGTTAAGTGTTTAAAACCCGCGGTGAGGAGCTGGCTGTGGAGAGAGGCCACACCTAGCTTGCCCAAATGTAGCCATAGGCATGCTGGGAGTGGTGTGGAACTGGGGACGGCCGGAAGTGCCTCCTTTCTGTCCACTGGCTGGGAGGGATCTGACACCAAAGAAGCCCAGGCGTGGCCATAGACCACTCTCGGGAGAGTCCAGGGAAGACAGGAACGGAGGGCCGAGTGGACGTCAGGTGGGATCCCAGGCAGAGGGAGCCAACTTTGGTAGACTATAGAGCCCCCTTCTCAGAACGAGCCTGGACAGCAACCCCACTAGCTCCTGGCCACAGAGCCCCTCTTGGCTGGCTGGCTTCTTTTCTGCTTCCCTTGCTCTGATGGATGGGTGAATACGGAATAGAAAGTGCTTATTTATCTTGAACAGATCATACGTCACGAGCGTGGTGTCATTTGGCAGCATTGAAAAGGGGGCAAGTGATGCAGCCTGCCTTTAAACCAGTTGGTGGTCACCAGTACGTGTGAGTGTCTCGTTTAAGAGAAGACTTGTCAAGCAAGGCTGAGGTAGTGAAGGCATCACACCAACTTCAAACCATAGTTCTGAATCTTGGTTAGCACCAACCACAGTTAATTTGGGTTCGGGATGGTGAGGGAAATGTTCTGTTGAAAGGGGAGGGGTGGTGACCAGAGTGGGTGAGCCTTCTCAGTTCCCCTTCAGAGAGACGATGGTCAGGGTACGGGGGGGGGGGGGAATGGCACTTCTGAAAATGTTGTGTGTTAGTGAACAACGGGAAGGAGAAGGGAGCTGAGGGTTGAACTTGGCCAGGCACACTGTCTTTGTGGCCTAGAGGTTGTGTTTTGCACAGCCCTGTTCCACTTCTACATCACCCTCTGGCCACAGAGGCGGCTCCACCTAAGGGGGGGGGGGCAGGATGGATTGGTTTCTGCTCCTCCGGTGGGAGCGCAGCATGTGCAGCCAGCCTCCCTCTGCATCTGCCTCCTGGGCTGAGTGTGCCAAGCATCAATGCCCCGCCTTTTGACTGGAGGCACTTGCAGGAGGTGTGTTCAGCAGAACATGGCTGATGGTCTCTTTGCTCCGAAATCAGTCCAGGGATGGTGCTGTGTCTGATTCTGGCACAATGACATCCCTGCTGTGAGGGTGAGGCGAAGGAGCTTCTGTGCTGAGCAAAACTGCTCTGCCATGTTTTCCTTAGGCACAAATAACAGGGCTGACTTATATCTGCCATATACCTGCCATATATCTAGGTCCAACTCAGTTCCCCGTCTGCAAAACATAAATAGTAGTAGGAGTGCCGTTATAGAAAATGATTGATCTTGATGATTAGCTGGGCATTTTCATTCTCAGCCCAAGGACAACAAGCATTATATTTATACTAACGTTTCGGAGGGGGCAAAAGTCACCATGACATGACATTTCTCTGTTCTCTCTTTAACTGTATTAGTTATTACTGTTCCTTTATGATCAACAACATCCTAGAAAGCCTCGCTTGCAGTTATTTTCCAGTATATAGGATGACATTCATAAGAAATCTCAGACATAGGAAATGTGTGGGAAATCTCACCTTCTGAGGACATTTTCCCAACAAAATAAGACTGTAACTCTACCCACACTGTTCCAGTCTTTTTCTGAAGGCGGCCTTGGCCGGGCCTCCGGAATCCAAATCCGAGCCAGCAAGTACAAATCTGTTTGGGATGGATCGCTCGAGAATGGGCAAGGTTATTCGCCGTGGCAGGGAGATGCGCAAACGCCGAGCACCCGGCCGCTCACCGCAGTCGCTGGTCAAGGCTGGATCCCGGGAGAGTGAGGGGCCTTTCAAGGCTGCCGCTCGCCCTGAACCCTCGTTCCGGGAGTCCACAGCGAGGGAAGGACCGCGCGCTTGGGGATGGCGTGGCCGTTGCAGCCTCCATCCAGTCAAATCCCAGATGGATCTTAGTTTCAAAGGGAATGATGACTCGCCAGTATGTTAAACATTTTAATTCAGCAAAGCCCCCTGTTCTCCTTGATGTTTGCTAAAGTTACGTCCAGCAGCTGTAGGCGAGAATGCTCACAAGGAACTGGAGGAGACCCCATGTCCTTCCTCCTGCTGCCGGGCCAATAAATCTCCCTTTGAGGAGGCAGATCGTGCCCGGCGTTTGTGGCCAGGAGGCCAATGGCAGGAACTGATGCCCCTTCCCTTTTGGGCCTTTCGATGCCCCTTCTCTCTGAAGGCGGCTTCGGGATATTTGGTGGCATGCTCCCTGTGTTGCCTTGCGTAGGGCTGGCTCTCTGTGTGTCAGAGGAGTCCACTGCATATCATCCTACAGGGAATACCAAAATGTTCATTCCTTGGTGTAGACGGGCCAGCTGCTGAGTCCACAGCTTTGGGGTGGGCTTGAAATTTAGAAAAGTGTCTCAGCTTTTTCATCCACTCCACAGTGATACTATAACAGAAGTGCCTTTCAAAATAATCTGGTTTTTGCTGCTGCTGCGTGTGTTTTTCTGCTGCAGTTCTCCCTGCCTTGATGTTTTGGAATGTATAAGACTTCTAATGCATAGCCGTGTGGTAGTCTTATTGTCATACCTCAGGGTTAAAATGTGTCATTTTCCCCACTGCATGGGAAGCTATTTTCATTCCTTCAGATAAAAACGTTTGCCTAGTGCTGAGTTTCCTTTTGTTTTATTGACATAGGAACCAGTTCATCCACTTCCATCATTCTCAGTACTGCTGCACTTGACCCTGGAGAATACAGTAGAGGCTGAGGAATGGGTCTCCACAGGATAGACCTCTGGGGTTGCCCGGAAGGGACGCGGGGAGGCAACCTGGTCTCTGTGAATTTGCAGAGCACAGCAGTGCCTTTCCCTTTGGACTGTGCCTGGAAGGGCCGAGGGCACGTGAGGCCTCAGAGCTGTCGGCCTATCCCTGGTCAGCCCAGGCCCCACTCCCCAAAAAGGCATGGGAAGTGCAAAGGGGAAGAGCCCCACAATGGTGGTACAACGCATCAAGCCCCCTGCTCGGTTAAAGGCATGCATTTCTTTGAGCATCAATAGGTAATGTAGAAGTAAAAACAGGAATAGATACTAGCATCTTAATGTTGCTTTTGCTATCAGAGTCCGCTTGTGGTTCAATGCCTGTGCTGAGTGACCACCGATGCACCTCCCCAGTCCCTGTAAGGGGCAACCCCTTCTGAAGGAAAATTCAGTTGAGTACTATGATGCTTGATCAGGTTGTGTGGAGAAGCCAATTTGCTTGCAGATACTTTGTCAGAAGCATCAGAAGAATCAACTTGTCTTGGGTATACGGATAGTGGTGGATTTATCCCCTTGACCCCTGGGGACAGTGTGCAGGTGTCTTCCTAGTCTAAGCTGGCTTGCTAAAACTCGCTGGGAAACTTCTGAGGAATTCGTCTTTCGTTGGGAGAAAGTTCCCTTCAATGTTGTTTCCTTCAGTCTGATTAACAAGACGCTCGAAAAGTAGAAACCATCACTAGCAAAAGAAGATCTGGCCACTGATGGGTGTGTCTCCAATCTGTATGCGAACTGACCGAGGTTGGTGGGCTCAGGCCCACCGAACTGATGCACCTGCTCTTGAATCGTTTCAGGCTGGCAATGGGGAATAGAGCCGTTTATTGCTCTGACATAAAGTAGAGTGTTGTGGTAGATGAACTCTTTTTACAACCAGATAAATTTGATCTATTCTGGATCTGGAATTGCAACTGGATCTGGATCTGGAAATTATGACTGGTCTCCAGCCCACAGGGGATCAGTTTCCCTAGAGAAAAGGACAGCTTTGGAGGGCAGACTCCCTTGGTATCACATCCCTGCTGAGCTCTCCCTCCTCCCTCAAGTTCATCCTCCCAAGGCTCTGCCCCCAAATCTCCAGAAATTTCCCAACCTGGAGTTGGCTACCTTAGTCTGTTTGTATTGAACTCTGCATATTCATGTTTTGTATATATGGGCTGTCTTGTATGCATGTTTATGTTGCATTTTAGTTTTAATTGGATGTGGTGCTACTCTATGTTGTTAGTAGGGTTGCCAGGTCCCCCCTCTCCACCAGCGGGAGGTTTTTGGGGCGGAGCCTGAGGAGGGCGGGGTTTGTGGAGGGGAGGGACTTCAATGCCATAGAGTCCAATTGCCAAAGTGGCCATTTTCTCCAGGGGAACTGATCTCTGTTGGCTGGAGATCAGTTGTAATAGCGGGAGATCTCCAGCTAGTACCTGGAGATTGGCAACCCTAGTTTTTAGCCATCTGAGTTTCTTTGGAGGAAAAGCAGTAGAGCAAACCATGACAACTGAAGCTGTGTTGTAAGAAGAAATTTGGTTTCACCTGAGCATCTGAAGCTTTTAAATATTTTAATTGTGTCGTTTTTGGTAAATATTATTGGTTGGCCTTTTTAAGGACTGAGCTGTTTTAAAAATTCACCGCTTGAAAAGATTTGGTATAGTATGAAACACTTGTGCAGCTTCTCTTAAGGAGTATGTGCCCCCTCTCCGTGGCCAGTGTGGTATGGTGTGTTGGACTGCAAGCAGCCCCTTGCCAAGAAGGAGCAATGCGGAGGGGCCAGTAATAAGTCCTACGAAGATGATTGGCCAAGTCAGCCATCTTCAATGAGATTGCTTGAAGTATTTTAGTAGCCAGAATAAGCACGCAGGTCTTCGTTCACAACAGTGGATTTCTGAACAAAATCTAGACCTAGTCATCAAAGATCAGTTTGACAGGACGTCCGAAACCGTCACTACTCCAGCGTCCAACCTTTTGGGTGCTCTTGCTCCTTTGAGTGGCCTTTGGGGAAGGGTGTCGACAACCCTCCTTCTCCCGCCTCACCCTTCCTCGGCTTTGGCACTCCCGGTCCCTCGGCCTCCTGAAAGTTTCGAAAGAAAACACTTCTCGGGTGTCTCATTAATCAGACCGGTATGAGCCTATGGCTTGCAAACTGCTGTTTTTGGATACAGAGGCCTTCTCTCTTTTAAACAACTTCAGCAGTGGAAACGTAATAATAGACTGTGGTAGCTGATGGCTCTTTAAAAACAGGGCAAAAAAAACATTCTTACTAAAACAGACTGATATTCCAGAAGGAGGAAATTATTATTAGTAAGGTGGCATTATTTTGCCTGATTCTTTGCTTATATCTATATAAACAGTTTAAAACAAGTAGGCAGCCTATCTCTGTGTGTTTGTGTGTTTAACAATGCTAATAATGTTTTGACTGTTCACTATCTTTGGGACCCGAAGTTTATTTGTTTGTTTATTTACATTCTTTATAGTCCGCCTTTCTCACCAGGACTCAAGGTGGATTACACAGAGTGAGTCAATACAATCAGTAAGATGGAAGGACATCAGATAAACAATGATTAAATAATAATAATTATTATTATTTATCCAAGTAACTTTGTGAAGCCTTTTGTACAGTGCCACCTAAGTTAATTTCAGAAGAAAATCAGCTTGTATTTCATAGATTACAGCAAAGCATCTGGCTGTGTGGATCAGGAAAAGCTACGGCTGGTTTTAAAGGAAATGGGTGCACAAAAGCATCTGATTGTTTTGAGGTGCAACCTGTACTTTGGACAAGAGGCCACAGTTAGGACAGAATATGGAGAAACAGAATGGTTTCCAATTGGCAAAGGTGTTATCTCTTCAATCTGTATGCAGAACATATCATAAGGAAAGATGGATTAGATTTAGATTAAGGTGGAGTGAAAATTGGGGCGGGGGAAACCTTAACAATTTGAGATATGCTGATGATACTGCATGACTGGCAGAAAATAGCAGAGTCTTGAAAGGACTACTGCTGAAAGTTAAAGGAGAAAATGCCAAAGCAAGATTACAGCTGAAAATCAAGAAGAAAAAAGTAATGACTACAGGAGAATCACACAACTTTAAGGTTGACAGTGAGGAAATTAAAATTGTTCAAGACTTTCTATTCCTTGGCTCCACCATCAACCAAAAGGGAGACTGCAGCCAAGAAATCAGAAGGAGATTGAGACTGGGAAGGGCAGCCATGAAGGAGCTAGAAAAGATTCTGAAGTGTAAGGATGTGTCACTGACAACCAAAATCAAGATAATTCATGCCATAATATTTCCCTATTACTAAGTATGGGTGTGAAAGCTGCACAATGAAGAAAGTAGATTCCCTTGAAATGTGGTGTTGAAGGAGAATGTTATGGATTCCGTGGACTGCCAAAAAAACAAATCAGTGGGTTCTAGATCAAATCAAGCCTGAACTGACCCTAGAAGCTCAAATGACTAAACTGAGGCTATCGTACTTTGGTCATATTATGAGAAGACAAGAGTAACTGGAAAAGACAATAATGCTAGGAAAAGTTGAAGGCAGAAGGAAAAGAGGAAGACCCAACATGAGATGGGTCTTCCTCTTTTCCTTCTGCCTTCAACTTTAATTATGGATTAACTCTATAAATGGATTAACTCTATAAAGGAAACCACGGCCCTCGGTCTGCAAGACCTGAGCAAGGCTGTTAATGAAAGGACATTTTGTAGGACTTTGATTCATAGGGTCGCCATGAGTTGGAAGCAACTTGATGGCACTTCACACACACACACACACACACAGCTAAGTTGAGTGAAGAGGTGTCATAAAAATGGTTGAGGGAGAAGAAAAAGAAGGAATGTTTTTGTGATTTATCGCCACTGCCATCATAATCATTTACAACCTTCTGAGCCCTGCAGTGGGGGCTTAGAAGGGTCAGTTGTGGCCTTGTGTGTCATTTGGAGCTTAGTTGTTGAAAAGACCTTTTGTGTATTTTTTTCTCTCCACCTAATGTGTTCATTTTGCTCAGTCTACTTGTAACCAATATCTATAATGGAGAAGTCCTCAGGAGGCCAGGAAGAGGGCTGCGTTGGGGCCGTATGAGCACGAGGGCACATGGCAGAGGCTACAAGAACATGTTCTGTCTAGCCTTTTACGTTGCTCCTTTCTTGCCTCGGATTGGCTACATTTTCCAGACCACTGCTCCTTCTTCCTTTTTTAAAAATAACCATAAATTGATGCTAGCCATGCTCTGCTTTGTTCTCTTCTTTTACCCCTTCAAGTTATAGGTAAGCATGATAGTACTAATTGGTCAAGGTTATGTCTGGCTAAGGACAAGAAACTGGCTCATCAGGAACTGAAAACATGTTTGTGTCTCTTTATTCTTCAAAATGGCTTTGGAGGAAGCAGAGCATGGTTGGGGGGGGGATCAGCAACCCAATTAGATTGTGGTGAGGAGCTTTGGAAGTTAACTGATTCTCTCCAGCTGTTTCTCTTTCCGTGGTTCTTACTGTGGTTCAACCAAGACATGGTGCGCGCACCCCTTTCCCACAAAGGAGAAGCATTCCGAGAACAAGGTCATGCACTCTGTCATAGTGATGAGTGATTTCTCTTGTAAATAAGAAAACGACAGCCTAACCCTGGGTAATTTTTCTTTCATTTTTGTAGGAACAGTGAAGAGGAAAGTATGGTAAATTCAGATTCTCAGTTGAAACAGTTATTTATCTCTCCATTGATTCCACGTAGGGTTGCCAAGATAAAAAGGCAAAGGTAAAGGTCCCCTGTGCAAGCACCGGGTCATTCCTGACCTATGGGGTGATGTCACATCCCGACGTTTACTAGGCAGACGTTGTTTGCGGGGTGGTTTGCCAGTGCCTCCCCCAGTCATCTTCCCTTTACCTCCAGCAAGCTGGGTACTCATTTTACCGACCTCGGAAGGATGGAAGGCTGAGTCAACCTTGAGCCGGCTACCTGAAACCAACTTCGGTTGGGATCAAACTCAGGTCGTGAGCAGAGCTTGGACTGCAGTACTGCAGCTTACCACCCTGCGCCACGGGGCTCCTGAGCCTGGGGGTTGCCAACCACCAGGTGAAATGTGGAGCTCTCCCAGAATTACAGCAGATCTCCAACCTAACAGAGATCAGCCCCCATGGAGAAAATGGCTGCTTTGTAAGGTGGACTCTATGGCATTATACCCCTTTGAGCCCCTCCTCAACCACAGCCCACCCAAGATCTACTCCTAAATCTCCGGTGCCCATGGGCAACCCTAATTCCATGGACACCATTGGTAATTCCTCGTGTGTAGAATGGGTATAGAGTGCTTTTTCTGCCCTCTCCCAAAATATTAGACTTGGGGGACATTTAATGAAATGGATAGGCAGTAGATACAGAATAGTTGAAAGGAAGTACTTCTTCATAATAAACTTACAGGACTCAGTGTCCTAAAATGTAGCAATGGCCACCAAGCTTTGATGATTTTAATGGGGGAATTGAGAGAAAATAACAGGTCTAACAATGTCTATTAGTCGTAATGGTAAAGGGGCAGAGTCACCTTCTGAATCCCAGTGCTGGAAGGCTTTGGCCTCCAACACCTGTTTGTAGGGCCTCGTAGGGACTTTTGATGGCTGCGTGAGACAGACTATGGGGCTGGATGGACCACGCAGGGCTGCTCTTCTGTTCTTAGGAGCAATTTAAAAGGTTCTGTGTTGCAGCCCTGCTCTTCTTTTGCCCTCAGAGAACTGAAAATCACATGAGCGAAATCTTGGCCTGAATTACGCTGAACTGCTCATATGCGCGTAGATTCAAGGTCGCCCTGCTAGAGTTGCAACGGGGAAGCAAGAGTGGTGCGGAGCCTTCTGGGGAGTTTTGCAACAGATCTTTAAAGTGGAGTTGAGGTGAATCTTTTCCATGCATCCTTGGTGGAAAATCTAATCAATCCTTCTCGGAGCCTGACCAGGTCCCCTCACTTTCCTCTCCTGACACTGCCTGCCCCCTACCCGTCCACTCTCTCCATTGCTAACCCCCCTCCCTTGGTTCTCCACAGAGTGGTGCTTTTTGCCAGCAGCTGCCTTAAGAGCCAGTGTGGGGTAGTGGTTAAGAGTGGTGGTTTGGAGTGGTGGACTTTGATCTGGAGAACCGGGTTTCATTCCCCTCTCCTCCACATGAGCGGCGGAGGCTGATCTGGTGAACTGGATTGGTTTCCCCACTCCTCCACATGAAGCCAGCTGGTTGACCTTGGGCTAGTCACAGCTCCCTTAGAGCTCTCTCAGCCCCACCTACCTCACAGGGTGTCTTTTGTGGGGAGGGGAAGGGAAGGTGATTGGAAGCTGGTTTGAGTGTCCCTTAAGTGGTAGAAAAAGTTGGCATCTAAAAACCAACTCTTCTTCTTCTTCTTAAGAAACACGAGGAGGTCCCTTCGTTCGTCTCCCCCACGGTCTTTGAAGCGTGCTCAGGTCTCCAGCTTTAGTTCAAAGGTCACTTTGTTTGTTTGTACAAAGCTGGTTCATCTGCGAAACAGGGTTTTCAAGGCCTCTGACCTCAAGCACACCAAGCGAGCCAGTGCATGGGCTGGCTATGCCCCGTTGCCAAGGGGAGCTCCTCTGTGGGCCTTGCAGAAATGCCCTGGAGACTGAAGTCACTGGGCCGGCGTGTAGACCCTTGACTGGAATCCATGGCTGGCTCAGAGCAAGGTGTTTGCTGCTGACAGGGGCAAAGTGCCCTCCTGAAGTTGAGTGCAAATGCGCACTGACCCCAGCTCAGTAACGGCTGGTCAACATTTTCATTCAGACTCACTAGTTATTCCTGGGACTTGTTTTCCTATTTAAGAAGAGTTGGTGCCCTGCCCTCCAAGCTGAACCGTCTGGTCTGCTGACTGTGGGAGAAGGTCACTTCCATCACGATCCATGTTCAGGGAAATGTACGAGGGATCCCCCCCCCCTGGCTTTTCAAAATATCCCCTAAGATGGAACATTGGGGTTTAGCGAATGAGCGCTTGACAGCCCATCTCCTTAGAGGCCTCTATTCTCCTCACTCCCCTCCCAGTAACCCTTTAAACCCAGGGTCCCCAACCTTTTTGAGCCTGCGGGCACATTTGGATTCCTGACACGGCAGAGTGGGCGCAGCAACAAAATGGCTGCAACGAAATGGACCCCCAAGAGCAGCCCCCCGGGCAGATGAGCTCACTGACCTGCCAAGAGGAGTCTTAAGGGGAAGAAGAGCAGGGGTGGAAGTCCAGAGCAGGCTGGCCTGAAGTCCCAGTAAGAAAATGGCCAAAGTGTTAACCTCTTTCCGGTATTTTGAGCTCCACCCCGGAGAAGGACGGTACGTACCTATGTGTCCTCAAGTCACAGCCGGCTTATGGTAACCCCAGCAAGGGGTTTTCAAGGCAAGTGAGGGGCAGAGGTGATTTGCCAGTGCCTTTTTCTGCAAAACATTCCTTGAATGGTCTCCCTTCCAAGTACCAGCACCGCTTAGCTTCTGAGATCTGACCAGACCCAGGCTATTCCCTGCTGCCTCCCTCCCGAGAAAGCCGGTACCAGTAAGGAACGTATTGTATTTCCACCTCTGAGGACATGTCTGTCCAGAACAGGCTATATTTTTACTACAGGATCAGACACATTCTCCGTTTGAACAGTTAGATTTGAGTCCAGCAGCACCTTAAGAGATTAACAAGAGTTTCCAGGAGTCCGGGCTCCTGAGAGAGTCCAAGGCGGCTCCCTTTGTCAGGTAGCTCTCAAAAGGCTCACGCCCCAAAAACTCTTGCTGATCCCTAAGGTGCTACATCGGACTCAACCCTAACTCATCTACTGCAGACCAATACGGCTACCCTCTGAAACTATTCTCGATTTGAATTAGTTATTTACCCTGAGATGAAGATGAGGAGCGTGAAATTCCAGACTCCTCCATGCAGTTCGCAGGTGTTTGCTTGGCAATTGTGGAGTTTAAAAGTGTGTGTGTGTGTGGGGGGGCTATTTCCCCTGTATTTCAGTTGCCATATTTTCCCTGTAATAGGCTGGTGGTTTTTTTGTTGTTGTTTTTTGCTTTGAAGATGTTTTCCACTTCTGTATAGTTAAGTCCATTTTAAATTCAGCCACTTCCCTTGATTTATTTGGGGCGGGGGGAGAGAGAAAAGTTTTTTCTTATATTTGGGTCCACAGTTAGGGGATTTGGCTGGATAATGAGGAGAGATGCATCTTCAAAGGGTCCGGCATATTCACAGCCGTTTGGTTCACATGAAAGGCTTGGCAGGCTGTTGAGCACGGCTGAGAATGCCAATTAGTTGGTGTGCATGACTGGAGTTTGGGGGGGGGGGGAGACAAAGGCCGGGCAGCGGCAGTCCTGGTACGGCAGGGATCGCTGCTCATTGGCGAAGAAACCTGCAGCCAGCCGTCCTCTGAGCCCTTTGCTGCCGGCCTGGGTAAAATGCTCTGGGCTCAGTTGGAGATTTTCAAAAATTTCACCTCTGGTATTATTCTGATGTGTGATTTTGCCACCAGGAATTAGCTCCACATGTGTCCAGAATTATTTCTCATGAATCTGTTTTGGTTTAGGTATGAGAAGCAGTAAATTCCAGTGGCGCTTGGTGAATATGCAGAGAACTCAAGTTTTGAAGGAGTTCATTGGATATACTTTTGCTGCCATACGCTGGAAGCATCAAAGCAACACACCCTCCTGAGTGGTGTTTAGAGAGGCCGTCCCTTTCGAGAGCTTCTCGTTTGTGGACAAAGGGTGATCAACATGCAGTTCTTCCAAAGAGTTTGGGAGACCTGGAACACAGGTTTTACATGCTACCTGCAGCATTTCTTTTCCCTCTTAAGCGATGGTAGCATGGATTTGCCTTGGACACATTTATTTTGACATCGGCTTTTGTGAGTCAGGCTCCACTGCTCAAAAATCTGACCTGATGCCTAGAAAAGCCTGCCCCAGTAATCGTGCTGGTCTTTAAGATGCCGGAACACTCTCTGTGGTTTTGGCGGTTACGGACTGGCATGGCTCCCTCCCCTGGAATTTCTCAGGTGACAAAATCAGTACTAATTAGAGAACATCAATTCATGTACTTGGAAGGCAAGTATAGCTTCCACTGTGCAAGCCCCGATTTCCGGCTTCCAATGGAAACCAGAGCCTTGTTCAGGTGCCTGCGGAGGGACCTCTCCTATCGCCCGTAAGGGTGGCTTGGGTTGTTCTGTGTGGGAGGGGCCGGTCACGCTGCCAGACACGAGGCCCCTGCCTCCTCTTATCAAGGGAGTACAGACCTGGCCCACTTCCGTGTCCACCGCTGATGAATGCCGGAGCCCCTGGAGCTCCTGAGCTGGATTTGGGGGGAGCTGCCGTCCCCCCGCCCCCGTGCACCAGATTTCCCACTGGCGGAGGCTGGGCTGACGGAGACGCCTGGGGCAGGGCTTCAGGGTTTCAGCACAGATGAGCAATATCCACATGACAAAGACGATAATAATGGTGATGAAGGAAGACTCGATACTGCCAGTGTGTCTCTTTTAACTTGAATATTTTTTAAGCCTCTGTTCGACCTTGCTGCCTTCAAAATAAATAAAACACATTTAGCATCCTGGATCTTTCTAGAAGCTTTGGGGTGTTGCTTCTCCCAAGCCTGATACCCAGAAACCTTTATTGCCTTCTCAACTATAATATTGATCTATGCCATCATTTGTAAGGAGTGTAAAATAGTTCAATCTCTTCCTTCTAAGGCCTCCCATAAACATAAATAAAAGGGCTTGGATTCTCTATTAAAAGAAGCATGAATTTATTTCCTATAATAGTGTCAGTAGACAGCTGAAAGGCTCGAGAACAGCAAAGAAATTAAACAGGGCCCTGCAACAAAACGCTTTTTCAGTGTGCTGGGATGGAACGGACCATTCCAACTGCAGCACAGGCACAGAATGCATTGTGGCCCAAACATGGCCACGTGGTTGGGTTTTAACCTTCCTCTCTTCTTTCCTTCAGATGATGCCAGCACCGGAAGGGAGAGTTTAGTGCCTGAAGGCCCCAATTCTGACGCTGAAGATCATTCTGGAAAGCTATGGGGTAAGCAAAGATGCATAAACTTGCCCCAGCGATCTTTCTGCTTCTCTCTCTCTGTCTCTCTCTGTCTCTGACACTCTGTGTGTGTGTGTGTGTGTGTGTGTGTGTACACACACACGTACAGGTTGAGTATCCCTTAACCAGACATCCAAAAACCATCATGTCCTGAAAACCGGACTTCTAAGACAACAACCATTGTTAATGAGGCAGATGACCCTGGAGGAAACATTTTTAAAAGCCATCCAGCAGAATGCCTCCTCCTCCCTAGAGGACCGACCTTCTGGTTCCTCAACTGGTTCTGATGTTTCTTCTCGCCTAAAAAAATAAAACACATGAAGCCTGCTGGGTGACCTTGGGCCAGTCACAGTTCTCTCCGGACTCTCTCAGCCCACGCAGAGGCAGGCCATGGCAAACCATCTGCAAAGGTCTCTTACCTTGAAAACCCTACTGCATCGCCGTACGTCAGCTGTGACTTGACGGCATACACAGAGTTACATTTAGGTGTTCAACTAACACCTTTCTCCCATGAAAACCTATACAGCTTACCTCTACTTTTGCTCTTCCAGAGCAATATATTTGTCCTCACTGAATTTATTTTTCTCCCCCCACTTTTTTTTTTTTTTTTTGCTATCAGCCCACTGGTTCAATTTATTGGATGCCTTCTAAATGGAGCAGCATCTTCCACTCTCTAAATACTTTTATACCGAGTGCCAGGGCGTTCCTTAGTTTGTATACTTAACACACAAATACCTGTCACCATTCTCTGTTTTCTACACCCCCCATGCTCAGTTGGTTTCCATCTCTGGTGGTATCCTCTCCACTGGGTTGAGAACTGAATTGTTCTTTCCTTTCTAAAAGGCAGGTAAGAAGAATCATAGAATCATAGGGTCGGAAGGGACCACCAGGGCCATCTAGTCCAACCCCCTGCACAATGCAGGAAATTCACAGCTACCTCCCACACACACACACCCAGTGACCCCTACTCCATGCCCAGAAGATGGCCAAGATGCCCCTCCCTCTCATCATCTGCCTAAGGTCATAGAATCAGCATGGCTGACAGATGGCCATCCAGCCTCTGCTTAAAAACCTCCAGGAAAGGAGAGCTCACCACCTCCCGAGGAAGCCTGTTCCACCAAGGAACCGCTCTGAGTGCTAGAAAGTTCTTCCTGATGTCTAGACATCTGCCATTCGGCATAATCCAAAAGGCCCCTGTGCCGAGGTAAAAGGGATTCTTTTGTTTCTTTGGCAGTGTGACCGTAGCTGCAGTGAGACGGAGTGAGCCCGCAGGTAGGCCCAGCAGTCTCCACTCATGAATAGGGGGAAGGAGTGCCGGGTCATCTTGGAACAGGGAGGCCCCGTTCCCAAGGAGGGCATTGTGCTTCCAAAATTTAACAAAAGCCACCCGTGGGTTTTGATCGTTCTGGTGGATGGAGGTTCCCTCTGCTGACATACATTTCCCCCAGCCTTGACATATGGCACAACTTCATATTATATAAATATGCTGCCTATGTTTACAAAGCAAAGTGTGGAGGATGTGTAATGGAACACTCGGAGCCAAGAGCCGGGAGGACAGAGAGGGGCCTTTGTTCAAGAGCCTCCGGGGCCCGTCCGCGGAAGAAGCAGGGCTTCAACGGTGGAGCTTCAGCGGTGGGCGCAGGCGTCTACGAAAGAGATAGTCCCTGCCCTGCGCATCCTTCTCTCCCGTGCACCTTCTTCTGGCTCTTCCTCCTTCCACCTTTGTTCGTGTGTCTCTGTGATCCCAGATCAGGAATTTCTATCCCCTGCCACACACACACACTCACACACACTTTCTCCCCTGTAAGGGAGGCATTTCACAAGTATTTAAGTAGGGATCTGGTTTCAGTGTATCACATAGAGGATTGGAGACCAGCTTGGGTAATCACTTAACCTATTGAAAAGAGAGAGAGAGAGAGAGAGAGAGAGAGAGAGAGAGAGTGTGCACGGCAGGTAGGCTGTCCCTGAAGTATTTCTTTACCTTCTGATTCTCGTCTCTGGGACGGAAGGGTACCTAACTGTACTTCATTTCTGTGTAGGAAATGGAGCAGGGGGGGGAGTGAGGGGCAGGAAGAGGAAAAGAATCTTGTTGGTCTGCCTGGAGCAACGAGAGAGAGAGGGGGGGTTCATAGAGTTGGAAGGGACCACCAGGGTCATCTAGTCCAACCCCCTGCACAGTGCAGGAAATTCACAACTACCTCCCCCCACACCCCCAGTTACCCCCTACTCTATGCCCAGAAGATGGCCAAGGCGCCCTCCCTCTCATCATCTGCCTAAGGTCACAGAATCAGCATTGCTGACAGATGGGCCATCCAGCCTCTGCTTGAAAACCTCCAGGGAAGGAGCACTTACCACCTCCCGAGGAAGCCTGTTCCACCGAGGAACCGCTCTGACTGTTAGAAAATTCTTCCTAATGTCTAGATGGAAACTCTTTTGATTTAATTTCAACCCGTTGGTTCTGGTCCGACCTTCCGGGGCAACAGAAAACAACTCAGCACCCTCCTCTCTATGACAGCCCTTCAAGTACTTGAAGATGGTTCTCGTATCCTCTCAGTCGTCTGCTCTCCAGACATAAACATACCCAGCTCCTTCAGCCTTTCCTCATAGGACCTGGTCTCCAGACCCCTCGCCATCTTTGTCACCCTCCTCTGGACACGTTCCAGAGGAGTTGTTTCAGTACATTTGCCTATCAGCCCCGTGAGTTAAGCTAGGCTGAGAAATTGCCTGAACTTTCCTTTGCCCTGCGAGGTGTACACAAGGGTTTAGCAGCCCAGGCCTCACCAGCCCAGGTCCAGCATCGTCCCCCAGGCTCTGGCAGACTTCCAGCTTCCGTTCTCGGAGGAGGCCGGGGAGACGGAGGAGGAGGAGGCTCTGGGGCCACAAAGTCGGCACAGGACGGGGGCTGCGCTGGAGTCCCCCTTTCTCGTGGTTGAGTCGTAGGCTTAGGAAGCCTTGGGTTCCTGCTGTCATAAAAAATGAAAACATCAGGCTTTAATGCTACTCACCAAATGAGTAAAACCGTATTTTTAAAAGCATTTCTTGTTTCAAAGAAAAAAACATTCCTAGGAGTTTGTTTATTTGTAGCAATCTCCAAAAATTTCCAATTTTTCTGTTGGAAGGTTTTGGAGTTCATTAAGTCCTTGGAAAAAATACTGGCAAAGATATTTTTTCCAAATCTTTCCTTTTTTCTAGGCCTTTACTCCTCTGTACCTCGCATGCCCATTGTGACCAGTAGTGCTAGTTGTTCAGGGAGGTGGGCGCCAAAGTCCCGTTTGGGCCTGAACATGAGCGGGAGGGGAGCAGCCGTGGAGGTGAGGGGTGAATGGTTGCAGGGGTTCATGACCTCCCTGTGATCCCTAACCTACGTGCCTCACTAGCCTACTGATGCCTTGCAGGGAGCTTCAGGGTCGCAGGAAGTAACAAAAAGCCATGGCTGTAGTGGCTGGCGTGTGGCGCTTGGCTTGTTGGAAACCCACGTTCAGATGCCCGCTCGAAGCTCGTTGGCTGGCACTGAACAGGACATCCCTCTACGAAGGGCTGTGAAGATAAAATGCTGCTCTGTGTATCTTGAAGGAGTCGCTCCTGGCCTCTGAAAACCTCTGGACTTGGACTGAGATGGGACCCGCCCTGTCCGTTTCATGACTTTCTGGGTAGCCAATGTGGCACCTCTGGAGAGCCAACGTGGTGTAGTGGTTAAGAACGGTGGTTTGGAGCGGTGGAGTCTGATCTGGAGAACCGGGTTGGATTCCCCACCCCTCCACATGAGTGTCGGAGGCTAATCTGGTGAACTGGGTTTGTTTCCCCGCTCCTCCACAAAGCCAGCTGGGTGACCTTGAGCGAGTCACAGCTCTCTCAGCCCCACCTACCTCACAGGGTGTCTGTTGTGGGGAGGAGAAGGGAAGGTGATTGTAAGCCAGTTTGATTCTTCCTTAAGTGGTAGAGAAAGTCGGCATATAAAAACCAACTCCTCCTCCTCCTCCTCCTAAAGTCGGCATATAAAAACCAACTCCTCCTCCTCCTCCTCCTTCTTCTTCGCCTCGGCCTCCGCCGGCCCTTTTTGTGGTCTTATATGTGGCCAGATACCCAGGACCAGGGGACATGAGCCAAAGTTCTGCCAGTCTGAAGTTGCAGAGAGAGAAGCAAGCTGGAAAGGCCGACGAGCAGCCTAAATTAAAGGGGGGCCCTCCCCCCCCACGCACACACACAGAGTCCAGCCTTCTAACAAGCCAGCTGTGTCCTCTTTCTTGTCAGCTCATGTGATGCCGCCGGGATTTTAGCTTTCCACACCCAGTGGGTTTCTCGGTATTCACACATCTAATAACTGTGGCAGGCCGAGTGGCCGTTGTTTGAAGGGGTGACGGGCTGTAACAAGGCTCCTCGGAGTGCGCTTGTTTTCCCTGCATGGGATGCCTCTCTTTCAAGGAGAGGATCCGGGGAATACCGAGACATTTACACACCGGTCCCTCCAGAGTGAGCTCGGATATCACACTTGTCACTCCAGCTGTCTCTGCAGGGTCGTTGGATGCCGAGTCACTCCCGTTCATTGGGTTACACATGAAAGCCCCGGAGCGGAGAGCAAAGCATTTCTGTGCTGCACAAGAAAGGGACGGAAATAAAATATCCTGATGTGGCGGAGGCCCAGAATGCGGGGGGGGGGGGTGGAATTGGGCACTTGATGCTCAGGCTAAAAAAAATCCCTGAAAGGACCATGTCCAGGAGGGAAGCGCCTGCGCTGGATCCCCCCCATCAAATGCATTTGAAATATGAGGCCAGGGTGTGAGAATAGACCGAGGCTCTGGGAGAAGGGGACTGGGGTGAGCCAAGGAGGAGAAGTCCGCTGCCCGGAATCTGCTCCCATAGTGACAGCGACACGGATCCTTCTCCGCTTCCGTGTCTTGCGTTGGGAAGGAGCCGCCGGCAGCTGTGTGTTGTTTCCCAGGAGGATTTGGCAGGCAGGCCGGAGACACGGAAGAGGGCTCGGGGGGTGGGGAGGGAAGCGCGGGCCCTGCCCACGGACAGAATCCTGCCCCTCAAGGACATTTGGCCACCTGCTTGTAATACGCGCACATCAGTTAAAACTGGGGAATCCAGAATACAGCGTTTAAAATGGGACGGCCTCTTTCAGAAGGAAGGTCTGTCGGGCAAGGCAGCCCCAAGCCAAGTGAGGGGCTGCAGGTGAGGGGCTTGCCTCCACATAGAAACAAAAAAGTCTTCACCCAATGATTGGGAGATGGCGACAGAAGGGAACAGACGAATCTCCCTGGGGAGAGAGTTCCCCAGTTTTGGTGCCCACTACCATGAATCCCCTGTCCTTGATTGATACCCTTCTAATCCGAGAAGATGGGGGCTCCTGAAGAGGGACCTCCGAAGATGAGTGTAGTGGTCGGGTGGCTTCATGAGAGAGGAGGTGGCCCATCAGCTATGTTGGTCCATCATCAGGTAGGACTTTACATGTCTGCAGGAGCATCTTGAATTGTGCCCGGAAATAAATTGGGGACCAGTGTAGTTGGGCCAAGACTGGAGTGATAAGATCACATGAACACATGAAGCTTCCAGGGAACCTGCCCAAGATGCCTTACAAAATAAAACACAACAAAAAAATTAACAGTTATTAATTGAAATCTATCATTAAAAGCCCAGCCACCACATAAAAAAAAATACTTAGCAGCTAAAATAAATTTAACATTTTTCAGGCAAACACCTCTATTAAAAGGTGTTTAAAAACCAGCTTCTTAATTAAAAGCCTGGATAAACCGAAAGATTTTAGCCTGGCTCCTAAAAGATAGTCCAGTGGGTGCCAGGCGATGTCTCAAGGGGAAGGACATTGCGTAGGTGCCACTCCTGAAAAAGCCCCTTCTCTGGTTACTGTCCGCCTCACCTCTGAAGGTGGGGGCACCGAGAGCAGGGCTTGTGGGGCAGGTTGGACAATACGTCTGGTGGCCACCTTTCAAATGCCGGGACCCAAGCCCTTTCTGGCTTTCAAGGTAAGTACCGGCACTGAAAACATCTCCCAGTTCAGAGGTGGTGCAGTGTGTATGGCGAGCACACATGTTACCCATTCCTACTGGACCCAGAGACACAACGCTTTGGCCCAGTACAGAAATAGTTATTCCTGCTCCTGAGTCATCATAGCAATTTAATACTGCCGTTTCTGTTTTTTTGGCATCGGCTGACCAAGTTCCCTTTCACAGCCCTTTGACTTCATCTTTGTAGCTCGACCTCGGTTCACTCAGCCGGCCAAGATGAGACGGAGGGTGATCGCCCGACCCGTGGGAAGCTCCGTGCGCCTGAAGTGTGTGGCGAGTGGAAATCCTCGGCCTGATATCAGCTGGTTAAAGGATAGCAAGCCCCTCACCCCACAGGAGATCGGGGAGAACAAAAGGAAGAAATGGACTCTAAACCTGAAGAACCTGAAGCCTGAAGACAGCGGAAAGTACACCTGCCGAGTCTTCAACAGAATCGGGGAGATCAACGCTACCTACAAGGTCGAAGTGATCCGTAAGTACCGAATTCAGATTGGAGGTGGGAAGCAGTTTTCCTCCTTAGACTGGCCAAGGCTCCGACCCTAACTGAACCCAGGTGGGCTGGCTCCCAAGTCAGCATTTTGGACTGAGCAGCAGAATACAGACGGTGGTTTTTCCCCCAAAAAACGTCACACAACTCTGTAATGTAAGTAGTAGAGTGGACCCTACCTATAAATAGGCAGGTTTATCGACTAAGTCCAAGTTGTCAATTTAGAGTGACGTCTACCAGATACCTGGATAGCTTCTGGGCTCTCCCCTGACCATGAAGAGGAGCTGAGCAACTGGCAGAGGCCCGGCTGGAACGGCTCCAGTACTCCCCTCGTTCAAAGTAGCAGAAAGTGTGGTGGGCCATATGAGAATTGCAGACAGAAACGTCAGTCATGGACCGCTTTCTGATTAAAATTTCTACCAAAATATTGACAAATGAAGTGGTTATTTTAAAAATTCTGTGAAGAATTGGTAATCGTTACTACTGATTTTTTTTAATCGATAAAATTGAGAAATCATTCTTACATTCTTACATTCTTGATATTTTGTAATTTTAGTAATGTATGTAGGAAAACTGGAGGAAATTACAGAAAAATAATTGAAATGGGTAGAAGTAACTGAAGAGACCTCTTGAATAATTCAGTTTTGCATAATTTGCAGAAAGCCAGGAGAGTGTGAGACTTCCTGACTTCGTCAAGCCAGCCGTTCCTCTTGTGGGGGCCACAACAGAGGAGGCAGGTGTACGGGCAGTTGCTGGTTTTGCCCATTGGAAGGGTGGTACTTGGCCAAAGGCCTTGCTCATATGAGCAGAGCTGTTGTGGTGGAACATAGGGAGAGAGGCAGTCCCACAGATATGATGGACCCAGGCCATGGAGGGCTGTGGAGGTTACTGTGGAGTGGATCCAGGTGGGCAGATCAGCTCCATCGAGGTAGAGGCTAAGACTTCCAGGCTAGACTAAGTTGGAAGAAGACTTTTTTTTTTTACAGCTGCATTAACTGGCTTCCCTTCCCCAAGTCAGCAAGGGTCATCTGAACCCCATCGAAGGTGGGGAGCACAGTGTCTGTCCTTCGAGGTCTCCCCCTTCCCCACCAGCATCACTTCCATCTTGTCTGGGTCCAGTTTCAGTTTGTTCACTTCAAACCATTTGACCACAGCAGCCTGGCAGGTGGCTCCTCAACCACGGGACAGATGGACACAGAGCTAAGTGTCATCCGCATAGTGATAACATCTAATTCCAAATCTACGAATGATTTCTCCAAAAGGTTTCACATAGAAGTTGAATAACAGGAGGGAAAGGATTGCACCCTGGGGAACTGCACCAGAGAGCACCCACCCATAGCTAATCTACAGCAGCCGCCCTTTGAGTCTGATCCATGAGGAACTATTTAAACCAGTCCAAGCCGCCACCACCATCGAGACCTCCTCCTGCCTCCAAATACCTCAACAGGATGGCATGATCTGGTGTATCAAAGGCTGCAGGTAGATCCAGTAGGAGCAGCAAAGAGGCGTGGCCTTTGCCTACCTTCAGGCACAGTTTGTCAGCGAAGGCCACCAGGGCCATCTCTGTGTCCCACAGCCCGGCCTGGAAAAGGCCTGGGGCATCACAGCTAATTGTCTGTTCCTGAGACAATAAAGGCTCAGATTTAGGATTCAGCAGATACTGAAATATCTTAAAAAGTGGCGATGGATAGGAACCAGCTGATGTGATGGCTGCAGAGAAATAACATTTCTTGCCTACTGTCATCAGCGCCTCTCAAGGCTTCCAGTTTCCTCCCGTCTTGGCCTTCCAGCCTCTCTACGTCCTGGGCTCTCGTGGTTCTGTGTGCTGCCTCTGGCTCCTCCGCTTGATTCCTCTTCCATGCTGAAGACAAAATCTAACATTTTTGGCATATGTTGCCTCCAAAGTTATTATGATAGTGCAGTGCTGGATGTTTGGTATGTTTAAACAGGCAGCCCCTGAAGATCATGCTGTCCGTCTGTTAGAGCCCAGGTCTCAGGTGGAGCATGGTTTTAGTTTCCCCCACCACCACCATTGCACCGCATGGCCTTACGTTGGGCGTGGCAGCCCACCCCAAGGGCATCCCATGTGCATGGTGGAGAGCCAATGGTAGGGGCTGGACAGCCCCACTCATGGGCATCCAAGTCAGGGCAGCTGAAGTTAATAACAAAACGGTTATTGATCTCAACAGATTGGACTTGCACCTTTGGATTTTAGTCCTACATTCCCCAGGCCCTAATCGACCTCAAGTAACTCTCTTTCTGTAGAAAAATGGGAATGAAAAGCACATCTGGAGGGGTTCTGTTGGTGGATAGAGTGTACAAACCTGTTGGACATCTGGGACTGATAAAGAAGCAGCTGTGTGGAGGCAGGAGAAACATGTGTTTACACTAAAACCAGGAGCAGAGACAGGGAAAGGAATCAAGACTCATCTCGATGTCAGATGTGGCGTTTCCACTTCACTAAAACCAGGGAGAACTTTGCTACAAGTTATTTTCTGTCCCCATTTATGTTGCTGCTTCTTTTTATCAAAAGCTCTCCATTGTTTTCATTAGTCTTTGTAGGCTAAGGCGTAAATGCGTGCCAGACCAAGGCAGATAAAGCTCCAAATGGTTTCTGTTTGAGCAGCAGGCCAGGGGGGGGCGGTTCTGCGCTTATCCCATTTGCTCCGTTAAATCTTCCCTCTCATCTCCTGCTCACTTGTGGCTCAAAACGTAGCTCTTTCCCCTTTTCCTCCTTTACCCCTTGCTTGGTCTTTCCCTAAGTCTGCCAAGGACACGCTGGGGTAATTTGCCACCTCACCACCCACTCCTTGAGCTCTTTGTGATGGGGGTTGTGTTAAATGTGCACACGCCAGTGACCAAAGAGACTGTCGCTGTATCCAGTAGGGAAGGTCCAACCCCTGTGCAGACAGGGCCAAAGTCATGCAACAAAGCCAGCTGGGGTTGCCAGGCAGAGCTCTGCAAATCTGAGGCTACCCAGGGCTTGCAGGTAACTCTGTGTTTATGGTTTAAAAACTAATTTGGAATTGAAACCCTTCAAAGCCTGACCTGGGATGTCTGGACGGGCACCGAGATGGCATAAAGCAACGTAGATGGGATTTTTGGTTGCCACCGCATGCAAGCAGTGGTGAGGGCTGTGAAGGGACAAACGGGAAGGGGGAGGGCAGGTGAACTAGAGCTGTTGGGGGGCAGCTGGCGGCCAGGAAACCAGAGCTGGTGGCACAGGAGAGAGGGGGACAGTCGAAGCCCTCGCAGCTCCCCCTCTTGTTCAGGCACGTGGTTTCTGAGTCTCATGCACAGGTTCCCACACAAGGGTGGCTGGTGGGAGGGAGAGGCCCCAGAGGTCAGGACCACTGTTGTTTCTCACCCCAAACTGACAGTTCCTCCTGCGTTCACTATCATCATTGCTGAATGTACCACGCTGTGCTGTATTCTGTCCTCCCCAGCTTCTAATTTAGGGAGAATTGGGGTGGGAAGTGAGCTGACCCTGGTGACATTCAGTGGTGGCCCCTGGGGAACTTGCTCATGGGGTGTGGGCCGTACGCCTGGGAGCAGCAGCAGGCCATATCGGAGGTCTCTAAAGGAGTTCGTAACCATCAGCAAAATTGTGTTGGGGAAGGGAGGGAAGGAAGCAGATCCCCTAAACAAAAAGCATGGAAACACTGTAATATAAGGGATCATAAACTGAAAATGTTTTTATGCCATGTTCTCACCAACATATCATGGTTCAGGGAGGGCCCTTCCATGGTTTGGTAAGCATTCTGGCTGCCTTTCATCCCACATGGTTCTAGTAAAAAAGGTGTGTTCCATTTTAGGTTTCTATAAAAGAGGTTCTAAAATTATATATGATATAGAGGAAGTGGGGAGAGAGGATTTTTTTCTCTCTATTTCCCAGAATACTAGAACATGGGGGCCAACGTGAGCGTTAGATTCAGGACAGACAAAAGGAAGTAATTCTTCACTCACCTAGTGGAATCTGCTTATGGAACACAACTGTCGTAGGGCTTTAAAAAGTGATCAGGGCCCATTTCTCAGAGAGTAAAGTTCATCAGAAGCCATTGATATTTAAATAGAAGGGCCATGTTCATAAGCACCTCTGAACACCTCTGGCTGGAGGGGGGTGCCGCAGCAGCAGAGGGGGGCTTGGCCTCTGTGGCCAGCTTATGGGTCTTGGAGGCACCTGATGGTCTCCTGGTTGAACAAGGATGCTGGACTCACAGTGCTTTTGACGGTCTTCTGAGGCCCAGGGGGCCAATCCCAACATTACAGTTCTATGTATGCTGATGTGGCTGCCCCCAGGGCATACAGTGGTACAGAATATTTCCATATTCCAAACTGCACACTTGGTTAAAATGTAGTATGGAAATAAATGAATTAGCTGAGCTGCTGCTTTAATTAAACTGACAGGCAGGGGAAAGAAAAGACCAAAAAAAATTAACATATCACAAATAACTATCTCTGGAATGCAAAAAAAAACAGCCCAGCAAAACACCATTCATACCTTTTTTTATAACTGTTTCTTTATAAATAAGTACTCTACAGAAAATAATAGAGGACATGAATCAGACAAATGTAGTTTCAGTCTCCCTTCTTCAATGGGAAAATTATGTATGTCAATTGTTCTTCCTTTGCATTTATTGAGATTCAAAAGGCCTTACTTTTGGGCAAAAGGGTGCCCTGAACCATCTGGATTAATCCCATATTTATTAGGGTTTTGAAAGCATTTCTGGGGTGTCATTATACTTTTTTTTTTTGCCGTCAAGTTGCAGCCGATTTATGGTGACCCTGTAGGGTTTTCAAGGCAATCCCATAGGGTTTTTAACGTAAGAAACGTTCAGAGGTGGTTTGCCATTGGCTGCCTGTGTGTAGCAACCCTGGTATTCTCCCACCCAAGTACTGACCAGGGGTGACCCTGCTTAGCTTCTGAGATCTGATGAGGTCAGGCTAGCCTGCACAAAGAGAATTTCTGAAAGACTTTTTTTAAAAAAGGGGGTTACTGCTTTTTTCCAGAAAGAACAAGATCCAAACCCATTCTTACAGGGACACACCCTGTGAACACAACGGTGGACTATGGGGGGACCACCTCCTTCCAGTGCAAGGTGAGGAGTGACGTGAAGCCCGTCATCCAGTGGCTGAAGAGGGTGGAATACGGGACCGAGAACAAGTATAATTCGACCATCGATGTCGGGGGACAGAAGTTTGTAGTGCTGCCGACTGGGGAGGTCTGGTCCCGTCCGGATGGCTCCTACCTGAACAAACTCATGATCACACGAGCCAAGGAGGAGGATGCCGGGATGTACATCTGCCTGGGTGCAAACACCATGGGATACAGCTTCCGAAGCGCTTTCCTGACGGTGCTGCCAGGTGAGGGGGAAACGCTTTTGCTTATTGGCTGGATTACTAAACTTCCCTTCTGTTTTGTCTTGACATGACTGTGTAGAGCAGAACTTTTTTTTCCAAAACCAAGGAAACAGAGTTAGTTTCTACCCAGGATTCCTTCATTGCGCTATGCGTGGAAAGGGAGGGGGCAGAGGGCGGGGTAAGCCCAGGTCCTAACAACGTGCCTGGTTCCTGTTCCACTTTCACTTAATTTTAGCCAAGGCGGCCATTCCTTGTAACGCCTATTTCGCCAGTTTCTCATGTTTCCTGCTCCCAAGTTTAAGACGCTGAAATTTTCAGGTTAGATCTTTACTGAGCTCTACTTACTGTTTAGGATTGTCTATAGAGTACAGTGATTTTTAGACAAATGACATCCAAATACCAAAGGTAAAAGCCCTTGCTTTGGCCGGGAAGGGCAGGTTATAAATCTAACAAATAAAAAAATAAAAAATAAAGGATTAAAATATTACCAAATATGTTTAATATCTAAAACACAATAACATTTAATTCAGCTTTAACAGACCCAAGACAGCCACACAAGAAGCTCCCAACCAAAGGACAGCAAAATTGGAAATAATAGATGTTACAGAAGGTATACATAACGATCTCTGGATCCAGAAATCATTAAGGACAGTTCAAATTCAAGGCGAGAAACATGTTTTGAGAGATAGTCTGCTAAGAATATGGTACCAGTGCAGAAGTAAACCGAGTCCCCCAATCTCGCCACTGATATCCCCAGTTGATGCTTACTGTGAAAGAAGCATAAGAAGGATAACTAATCTTATAACTTATGAGAATATGATTGATAATCAAGGAAAAATAAAAACCTGGCAAAAAATCAAGAAGTAGGAAAGAATATTCAGTGGCTCTTATCAAATTGTGACCACACTACAGGAACAAATAGCTGCAGAGGGAGGCCAACTAAGAAGGAAGACAGATTTTGAACAATTAATAACCACAAATACAGGACATTTGCAAGGAAAAAATATGAAATTCTACTGCAATATGATACTGAAATGGAGCAGGTAAAAGACTGTATGATAAAATGGATGCAATATTTCGGAGAAAACATACATATGAAGCCATGGGAGGATTTATCGGCTAAAGTTCACAGAATGCCAAATATTAAGATAGAGTTGGTATAAAAAGTTCTACAGATGGTATATTTCAGTGAAAACTAATAGTAACCCTAAAGAGAACTGTTGGAAATGTCAAAACATGGATGCATTCTTCTGTCATAGATGGTGGTCTTGCAAGAGAGCAAGAAAATATTGGTTAGAGATCCATGATGAAATGCAAAAGATTTTAAAATTAAGTTTATGATGGACCCTAAAATTATGTTATTATACTACCAAGTAATATACCAACAATATATAATGAACTATTCAAATATATGGTGACAGCAGCAAGAACAATATTTGCAGCAAAGTGGAAAACAGATAAATGCCCAACTCTAAAAGAATGGATAAACAAATTAGCTAAACATGCTGCCATGTCTTACATACATAACAGATCAAGATTGGAATTTCAGGAAAATGAAATGTTTTAAATGCATAGTTGGCTGGAAATGTAGATGAGAATTAATTAGTAATGGGGAATACTGTGGTATGAATTATCTTGGTTGCCAGTATCAATAGTAATTTCACATCTTCACTATTTACTGCCACTAATGTGGTGTCATCTGCATATCTCAAATTGTTAATGTTCCTTCCACCAGTTTTCAGTCCGACTTCATCTAAACCTAATCCA
This sequence comes from Euleptes europaea, assembly GCF_029931775.1. NCBI lineage: Eukaryota > Metazoa > Chordata > Lepidosauria > Squamata > Sphaerodactylidae > Euleptes > Euleptes europaea. Next base: position 446,879 of record NC_079327.1, read on the forward strand.
TCTTTCCTTGATATGTTCTACATACAGATTGAACAGACAGGGAGACAAAACACATCCTTGTCTGACACCTTTGGCAGAGTACAGATTGTGTATCAAAACAATGAGATGCTGTGGCACACCCATTTCTTTTAAAACCAACCGTAGCTTTTATAATCCACTCAGTTTTTATAATCCATTACAGCTTTGCTGTAATCTTGCTGTACAGCTTTGCTGTAATTTTGCTGTATGAAACACAAGCTGATTTTCTTCTAAAATTATCTTGTGTGCTCCAGTAGCCAACATAAATTTGCAATATTGCCTCTGGTGCCTCTTCCTTTTCTGAATCCACCTTCTCAAGGCAAAGGACAATGGTCTGGTCATCGTTTTGGGATGCTTCAAAGAGGAAACCAGCACCAAGGATTGCTTATTACCAGTGCTGGTTAACTTTCACCCCAAACTCCAACTTGCTGGGGTGAAGGTTAGCCAGCACTAGAGACCAAGTCCTATGAGGAAAGGTTGAAGGAGCTCTGGGTATGTTTAGCCTGAAGAGGAGAAGACTAAAAGGGGACATGATAACCATCTTCAAGTACTTAAAGGGCTGTCATATAGAGGATGGTGCCGAGTTGTTTTCTGTTGCCCCAGAAGGTCGGACCAGAACCAACGAGTTAAAGTTAAATCAAAAGAGTTTCCATCTAGACATTAGGAAGAATTTTCTAACAGTTAGAGTGGTTCCTCGGGAGGTGGTGGGCTCTCCTTCCCTGGAGGTTTTTAAGCAGAGACTAGATGGCCATCTGTCAGCAATGCTGATTCTGTGACCTTAGGCAGTTCATGAGAGGCAGTTCACGAGAGAGAGGGCATCTTGACCATCTTCTGGGCATGGAGTAAGGGGTCACTGGGGGTGTGAGGGAGAGGTAGTTGTGAAATTCCTACATTGTGCAGGGTGTTGGACTAGATGACCCTGGTGGTCCCTTCCAACTCTTATGATTCTATAATGACAGCAGATTCCAAAATCCAGCATTCTGTCTGGCGCCTGGTAAGAATCTCCCATGACTGGTTCCTGCTAACTTTTTTGCTCTCTTTCTTCCTGACTTACCAGATCCCAAGCCGCCCAGCCCGCCTGTAGCTCCTTCCTCCGCCAGCAGTCTTCCGTGGCCCGTTATCATTGGGATCCCTTCTGGGGCGGCCTTCATCTTTGGAACCATTCTCCTGTGGCTGTGCCAGACCAAGAAGAAGCCCTGCTCTCCTCCAGTGGCCACCCCCATCCACAGGTCACACCCCCGGGAGAGGGTCTGCGTGGCCCCGGTCCCAGACAAAGACTGCCTGTCCTCCGTTAACTACGAGGAATACGTCGTGCAGCAGCAGCAGCAGCAGCACTTGCTGTCCCAGGGGCCTGGCCTGGCCTCAGCTGTGGCATCCAAAATGTACCCAAAGACGTTCACGGACATCCACAGCCACACACACTCCCATGTGGAAGGCAAAGTTCACCGGCACCAACACATTCACTTCCAGTGTTGAGGGGCAGCCCCTCTCCGTGCTGGGCCATGTGAGTCAGCAGCGTGCACCGCCGAGGGAGGGAAAGAAACCAACGTGAAAGCAAACCAAAAACAAAAGCGTTTTGGAGACAGGCGTGGAACGTGGGTGTTCTGCTGTTTTGCTACTGTGACAAGGAATGATGAAGGAATTCCCAAAGGGCAACGGCGACCTCTTGCGCCCCTTGAGAAGTCAGAAACTCCTGGCATGGAAACGAGAGGAGGCGGGAGAAGGAGCTTGTCCGCCGCTGCTTCTCTTCTCCGGTCAGCTCCTGGAAGGGCCAACCCCAAGGATCCTTTTTCTTCGGGGCGCCTCTTCCCAGGGGATGGGAGCAAGGAGGCACCCGCTGCTGAGAGCCAAAACGTCAAGAGCCTTCAAATGGCCTTCCAAAGAAGAAAAGTACCATATTTGTTGGTTTCCCGGGAGGGGGGGATATTTTTATTTAAAGTTGTGAACTTTTCCAGTGTTGCCTGATAATTAGCAATAACCAAGCTAGTGATGACTTTTCACCGGGGGGCTTTCCTGGAAAGGACTGAGCTCTCCCTCCCCCAACTGCCAAAAACACAAAGGACATTGTACAACTTGCTTTTATATTTATATTTAATTATTATAATGATAATAATAATAAACTGCTGGATTTTTTTATGGATCCCATCTTGCTGCCCTTCCCTGAAGTAAAAACCAGTTCATGGTTAACAGGGGGCGAACGTCTGGGCCACAGAGCGAGGGGGTGCGCCAAGCTGGCTAAAGCCAGTTGGGAAAGAGGAACAAAACCTGTCTCCAGAGAAAAATAAATTTGCTGAATGTGCACTTCTGGATGGGGTGGGGGTGGGGGGATTCAATCTGTTTTGTTGATTCATGCAATTTCATTTCAGTCTAGTTTCAAGGGGAAAAGGAAGCAAAGTAGGGCCATATTAAATACCCAACTGGACTCAAAGTTAATTCAGTCAAAAATCTAAAATCTTTTTAATTCTATATAGAGTTTAAACAGAAGACATGTATATTAATTTATTTTGTTAAAACAAAAAAAGAGAAAAATGTATAATTTCATCAAGAACAGGCATTTCAATACCTATTTTTGATCAAAAATAAAGATTTTGTTCAATTTTAATATGTGCCACACTCTGAAATATAAAATAGGTAGTTCCCCACCCCCAGTTCTGTTGTATCTCATCTACCGTATTCTATCAGCAGCTGTCCCGTCACTCTTCCTTTTCCGACTTTCTTCTGCTGCGTTCGTTTGTCTTCACAAAAGTTTGCTCTGCAAACGTTCCAGGAAAATGATACGATTCTCTTGTAGTACTGGTGTGGGCTGTGTGAAGTTGTTAAAAGAAGGGCCCGTGAAAGCAAAGTAATCACCGTTGTTCAGCCTCAAGCAGAAAGACGTATTTGAAGAATTTAATGCTTAATGCTTTCACTCCAAAAAAGGAGCTTATTGCTGTGAAGATAAGAAGATAAGAAGATAAGAAAATTTTGGTTCACCTAAGATTGTAAGGATGCATAAGAGATGATCCATTAATCTGTATGGAACTTAGCACCATTGGCTCACATTAGAAGACTCTTTGTTAAGTGCTATAATAGTACAATCCTGTGCAGAGTTACAGCCTTCCTGCATAGGATAGCGCCGTAAATGTGCCATTAATTACTGCCACAGAGCCACCCGATCATATTTTAGCCCTTCTGTTGGGCTATTTCATTTTTCCAGTGTTTAAACAGTATCTTGATGCTGAGGAAATACAATTTTTGCCTAACTTGAGAGGCATTTGAGTGTCGGGAGAAGTACCTGGTTTGGACAGGATATCTGACATCGCGAGCCATGAGTAATGCATCACCTCCGCCAGACCGCTGACCAAAACAACTTTGTGACATTTCTATTTTATAGGGTTCTTTTTCAACATTCTTTGAGGGATTTGTGCTCTCTTGCTATACATGTCATCTCTGCGCTGTTTAAAGCGAAGGCAAAATGTGGAAGGCCACACCGAGGTGCAGCATCACCCCCTCCGTCTTTGGAGTGCCTTTCTGTGTGTCTGTCTGGGGCCCCCCATTACACTTTTAGTGTTGACCTGAGCTCCGTGTTTGCTTGAGGCAGACATCCTTCTAAGCTATTGGCTGTTGCTTTTCATACACCTCCACAGTGATTTACGTTAGAGGTGGGCCAACTCTTAAGCAGTGGTTGAATTTCAAATTAAACTTTGCTGTTTTAGTTCTTGCGCTTCCCTTACTTGAATGGATGCTGAATCCACCTGGCACTAATGCTGCCTCTCCTAAATAGAATTTCTGAGCATCTGAATTTACAGAGTTTTTATGTGGATGCAATTATATTAGTGCACAGTTCAGTACTACCGTGCTCTTTCTCCACCACCACCCCAATTCAGTTCGGTGAGACCTGCGCAGAATTGTGCCCTTGAACTCAAAATGAGGGGAAGGTAGGAGATCTTGGATGAATTATTACCAGATCCTGCCCTCACAGGGGGGCTTCCTAGCTGTGATTCAGGTCCAGGCTGTGGGGCTGAGTTACATACTTCTAAAGTCACCCTATAGATGTTGTATTGATTACAGAATGGTGGTGCCCAGCTGAAGCATTAAACGGTTCCAGCAAGAGCCAATGAAATAGGCAAGGAACAGAAGAGAAAGCCACGGTGGCTAATTGACAGACTAGTTTGTTGGTGTTTTAGCCACACCTTTCCTTGTTATTGTGAAGGTGGTGGTTGCGTTCTGTATTATTCCTACACTGCCACACCCATCATGGGGAACATCCCTTTTACAAACTATTTAAGCCATAGGCTTCAATACTTAATAAAACTCTTAACCTGGCCTCCAATTTCCAGGAAGGAAGAACCCTTCCAAATGCCTGGATCTGCCTTCACCTCCAACTGACTCTTAGCTGCAAATTAACTCCACAAGGGTTCTCATGAGGTGAAGGGAATGCTGGAAGACTTTGCAGCGTCAAGCAGATTAACTGGTTATTGGGTGGTGGACTGGTGGTTTAGACAGCCATTTGTCTCTGGGTTGGCTGAGATTGTGAATAGAAGAAGAAGAGATGGTTTTTATATGCTGACCTTCTCTGCCACTTCTCCCCTAAGGGAGAATCAAACTGGCTTACAATCACCTTCCCTTCCCCTCCCCACAACAGACACCCTGTGAGGTAGGTGGGGCTGAGGGGGCTCTAAGAGAGCTGTGAGTAGCCCAAGGTCACCCAGCTGGCTTCGAGTGTAGGAGTGGGGAAACAAATCCAGTTCACCAGACTAGCCTCCGCCACTCATGTGGAGATGTGGGGACTCAAACCTGGATCTCCAGATCAGAGTCCACCGCTCCAAACCACCGCTCTTAACCACTACACCATGCTGGCATCTTGTTCTCTCCTGCAGTCTGATCAGTGTGATTACTCAAAAGAAATGCATCACACTGTAGTTATTTACTTCACATACCCTGCCTTTCTCCCTCCAATGGGGCCCCAAAATGGTTTACATCTCCTCTCCTCCATTTTCTCCTCACGACAACCCTGTGAGGTAGCTTAGATTGAGTGTGTGTGACCGGCCCAAGGCCACTCAGCAGGCTTCCAGATCCGAGTCTGACAGCCTCACCACCACCCCACACATGGAGCCTTCCTCACAGGTAAGTGTCCATGAGATTGAAGCCTTAAGCAAATTGAGTACATTTTGCTTATGCAAGCTGGATCTTTACATAGTTGGACAGGGACTGGATTTTTTAAAAAACCTTCACACAGAAAAACCCTCCCTTCCCTGGGTGGTCCCTTGTCTTCTTTCACAAAGTAAGGAGACTTCCTTCAAGGAAAAAACCCACACACACACACACCATCACAGGAATCTTTGAACACAATATCAATTGTCCAGTTATTCTGGGACACGTCTTCATGCTGGGCACCGCTGAAAGGGTACCTTAATTACTACTTTGTAAAGGAGCTGCTGGTGGGTGGGGTCTCTCATTCCTTGGAAAGTGTCATCCAGCTCAGAGCAGCAGCTGCGGGGCTTAAAAATTCCTTCCCTGGGGTTTGTCTCCAATGGTGATTGGCAGGGAGCACTCTCGATCTTGTGCAAGGATCCAGCTGGAAGGGAGAAATGCCGTTGCCCTGGAAATCAGGAGACTCAAAGAAAAACAAGACACCACACTGCTGCTGACAGCAATAGCAAGCACCTGAGCATACAAAAAAACAGGGATTTGGGTGAACACATGAAGCTGCCTTATACTGAATCAGACCCTTGGTCCATCCTCAGGTGGGTTCCTAATGTTTAAGATTCCCAGATATGTGTTTACTATCCTGGAAATCACAGTAATGACCCAAGTGATTTTCATGTACTGTATATTTTTGGTTCAGAAATTTTGGGATGTGCAACCCCAGTCTGCAACAGAAGTTTGCTTGATGACCTTAGTCCGGTCACACCCTCACAAACTCAACAACCAGACTCTCAGCCGCCGACTCCTCAATACCCTCCATGAGTCACAGTCACTGAGCTGGCCAGAGGAGTTTGTGACAGTACCCTTCCTAGAATACTGATCTAAAGTAGTGAACTGTGTGTTGTATGTCTTACTATCGGTGTGCTGGTCAGACATTTTGAGGGCATTCTCAGTGCTTACCTCTCAGGGAACGAGCTTGTACTTCAGAGGCTAAGGCTGCTAACCTGGAGAAGCTGAAACAGGAAGACAGGACTTTTCAGGGATCTGGTAAAGGTGTCTTTCTTCTGTAGCGTCAGCCCTTCAGCTGTCAAGGAGAATTAAGGTCTTGGGCCAGATGGGGGTCTGAATGTGGAGGGCAACTGGTTCCTCAGACGATGAGCTAATATCCTCTCATGCTGAAGAGAACATGGGGGGAGGCAGAGGCAGATTGTATCCTTAGGAACATCGAGGGATGAGTCTGTGAAATATATTTTGACTGCATGATGATTTGCCTGCTTGTGGTAAAGGTTCTGGTGGTATGTGCGGTATAGATTGGTGGCAAGGTTGTGCAGATGCGGAACCACAGCTGTGCATTTCTAGAGGGAAACTGTCAGTTGGTAGGCAGGAGACAAAAGTCCAGGACCTCCAAGGGAGCAGTATCATATATTCTACAGATCCCACATGTGGGGTCAACTGGACAGGCAGAGGTTATGGATCTCAATGTGGGGAGGAGATAGTGGTGCTTTGAGAAAGAGTTTAGATGTGTTAGGAACTGTGTGACATTCTGAGACAAGCTAACCATGCACAAAAGAGACGGACTCCATCTGAACCTTAAACTTTCAAATTTACTCTTGGAGGAAAGCTGACAGGAGCTGGAGTGCATCCGGTGTGCGGTGACTTTGCCCTAAGGGAGTTAACTAGTCCAGGTAATGAAGAAGGAATAGGCCAGAGGTCATGAACGTGCCAGAAGTTGGCACCTGTTTAAGGGAAACTAAGGGCCATAAGGTGAAGGGATGAAGGAGGAAACAAAAGACATGCAGATGCTAGAACAGTAGGATATGAACAGTAGAACCAGTAGGATATGGCTATCTCTGGGGGTGAGCATGAAATTAAGAAAGAAATAAGGAGTGCAACCAATGGGGAAAGTTCTTAGGGCTAATGTATATATTACATCCTAACAAGCCACTGGCCCAAACAATATGTAGCTAAGGATTTGCAAGGAATTCAGATGTGAAATTGTTGATCTAACAAAAATGTGTGATTTGTTACTAAAACTGGCTTCCCTTTCAGAGGACTGAAAGGTAGCAAACATAGCACCAGTTTTAAGAAAGGAATCCAGAGAGATCCTGACATCTGATCAAGGTAAATTGGTAGAAACTATTATTAAGACTGAATTATTAAGCACTTCATAGAAATTAGGCCTACTGAGGCAAAATCAGCACGACTTCTGTATCAAGAGATTCTGCTTCACTAACCTTTTGGAGGTCTTTGAGTGGGTTTGAACGAACACATGAACAAGGATGATCTGGTAGCCTGCCAAAGCTCAATTATACTTCTTGGTGTGGAATCATTCACCAACCCCAGAGTTAGGAGACAAATGAGGTGGCGTAATTGGTTTGTTTTAGCTCCCACTTCACTGAAGCTTTCTTTGGGCTGTGGGGATCTTTATAGTTCTTGGGCAAGGATACAAGGCTTAACTTGACCACACAATGGAGATTGGATGGGGTCGGGCAGATGCAGGCGCTCCTTTAGAGGCTGTGGACTCAGGCTGCATGGAAGCACAACCGTCAGGAAGAGAATTCTGCCCAGCTGAAGTTCTGGACCAGCTGAAGTTTTTGAACAGTCTTTAATAGCAACTCTGCATGAAAGCAATACAGCAATTTCATCTGGTGATGACAGTACCAGGTTTACACACACACACACACACACACACACACAGAGAGAGAGAGAGAGAGAGAGAGAGAGAGAGAGAGTGTGTGTTCCTCAGGGATGGATTTTGTCTTTGAGGAACTCTATTTGGTTGTCTTGTGCCCCTTAATGAAGGCTTGATATCCAATGAAATATATTTACTTTGTTGTTCTGGATTCTGACCATGGCAGCCAACTTGTCTGTGCATGCTTAATTCTCTTTGAGCCTTGTTCATTGTTCTTCTGTCTTTAGAACAGACACTGGGGATTCCATTCCAGATGTTCCATTTATTGCATAAGTTGTCACCGGCGGAGGATCTTTCATAGGCAACAGCAGCCCCACTTCCGCTAACCCTGGTTAGTACCGTGCAGAAAAAGGCAACGGTAGACCACTTCTTTTTTTTATATAATTTTTTATTGAATTTTAACAAAACATACAATATAAAAGAGAGAAAAAAGAAGTAAAAATACAATAATAAAAGAAAAAAGAGAATTAAAGAAGGGTATTGATACAACATATTCAATACAATTCAATATTCAATACCGTCAATCTAAGTATTCAATAATACCCTTTCCCCCCCACCCACCGGGGGAAAAAAAGTGACCCATCACCAGACTTCCGAAGAAGTGTCTGGTAGTTTTATGTATCGATTGTCTAAAATTTAACTTTATTTCAAAAAATTATTTTCTATAACTCACTAAATAACATCATAAAATCCATTTTTGCCATCTTTTCCCAATATGAGGTGGCCTTAAACCATGTTTGTTTAAATTCTTCCATATCCTTTCCATGTAAAAATTCCGTTGATCTGGCCGTCCTCATATATAACCATATTTTCTCTCTCCAGTCTATAATTACGGTAGACCTGACCAACCCTTGCCTCAAAAACCCTATGATGAAACAATCCAAAAAGAAAAAAGCTGGAGTGCTGGAAGGTGGGACCCCCCCAGGTCGGACGGCACTCAGTCAGCTACTGGGGAAGAGTGGAGGACAGCGCTACTCTTCTTAATGATGCAACTGCGCTAAAGCAGAAAGGAAGTTCAGTTGTTACTGTGAATGGATGCAGAAGGAAAGTCCAAAGCTGTTTGACGCATATAATAGGAACCTGGAACATGAGATGGACCGGGGCAATGTGTATTTACACAGAATAATAAGCTATGGGATTTATAGGAACAGTATAGGAATACAACTTATAACAAAAGTCGGACAAGGAGTTTAATATTTATAAGGTCTTGCTTATCATTGGTTTGTGAGTCGTGATTGATTCTTTAATGTGAATACAATTTCTTGGCATTGCTGTATGTAGCAGCCTGATTTGCTGTTTGTTTTCATATATCTACGTGCTGCAGCGGTTCTTCCCCCCGTTTTGGAATTGTATAACCTCTAGGTGGTGGCTGGAGATCTCCTGGGATTACATTTGATCTCCAGGCGACAGAGACCAGGTTCACCCGGAGAAAATGGCCGCTTTGGAAAGTGGACTCTATGGCATTATACCCCATTGAAGTCCCTCCCCTCCTGAAACCCGGCCCTCCCCAGGCTCCACCCCCCAAAGTCTCCAGGTAATTCCCAGCCTGGAGTTGGCAACCCCCAGGCCCAAACTTCTCACACAGGACTGCAGTGCGAATGTCCTGGGGCCCTTCAGCCACCATGACTGGATTCAGCTTGTTTGCCCTCCTCCAGACACCTTACTATGCTGCTAAAACATCCAGCGAGAAGGACATAAAGGAGATGATCTCCCTCTGCTGCCAGAGGAAAACGGGCAACGGGACAGAGAAGCTGGAGAGAGAAGACCCTCGGGCTCATGCTGCTGTATCCCAGGGTCACCAAACGCAAGGTGCGCCCCCCCCCTCCGTAGCTGTCAGTCTCTTCGTTAACACCCTGTGTTTATTTGAAGAGGACGTGCAAGGTGCTTTATTTCTTCAAAGCTCAGTAAATTTAGTCCTCCATTACCTTTGCAGGCCTTTGGATCAGGTCCTAAATGGCCGAAAGAGATTCCTCCCTCACGTGCCTCTTCCTTTAAAGGTACATTGACGGTCCCCACTGCCTTTGATCTCTCCCTAGATAATCTGCGTTCATCTTCCCGCTATGCAGAAGGGCCCGTTAGGTGTGGGCCTTTCTTCTGCCTCTTCTTGAGACGCCTCTACAAGTGGTATCTGGAGCGTCAGCTGCCTTCACTCCTTTGAAATCTGATTTGTCTTGGTGGCCCCGGTGCCGGACTAGGGGTGGGTATATTAATGTTACCGTCCCAATTGGTAATTGTGTGCATCTCGAGAATGCAGCGTAACGGAACCTGTCTGAGAGTTGACAGCCACGAGTTCCCGTGGATTCCAGAGCTGCTATTGTTTGCCTCTCCTTGTAGCCGGGCATTTGCTGTGAACAGGTGTGGCTGAAGGGCGAGGAGGCATGGTTGGGCCCGTAGTACTCACCAGCACCTAGGAGGAGGCTTCTTCAAGGAGAGGCTTCTGGCCATGTGACGCATTGTGGACTGCCGGGCGCATTACCCAAGGGCAAAGGACCGACCAACGGCGAAGCAGGCACCGTGCCATCATGACAGATGGGTGCCCAGGGGCTAGCCAAGATGCCATGTATGTACATCAAGTGGATTTTCGAGCCGGATTCCCAGCCAGGGACAGCTGCCCGTCCTGAGTTTAGTGGGGAATCTGCCGCTGCTAATCCAACTTCAGAGCAGGTTTAAACTTTCAAAAATGTATAAATAGCTTTCCTGCCACAGAAGTGGAGCTTTTAACCCACTTTAAGTTAAAAGGGTCAGGTGCGCAGATGAAGGAGTGAGGGTTTAGGAGAACCTCCCAGCCTCCCCAGCCACCCGTCTTTCAGGAGGGGGCTGGTGGGTCAGCTGAGTGATGGAAACTTTCCCTCTAAGTACAACTGAGTGGATGAGAGGAAAGGACCTGGTAGGAGGCCAGACGTGAGCCTCCGTCACAAAGGGGGAAAATATGGACATGCCAGGCAGCTCGCAAGAATTTATAAGTACGCTCAGATGTGCGCTTGGTGTTGAAACAGCATCCAGAGGACACAAACTGCGGAGGCTTTAAGCCCCGAGGCTCAGCAACGGCTCTCAGCGCTACGGACCACTTCATAAAGTTGTGTCATGTTCCGCCACATAAGCTACCATGACTAGAGGGACTATTCAGATGTGGTCTCAGTATGAAAGGCCACAGCTGTGCAGAAGGAGAGGCTCAAGACCCGAATGCCAGAGCGATGGAGCTCATTTGCACAGACCTTTAGGATGTGAAATGGGATATAATGAACCAGAATGCAGTTATTTCCAAAAGCTCAGTGAGGCTTCCCTTCCCTTTCCCTATAAGTTTATTGAGAAGCTGCAAATAATTTAAGGTTTAGTAGGCTGTAGCGATGCTGAGAGCCCTGCCCAGGAGCCGAATTTCCACATCCCTGCAAAGTGTTTCTATTCCTGGCAGTCACACGGCCTGGAAATTATTACTTGCATTTCCAAAATGGCTGCATAACAAAAGAGAAAACAATTTCATAGATGGCTTGGCTTCCAATAAAATAAAATAGGCCCTGACTTACTGGAGAGAGTCTGGTAATGTTTGCATAAATTGACCAGCTGGGGATAGTTAGGATGACACCAAGATGAGGCCTCTTTAGAGCCTCATAAGTAGTATTTATTTATAAAAGTGTAGACACTTTTCATTCACTTTTTGCCCTAATGGAGCCCAAAATGGCTTCCAACATTATTTTCCCTGCCTTCATTTTGTCCTCACAACAACAACTTGGTGAGGTAAAATAGGCTGAGAGAGTGACTGGCCCAAGGTCACCCAGCAAACTTCCATGGCAGAGAGGAGGATTTGAGCCAGTGTGGTGTAATGGTTAAGAGCGATGGACTCTAATCTGGAGAACTGGTTTCCCCACTCTTACACATGAACCCTGCTGGGTGACCTTGGGCCAGTCACAGTTCTCTCTTTCTCTCAGCCCCACCTACCTCACAAGGTGTCTGTGGTGAGGAAAGGAAGGTTAGGAGATTGTCAGCCAGTTTGAGCCTCATTAAAAAGTAGAGAAAAGTGGGATATAAAAACCAACTCTTCTTCTTCTTCTTCAACCTGGGTCTCCAGATCCTGTTGAGGCACATTAACCACTAGGACCACTACAAGCATCCACTTAGCAGGGTGGATGAAGGGCAAATACTTTATTGGGTAAGTACTTTAATGAGTACCTAACACAAAGAGCCATTTGGGCAGTCATTACCCAGGAACACCAGCCATCGAAAACAAAAGAATCCACACAGACACCAAAGTCCTAACTCCCACTCTGGCCTCCAGATACCAGGATTTTATGCCAAATGTATTACTTTCCAGATAAAGCAGAATATCTGGGCACAAACCACATCACAAAAATGAATGGTGAAGCACAATTTCCATTCCTGAAGTGAGAACTCCTTCCCCCCCCCCACACACACACAAATAAATGTTAATGTGTGTTTTTCGGTCTCCTAAAACAGAGCTGTACTATAACTGGTGGACAAAACCAATGGGCCAATGCCTCACAGTCTATGGCACTGAGAGCATCTCCAGATTTTGTCATGGTGATGATGGATGAAGGAGAAAGTCCTATGAAATGCTAGCCAGACTAGGAAGAAGACACAAGTGTTGCCTTCTGGTATGTGCGCATACTCCTTCCCCCTTGGAAGAAGGTGTTTAGGTGGTAACCATATCAGAAAGGTCTGTGGTATCACGGAGGGATCAAAAGGAAATGAAAGCAGAGAAAGTTTTCAAGGATTTCAGTAACCATCACAGAAAACAATTGTCCTTAGTGCTATCAGTGACTATAAAATGAATTTTAAAACTCGAGTGTAAAAAATGTAGTGATTTGAACAGATTTGAATAGATCTGAATTTTTAGACCAAAGGCACTAAGGTAGACATGGAAATCTTAAAAAAAAAAAAAAAAAAAAAAAACCCACTACATTTTATACACACACACGCACACACATGTGATACAACGTGAACGTGTCTTCTGACTTGTCTTATATTTAGCGTAGGGTGATATTAAGTCGTAGCCCAGTGTCTACTTCAGAAGAAAGCTTAGATCTAATTATATCCTCAACAGAGCCCTCTAGGTTTATACTGGTCAGGATAAAAATAGTTTCCCTGTTTTATGGAACTTAAAATAAACCCATGACACTCTTTGTTACCAACAATAGCCAGGATTATTAGGAACATTTTCTTTTCCTGCCCTTTTGGGATGGGGGGTGTTTCCTGTTCCGTATCTTTAATAATCCTCTCTCCCTCCCCTCTCCAGATGGTCCTGTGGTCCAGAATACTGAAACCACAATAGAAAAGCTGCCCAGAGGTCAGGGCAGCTTCCGGGTGGGGTGCCGGCTCCTGACTCGTGGCCGTGTGAAATTAACATCTGCACCTGCCGTCAAGAGCCTGGGTGTGATCCTGGATGCCTCCTTATTCACGGAGGCCCAGGTAACAACCGTGGTCAAGGTGGTTTTTTCCCCATCTCCGCCGGGCCCAGCAGCTGCTGCCCTACCTATCCTGCCCTGATCTAGCCACGGTGACTCATGCAACGGTCCCCTCTAGGCTGGATTACTGAAACTTGCTCTATGTAGGGCTGCCCTTGAGACTGATCTGGTGGCTCCAGCTGGTACCAAACGTGGCGGCGAGGCTCCTCATGGGGACCTTGCTGCGGGATCATATACAGCCAGTCTTTCACCAACAGCACTGGCTCCAGCTGGAGTATCGGATCAGGTTCAAGGTGCTGGTTTTGACCTTTACAGCCTTACACAGTCTGGGACCCCCATATCTTTGGGACCGCCTCTCCAGGTACACCCCACAAAGGACGTTACATTCCTCTGACAATAATTTGCTGGTGGTCCCCGACCCTAAGAGTTTACGGCTGTCCTCAACAAGAGCCAGGGCTGCCCCTTGAGCAGGCAAGCCTGTTTGCCCCGGTGAGTGCTATAATAATTGTATGCCATTTATAGGTTTTAATAATTCCGGGTGATTGTTGTTATTATGTTTTCATCATTTAAAATGTTCTATTGGTGTTTATATTGTAAGATGTATGGGTTTTATTGCTGTTACCCACCCTGAGCCTGGTTTTGGCCAGGGAGGGCAGGCTAGAAATTGAAGAGATAGATAGATGGATAGATGGATCAGACATGCTTCTACTTTGCTGGCATCAAAAATTATACGGTTCTTTCTGATGCCTTCGGTTCTAAGGGAAAACGCACATGGAACTGCATGTGGCTCAGTGGTAGAGCATCTGCTTGGCATGCAGAAGGTCCCAGGTTCAATCCCCGGCATCTCCAGTTAAACTGGGACTAGGCAGATAGGTGATGTGAAAGACCTCTGCCTGAGACCCTGGAGAGCTGCTGCCGGTTTGAGCAGAGAATATTGACTTTGATGGACCGAGGGGGGTCTGATTCAGTAGAAGGCAGCTTCCCCATGACTTGGGGGAGGAATTTGTAGTGGGAAAATGGAAGGTGGTGACCAGCTGCTTTCCCCTTCCTGATCACTGCTCTAGAGGCAGCTTTTCCCTGTCTAAAATGGTGACATGCTCCTATGTAGTCTGACCTTGCACATCTCTGAGATCACCAGATTTCTCTGGAACTGTGGCTATATTCCTCCAAGCAAATGTCTCTAGCATCTTGGTGGCCATCTCCCTTTGGTTCGAGGCCTGCCAAAAATGTGAACATGGCATTTTAAAACCACCAAGCTCATTTACATCACTCTCATCTGTGTAGGAGGTCAGAAAATGAGGTATTACTTAACCAGCACTTTCTCCAGCATATGTTTTTGGCAAGGGGTAGTCCTTGTCTCTTTGGGGGGGGGGTTCTTGGGGGGGGAGATGTTTTGTTATTTGCTCTAAGAACCAGAGTCCTCAGCTATGGAAAGGAATGCTCCAGCGTCTTCAAGATGCAGAGAAACGAGCTCTTGAGCTGGCTGTACTCTGGAGCTGGCTCCAACTCCATTGTGGTGGCAGCCCAGCCTTCCAAAATTACTAATGCTGAGCTGTTGAGGGCATGTCATAACTGCAGAGTTTTGGCACAGGGAAATAATAAGTTAGGATTAAGTAACTATTAATATTGTGAGGAAATCTCTGGATGTTGCACTTAATTGAAAGTGGTGCGTTCATTTGCAAATCCTTTTTTCAAGAATCTCTGGCTCAAGTATGTCCCCCCCCCCCCGGGTGTAACGCCCAAAGAGTTACATCAGGAATAAATCTAACTATTTACCATAAATCTAACTATTTACCATAACGACTACAAAGACTTGGTTTCAAATGTTATGCTAAAAGACTAGATTCTGGTTCTGCTATTTGAACTCCTGTGGACCTTAACAAAATTCTTCCAAATAAAGAAGGGGGAAGTGAAGCTCCTTATTGATCTTGTTCAGGTGGGGAGTATTAAAACCACACCGCATACGGAGTAGCTGTGTCAGAGATGAGACAAGTGCCAGTTTGACCTGATTGCTGCTAGATGCCCATAAGCCTTCTGTGGACCCCTGGTGCTGGGATGCCACCCTACTGTACTCTCTCCCCACAGGGCCTGAGTGACTATTTTATCCAGTTAAGCCCTACTGTTCTTCATTTGCTTTGGCAATTGGACTCTCCCTCCCCTCCTCAAACCCCACCCTCCTCAGGCTCTGCCCCAAAAACCTCCCACCCTAAGAGGGTGCAAAGAGGGACCTGGCAACCCTAACTCCCACTCCCCTTCCTGAAACCGCCTGCTGCGGCATCTCACTGGCTTGCTTGGCCCATCCCTCCTCCCACCATCACATTTAGCCCCCAAAGAACAAACAGGGCCCCCTCCCTCCTTCCCCACATCACTAAAATCCAGGCACACCATACCTGGGGAAAGTGGATGTGCTTCTGGTTCTCCCACCAGAATCCTCAGAGCTGGCTGTGCTGACTTCTGCCTTGAGGCTGGGGTGTATGTGTGTGTGTGCCGTCGGATATTGCCCGATAACTCCAGGATCAGATCAGATCAGCAAAATCAGATGGTGGAAATCCCTCCCTTCAATTGTTCCTAATTCTGATATTTCCACTCTCAGTAATATCAGAATTGGGAATAGCCAGGGAGAAAGCAAGAGCGGGGATGGGGGGGGGGAACACCCCCAGGTGGCCCCCAGGTGTTCCATGACACATTGGCCCTTTAAACCTCCAAGGGCCATTGCTTCTGTGGGTGACTGGGTGGCCTCTGGCCTCCAGATGCCAGGTCTTGCTTTGGAAAGGGCCATGGAACTGCTGGGGGGCAGGGCGTGCTTCCTCTCCCTGCTTCCTGGGAGACAGAGAGGATAGGGGAAAGTGAGAAAGCTCTCCTACCCAATCTGATCAGGAATGCTGGGCCAGCCAATTCATTCTCCTTGGCTCAGTGGGCTCCAGGAGGGAAATATACCGCTGACCCCTGCCCAGAACATGCCCTGCTACTACCTTGTGGGAGGAGGGCTGCTGGGAGAGGCCCCTTCCCTTCCCTTCCATTTCCACTCATGCTAGGCACATAAAAACGTTTATGATGATATCGGTACTAATAATGACAGCACCATTTCCTATTTTGTTTCATGTTGCACGCATGAAACCGAAATACCCGAGCGCAGCCTGTGTCCTCCTAGGAAAGCGACAGGCAGAGCTTCCCGAGGCCACCATTTCCCCCATCCATCCTCCCTCTTTGCCACTCGCCCTTGACCAGGAGGACCCTGGAATGCTGGGTAGACTGCACTGCTCCTGGCCATCACCTTTGGCTGAACAAACAAAATGCTCTCATCACATGCAGGCTGTGCACACTTGTAGTCAATTCTCCCTAGCTGTGATCCACACAGACTATACATTAGTATAACATACCATGAAAGCAGAAATAACAGCATAGGTATAAATAGTTAGACAAACTAGAATAATGTTGTTAATGGAAAAGGTCTCAAGCTGATCAGTTTCTGAAATCGGATAAACGTGTCTTGTTTTTGCAACTGATTACCTTAGTGGTTACTTACATATGTGCCCAAATGTAATTTGGTGAAAACTTATTTTTAAACCTACACTTGCAAAGAATACATTTTTATGGCTCCAATTGTTCAAAGAGAATAATTTAAAGAATGTCCGATGTTAATACTATTTTACGTTCACACCCATTCAGGGTGCACCTTGGATCAAGTTTCCCTAAGATCATTTGTCAGCGTAAAATGTTTTCTGGACTACTGATGATAGACTTTGAATGCAAATGCATTCCCCAGCACTTATGATAACAGTAACAGCTTTATTTATAGTTAATAGGGGCTGTCATTGCCTTTAGAACTCAAATATAGCAAAAGCTGATTGAGGTCTCTTTGGATTAAAGGCCCTCCACTTGTCTTTGGGTGTAATTTTGAAGACAAAAAGTTGAACAGTTGGAGATGCATCAGACAGCATGGCTGAAATAGTTGAGTCGTGGAACAGTGAGGACAATAAAAGGATTTCAGAGGTTGAGTCTCTCCATGACCTTGACAAGGGGGAAAAATACTTAAATCCTTCATTCCGCAAATGAGAAAAAGAAATATCACCAAGCATCTGACATTGACAGGCTGAGGACAAATTCCCATGATCAAGTTAGCATGGTGGCAGCGTGGATTTCGTGAGCCTCTGCTGTGTGGTGCTTAATGGGATGGGAATAGGGTTGCCAACCTCCAGGTGATGGCTGGAGATCTCCTGCTGTTACAACTGATATCCAGCCAATAGAGACCAGTTCCCCTGCAGAAAATGGCCACTTTGGCAATTGGACTCTATGGCATCGAAGTCCCTCCCCTCCCCAAACCCTGCCCTCCTCAGGTTCCACCCCAAAAACCTCCCACCGGTGGTGAAGAGGGACCTGGCAACCCTAGATGGGAAAAGTGTTTCTGGGTTCACGGGTGGAAAGCCGCATGTTACACGGTGGGCGGAGGCTCTTGATTTCTTCACGTGTTGTATACTATCTGTAGCCCATGCCCCCTCCAAGAGGCTTATGATGGCATGCATTGGGTGGAAGCAGATACTTGGCAACCAAGCAAAGCACGGCAGAGTGGCCACAAATAACATGTAAAAATAATAATATGCAGTTGGGCATCAATGAGAGCATATCTCGTATTGGGCATGCAGAAATGGGCACAGGCAGCGGCATTTCCACCACCCAAACCCTTTTCCTGCTCTATGAATTTCTCATCTTTCCTTAATGGCAAAATCACATGAACCAAGGCCGTTTTGTTATGAAATGGATAGCATTTTGGCTAACAGTTTGCCTGTCTGTTTTTGAGTGAGTGGAGCCCATTCCCGCTGGGGCACTGTGATCTGTCTGTACTCTGCAGACTGCAATGTGTGTACAACATTAAGACAAGATGGCAGATCCTGCCTAACTTTGGGGGTGGATTTTTGCTAAAACAGCATCTGGAAAACACGGGGAAAACACGCAAAAGCGCGCAGGGAGAGCGTGGCGACCTCTGACAGTCAGGAAAGGGCAGGCATAATCAAAAGGAAGCCCCGAAGCAGTTGGCAGGGGTGACCATGAGGGAAACAGCCCTGCATAAATGGCCTAAGAGAGGTTTCAAAGAAGGTCTCATGGGAAAGGACCGAGGCAGTGTTGCGCAGGGTTTGTGAGGTACAAGTGCAAAGAGAACTTCCGAGGCCTCCTGGGAAAGGGATGGCCCCATTTGGGGGCATGGAGAGGCATACGGGAGAGGGCTTTGAAAGTGGGGATCGGGAGTTGTGCTGTGGACCGGGAGCTGGGAGGGGGTATACAGAGTATTTCCATCCCACCCCTGTAAAAAAGCTAACAACAAAAATAAACAATAAAATCATACCGTTAAATCCAAACAATGAGAAGTGGTTATAAAATTTCAACAATAAAATCCTCAGCAGTAAAAGAATAAACAATAAAATTAGCAGTATAAACGTTATAGAAAGCAGCAGATTGGTGGGGTGGGGGTGGTTAAAGTGTTAAAAGTGTGTACAAATAGCGATTTGAAGAGGCCCATGAAAGGGTTGGGATGATGAAAGAGGCTACTTTGGGTGGACGGATGATGCGGTCAGTGGATACGGGGACGTGTTCAAGGACAGGAATGAGAAATTCAGTACTGGACGTAGCCGGTTCAAGAGGGCGCTGAGAAAGAGGAAAGGCAACTAACTGAAAATGCAGAATTGGAGGAACAGGGAAAGCTGAGAGGCATCACCAACGTGTAGTGAAAGCCCTGGGATTGGGTGATGTTATCCAAGGACAAGATGAAGAAAGAATTACAGAGGGCCAAGGACTGGGTTATTGTTGTTGTTTTTGAGGACCCCGACAATCAGGAAAGGCAGAGAAAGAATTGGCTCTTGTGACCAGACACATGAACACTCACACCTGAAACTCCCTTGGATCAGATCCACCCATCGGGCCGGCAAGGTCAGGGCTGTCTGTTCAGACTGAGAGCGGCTCTCTAGGGTGCCAGGCAAAGGAAGGTCTTTCGCTTCACCTACTACCCAGTCCTTTTAACTGGAGATTGAGCCTGGGCCCTTCTGTGCCCAAAGCTGATGCTCTACCACCGAGCCACATCAGAAAACAAGCAGCGGACAGTCAGGGAAACCTTGACATGCAGCTCACCCGCGCAGCTGAGTCATTTGTCCCAAAATGCCAGCAGAATCCCAGGCCAAATGGACAAAACCAGCCCTGACATCCATTAAACCACAGCAGAAATTATCGTAGACCAAAACAGTGAAAAAAAGATGAATTTGTCAGTATGACGGAAGGAGAGCCAAGCCAAGCAAGCTCTCCCATCACAATAAAGAACTCACCAAATCAACAACAAGTAAACGGTTCAGGGAAGCCTCAAGCTCAAGAGGCTTTTGGACCTCGGTGATCGAGTGGTGGAGGGGGAGGCATTCCTCAGATTAGGCACCACAACAGAAAAACCCCATCCCCAGTGTTCACCCACCACACCATGGGGGGAGGGGGCAGAATGGGGTGGCTCCAGCAGGTTTCTTGCAGGTCCCCACTTGTGCCTCTA
Source organism: Euleptes europaea (assembly GCF_029931775.1). NCBI lineage: Eukaryota > Metazoa > Chordata > Lepidosauria > Squamata > Sphaerodactylidae > Euleptes > Euleptes europaea. The sequence goes on from NC_079327.1 coordinate 466,659, forward strand.
TAATTCTATCAGTCATTAAAGTGCCGCAAAACTCCTTGTTGTTTTCACTGTGGCATATTAGGTGGAGATCGCCCTGTTTGAAAAAGCTGATTAGAAGAAAATGATTTTCTAAGATCTGTTCCAATAAGCTACAGGTATTGTGTGTGTGTGTGTGTGTGTGTGTGTGTGTGTGTGAAGAAAATTTTGTGCTTCTCATGATATAATGTGCTCCATGGGGGGATCATGGGTGTGCAGAAGTGAAACATTGTTTTTCCACGTGTCATTTGTAAAAGATCTGTTAGCAGGAACAGTAGGAGATCTTTCCAGGACAATAAAATATGTAGAGGGCCAGTTCCAGGGTAATATCTTGGACGTGTCTGCCTCCATGCGGATCAGTCCAAAAGTCGTTCTACACAAGCAAACACTACACAGCAATGGTCCCTTTGCCACTGTTGTAAACTCAATCTTTGGTCTATCAAGCAGGGCTTTATGCAACCACAGTGGTGCATTTACCAAGCGTGGTCTCGTTTGGGTCAGTCGTCTGGGAACTGGATTTAGGCTACTGACAGGATCTCCCTCGAGCCACCAAGCAATTATTTCTGTTGGGCACCACTAGCCTTAATACAGTGTCCCCGGCAATATATTTCCCTCCCAAAATATGAAGGCTATAATGGCGGGTGCATGCGTGCTTTCCAAATGTTAATGTTTCCTTTTGCAGGGAGGCACTTTGTTATCAGATAGTTTCCATTAAAGTCATTTAGCCGAGCTCACTGGCTGGCGTCATTCCTTAGACTTCAAAGCGGAGGCCCCCAAGCGCACATCCAGCCCAAGGAAGCCGGCCTCCCCCTTTATTGCCTGCATGTTTTTCAGATGCCACTGCCAAGGGTTAAAATGTTTACATACCCCCTGAATTTAAATGGCCCGTTACTTGTCAAATGCCAATGGGAGAGACAGCTGGAGTATCTAAACTGAGTGCTTTGATCTTACTATCTGTAGAAAGAGGTCATTTGGTTTCCCCAAGAACCACAGACATTTAGCCGATCCATGTACGACTCAAGCAAGTATATTGTTGGCTACATTTTTATTTGTGTTTTTAAAGTAGCATAGATGTAACACCTACTAAACGTTAATTTAACATGTTTACATACTAATCTGTCGTGTGGCCACACAAATACTTATTTGTACTTACGCTTATTGTGAATAATTCTTTGCAAAGGAATTGAGCAGTGTGGATGGACTGAAATTGTTATTAAAAGCAGCCCTTGGCCATTTGTAGAGTGATATTGTGATGTGAGTTTGGTTGGTAATAGAAGGAAGTTGAAGCTCTTAAAAATACAGGCTACAATTCTGCATGCCATTAAGTGCCGTGAGGTTTATGCTGTCGACCTGTGAGTAGGATTTGTTGCAGCGGCTGTTCTTTGCAGCACAAGCAGAACTAGCAATGATGAAGAACTGGAAAATTCTGAAATGCAACGGTATTGCCCAGGGGGGCGATTTCAGACCTTGACAGGGTGTGCCCGCCCCCCCCCGCCCCCCACCCCAAGCCGTTAGAGCAGGCAAGAGCTGAGCATAACGTCTGTCTGCATTTAGTATTCTAGATAGCCCTCTGGACTGAAAATCTCTGACACTATGGCAGAGAGAGTAAATAAGATTTGCAAACAGGAACAATATAAATTGTATTAAAAGGCAGTTCTAAATGGGTCCAGAAGTGTTTGTGTATTGTTTGGGACAATAACACCGCCATAGGGAATCAGTAGTGGTTGCTCTTTTTGACAAAGCCTATGAGGCTCCCAACCACAGTACAGCATAGAGTTGCAGCAGCCTCCTTGTATTTACAGTAAAGTACATAAGTTTTGCAGCTGCAAAATTTTTTGGGGGGGGGGAATTCTGTGTGATTCTAATCTTGCTCTTAGATTTGTGCGTGTGTTACCTTTAGTGACAGCAGAATATTCAAATCATAGCAATCATGGCGACAATTAACTCAGGGCTGTAAAAGCATTCATTCATGTAGTCTCGCTACACAGGGAAGGTCCCGCGCTGCCCAGCAGACTGAATGGCAAAGGGCAGGCGCCTACCCTTGACACTGCGAAACGGCCCTCAGCAACACAGGGCCAAGACAGCCGGGCGGGGCGGGGGGCTGCTCCTCGGGGACTGGCACATCATTTCCCTCACAGGGGACAGCTAGAAATGTTTCCATGCCCATAGGCTGACGGCACAAAAAATCAAGTTCTTTCTATGCTCAAGGAAGGCCCTCCTTCTTTCCTTAGCAGACAACCAGTAATACGGACCGGGTCTCGCTGGGGAGGAAAGTGGCGTAAAATGGCTAAATGAAAAAGTCCTGGTCAAGGGGAGAGAGAAAACCCAGCTGTACATCCTAGCAGAAGGAAAGTAGGGCAGGGAAAAGGCAGAAAGAACAAGGTCTCCCTTACAAAGTTTAGTGTCACCCGAGCTTTCCATGCAGTCAGCAGCAACTTATAGGGTTGCCAACCTCTGGGTGGGGCCTGGAGATCTCCTGGAATTCCAGCTCATCTCCAGATTACAGAGATCAATTCCCTGGAGAAAATGGTTGCTCGAGAGGGTGGATTCTATGGCACTATACCTGCTGAAAGGGGTGGAAGCTCCGAGTTGTGAGATACCTGGAGAATTTAGGGGTAGAGCCTGAGGAGGGCGGGGTTTGGGGAGGGGATTCATAGAATCCACCATACAAGGCAGCCATTTCCTCCAGGTGAACTGATCTCTGTCTCCTGCAGATCAGTTGTAATACTGGGAGATATCTAGCCACCACCTGGAGGTTGGCAATCCTACCTGCTGAGGTCCCTCCCCAAACCCCACCCTCCCCAGCTCCACCTCCAAATATCCAGGAATTTCCCAACCCAGAGTTGGCCACCCTATATAAGGTTCTCAAGCTCCAGGTGAGGGAAAAGATCTCCAAGAACTAATGTCCAGGAGGCAGAGATCAGTTCCCCTAGAGAAGATGGCTACTTTGGAGGGCAGACCCCAGTGAGTTCCTTCCCCTCCCCAAACCCAGCCCTCCCCAGATTCCACCCCCAATCACCAGTAATTTCCCAACCTGGAGTTGGCAACCCTAACTGTGGGTCTAATCCTTGGCAGTGGCACCTCCCATTTATGGGTTGTGTTTGTGTTTATGGGAAGAAGAAGAGTTGGTTTTTATATGCTGACTTTCTCTGCCACTTAAGGGAGACTCAAACCGGCTTACAATCGCCTTCCCTTCCTCTCCCCACAACAGACACCCTGTGAGGTAGGTGGGGCTGAGAGTTTGGAGAGAACTGTGACTCGCCCAAGGGCACCCAGCTGGCTTCATGTGTAGGAGCGGGAAAACAAATCCAGTTCAACAGATTAGCCTCGACATGTGGAGGAGTGGGGAATCAAACTTGGTTCTCCAGATCAGACTCCACCGCTCCAAACCACCGCTCTTAACCACTACACCATGCTGGGGAAACTCTGGCCTGAACCTTGGGAGAGCCGCCGTCCGCCAGGACAGACAGGGCTGAGCTGGATGGGAAGAAATGAACTTATTCTGGGAGAATAAATGGCAAGTGGGATGTCTCAGCCACACCAACATGAGGAACTCCGTACTGCATTGCTATTGTCACTGTTGTGCATGAAATTATTTGTCACTGCCGGTCCAAAATAAGTGTGTTAGCAGTGTAGTCCCAATAAGGTGGGAGAGTGTCCATTATAAAATGGAGAGAGCCACTAACCACTCAAAAGGTTTCAGGCCTTTTTTGCCTGGTAGCTCACAGTCAGACAGCAAGTGACAACAGTGAAAGGATCCCAGGGAGAATTTTAAACCACATTGCTTCTTTAGCTGTCACTTTTTTGCTAGGACTACGGTGCTACTCTGTGGACGGATGAGGATAAAATTGCTCTGTTACACGAGCAGCGTGTTGCAAAGTTGGAGGATTTGACGATTAATTTATTTGGGCACGAGCTGGCTACTATTCTCTGAAAAACAGGATAGGCAAGAAGGACTGGCATTTGTTATCTCAGCAGAAACCAGCCCAGCAACTAGGGTTGCCAACCTCCAGGTGGTGGCTGGAGATCTCCTGCTATTATACCTTAATTCCAGCTGACAGAGATCAGAGTTCACCTGGAGAAAATGGCCACTTTGGCCATTGGACTCTATGGGATTGAAGTCCCTCCCCAAACCCTGCCCTTCTCAGACACTGCCCCAAAAACCTCCCGCCAGTAACGAAGAGGGGCCTGGCAACCCTACCAGCAACTACCTTGCGTCGTCCTGGGACGAGTCCACTCTACTCCTGCGTGGCTTGGGGGGCTCGTGAGGGCTCAGGGGGAGCTGACCGTTTCCTCTGGAGGCCGGAGCCGGGGCTGAGGCTGCACTCGCAAGGGATCCTGACGCACTCACTGCTTGGCCTTCTTGGAAGCAAAGAGCTGGATGGGCGGGGGTGTGGTACACTGAAGCACAGAGAGTAGAGCGGTGCTAGGGTGCCAACTCCAGGTCAGGAAATTCCTGGAGATGTGGGGGTGGTTTCTGGGGGTGGCAGGATTTGGGGAGGGGAGGGTGTAATTCCATAGAGCCCCACCTTCCAAAACCTTCCTTTGGAATTACAGTTGATCTCCAGTCTATAGCGGTCAGTTTCCTGGAGGAAATGGCCACCTTGGAGGGCAAAATGGTGTGGTATCCCCTAGGTTTACAGAATCCCCCCTCTGCAAACATCTGCCCCCAAATGCCCAGCAATTTCCCCAGCTGGACTTGGCAACCCTCTATTACGCTGTGACTGAGGGATCACATTTTAATTTGCGGGGGGGGGGGGAGGATCCACAGGTTACAATACTTTGAACTGTAACCTATAAACTAGGCATCTGTTAATTATTTATAATGACTTTTGAAATAACATCACTGTGACAGTCAGATGTGAAAGGGATTTCAGGTTTTGTGCTGAACTCTCCTCCCGCTTGCTGAAAAATCTTTGTGGGGATGACGGTTCTCTTTCAGAGGGAGAAAAAACCCAGCTATCACAGTACCGTGAGAGCTAGAGAAAGTTGAGGCTGCTATGAGGGACTTTTGGTCCTTCGTGGCAAGAAAAAAGGGGGGGTCCACTTGGCAGAAGATCTGCAGACTAAGAGGAAACAGACTGCCTGTCGGAAGAGGCCCCCGGCAGCTGTGGGTATGGCGAGCAGTGAGAGAAAGACCGTTGGTGGAGACGGGCATTTGGTTCCTCTGACGGGCTTTGCTTAGCTGCAAGAATGAGGGCTGAATTAGGGGACACACTGTGAACAAGTGGGGGGGGGGCTAGGGATGTCAGCCCCCAGGTGGGACCTCAGGATCCCCTGGAATTACAGCTGTTATGATAGGAAGGTGGTAAGATGCTCTGTAGGGTGGACTCTGTGGCACTGTGCCCCCACTGAAGTGGTCCCTGTCCTCCCCCGGCTCCACCCCAAATCTCCAGGAGTTTCCCAACCTGGAGCTGGCAACCCTACCCCCCCACCCCCCTCTGGTGGCCATAGTTTTTGTTTTCCCAGTATTTTGTGTTTCCTCACACCAAACTGTTGGTGTATGTGTTTTCCAACGTTACGTACGCTTACATAAACCAAAATTATATACATTAGTGCCATTGTACACAATGCACCCCCGACCATTTCTGACTCTGGAAAAGTGATTAAACATACACAACACAAACAAATCTGCAAAACCAACAGAGGGAAGCTGAGAAGTTCATTCCTGGCTCTTTTGGTCCTGCAGGGAGGGCGTTGGACCATCCCCAAACATGGCACGAGAGATGATTGGCAGAGAGGGGCTGGAGCATAGCCGATAGGAAGGCTTGACAGAGAGGCTTCTGAGCGGGTTCTGCCTGGCTCTCGCAGGGACTGGCCCACGTGCTGCTGACCCATCTGCCCCCCACCCTAACCCCAGAGGCCCAGGATTTAGCTGCCCATCTTTCAGGGCCAAGCAGGGATTTTTTTTTTACTCCCCTCAAACTACCTCATGGGCAATATTCTTTCACCCGCTCCATGTATGTTGTTGCTGGGGTGTGTTTGTGTTATAAATAGGCCTGGTCTCTTGACTGGTTAGGCCATAACTCGGGCTGGCAGGAATCGTGCATGCTGTTAAAAGAGAGGCAGGGCTCATTGCAAGCGCCCTGAGGCCCCTCGGGATGAAGGGCCATTCCCCAAACAGCCTGTTGTTCAATGGAGGGGCGTCCGGGGCATGGGGCATCAGCCATGTAGCCTGTGGCCAGAGGGAGACAAGGCTGGGCCCTTTTCAGCAGGCTTGGAGCCATGAAGCTGGTGGCAGGGCTGGCCAAGTCCAGAGCCATAGGGAAGGAAGGCTGTGGCACGAGTGGGGGGGGGGTGGACCCGTTCAAGCCCCCGCCTGCAGCCATGTTCCTTTTTCCGATGAAATGCATCCTTTTTCAAACATGTAGATCTGAAAATAATGTTCCCAGAGCCTCATTCTCTGTGCGTATGCAGCTGTCCAGCACTATGGAAGGACAAGGAAGCTAAAGAAGTCAGGATGCAAAAGTCTGAGGTCTTACGATCAAAGACTTTATAACAATTCTAGAATTGCATCATGTTTCTGACTGAGCCTCAGGGAACATACGCATGAACACATGAAGCTGCCTTCTACTGAATCAGACCTCCCTGGGTCCATCAAAGTCAGTCTTGTCTACTCTGACCAGCAGTGGCTCTCCAGGGTCTCAGGCAGGGGTCTTTCACATCACCTACTGCCTGGTCCCTTTAACTGGAGATGCCGGGGATTGAACCCGGGACCTTCTGCATGCCAAGCAGAGGCTCTTCCACTGAGAGGCCACTGAGAGGCCGACAGAAGGTGGTCTGGTGAGGCACGTGCCGAGGGCTACCCTGTTCAAAAGGGAAACACACAGTAATGGCATTTCTATGAGAGTCATCATATTTGTGATTAACTTGATATTAAAAAATGGGATGAAGAGAGAGATATTCTAGCTGATAACTAATCAGGGTATCATTTGAACAACATGCACAGAGTATTGTCACATGAAAGGTAATATTCACACAATTCTTTTGACTGCCCATTTGAATTTGGAGCACATATAAGTCACTCAGAAATAAGAATGAATAGAGGAATTCTCTCACACTCACCTTTAATATAGGTCTGTACGGAGAACAGTATCCTAGAGACCAGTGGATAACAAGTGAAGGTGGACACGCATTGGGTATAAACTTGGGTCCAGACTTGAGACGTGGGATATAAACTTGGGACTTGATAAGTAAACACCAAGAGCTCAATCTGATGAAAATGCATCTCTTCCATTTGCCCTCATGGGATAATACATTTGTTAAGTCTTTAAGGTGCCATAAGTATCTTTACTGATATTCTGCATTAAAAAGCATATTTGTACTAAAAATGGTCAACGACACGCATGGCAGCTTAAAAAGGTAAACCATTAGAACAAAAGCATTGGATAAAACCTTTTATCTGGGAATCAGTGAATTGGATACTTTGAGGGTTCTTTTAGCAGTACTAATAAAATAAAAAGTACTAATTTTCTTACTGATTATCTAGATATCTGTTTTGAGAGAGAGAGAGAGAGAGAGAGAGAGAGAGAGAGAGAGAGAGTTCTTTTTACTTAATTTTGATCTTGGTGTGACACTATTGAGGGCCAAATTGGCCATATGAACAGTATCATTAAAGTAAGTAAAGTAAGAACAAAAGCATTTGAAACAGAGAACAACTCCGTCAACCATACAAAAATGTATAAAGAAATAAGTTCTTTCAGTTCTGGTGTCATTAATAGCACAAGACATTCAACCCCGACTCCTCTCCGGAGGACCTGGAGGAGGAAGCCCCACAGGAAGCCCCGGCAGCTCGGCACTGCGCACAGGCAACACCAATGGTTTCTAAGCAGCACCGACCATCCATCACAGAGCTACAACTGCTTCATATGTAGGAGTTGCCCTGTTTTTCCTCTTTAAAATATTTTACCAATTTTAAAGTCCCTGGCATATCAAAGATGAAATCTTGACTGGCCAAAGCTTAAGTCGCCTAATATATTTCTAGCACAAACACCAGTTTATATATGGAGAGGAAAACAAAAAAAGAGAAAAAAAAAGAAAATGCATGTTAGGCAATTAATGTGACCGAGATTCAAGTTCAGAAATGTCCGAGGTTTAATACTAAACCCTTTGCAGTGGGAACTGCAGAGTACCCAGAGAGGATCTCCCCACTAAGGGATTAAGCAAATAAACCGACCCAGACTGACCCTCCTATGATATCAGCAGAACTTATGTGGTAGTTTGTATCGAATGCAACAGTGGTTCCATAGCTTGTTTTGTACTGTCACAATTTTAACATGCTTGAAACAACAAGGAATGCAGACAGAATTTTCATTTCTTTTTCGGGTTAATTAGACCCAAAGAAGTATCAAATGCATTAGTAGAAGCTGAAGCCAAAATTCAGACCAGACTTTGTAATCAATTTTTTTTTTACAGCTGACAACTGTATTGTTATTAATATTTCTTAATATTGTAAGCACAATATTTGCTCTGCAATAGAGACAATTTTATGGAAATAGTTATTTACTATCATAGTAGGAGGCAGTTGGAGTAATAGGAGAAACAAGATCTCCCGGATGTCAACATTTTCAGATCAGGGGCATTCTTTCCACCTAGTTTAGAAAATACAGTTACAATTCCATTTGAATCCCTTCTTAGGAGTCAGAACTGTAGAGGGTTAATAGGAAAACTTATTCCTTGAAGCATGGTCATTTTAAAAACTGAGATGAGGCTTGATAACATACAGTGTCGAGGGTTAGGACCTGGATTTGGATAAACGTATCTTCTAGATTAATATCTGCACGTATAAATTCCTACAATATTCCATTCCAAAGGTATTTTACCCCTTATAGGACACAGTGGAGGCCCAAGAGACCTCCAGATCCATGCTGGAGATGTCAGGGTAAGCATACAGATCTCCTTCATGGACATTCACATACAGATATTTGGGCTGCGATTAATCAAGGAAATGACCAGCTATCAAATAGCCAAGGCAATTCTGTTATGCTGTCTGAAAGAGGTTTCTAATAATACAGGCTTGTAGCCGCTGAGCTGTGAGTCTTTGGGGGTTACTGCACTTGTATTCCCAGCGATGTATTAAGAGTTTGAAAACATTATAAAAAATACTATTCGCACTTTGTTTGGCCCCTTTAGCTGTGAAGACATCTTCCAACCATTTATAAGCCATGGTATCCAAAAACCCTTTTAAAGCGATGTTTTTTATAACATTTTCAAACTCTTAATACATCGCTGGGAATACAAAGTGCGGTAACCCCCTTTGCTTTCTGGGGGAATCTGTCATCAATTTCTGATTGACTTAATAGAATCTGGGAAAACAGAAAGTTAAAAAATTACTCTTAATTTCGACAGAACATATTACAGTATATTATGCCAATCATGCTGGCATGCCTGCAGGTAAAAGTATTGAGAAATGGCTCATGTCTGTGAAGTTTTGTGATAAGCAAATATCAAGACAGTGTTCATCCATACGTATTTGTTATGATGTTATAATATTTTAAATTATCTAAATAGCACGGGTTTTCTTTCATTTTCCTTTTTTAAAAAGAACCAGTTATTTCCTGTCGGTGCTGTTGATGATCTTTTTACCAGGGTGGAGGAGAAGAACCCGGTGCCCTGATGTGAAACTGACCAGACTGTTGACGGGTCAATGTCGACCTTAGTCAAGCTTTTCTAGCTTTCAGGCTTTCCCAGTCTGTGCCAATTGACACTAATAATTCGGCGAGGGCAACCAAAGGACTTTGATGCTGCTGCAATTGCATGTGGTTTGAGTATTGAATAGTGCTGCAAACTCTGTTTTGCAGCTCTGCAAACTGTTCCTGATCCTTTCCCATTCTAATTCTTCTGATTTAATGTTCTGGTACATTAAAATCCAGTTACAGTCATTCTGCGCAGCTCTCCAAACTTCTGGCACTGCTATATATGTAGGAAAAAATTAATAAAATATGATTTAAATATAACCAAGGAAATCACTTAGGTTCCACGGCTATTTGTGCGGGCTTTTGCGTTGTGCGCCAGGTAACAGTTTCTAGGAAAGTTTGTTACCTCATCCCCCCCGAATAATGATCTCAGACATGTACATGTTCACCATCCAAATATCTCTTTGGGGTTGTTTTTGACACAATCTTGGCAGAGAAGACAATTCATAAGCCCACTCCTCTGAGGTCATTGTTTCTATAAAATAGCACATTTATAATATCCAGACATTTTTCTGCTGCTATTAAAATAGTCTCATTACTGTGCTACTGAAGACCTGGGAGAAATCCTATTAAGAAAATTAAAATACTTGCTGTAAGAGTTCAAGAATATTTATATCACAGAACCACTAGAGTGATTTAGTAAAATGTGAATTGTGGAACATTTATATTTAATGAGTCTGAACACCCAGCCGTTATTCATACTGTTAGCTCCAGGAAACTCCTGCATGAAATGTCTTTATAAAGGAAGTGTTCGAGGCATTGTCTTTTTCCTAAGAGTTTTTATGCCACCACCTTTGACATGGAGTGGCCTTCGTAGGCAAAATTAACAGTGACTGGGCAGTCTTGTTTTGTTTTTTAAAGATAAATTAGCTTTCTTCTTTATTGTTTAGCATGTTCCATTTCATTTCTAAATAGTTGCTGTACAGTAAGCTGGTTTACCCAAATATATCTGTGTTGGTATAGGTGTACTGGATATTTTTGGAGAACAAAGTTTTCTGCATTTCCTGAATACAGCTGGATTCTAGATCCGTGCTAGTCTTTGTTTTAATAAAATAAAATTACTACTAAAATATAGGAAAATTACCCACAAGTTGCTGACATTTTGTAGTCTTCTGTTTCACAACCATTAGTATCCATTTATACAGAGAGAGAGAGAGAGTGAGTTTTAAAATATAGTCTTCAATAACAAGGAAGTTGTGATTTAGAAGTATTATTTTGAAGAGAGCATTACTTAAAATATGGTCAAATATTGTTATCGTCTTGACACCCTCATGTGACAAGAGAATTTATGAGAAAATATGTTCTATAGGCACAACTTCCTGAAAAATAGACTTTAAACATTTAAACACATTGTAGCCTGCTCTTTTCTTCTTCTGTTTTGACAGTATATATGTTTCAGTAATAGATTTTAAAAATAATCTAATTCTTTGAATTGTATAAATATATCCCTTAATTTGATATTATTAGGATGAGATATTACAGTGGAGAAAATCTATCCACACACATACAGATTTATATTCCTTATTACTGTCATCATTTAAGGATCATGATGACATTTAATAAAATAATTATAAACCTAAATGCGTTTATTTAACTATTAACTGGTGGGGTCACCATTGTACAAAGTAAGACATTAGACTTATTTGAAGCAGCTGTTTTATACATCAGGGATATCTCTCAGAAACTTGTAATATTTTAATAGGAATCTTACCTCAGATAGATAAATCTAAAAAGAAATGGGGAAAAGATCTGCAAACTGAAATTTCAAAAGAAAATTTTTAACCTGTTTGTAAAATAGGATCAAGGTACACTTTAAATGTAATTATAATAAAGAAGGGTGGATTTTTTCCCTACAAAATTCTTGTTCCACTGCATCGTTTTGTCATAATGATATTAAAAACATTTCGGTGTCTCAGAACAGAGAGATGCCTGAGGTGCCCAAGCAAAGAAGCCAATTTTCCTTCGTATTTGATGGAATAGCAGTAGGAGTCGTATGCTGGGACAAGATAATAAAGATGATTATTAGATAGAAACAAGATGTTCACCCGCCCTGCCATTTTGCTGAATGATACAGGAAGGTTTTAATACTTAGGGAGTTATGCGGGAAACTGAGAAAAAGCCCTCTGTGGAGCAACAAGATAGAAAAGCCAGGCACAGTCAACAAAGGTGACCGGGCTGTGGGGGTTTTAATCTGGCAGCCTAATATTGGAAAAATAACAGCTATTTACCCATTGGAGCTAAACCACGAGAAGCTGTACAGTTGGGTAGTCACCTGTCACCATGATATAGTAATTCCTGTTTTGGATCTGATTACATAGATTTGATTGAAGTTCACTTGTTGTTTTAATAAGAGACTTTTACCTTGCCAGCACCTGATGGGTTTTACTTTAAAATGAAGCCCTTTCGTCCAATTTCTCAGTTGCTAAAATGGATAAAACAACTGCAGTTTGATCAGGGCCCTTCTTTATATTTCGAAAGAATGCATCATGACAGAATCTTCTCCTAATTTTGTCAGCTGGGTTCTAGAATAAGAGAACCCTTTCTGCCTGCTGAGAGCTTGGCTGGTGCCCGAGCCCTTTTTTAATCACTTCTTCTTCTGCCACCGGGCTCCACCTTTCTCAAATTAATTCGCTTCAGAACATTCACAGTAAGATTCTTAATGGGACGTTTGTAGCAATCGGCTTGTTGGCATTTTGGCTCTTTATGGCAGGATTGTGACTCTTCATTCGCCTTCTTGTTTAAGCAGTGATAGGCCTGGCCTCTGTAGAAAGCTGTAGCATTTGTCTGTTTGCTTTGATTTGAAATATTTAGCTCCTTTCCTCACTCCCAGGGAGTAATTATGCTGTGTTTTTTCTGGGCATTTATTATGTATTTTCTGTTCAGACTGAATGTGTGCAGGTTGTAGTATTTATTGATAGAAATAAAATTTTAAAATGAAGTAGCATAATTGCAGTTTTTGAAGTGCATTATTGACTATTTCATTTTATTTTGTTTATGTTATTTATAGTTCCGCCTTTCTCACAGGGACTCAAGGCGGGTTACGCAGAGGGAGCCAGCACAAAGACCCCAAAATGGGACATTCAATAACGTGCGCATTAGGGTCTTAGAAGTCTGGAACCGCCAGAAAGAACTGAAGCAGAGCATAAGTATTAACATGACACATTAAACAGTACAGAAATTACATAATTAGGATCCTGCTTATAATAAGCTACACACAATACACACAATACTTACAATAAGCCCCTTTTTGCCCAAGACAATTTTTACACGACCCCAGGTGGATAGGAATATAAAATAGGTATACGACTCAAACATTTACTGATAATAACTCATAAAGAAATTTAGAAACCTTTTACTGTTGCCATATTTTTCGTGACCCCCACATTTAGTTACGCAACCCCATATGGGGTCGCGACCCACAGTTTAAGAAGCTTTGGCATAGACCACAGTCTTTAATCATTTATCCAAGCAAGTTTGTAAAACCATTTTGTGCAGCGCAACCCTATGACCTGACCAGAAAAGCCCTCTGGAATAGTTCAGTTTTGGATAGTTTGAGGAAGGCCAGGAGTGGGGGAGCTCCCTTGACCTCCTCGGGCAGGGCCGTTCCACAAGGTGGGAGCCACAATAGAGAAAGCACATGTAGGGGCAGTTGTTGACTTTGCTCATTTTTTGTGACTTATTTCCCAATAATTTTGTAGCATTTTGTGTTTAATAGGATTGCACCAGTAGTACTCTAATTCCTATCATGTTGCTCGTTAAAATTATTCCGTCATCTTGCATTGAAGTTTTGAGAGAAAAGGAAAAGTTGGATTATTATTTTTTAAACTGCAGGGGGAAAATAAATGTCAGATTGATCAAACTGATACGTCATTAGGGTTGCCAACCTCCAGGTGGTGACTGGAGATCTCCCACTATTACAGCTGATCTCCAGGCAACAGAGATCCATTCCCCTGGAGAAAATGGCCGCTTTGGCAATTGGACTCCATGGCACTGAAGCCCCTCTCCTCTCCAAACCCCGCTCTCCTGGGTTTTCCTTCCACACACACAAGTTGGGCTGGCGGCGGCGGTGGGGGGGGGTATTTTTGCCCCAACAGTAGCCCTGCGTAGACAGGCCCTTGAACCCCCTGGCAGGGCACACAAATGCCCACCCACCCCTGGGCTGCCACAGACCACTTGCTAACACCTTCCCAATGAAGAAAACCAGTCAGTCGTGTGGAAGTAGACAGCGCACTTAAAACAACAACAACAACAACAACCCTTACTGGTTGGTGCTCATCTTGAGTCCGTCTGCCACACACCCACGCCCAGGGCTGCCAGTCTGTCTCTTACCCATGCCAGCCAGGCAGAGTTACACACCTCAAGCCCACTGATGTCAAGGGGTTTCGAATGGGGGCAACGCTGCTTAGGGTGGCCCTGTAGAGCCCCCTCAACCAGCACTCAAGGGACCATCAGACCTTTTGAGAACTCGTACATTATTGCACTTTTTATAAAAAAAGAAAGCACATCAAACAATCCTAACACATTTTAATTAACAAAAATGATGCATTTTATTATGCCTCAGAAGTCCTTTTCCAATCAACACTGAGATATTTATACATTCACTAATCCAAATGTCAGTCTAGAAACGGCAAAAACCAGGTTCACATCCCCAACTCAGTCATGATGCTCACAAGAAGGGACTTTGGACCAGTCCCTTTCTCTCACCCTAACCCTGCCCCCACAGTAGGGTTGCCATCCTCCAGGTGCTGGCTGGAGATCTCCTGCTATTACAACTGATCTCCAGCCGATAGAGATCAGTTCACCTGGAGAAAATGGCCACTTTGGCCATTGGACTCCATGGCGTTGAAGTCCCTCCCCTCCCCAAACCTCGCCCTTCTCAGGCTCCACCCCAAAAACCTCCCACCGGTGGCGAAGAGAGACCTGGCAACCCTACCCCACAGGGAAGATAAAACTGAGGAGGATAAAACTATCTGTGCTGCTCCAAGTTCTTGAGAGAAGGGCAGGCTAAACATATAATAGACAGCTTTGTTAAATGTATATTTTTATGCACAACATTTTTAAAAATTAAATGCATATTAATGTGCATTCAAGAACTTTAATTTGAAGATATGAAAGAATATTCTGTGGAATATGTGCAATGTATATAATAGATTAGCAGAATTCAAAAGATGTCTATCAGTCTTAGCAGAAAGCTACAATGCTTCCATAGGGAAATTTTAATTTAAACTGTGAAAAACAGATATAATTGTTTAGAAGAAATTTTCTTTTTAGTTTACTTCTCAATAATTTATATTTTATCTCAGAAAATAAAAGACATAATATATATATTATATTTATTACATATAAATGATAGAAAAACTGCAAAAGCACTGTATTTAAGGAACCTCTGTGTTGTTAGAAAGATAAAGTCATTTATATGTAACGGACAAGACCTATATAAGTTATTGCACCACATTATATTATTAAACATTTCTGTTCTGTTTTCATCTGCATGCAATATATGTTACATTGATTGAAGCTTGTTTACTTTGGTTAGATAGCTCTGCATAGACACAACATCAAGCATTAGAATGGGGGGGCAAATCTCTGGGCAGGGGTCTGTGTGAAAGGACAGTCAAGTGGGGCTGTTGTCTGGCTCCCTTCTTATTTCATGGGTGGTAAATAATTTGCTTCCACCAAAGTAAAACGGGTACAGCTGAGAAGTTGCAGTTATCGCCTGCACAGGTCAACCTAGACAGCCGTCGACTTGTTCAGAAGAACTGCCACACTAAAAACAGGGCTTTTGGGGATCACCTTTATGCCTCAGATAGTTACATGATGAGCAAGTTATTGATTGTGGTTGTAGTTTTAAGTATCTGGGTTTGTTTGTTTGTTTTGTCAGAGAGAGGCACCAGCTGACACTAAACTGAAAGCTCTGAATTCTCTGCAAATTAGTCGTTCTGTTTTTGCAAGAAATAAAGGGTAAGTTAGGCTATGCATAGAGAAAGCCTTCTCCAATGGTCTAATGGGGTTTGATGAAGGTAGAACAATTTTTGGAAAAAGATCGTGATTTGGCAGCATGTGTTGAAGCAGAATTCAGAACTATACTTGTGGAATTTTGTATTCATGTCCTGTTTCATGATTTACTGGAAACTCCTTCAAATGAATTCCCTATCAAGAATGACAAAAAGATAAACCTAAACTTAATCTGGTCAGGGTCGAAACCGATAAAACACCAAGGGATCTGTGATAGACTCTTCCCGGGTTTTTTTAGAGGCTTAATTGTAGCTGACTGGGACTCCGGCTTCATATGAGGGTCAGACGGGGTGGGGTGGGGTGGAAGAGGGGCTCTATAGCCCTTCATCGATCACACTGGCCCTCCTCACACTCCCATGAGCCCCGGGCCGGAAAGAAGGACACCCCGTTTTGCCATTCTTTAATCTTTCCCCCCTTCCAATTCAAATAGTGGCATAGTTGTTCGAAGGTGAGTGTAATGCCCACCCCCGTTCTCTGCATGGCTCTAATTTGAATCCAGGTTGTGAGTGCCTGCAAATTTCTTGAAACACCCATTCTTGTATCTCCTGGCCCGTGATCCCATTTAAACCATGCTGTGCAGACATCCCAAACCAGGAGAGGAAATGATTAAGAATAAGCTGAGGAATTGTTTTGCTAATCAAGATGTAGAACTAGTTTGTGCTGTTTTATTTTCATATCTGTGTCTTATTAAAACAGACAATGCTTCTGAAATCGATTTTTAATCATTCAGCCACTCCATCCCTGGATGAGTGTTTGTTTTGCATTGTACTTTCAAATAATCCTTTCTCAGCAGCTTAAAGAGGTGGGTAGTAGAAAATTCTAAAAATTCAAAGGTATCTGTAGAGTGTGGGAAATGAATATTCTTTATTTCTTGGTCTCCATTGTGAAAGAAATTTATTGAGAAATTGTTAGAGGACTTGGCCAGTCAGGATGATTTAGCTAAAATAGTCTAACCTCCTGTGAAATATATATTTTATATAGAGCATTGTAAGATTTACTGCAGTTGCCTAAAGAGCAAATGAAATGTGTTGAAACAGAGTGGATTGTAAAAATCACTATGTACAATAATATTCTGATGGGTTTTTATGTAGAAAAATATTTAATGTCTTGGGTTTTATTTCATCCTCTCATGTGTTTTACTAATATTTATATACCCACTGTAAATGTACCTTCTAAAGTGGTATAAAGCAAAAGGTAATATCTGTACAATCACACTTACTTCTGAGTAGACACACTTAGAATTAAGCTGCCCAATCTGTATTTTAACAGGCAGTTGCCAAGACTAAAAGTTGAATGTGTTCTTTGACTTTCTTCAGGTAGAACTCTAATTAAATTCTGGAATTACTATTTTTCCCTGAACAATTTTCATAACATAATATGTACAAATTTAGTGAAAAAAGCAAGATAATATACTGTAATGGTAATAATGATAGTAAGCCTTTGGCATATTTATTAGATAAGTGTTTCCTTCTCCTCCCTTCCCTTCCCTACCCGTCCCCTTTTCTTTTCCTTTCCCCCTTTCTCCCCCTCCTTTCCATCCTGTTTCTATGCCCTTTTCCTTGTCCCTGTTTATGCCCCCCGCCTCCCCCCCATTGACATCTCTGTTGGCTCCCCTACTTGGCATTTGCCCGGTTTCTCTCGAGAACTGGCATTGAAGGTATCAACCGAGAGCCACAACCAGGGCGCTGTTAGTTTTAATCTTTGTGATCGCGTTTTAATTGACTTTCATATGTTTGTTTATATTTTAAATTGTGTTAATTCATGTCAACTTCCCTGAGCCTGACTTAGGTTGGGAAAGGACAAGGTAAAAATATAATAAAATAAATACATAAAGAAATAAATACAATCTGTTAAGCCTGCGTGGGGAGGACACACGAGGACGAGACGGAGTTCCAACAACAACGCTTTATTGTAGTGAAGTACAGAACTGAGAACTGTACAACCAGGCCCTGCTTAAATGCTCCCCTGGCCCCTGGTGGACGCTCCCCCCCTGATCCGTGATAGGAGGAAAACAACCCCCAGGTCACCAATGGCCTGACCCGGCTTAGGGCCGATGGGTTGCGTTGGCTTGGCCAATAGCGCGAGCAGGGTTTAGGAGCCTTCGCCCGGGATTCAAGCTCCTAGGTTTTCCCCTGCTACGATCTTAGCTACTCACATACATTACACAATCTATATTGGATAAATAAATAAAATATATAATAGTATTTTACCAGGGGTTAGGTACAAAATACAGCTAAAATAGAATGCAGTGCATGGAAGAGATCTTTGGCACATTCCCTTTCTGTCGGAAGCTAATTGCACTTGACTTATCCCAAAAGCCATCCTTGGGGAGGGGGGGGACCTTGGAAGGAGCCAGGGGCTCTCTTGGTGTTGCAGTTGGAAGGGGAATCAGGGGAAACTGACCTCCTCCTCTTCTGTGGATTCTTGCGCAAAGGGAAGAGGAGCTCGTTTGAAAACTGGGTACCCCTGCATATTTCACTAGAGATGGGACTTTTTCATTTGTGGTGACTCAACTTCCCTCCTCATAGGAGTTTCCCTGGGGCCAGATCTGTGAAGTCTGAGCTTGAGGTAAAACCCATCTCATTTTCTCAGATGCTTGTGAATTGATTTGGAAGATGATCGTTTTCCTTGGATTGGTTGTTCAATTTGACATGTTCTACCACTTTGCTAGTTAACACAGTTGACCTGCCTTTATGAGCACAACGTTATTGTTTCTGTTTTTGAAAACCATGCTTTTATGTTATACTTTTATGATTTCATGATTTTGGTTTGGTATCACTGGTTTAATTTTTTTTAAAGTTTCTGTAAAGTGTATTATCATTTTTAGCTGTGAGCATAGGATTAAAATGTTCTAAATGAATTAATAAAATACTGTAATCCTCATTCTAAACTTCTGCAAGGATTTGAAGGAAAACTTTTCAAAAGGGTAGTAAGCGTGACATTTAAATGAGGAGTTTTAAAATCAGATTGAAATATGAATGTACAAGTTGTTTAAAAATTAATTCTAAAATAATAACTCAATCTTCCTCTGATGAAATTTTGAAAAATGAAAATAATTGGCATTCCTTGCTTGACAGTAACGGTATAAGTAATAATTACCTCTAAATTCCCTCCCATCCTTTTATAACAGATTACAAACCGTTACTTATAAATACTCACACACACCCCAATCATCAACTGCATCTCAATCCGTATTTCAGGGGTCTTTGCTAAATAAGGACACAATTTTCTTAGAATTATCCTGGTCAATTTACTCTGCGCTCCGCGCACCTCGTGTGCGTGCTCCCCCACCCCCTGCAAATAGGTTCTGGTGTTTCTGGCTCATTTTTGTTGCTCCGTTTGATGACGTCCAAGGCTGGACAGGCCAAAGGTGAAGATTGATACAGACACACTGAAGGGCAAAAGTGGTGAGGTAGCGCCATGTCTGCAGAACAAGAAATAAGGCCCCACAACAGCTGTGTGGTGTCAACTTTGCTTGATGCTGCAAAGACCTGGAGCATGACGCCAGCCGACAAGAAAAGATTTGATGCATTCACTGGCAGGTGTTTAGGAAGGATGTATAATGTCAAACAGCACCCCTGTGCCGGGGACCTCGCGTTTCAGAAGATAAAAGGAAATGGGATTACATACTTCCTAACAAGGCTGGGACTATTGGGGGGGGGGGAAGGGTATGGCTGTGACATCCAGTGGTGAGCGTGGCCTTTGAGCAACAGCCCTTAACGGCTGGCCTTGTGGCTCAGGGCTGAAGGGTCAGAGGGACGCTTACACATCTGGCAGATCTTGTTGGGCCATGTAGAAAGCAGGGGCAATCAGAGCATCAGAAGGAGGGTGAGAGATTCACAGCTGATAAAAGGAAGTATTTCTTCACACAACGCATAGTTAAATGGTGGAACTCCCTGCCCCAGGATGTGGTGATGGCTTCCAACTTGGATGGCTTTAAGAGGGGAGTGGAGATGTTCATGGAGGAGAGGGCTATCTGTGGCTACTAGTAAAAGTACCTATATGCATACCTATTCTCTCCAGGATCAGAGGAGCAGGCCTATTGTATTAGGTGCTATGGAACACAGGCAGGATAATGCTGCTGCAGGCATCTTGTTTGTGGGGCTTCCTAGAGGCACCTGGTTGGCCGCTGTGGGAACGGACTGCTGGGCTTGAGGGGCCTTGGTCTGCTCCAGCAGGGCCTTTCTTATGTTCTTATATTATGTTCTTATGTTCAATACTGACTTTGATGGGCCCAGGGTCTGATTCAGCATAAGACAGCTTCATGTGTTCATGTATTCAAAACACTCAGAGTTAATCCTTTAAGGGAGGGGCCATGGCTCAGTGGCAGAGCTTCTGCTTGGCATGCAGAAGGTCCCAGGTTCAATCCCCAGCACTCTAATTAAAGTAGGTGATGTGAAAGACCTTTCTCTGCCTGAAACCCTGGAGAGCTGCTGCCAGTCCAAGTAGACAATGGCTGTTACCGCACTAGGTATTCCCAGTGATGTATTAAGAGTTTGGAAATGTTATAAAAAATAGTGTTCGCACTTTGTTTGGCCCCTTTAGCTGTGAAGACGTCTTCTAACCATTTTTTAGCCGTGGCATCCAAAAACCCTTTTAAAGCGATGTTTTTTATAACATTTCCAAACTCTTGATACATTGCTGGGAATACCTAGTGAAAGCATTCGGGCCGCCTAAACTCCTGAACTGGACCTGGCAACCCGATATGCAGGCACACGGCTACTGTTCCAACCGCGCGCCCGCTCCAAATGCTACTGGACGGCCGCTGCGCGCTCCATTGAAACTGACACGGCCACTCCTGCGAGCTCCATGCAGCCAGCAGCTAGGAAGCAGAAGCAAGGGCAACCTCCAGCGAACCTGAGAGACTCCATGTTCCTGTGCAACCTCTGTTCCAGCCGCAGCCATGTCGTGGAAAGCAGACAGTCACGTAGTCAGTACCAACACCCCCTTTTCCCATTGCAACATCAGCAGCTTAATGGACAATCAGCAGCGATCCTGATATCAGCGATGAGTCGTTCTTCCAGCTATGCAGCAGAGATCCCCAGACGTTTGCAGAGATCGCTCCTATTGCTCCAGAACGTTAATCACTTCAGCAGAGAACTCCCGGTTCCTCCCGGGTTGCAAAAGCCATTGGAATAGATTTCCAAATTCTCACCATCCCCACCCCAGTAGCCACAGATTAATCCTTTTGTCACCTTTTGTCACCTGGGAACCTAGGAGGGGTAAACCCCCTCTCCCCGCCCCCAGAAAAACAGTATATCTGGGGTGCCCCCATCCTATTATGTTACCTTAGGTCTTTCCTGGCATCTTTCCCGTTACTCTGTTGGTTTGGTTTTGCGTAGCCTGACCACGCTCCCTCCCGCCTTGTTGGTCAAGTCTATGGGAACCCCTTGTCCCCGCCTTTGCTCTTAATTTCTTCTATCTTAGTCTACGTGAACTTGGACAACACCTCTTCAAGAACGATAAATACCACCCCATCAACTATCCCTGCCACATTGGCATCTGTGCTTGTACTACTCTCTTTGAATTTCTTAGACTTCTCTGTATGTGTGTATGCATCACTGATTTGAAAGAAAACAACATAAACTCTCTTAATTCGGAATCCTTTGCTTCTGTCTTTATTTAAAGGTCACAGTTACCGGCTCTGGTACAGTATACAAAGGTTGCTCTAGCTATATAAATATTGTAGTTTGCCATCTTGCTTGCTAATTCCCCACGTTAAAGAGCAATTTGGCTAACACTAGTGCGGTAACAGCCAATACTGACTTTGATGGACTGCGGGTCTGATTCAGTAGAAGGCAGGTTCATGTGTTCATGTGATGGCAAAGCCACAGAGGTGGGCATCCTGTCTTAAGTCCTAGCCAGTCTTGAATCGACTGCATGGTGCAGGGCGGAGATGGTATCGGGTACACCTTCAGCCTCCTGGGGAGAAAGAGGGACAAAACTTGCCAGTTCACCTGTGTCGGAACACCTTGAATGGGACCAAGTGTGAAAATGCCATGTGTCTGCAAAGTCACAAACGGCCTTTTTGGGATCTGCCTCTTCCCTCCCCCTCCTGAACGCTGCATCTACATTTGTCACTGCTGCTCCCAGTCCTTAAATGGCAGAGAGAAGATGGCCACGAGCCACCCTGCGGGATGCCCTCTGCATTCCTTCCAGCAGCATCCCTGCTGGGTTTTTGTTAAAGGCTTCTGAGTTGCCTGGATTCAATACATTTGGGCATTGCCCATACTCGCACTGCCTGCTCCAGAGGTCACTTCTAGAGGGCATCTGACTGCCCAGGTGCACTGACCAGCAAGTGGTTCCATGCTGGACATGCTCGTCACTTGAATGACCTGACCATGACCATGATAGCCAGCGTGGTGTAGTGGTTTGGAGCGGAGGTTTGGAGCAGTGGACTCTGATCTGGAGAACCGGGTTTGACTCCCCACTCCCTCGACATGATTAGCGGAGGCTAATCTGGTGAAGTGGATTTGTTTCCCCACTCCTCCACACGAAGCCAGCTGGGTGACCTTGGGCTAGTCACACTCTCTCCGCCCCACCTACCTCACAGGGCGTCTGATGTGGGGAGGGGAAGGGAAGGTGATTGTAAGTCGGTTTGATTCTTCCTTAAGTGGTAGAGAAAGTCAGCATATAGAAAACAACTCTTCTTCTTCTTCTTCTCAGCTAGACATGCCTTCTTTTCCAGTGATGGAAAAGTTTTAGCTTACCAGGCACACCGAGGCAGAAACAATCCCAAGATGCAATAAATAGGTTACATATTTATTTTATTTCCCAAGACAACCGGTCCGTGACCCTGTAGCCCAAGCAGCTACTGCCCAGGTCCACATCTGCTTGGCACGGTATTTGAGCTGAACTTTGTGCGTAAACATGGAAGCCGTCCAGAGAGGGGCTGGGCTCCCAGGTAAACAAAAAACTCTGGAGCAGAAAGGGCAACCAGCAGTCATCCTCTTGCTCACGTTCTCGGCTTCCCTGCTCTCGAGGGGCAAAATCCCAGCATGAGAGATGGGCCGGGGGTCATCTCAGAAGCCTGGCAGCCCAAACACAAGGCTGTAACTGTTTCGTCTAAGCTCCGTTCTTTGGGGATCTAGTTTATGAGTGTTTTCAAGAGTTTTGACAAGGTTTGGCTTCAGATTAGGAGTATTTTTCATGGCTGTGCTGATGGAGCCAGGGGCCCAAAGAAAGCAGGAGCTGACATGGAGCTCAGAAGCAGTTGTAAAACCTTACCCCAAAAAAACCCTCTCTTTGTGTACATGAAACATCAAGATTCATGAAGGAAGAAGGAACGATTCTTTGGTTGGAGTGCAGCAATACAGGAGGTGGCGGGCTCTCCTTCCCTGGAGGTTTTTAAGCAGAGGCTAGATGGCCATCCGTCAGCAATGCTAATTTTATGACCTTAGGCAGATGATGAGAGGGTGGGCAACTTGGCCCTCTTCTGGGCATGGAGTAGGGGTCACTGGGTGTGTGTGTGGGGGGGTAATTGTGAATGTCCTGCATTGTGCAGGGGGTTGGACTAGGTGACCCTGGCAGTCCCTTCCAACTCTATGAGTCTATGACACAAGGGAGAAGTTGATCTTGCTGGAAAAGAAGGCTGAATGAGAGGGAGCAGATACATCATTCAATGCAGAGGCACAACAATCTGCTGCAAGAATGCACACTTGTGCTAATTCCAGATTAAAAGTAGGCAAATCTGGATTGTACTCAAGTACTTGATGTGATAAGAATATGGTTGTCAGTTCTACGTGGACAAAGAGCCCGCCCCATGGCCCTTTTCTGTCTGCAAAAGCATGCTGGGCGGAAGGCAAGGCATGACGAAGCCTCTCCAGCTGCCGTGACCCCATTCCCCCCTCCACTCACATACACACCATTTTGAAGGCGAGCGGCAGTCACACACTAACCAGGAATTGGGCTGGGGACTCAGGTTTAACATCTCATCTAATCAGACTATGATGAAGCACATGGCGTGGTGATGAGGGGGGATTTGCTATTAGAAGAAGAAGAAGAAGAAGAAGAAGAAGAAGAAGAAGAAGAAGAGTTGGTTTTTATATGCCGACTTTCGCTACCTTTTTAAGGAGTCTCAATCCGGTTTACAATCACCTTCCCTTCCCCTCCCCACAACAGACACCCTGTGAGGTAGGTAGGGCTGAGAGAGCTCTAACAGAGCTGTGATTTGCCCAAGGTCACCCAACTGGCTTCCTGTGTAGGAGTGGGGAAACCAACCCGGTTCGCCAGATTAGAGTCCTCCGCTCATGTAGAGGAGGGGGGAGGGAAGAGGTGGCTCCCCCCAAAAAGCCATTTGTCACTTTGCAGACACGTGGCATTTTCACACTTGGTCCCATGCTGGCCCTGGCGAGGTTTAGACTTGGAGTGGGGAACTGATGAGAAGGTTCTGCCCCCTGACACTGATGGATGTGCTTTGAGTCCTGGTGCCTCCGTGGGAGGCCCAGCTGGCAGAGACGGCACTCCTGTCAAAATTCTGCCGGATGCAGAGATGACCTGGACAAGCGGGCCCAGTGGCTCCTGAGCCCCCTCCCCTTGTGGAGCTCAGCATGCTCCTTGGTTTCCTGAAGGGCTCAGAGCCTGGGCATCTGGTTAGAGCACAAGTGGAGAAAGACTGGGGCAAACGCAAACAAACACGATCAGCCTCGAGCATCCCTGGCAAGTGTTTGCTTATCCGCTGCTTGAAGACTGCCGGTGAGAGGGAGCTCGTCGCCACCTCCCTAGGCAGCCCATTCCAGTACTGAACTCTTTACTGTAAAAAAAAATCAATTTTCTTTATATCCAGCTGATACCTTTCTGCTTGTAATTTAAACCCATTATTGCGAGTCCTGTCCTCTGCTGGCAACAGGCGTGCTGAATCGCTCACTCCACCAAGAAGAACACAGAGTCCACCACACAACACGGGTCCCTGTTTTACATGTAGCAGAATACTGAAAACTATTTTGCAAGCTGCTGCGTTCTGTTTCCTCTCTGTTACACGGTTGTAGATAATATTGGCAAGCTACGACAATTTTTATGGTCAGGCAGCAAAATTACGTTCTCTCAGGGAGGGAGCAGATTCCAGATTCTACCAAGCTGTACCTGTCACTCTGACAAGCAGACACCCATTAATATCAACTGGACAAAAGAGTCGTTTAATGTATCCCCTGAGGCCGTATTCATCACTTGCCAGATTCCTCTGAACGCCACCTTTTATTTGCCAGGTTCTAACCTGGCACTGCTGCAGGAGGCCAGCGCCTTGGAAATCAAAAGTATGAACAGAAAGTGCTGAGACCAACCTTTTAATTTCTTTCCTATGCCACCCTTCTCATGCATACAAATGTGGTCTAGTAATCAGTGGATGCTTTTGGCCAAGGAATATGTACTTCAACACCCATTTGCATTTTCACTTTTGTAAAGCAATCCTGACAATGAAAGAAATGCTTCTTTGAAGGAGAGCATGTTGTTCTAAAACTACCACACTGGGAAAGAAAAGCAGCTTTCAGACCACGCAGGCGATCGACTTTATGGCTCTATTGATGAGAAGGTTAATGTAGGAAAAAAAGAATCTTTCATAAAATACAGAGTAAGCTTACACATGACTTCTGATTCCTGTTTGTAAAAGAAATTTAATTTGGCAGATCTGAGAAGCACAAACTGTGCTGGTTAAAATGCTGGGTTAGTTTCACTCATGGAAAGTTTTATTTTTAAAAAGAACAGAAATGTGGTAATACAAACTGTGACTCAATAAAGACATCCTCAGATGATGAATTGGCAACAGCCAGCATTTCCCCCTATAAAAGCCCGCCTCAGGGAATTCTAACTGCATAACTCAAAATGACATACCTTTAGGCCTTATTTTGTCTTAAAATAAAAAGAGAGAAGTTAATGTTCATGGAGTACATTTTTTTGCCTCCCTTGAGCTGCCCTAATCAGAACCAGAGTCTTCCATGAAAGGAAAACATAAAATGTTTAGGTTTTTTCCTGCTTAAAAAGTGCAGTTTGTGTGCCCTCACGTAAGTCTAGCATAAGTGAAGTTTCCCACTTCCACTACAGTTTTAAGAGCTCCTGGGATGGAAAATGTGTTGGGGATTGGGAAACACACAGGAATTGTCCCTGTGCTCCGTGGCCACCTTGTACCTCAGTCCCCGGGGATGGCGCTGCGGGTGCCGCTGTGGCTCCGTTCCTGGGCACCCTACTGCTGCCACCTTGCTTCTCGGCCGGCCCCCTTTCCCTTTTCCCATGCCGCTTTTCTCTTTGCCCCCTTTTGCCAGGCTCCTGCTGCTTCCACTCCTGCCCCTGCCTTTGTCGCCTCTCTCCCGTCCTTTCCTCCTCCTTTCTCTGCCCCTCTGTCTCTCTGCCCTTAACCCCACCCCACTTCGGCTGGTTTGAAGGTGCTGGTTTAGTGGGTGGAAAAATGGTGGTGGTGGAGACAGGCTGGGCAGCGGAAGGCAGAGCCACCTGCCACGGAGCCCGGCCATAGCTGCCGCTTCCAGAGAAATGGCCCTCCCTCTGACATTCGTCCCTATTTGCATTCACTAAGGTGCGGGGTGCGGGGGAGAGGGGTGTTGGCTTGAAACTGCTTCACAACCACAACAGTTCTGCCACCAGACGAAAGAGAGACCATTACTACAAGAAGAGAAAATAAATATGAGAACAACTGGAAGGCCAGCCTCACAATTTATTTCAACTGCATCTCTATCAGGAAGAAGACGGGACGATTGCACCCCCACCTGAAAGCGTCTTGGCCCCTCCAAAAGCAAAATCTTCCATTTCCCCTCCTGATTGTGTCATTTAATTGGAAGTTCTGTTAAACCTCTGCATTTTGGAGGGTTGGAGTCCCGGTCGCAACCACGACTCACTCTCTCTCTCAACATGTCAAAAGTGTTCAACGAGGTTGGAGTCCGCTGGTTTAATGTAGGGGCTGACTTGATGCATCACAGTTTTTGTTTAAAACAGGCTTTCCCCCCTTTGATTAAACTGGCTGAGTAAGATGCATATTGAGAAGCCATTTCCCTATTCAAAAGAGAACGTGCACACAACGGGGGGGGGGGGCCTGGCCCGAGGCCTCTTTCCCGGGGCTGCTTGGCCTTCCTGACTGGCCGCTGCTCACCCTGGTCAGGTGAGGGGCCGTGTGAGCATTTTGCTCTTGGGAGTCAGTGGCAGTCTATCTCCCGTTTTTCCAGATGCTGGTTGCTTCAAGGTATTGGAAGCTGATCTTTGTAAGTAATTCTAAATACAGTAAGTAGTTTTGTCCATGTTTCCATTTTTCTGCATTTGAACTGTAGAAAACATTTCCAAAAAAACAGTTTTTGCACAACCCCAAAGATCTGAAGTGCAAAAGTAGAAGAAGTAGAAGAAGAAGAAGAGTTGGTTTTTATACCCCAATTTTCTCTTACCTTTTTAAGGAGACTCAAACCAGCTTACATTCATCTTCCCTTCCCACAACAGACACCTTGTGAGGATGGTGGGGCTGAGAGAGTTTGGAGAGAACTGTGACTGGCCCAAGTTCACCCAGCTGGCTTCATGTGGAGGAGTGGGGAAACCGACCCGGTTCTCCAGAGTAGAGTCCACCGCTCTTATCCATTATACCACACTGTTATTCTTATCCATTATCCATTACAACACACTGTTGCAGAGATAACATTAAATCTTTGGGATGCTTCAGCAGAGTGTGATGGTATGCATTCTGCGGCTATATTGCTACAGTTCATCTATCCACTTACTAGGGTTGCCCCTGAATTCTCAAAAATTAATGTTTAGAGATGGATTTGGTGGTCTTGCTGAGAGGAACCCACCCCAGTTTGCAAGCTAACTAGTTTACTCATGTCTACTTATTGTAAATATACTTTTTTTTTTAGTGCTGTGAAACTTTTCCAAGAATTGTGTGAAGAAATAAGGTGACATGAATAAGGTAGATGAATGGAGAAGGGATGAATGGACTTTGGTGTCCGAAGCCCAGCAGAATGAGGGGGCAGCCACAGAGGAGAGACGGGAAGCCGGTCAGGCTCCTGATGCTGCCTTCGGCCCCCTTTGACCTACCCAACGTTGCATCTACTTGCTTCTCTTTTGTTACGGTGACTGCTAGGGAGTCTGCTCTTTCTGAAAGAACAGAAATGGAGGCTCTCACAATGCTCCTGCCTGTGCCAAATGCTAGTGGCTGCAAACACACACCATCTCAAATATTTCCTAAGAAATAGCAAGCTATTTAAAACTCCTGTTGGCTTCAAGCTTAGTCAAACCAAGGAGGAACGAAGCAGAAACTAAAGTTATGTTGCCCCTTTCCTTCCTAAGTATCTTTCCATCATAGTTTTTTTTTACCTATCTTATATCCTGCTTAAATATAACTTAAAAAAATAAAAGTGAAATCAAGACTTAAAATTAAAAGCCTCTGGAGAAATGAAGAAAAACAGAAAGGACTTCAAAGTCTTATAAAATCCTCAATCTGGCAACTGATTTGTTTTTCATGGAAGTACCATTAGTATAGTTTTCAGTTTTAAAAAACCCTAATGAATAGGGTAAGATTTCCATCCATGGATTTGTGCTTCAAATTCAGTCCAAATGCAAAGGCCAAAATGGAACCAGCCATTGCTGAAAATCCTTCCACTGAATTCTAAGAAGTTAAAAATGTAGAATTGTGTACCTCACAATGTAAGAATTGATTCATTGCAGCCTAAGGGTGTAGATCTATAGGATGGGTTGTAATGGCTCATTAATTGTAATGATTTTCATGTTGCTTTTATGATTTTATCCTTTTTTCTTTTTTCTTTTGTTTTACTTTGTGAGCTGCCTTGAACAGATCTCTGGAGAATAAATGAACAAATCCTGTCTCAGAAGCCCAAAGAGGTTTAGCTTGGTTATCCTGGAGATTTTGAATCTGGCCCAGCTGTAGTGAACAACAAATTATCCCCTTTAAGCCGAAGTTGCCTATCCACGCGATCTCAAGAGTTCTATAATTGTAATACAACAGTTTGACCAAGGAGAAGAGAGACAAGAAGGGAAAGTAAAACAGCAGCCAGAACTGCAAAGATGATTTATAAGGAACCAAACAGCCTGGCTAGTATCTGTTCCGCCCTAACTTATTTTACAGGGTTCTTGTGAGGATATCGTAGGAATACCCCATACATGCTACTCCAGGTTCCTTGGCAGAAGCATAGGTTACAAATTTGAAAAACCCTAAGAGAAAAATAAACCTGGTTAAACGGGTTCTTCAAATGAGAACATGATGGACAACGGTGAGAGTTTTCTTGGAAAGCTGCAGTTGTGGAGACCTCCTTCCCAATGAAAATAACTATATGATGAATCAGCCTTCTTTGTCTGTTAGGGCCGGTCCTGTCTACTCAGACTGGCAGCAGCTCTCCAGAATCTAGAATAAGGGTCTTTCATATCACCTACTCCCTGATCCTTTCAGCTGGAGATGATGGGGTTGAACCTGGGACCTTCTGCATGCTAAGCAGATGCTCAGCTGCTGATCTATAGCCTTCCCCTGATATAAAAATAATGGAACCTCTGTCCATTATTTTGGAAAAGTCTTGGCAAACAGGTGAGGTGCCAGAAGATTGGAGGCGGGCAAATGTTGTCCCATCTTCAAGAAGGGGGAAAAGGAAGATCCAGGTAACTACCAACCCATCAGCTTGACTTCTATACCAGGAAAAGTGTTCGAACAAATCATCAAACAGTCTGTCCTTGAGCATTTGGAAAGGATGGATCTGATCACTAAGAGCCAGCATGGGTTTCTCAAGAATAAGTCATGTCAGACTAATTTTATCTCCTTTTTTGAGAAAGTTACAACCTTGCTGGATCAGGGGAATCCTGTATATATAGTTTATCTAGATTTCAGTAAGGCTTTTGACAGATAACACTGTCCTTCAGTGTTACTCCTTTGAAGATGCCTGCCACAGCTGCTGGCGAAACGTCAGGAAAGAAAATACCAAGACCACGGTCACACAGCCCGGATAACCTACAAGAACCAATGAACTCTGACCGTGAAAGCCTTCGACAATATTTTGCTTTTGATAAGGTTCCACATAGTATTCTAGTTGACAAATTGGGAAAATATGGGTTAGATCCTATTATTGTTAGATGGATCTGCAACTGGTTGACAGATCGTACCCAAAGAGTGCTAGTTAATGGTCCTTGTCCACTTGGAGAGAAGTGACTAGCGGAGTTCCTCAGGGATCTGTGCTGGGCCCTGTGTTGTTCAACATCTTTATAAATGATTTGGATGAAGGAATAGAGGGGATGCTTATTAAATTTGCTGATGATACTAAATTGAGAGGGGTAGCAAATATGGTAGAAGACAGAGCCAAGATGCAGGATGATCTTGCCAGGCTGGAGAAATGGGCTAGAACTAATAAAATGCACTTCAACAAAGACAAATGTAAAGTTCTGCATTTAGGTAGGAAAAATCAAATGCATAATTATAGGATGGGGAAGACTTGTTTGAGCAGTAGTGTGTGTGTGAAAAGGATCTTGGGGTCTTAGTAGACCAAACACTGAACATGAGTCAGCAGTGTGATGCGGTAGCTAAAAAGGCAAATGCAGTCTTGGGCTGCATCAACAGAAGTTATAGTATCCAGATCACGCGAAGTGATGGTATCGCTTTACTCTGCTCTGGTTAGACCTCAACTAGAGTACTGTGTTCAGTTTAGGGCACCACAATTTAAGAAAGATGTAGACAAGCTGGAACGGGTCCAGAGAAGGGCAACAAAGATGGTGAGGGGTCTGGAGACCAAGTCCTATGAGGAAAGGTTGAAGGAGTTGGGTATGTTTAGCCTGAAGAGGAGAAGACTGAGAGGGGATATGATAACCATGTTCAAGTACTTGAAGGGCTGTCATATAGAGGAGGGTGCCGAGTTGTTTTCTGTTGCTCAAGAAGGTCGGACCAGAACCAACGGGCTGAAATTAAATCAAAAGAGTTTCCGTCTAGACATTAGGAAGAATTTTCTAACAGTTAGAGCGGTTCCTCAGTGGAACAGGCTTCCTCGGGAGGTGGTAAGCTCTCCTTCCCTGGAGGTTTTTAAGAAGAGGTTAGATGGCCATCTGTCAGCAATGCTGATTCTGTGACCTTAGGCAGATGATGAGAGGGAGGGCATCTTGGCCATCTTCTGGTCGCTAGGGGTGTGGAGGGAGGAGGTAGTTGTGAATTTCCTGCATTGTGCAGGGGGTTGGACTTGATGGCCCTGGTGGTCCCTTCCAACTCTATGATTCTATGATATATTTAGATGATTAAAGGTAAAGGTCCCCTGTGCAAGCACCGGGTCATTCCTGACCCATGGGGTGAAGTCACATCCCGATGTTTCCTAGGCAGACTTTGTTTGCCGGGTGGTTTGCCAGTGCCTTCCCCAGTCATCTTCCCTTTAACCCCAGCAAGCTGGGTACTCATTTTACAGACCTTGGAAGGATGAAAGGCTGAGTCGACTTTGAGCCAGCTACCTGAAACCAACTTCCGTCAAGATCGAACTCAGGTCGTGAGCAGAGCTTTTGACTGCAGTACTGCAGCTTAACACTCTGCGCCACGGGGCTCCTATTTAGATGATTAGAGAAGCAGAAAAACATTATCAGTTCTACTAAGAAGTGATCAATGAAAACAATATTAAAATGTGCAGAGGAAGATGCAGTTTGGAGGAGCCGTATCTATATCTGCAAGAACTTCTGGGATCTGTCCTGGGACCAGTGTTGTTCAACATCTTTATAAATGATTGGATGAAAGAATAGAGGGAATTCTTATTAAATTGGGAGTGGTAGCAACTATGGTAGAAGACAGAACCAGGATACAGGATGGTATTGACAGGCTGGAAAACTGGGCTAAAACTAATAAAATGAATTTCAAAGGAGATAAATGTGAAGTTCTGCATGTAGGTAGGAAAAATCAAATGCATAATTATAAGATGGGGGAAGCTTGTCTAAAGGATCCATTGGGAGCCAGAGTTGTGTGCTTACACTGGGCTTTGTTCTGAGGAGAGGGGGAGTCAAATTGCTGCTCAGCCATGAAGCTTACTGGGTACTTCAGACTGACTTTCTCACAGGGTTGTTGTGAGAAAATCTCAGGATAACCTCAAATATGCCGTTCGGAGCGCCTTGCCAGAACCACAGGCTACAAATATGAAAAGCATAACAAAAAGTTATTCCAGTTGAGCAAGGAACTGCAGTATGTAGAAGACACTGAGGCATGCAGAAAGCTACCAGAATCTCTAGCAAAGCTGAAAAGACAGCATGAATATTTTGAGACTCAGGTTGACACTAAATATCACCGGGACCATCCTCTGCAGTTCCATCCTACAGCGTGAAAGAGGGGCCTTCCTGTTATTACTTTCTGAGTAAGGCAAGTTTACATGTTAGCCTCCATACTGCAGGAATGGAGCCACAGAAGTCTTCCCGTGATTCCGCTGACTCTTGTAGAACTGTGCTTGAGTTGGCAGAGGGACCTTGCCTGTAATTAACGACGTATGGGACATTCACCTTCAGCCAAGCACAGCACCAGCTTTGTTCCATGTCTAAAACAGCCATCTTAAAGCCAAAATCTGGCACAGAAGGGAGAAGAACGGCGCACAGGAATGATGTTCCTTTATCCACGGATAGGGGCATCATCGTTCCAGCCATGGGCTCCTGCTCTGGCCATTTGAGAACATTCACAGAAGGGTCCCTCTGCTTCTTTGGACCTGGGTGGAATTGATGCTTCATTGTGGCCGGGGATTTTTTTTCCCTTTAAGTTTTCCCTTTTCACCTCCTTTTGGACCTCTTCCAAAGATAACCTTCCTGTAACTCTCTCTCTTATGCAACAGACAAAGAGCCCTTATGTGGACTGATTAGCTGTGCCATGGAAAGTGCAGATCGGTGGAACGCACAAGAGTGCTCAGAGCCAGGCCTCAAACAAAGTGTTTGGAAACTGACTTTTTTCTGACTACTGGTCAACCGTTTTGCTTCTGATCAGCTACATCTCATCAATGGGAATGGAAGCAAGAGTCAAATGAAAACAAATGTTTCTTTAGCCTTATAAGAAGAGAGCTTTGCACAAAACTAAATTCTCATTATTGTTTAATGGAATGAAAGATTTGCTGACAGTGCAAACCCGCATAATTTATTTTCTTGGTAACTAACTTGTGTGTGGGTATAGTGCCATCAAGTCACAGCCGACTTCTGGCAAGCCCAGACAAGCGAGAAGCAGGGGTGGTTTGTCACTGCCTTCCTCTGTAGAGTCTTTTTTGGAGGTCTCCCTTCCAAAGACTGACCATACTTAGCTTCCGAGATGTGACAAGATCTGGATATACCATGCCATCTTTCCTCCCGGTAATTAACTTAGAACTGTAATATTATTATTACTAGAGAATTTGCCATTCTACACAAAGGGCCAGATTAATCCTAAAATGATCAGGCCAATGTTAATGCTGACAGAATTGGCTGCCTACCCCACAACCTGTCATGTACTCAGAATGTCATGTACCAAATGCAAAGATATAAGAACTAGTTAGATCACAACCTATGAAATAAGGGGGAAACTTGAAGCTAAGCTTGCATTCAGCAATCCAGGGCCACATAGAATCATAGAATCATAGAATTGTAAGGGACCACCTTGATCATCTAGTCCAACCCTCTGCACAATGCAGGAAATTCCAAACTGCCCTCCCTCTCAGAATCTGCCTAAGGAGATAATCCCATTTTCCAGTGAAACAATAAATAGTCACTCTGTGTCTACAGCTAATGTAACCCATGTGAGAGTAAATTTGGTTTCTGAAACACAGCCTTAGTGTCCAAACTTCTTATGGTTAAGGGATGTTCTAATGCATTATTCCTAGAATTATTACATGTAAAATCAACACTTTGTGTCAGAAGGTAAACTAGGAATGATGCAGTCAGATTTACCCCAAAAGTTCACATTTGCGTAATGATGTCATTTAGATGCCAGTTTGGCTTTGAGGTGTAACCTTGGTGGGGAACATGAAACATTTCCATACTGCATCAGTTAAAATAAAGCCTGCTACTGTTTAAAAGGACCCTGGCCAATTAGAAATCTGCAGATGTTCACAGGGCAGCTCATTTGTTTCACCCGCCTAACTAGCAGGACATATAAGCCCAGCAGATTTGGCAAGTCATTGAGAAAGGATATAACATTAACCAGTACAAGTCTGGCAAATCAAGTGATGCTTGCATTGATTTTTTTTTTACTGCACTCACCATCACTACTAGGGTTGCCAACCTCCAGGTATTAACTGAAGATCTCCCTCTATTATAACTGATCTCCGGCCGATAGAGATCAGTTCACCTGGAGAACATGGTTGCTTTGGCAATTGGACTCTATGGCATTGAAGCTCCTCCCCTCCCCAAACCCCGCCCTCCTCAGGCTCCACACCTAAATCTCCAGGTATTTCCCAACCCGGAGCTGCCAACCCTACTCACAACTGTTATTGTGAGAACAGAAATGAAATTTACATCATGGTCTAAAGAACATTCCTCAAGAAATGACAATTATATTATACGTGGCCTCACCAAATTTTTATGAGTTTCTGTTCGTGAAACTTTGACAGTGTTTCTGTGGTATCTGGAGAACCGGGTTTGATTCCCCACTCCTCCACATGAGCGGCGGATGCTAATCTGGTGAACTGGATTTGTTTCCCCACTCCTACACATGAAGCCAGCTGGGAGACCTTGAGCAAGTCACAGCTCTGTTAGAGCTCTCTCAGCCTCACCTACCTCACAGGGTGTTTGTTGTGGGGGGGGGAAGGCAATTGTAAGCCGGTTTGAGTCTCCCTTAAGTGGTAGAGAAAGTCAGCATATAAAAAACAACTCTTCTTCTTCTATGTGAAACTGGTTCCAGTGCTTCTGTTGCTGGATCAAGATCTGGCCACATGGCCTGGTGGGTCTCACTGTCAGCACATGTGCTGGGGGGTCGCCTACCCCTGATATAAGAAACCTCAGGAATCTACCCAAGTAGCATAACCCTTCGCTGGATTATAAAATAAGTTAGCCTTGTAGCCTTTTAGGCTAACTCTGTTCATCTTCCTCTATGAAGGCAGTTTCCCCTACTAAAATAAAATGGAGGTTGTCAATCAGCATTTAAGTTATCTTCCAAGAATGTAATTGAACAAGATTGATTTAACTGAAACTAATATACTCTAAGGTAGAGACATGTTAACCTTTAAAAGCTCAAGAATATTAGTTAATTTATAGGAATGGAGGAAAAATATACCATTATGGACTGATTCCTTCAAGGGTATTTCTTAATACTTTGAGAGAACCTCTGAGAACTCTAGCAGTTGTGAATTTCCTGCATTGTGAAGGGGGCTGGACTAGATGACCCTGGTGGTCCCTTCCAACTCTATGATTCTCAAAGAAAGTGCTCTGCTGTTATTTTCTGAATATCCTGGAATCAAACTGTGTGGGCAGGAACCATTAGGGCTCTCAGAAGGCCTGACGGGGAGGGACACAAAACCAGTTTGTTATGGGGGCTCCCCTGAATGTGTCTGCCTGGGCTAACTATTGGTTGCATGCACACACACACACACACACACACCCTTCAGAGTGAGGGGCTTTGAAAGGTAAAGAGTTAAAGCAACTCTAGCCTGAGTTTTTGGTAAGCGGTTTTTGGTGGAGAAAGTAGAGAGGAGTGTTTGACTTGAACATCTGGACATGAATTGTTCAAACACAAATACAAAATCTGGATCTTGTCCTAATACAGCTGACTGACTGATTATGTTGATAAAGCTTGCTGATAATAGAAGAAATCCACTGAAGTGCGAGAGAGAGAAAAGGAACGAGGGTAGTCCCCGCATAATAGCAAGAAAGGCTGTTGAAGTAAGTGGAATGCTTCACGGATGAGGGGAAAAAACACCCCTGAAATCTTTCAACACTGCAGGGCCCCGGTCATTGTTCCTGCTGCATTTGGTATCAGTCTGCCTTTCCAATTTAATTTGAATTCAAAGCACCTGGCTGAGAAGCAGCTTATTTTACACACCCAAAGGACGCCGAAAACATTTCAAGACAATATGTGGGGTGATAACCATCTTTCTTTTGAGAAAAGGAGGACGTGCAAAAAACTTCGTGACCGGTCAGATGTGCGGCTGAGGGCTTGAAACGTCTCCCCCCCTCCCCTCCTGTTGGTGAACAGATTCCGTGGGATCCGTCCCAGTCCTGTCCTTCAGGAGAGAACACTAAAGGCTGGCTTTTTATCATTATCTGTGGACAAAAGATGAGACAGCCCGGCGACTTTCACAGAGAAGGTACAGATTTCTTTGACAGTTGCAGTGGGGCGGGTGGGGGTGGGGGGGGAGAAGGGTTTCTGTGCTTTTGATCTTGTGCTATTGAAGCCGTGCTTACAACAGTGTGTGTTTATATAACACTGAGTTGCTGAAAAGCTCCAGTGCAGATTCAAAGGCGCACCTGGCTTTAAATGAGGTATACCCAAATATGAACGTTGCATGCAAGATACATCACAACGTTCCTGAGGTCATGATCGGGTTAGAGGCCCTACAGGGAAGGTAAGAGGAGGATGACCCACCTGGCAGTGGTTGAATCCGGACAAAGTCCGCCACCCTGTCTTCTCGGTACCTGGGAAGGGCCCACTCTCTTGGGGAAGCTACCCATGCCGGGGTCCCTTCCCCCAGAGAAGCACCAGACCAGGTATGGTTTCACCTTCAGCCTACCACTCTGCCCATAAGAACACGACAGGGTTCGGGGTGGACGTCTCTCTTCTCCCCTAGCCTCTCCTCCCATGCCTTGGCTCTTGAGGGTGTTCAGAGGCTGCCCTGGCCTAGTGGCCCTCCGGGTAAGAAAGGGGCATTTCGCTCCTTCTAGATTAGGGTTGGCAACCTCCAGGTACTAGTTGGAGATCTCCTATTACAGCTGATCTCCAGCCGAGAGAGATCCATTCACCTGGAGAAAATGGCCGCTTTGGCAATTGGACTCTATGACATTGAAGTCCCTCCCCTCTCCAAGCCCCGCCCCTTTCAGGCTCTGCCCCAAAGACCTCCCACCGGTGGCAAAGAGGGACCTGGCAACCCTATCCTAGATGCCAAGCCATGACTCTGCTACTGCCCTCCTCTCAGGAAGGACTGCCTTCATTTCCACCCAGAGACTGACCTAGCCCCCCCCCCGACAGCTCAGCCAAGGGCTTTTTTCATATTATTTGCTGACCTTTGGGGGAGGGGGGGCTCAGTGGTAGAGCCTCTGCTTGGCATGCAGAAGGTCCCAGGTTTAATTCCCGGCATCTCCAGTTAAAGGGACTGGGCAAGTAGGTGATGTGAAAAACCTCTGCCTGAGACCCTGGGGAGCCGCTGCCAATACTGACTTTGATGGACCGAGGGTCTGATTCAGTAGAAGGCAGCTTCATGTGTTCAACCCCCACCCCCTTCTCCTTTTCCTGTCTTTTATCTGCAGCTTCTGGATGCATCCACTTTCTGCCTCTTTTGCTTGACTTACAAGTAGACCCTGGCTCCCTTGTGTGCTTTTAATTACATCCAGCCTGTTGTTCATAAGAATATTTCCTTGATACTCACAGGAGACAGCTAGAGATTGGATCTTTGCTTACTGTAATGACCTCAAGAACCAAGGGGCTCTGAGAGAGAAGTCAGCAAAGAGGTAGAAATTGAGTGGACCTGAGAAAAAAGGCAGGCTCGACATGGAAAGTTTCTATACACTGGCTGACATGCAAGAGCTGAGGCAAAATCCTGGGCCAAGAGGAGCCGTGCTGATTCTCTGTGCCAGGTGAGCCCACCTCGAGCACCAAACCAAAGTGGGCACTGCCTAACTTTCTCATTGTTGCTTCAGTTTCCTTCCCTTCACCCCATTAGGACACAGTCCTATAGGCAGCAAGTTTTCTCTGTATGGCTTTTAAAAGAGCTTCACAAACAGCAGCCTTTCCCAAGTGGTCTACGAGACCCTCTAATTTGAAGCCTTACAGGTTAGAGTTACACGCCCCTCTCTACCCCGCTCCCCTTCTAATCTGTTGATAATGGGACTTACTGAATCCTGCACAGAATCCTGCTTAAAATAAATCCTTTAAACCAAATGTGCTGATTCCCCCCATCTAAACTTTCATCCAAGTTCAAAGTTAATATTAGGGAGGATGGGAAGTGTCTGTGAATGCTTGAAGGAGAGGTACATCCTGTGACTGGAGAGAAAGACAAAGAGGCTTGATTTGGAGGATGGGAAAACTTTGAGGCTTGGTTTGGAATTGCCAGAAAGAAATGGCTGAGAAAAAGAGAGGCCTGCTCCTGGGGGTAGCTCCTTGAATAATAAGAAGAGTTGGTTTATATATGCTGACTTTCTCTACCTTTTAAGGAGAATCAGTCACCTTCCCTTCCTTTCCTTTCCACACAACAGACACCTTGTGAGGTAGGTGAGGCTGAGAGAGAGTTCAGAGAGAGCTGTGACTAGCCCAAGGTCACTCAGCTGGCTTCCTGTGTAGGAGTGGGGAAACCAACCTGGTTCTCCAGATTAAAGTCTACTGCTCTTAACCACTACGCCACGCTGGCTCTCTTGAGACTGTGCAGAGAACCAGCACCAAAGGATGAAACAGAAACCCACTCATTTTATTTACCCTTTGTTCCATAGTTGTTACACTGTTTTTGCTCACCTATACGCTTTTCCTTTTCGTAATCAATGACTGCAAATACAAGTAAAGGTAAAGGTCCCCTGTGCAAGCACCGGGTCATTCCTGACCCATGAGGTGACATCACATCCCGACATTTCCAAGGCAGACTTTGTTTTACAGGGTGGTTTGCCAGTGCCTTCCCCAGTCATCTTCCCTTTACCGCCAGCAAGCTGGGTACTCATTTTACCGACCTCGGAAGGATGGAAGGCTGAGTCGACCTTGAGCCGGCTACCTGAAACCGACTCCCGTCAGGTTCGAACTCAGGTCGTGAGCAGAGCTTCAACTGCAGTACTGCAGCTTAACACTCTGCGCCACGGGGCTCCTGAAAATACAAGTACAGTTACTTTTTTTCCTTTTATGGATTTGGTATTATGGTAGTCTGTTTGCATTCACTTAAGGGCCAACTCTTACCACGGTACAAGGAAAAGGTGACTCCTACAAAGAGAAGGTGACTTCTGCCAGGATTTGAATTTCTCTAAATGCCCTGACCTGCATTGCCCAGGCCAGCCTGATCTCATCAGATCTAGGAAGCTAAGCAGGGAGACCACCAAGGAAGTCCAGGGTTACTACACAGAGGCAGGCAATGGAAAACCATCTCTGAATGTCTCTTTGCCTTGAAACCCCTACGGGGTCCCCATAAGTCGGCTGTGACTGGACGGCCCTTTTCCAGCACCACCAACACAAGTGATTTTCCCAAGGCTTCCCATCTTCCCAGGGTAATTTGGGAAAGATGGCAAGGATAAACCTAGGACCCTTAATCTGAAGAAGAGTCTGCTAAGAGGAAAATATAGAGAGGGTCTTTCAGAAGACTAAACGAAGAAAGAGAAGGAGAAGAGTTGGTTTTTAAATACTGACTTTCTCTACAACCTAAGGAAGAATCAAACCGGCTTACAATCACCTTCCCTTCCCCGCCCCACAACAGACACCCTGGGAGGTAGGTGGGGCTGAGAGAGTGTAACTAACCCAAGGTCACCCAGCTGGAGGAGTGGGGAATCAAGCTCTTAACCACTACACCATAAAGGCATCTCTAAAGTCTTCCAGTGACCTCAGAGGTAAACATCTTATTGCTCTTGGAGGGGTAGGATAAAGCTGGTGAGGGGGACTCCCCATCGTGGGCTAGCTGCTTGGGATCTGGGCTAGCTGGGTAAATGCCAGGTCCTCCGCGGCAGAGCCTGCGGGGTCCCTTCTTCCTAACTAGCCAACTATCCGCCATTCAGCCTTGAAGGCTTATTGAAACAGACCACGTTCATTTATTACAGTGGCGAACATGTAAGTGCTACATCTAATTTGCTCTATTTGAAAATCAAAGTTATGGTTTAATACTGTCCCTTTCATCCAAAGGATTAACAGGCTGCTCCAAAGATGCATGCAGAAGCAGGACACGGTTTGCTTTTGTTAAAATACTGAAGGCAACTTTGTTGCGGGGAGTAAGAGTAAACACACCAGTTTTGCTCGGAAGCATTTTACCAAACATTTTACCTATTTACCAAACATCCTATCGCTCTAGCACTGTTGTAAGTCAAATATATGAAACACTCCATATAAAAATGGATCACAGGCAGATCTGACAGTTACTTCTTTGTTTCTGAACACATGTGCAAACCATTGTTTTAATGCTACACAGAATAGTTATCATTTTCAACTTGGTCCAGACAAGAACTTGTTGAAGCTACACAATATGTAGCTTCAAATAGCTACACAGGGTTTCATTTACTTACATGTTTGACAGAACAAAGCCTAACCAAGAACAGAGTGAAGGAATTGGAAGGCAAATTACTGCACAATCTTAGGCAGGGTTACTCAGAATTAAGTTCCTCTGTATCCAGCTGGGCTTTCTCCTGGGTGAGTGTGCAGAGGATTTCATTATCAATGATGTATACAGTCAAAGCAGTTTTTGAGTATGTACAACATAATTTTCCAGGTGTCAGGCAGTTAAAAGCAACAGAATATTATTCCATCTAGACCGTCTACTGTTTTCCCACATTCATCCACTGCTATCCATCATTTATTTTTTAGTTATTGAAAATATTTCTATGCCGCCTTTCCACCCAAATAAGGCCCCCAGGGTAGTGGAGTCTCTTAACATCTGTCCTGTAACAAGTTCCTGGGTAGGGGTGTGCACTACAAAATTATCATTTTAATCAAATATTGGAAGTCCTGTTGTTATTGCAGAAAGCCGTGCTGGGGGAAAATTATGTTTTATTAATACTCTGAATTTAGTGAAAATGATAATCATGCTGTTGTGGACGAGAGGCTGATTATTCTGTGACAGTCATGGAGATGGACACCGGAGATGCGGCCCCAAAGACTGGCAGAGAAGGGGATACTTTTTTACAACCCGAAGGGAAGATGTGATGATGCTCTTGATTGTAGGGACCTAGTTCTGGCAGGCTTGAGCCCCCAGATTGCCCCCCAGATTGGCCAATGCCCCGGGGGCCCACAGGGGAGGGGGCCTGAAAAGGGGAGCTGTTCTTTTGTGCGTGAGAGAGGGATTGGGTTTGGATCCAGGAGGGCTCCATGTGAGCAATGAAGGAGGTTGTTTGCACCTGGGCGAGGGAGGGGGGTCACGCTGCTGGTCTGAGTAGACAGTACTGACTTTGAGGGACCACGGGTCTGACTCACTACAAGGCAGCTTCATGTATTCATGTGGGTTTGATTCCCCACTCCTCCACACGAGCGGCAGACTCTAATCTGGAGAACCGAGTTGGTTTCCCCACTCCTACACATGAAGCCTGCTGGGTAACCTTGGGCTAGTCACAGTTCTCTCCAAACTCTCAGCCCCACCTACCACACAAGGTGCCTGTTGTGGGGAGAGAAAGGGAAGCCAATTGTAAGCCAGTCTGAGACTCCTTAAAGGTAGAGAAAAGCGGGATATACATACCAACTCTCCTTCTTCTTCTTCTTCTTCTTCTTCTTCTTCAAGGACAGGGCGAGTGCCAGAATTGGGGGGAACACTCCACTGTTTAGGCGTCGCTTCCAAACCCTACACAGAGGTTCAGATGAGGCCTGGGCTCACCTGACTAGAATGCCATTATCTTTCTAAGAAAATATTCACGGCATTGGGTGGGAAATAAAAACAATAAGAAACACAATAAGAATTAAATTCAAGAGATATAGCTATTCTTGAAGATACATTTTTGAAAGATTACTGCTTCCCTTCCGCTCCCCTTTTCTTT
Source organism: Euleptes europaea (assembly GCF_029931775.1). Taxonomy (NCBI): domain Eukaryota; kingdom Metazoa; phylum Chordata; class Lepidosauria; order Squamata; family Sphaerodactylidae; genus Euleptes; species Euleptes europaea. The sequence continues at coordinate 508,127 of NC_079327.1, forward strand.
TGACTGTTCCCTCTGGAAGAAGAGGGAAAATGTCTCCCAAAGACACTTTTGCCATTTATGCTGTCTCCTAAACACAAAACCAGAAAACATGAGCAGAAAACGTGCAGAAACAAGCAGGGAATGCGCGGCAATCTCTGAAGGTCGGAAAATGCAAGCATAATCCAAGCAAAACCCCAAAGTAGTCGGCGGAATGACCGCGAGGAAACAGCCATGCAAAAATGGCCTTTAATTTTGTCTGTAAATAAGATTATAGAGGGCACAGGAAACAACTGCAGAATAGTCGTAGTTGTGAAGGGGAGGTAGTTGTGAATTTCCTGCATTGTGCAGGGGGTTGGACTAGATGACCCTGGTGGTCCCTTCCAACTCTATGATTCTATATGTGAGGGTAGGATGTATCCTTCATGAAAAATAGCAAATTACATAGTATAAATTCAGCAGGCTGATCAGAAAATATGCCAGTTTTCACTGAATAAGCTCAGTCACAGCTTCCTCTGGCTGTAGACCAATTTCATGTAGTCTCCTTTAAAAATGTATTACCATTTTGGAATGCCTCACTGAGCTCACACTGGTGGAGTGAATCTGTACTCTTCCCCACACAGGAAAACCCTTTGTCTCCTGCCATATCTTTGATCAGCGGTCAGAACGGGTGCAGGAAGACAGAGCGATAATGGCAGCTTTTTGGGATGCCTTAAGTGCTTTGGCCTATCTCTGCTCTTCTTGATTGACACTTCCAGTAGTGAGAGCGCCCACAACAACAAATGGCATTCAGTTTTCTCCCCGTCTAGATAGCATCGGGAAAACAATCCTTAAAGTGGTCGGCAATCATTGCCGTAGAAATTTATATATCCGAGCAGAGAGGCAGGTGGCGGTCTGGACAGAAGCAGAGATCCACGCTCTGTTGAAAAGCGCCGTTTTATCAGCCACATCAGAGAAAGCAAATCCGCTGCTTTTCAGCTGCACATGGATTGCATTCCGTCTTCCAAGCACACATTACTCCAGATCAGATCCCGTGAGAAGACCCACTTCATGCAAAAAAACTCCACAGATTTCTATCTGTTAGATTGGAAACATGACCAATCCTTCGGGTGCTGCTGTCTCTGCGTATGAAGAGCCGATGATTTTCCAGACTAAAGTGAAAAGCAATTTGCTTCATTCCAATCAACAAAGGACTGTTTCAGGGCACAGGAGCCTTGCTGACTGTACTTTGGGGAGACACGTGAATGAATGTATGATATGCCACGGCTTGTTGGGAGGTGAGTCTGGGATAAGGCAGGAGCAGGATTTGACGAGGAGCAGCAAGAAGTGTTGGCAAAATCACGAAGGGTTGATCATTCAAGAGAAACCTCCGCCATGGGCAGAGAGAAAGAGAGCTGTAATAGGTCTCTCAGTTCTGAGGCATTTAACACCCCCACAGCTAGGCTCAAAAAAGTGGGATGCCTGGAAATTGTTCAATGGGTTCAACTGATTTCATAATTTATTTAGTACAGGGAAGGCATGCTGGGTCAGGCTATCAGAGAGGATACTGTTCTCATGTATGAGAAGTACCATACTTACACTCTTATAGCACACTTTAATGGTAACATCAATTGTGGTACATTAACAATTTGAGATATGCTGATGACACTACATTACTGGAAGAAAACAGCGAAGACTTGGAACAACTACTCCTGAAAGTTAAAGGAGAAAGTGCCAAAGCAGGACTACAGCTGAACATCAAGAAGACAAAAGTAATGACTACAGGAGAATTACTCAACTTTTTTTTAAGCAATTTTTATTATTTTATATAACATTATGAACAAACATTTCAACAATGTATACAATTTATCAATAAGTACAAAAATGAAAATATATTATTGTTGAAAATACCTCATTGTTATTAAGTAAATATAAAAAACTCCCCCTTCATCTCCCTCCATCTTGTTATAAACCTATTTGCTCTTTTGTATCAAGGATTCTAATCCTAATATGTTTTATATAGCTAAATATAATTACTTTGCTCAATATCGCTTATTTCATTAAGATTTAAAAACTTAAAAACCAAATTAGTATATCACATTTCTTCAGAAATATCTTTGAAAAATGGATTAGATCAATGAATAACCTTTAAACTCCCCCAGTTGAAGTTCAGTTTCACAGTAAACCCTCCATGCCTCCCATTCACCCATGAATTGTATATTGTCTTTTTGATTTATCAATGCAGTGAGTTTTGCCATTTCCGCCATTTCTAACATCTTTTGTATCCAGTCTTTTTTGTCTGTGGAGAATTACTCAACTTTAAGGTTGACAATGAGGAAATGGAAATTGTTCAAGCCTTTCTATTCCTTGCCTCCATCATCAACCAAAAGGGAGACTGCGGCCAATAAATCAGAAGGAAACTGAGACTGGGAAGGGCAGCCATGAAGGAGCTAGAAAAGATTCTTAAGTGTAAGGATGTGTCACTGGCAACCATGATCAAGTTAATTCATGCCATCGTATTCCCTATTATTATGTATGGGTGTGAAAGCTGGACAATAAAAAAAGATGTAAGGAAGAAAGTAGATTCCTTTGAAATGTGGTATTGGAGGAGAGGGTTACGGATACCCTGGACAGCCAAAAAACACACACAAATAAGTGGGTTCTAGATGAAATCAAGCAAGCCTGAACTGTCCCTAGAAGCTAAAATGACTAAACTGAGGCTGTCGTACTTTGGTCATATTATGAGAAGACAAGAGTCACAGGAGAAGACTGTTAAGTCAGCGTGGGGGGGAACACATGAGGTCAGAGACGGAGTTCCAACAGCAACCGCTTTATTAGGTGAACAGGAACAGAACTAAAATACAGTGACCAGACCCCTGCTTTTATGCCCGCCTGGCCGCCTGCGGCAACTCCCCCCACGACCTTGATTGGGGGGGAAAACCCCAGTAGCCAATTGGAACATACCGGTCAGGAGCCTTGGGGAACTCCAAGCTGCCCAGGGTTTCCCCTGATGCAATTACAAGGAGCTCCTTCCCTTGATTCAATCACCCACACACACATGCATACATAACAAAGACAATTATGGTAGGAAAAGTGGAAGGCTGCAGGGAAAAAGTACCTAACCCAACATAAGATGGACTGACTCTATAAAGCAGTGGTTCCCAACCTTTTTTTGACCAGGGACCACTAGGACTTTTTTGTTCAGTGCAGGGACCCCAAGGTTCAAAATAAAAATTCTGAGAATTTGAAAATAAACTTTAATCATAACTGTTAGTTAAACTTTAAGCTTAGAATAATATTTGAATATGTATTTTTATAATAGAGAACTTTTAATTGAAAATATTAATTTATTATGGGTTTATAACTTTGTTTCGCGGACCTTAATTTAGTTCTCGCGGACCCCTGGGGGTCCACGGACCCCTGGTTGGGAACCAGTGCTATAAAGGAAGCCCCAGCCCTCGGTCTGCAAGATCTGAGCAAGGTGGTGAATGATAGGGCGTTTTGGAGGACATTGATTCACAAGGGTCGCCATGAGTCGCAAGCGACTTGACAGCACACACCTAGAAAGCCTGAGCTAGCCTGATGTTGTCAGATCTTGGAAGCTAAGCAGGGTCGGCCTGGTTATCATTTGGATGGGAGACCACTGAGGAAGAGAGCTTTGGAAACATATTCTCTGAAACTCTTGTCGGTCTCTTAAGGTGTACTGGACTTGAATCTATGGTTTGTGTGAACACTGTTGTGAAGAGTGACAAACTGTTTGTAACTTTGACTGAGGCACAGGAGCCAGAACAAAAGAAATGCATTCATTATTTCCTTTCTCTCCTGCAAATGTTCAGAGGTCGACAGAGTTCCCACTTCTCCTCCCATGAATCTTCTCTCCCTCCTGACAGGTTGTTACTAAGGCTCCACCCACTCAAGGCTTGGTGACAGGGGATTGGTTCAGCACTCAAAGAAGGGCAGGTCAGCCACCTATCACTGCACCAGAACTGCATGGAATTACTTGCAAAATAAGGGTAGGAACAGAAATATCCCTACGTAAAAAAATCAAGTAACTCACTTATTAGTAAACCTGGTAGCGACACATTGCAGTGTGCAGGATTTATGGACAAGTTAAGCACCCTACAGCCTCAGATCATTAGAGGCCTCTAAATTTAAAAAACACCTCAAAATCATGGTTGTTGTTATGACATTGCGGGGTCTAGCAGAACAGATCAAATTCTGGGGCCACAAGAGACCCCTGAGCAGCAACGCCTGGGAAAGAAGCCTCACCTGGTAGTTCTCAAATCAGTTGGTAGCAAGCAGTCAAGTCAGATCAAAGATGGCCATTGTTTGGCTTTACTCATCACAAGAGCATTTTATCCTAAAACATAAACTAGGATAAGGATACTCTCTGTAAGTGGGAAATCTGGATGAGAAGCAGGAAGCTGAAAAGAAGGGCACACGTATTACGATGCAAAAGAATGCAGAACATTGTAAAATCTGTGCTTGTTTAATCAATAATAAAATTAACTGGCAAATAGAGCAGCTCAACAACGGTATATGGATCTCATGATAAAATAAGCAGTGTGAAGGCATTGATTTCAAACAGACTTTATAGAACCTTAGGAAATAGGCCAGGATCATTTTAATTAATTAATCCCAGTGAACCTTACATAAAATGTTACCCAGTTACACAAGACAATAAAAGCTTTGTTGAAATCTCTAAGACAGAAATGGTTTATTTTATTTGCATCGAGCCTAAAATAATTATGTGTGATAATTGGCCACGGATGCAAGATTATGGCTAAAGACACATTTCCTTAGTCTGAACAGAAATAAATCAAAGTCTAAACAATTCCTGCTGAGTCCCACAATGTCCCATCAAAATATTTCCCAATGAAACAGGGCCCCCAGAGCTGCCTGGAAGGGGATTCTTGTCTCTAAAATATTTATTTGCTCCGAATACCTCTCCCATTCCACTGCCCTCGAAGGCTGGCACAAGAGTTTCATTTGTTATCTTGGGGACTATGGATTGTGCTTGGTTTCCCTTTCTATGGGCTGAGTCACGATCCTCTACACACAACCCTCAACGCAGCTCCAGTTGCCTGTGGGCTAGTCCAGGCAGGCTGCGCCGTTTCAAGGCCACGGGCACCTAAGCTCACAGCCAGGCTCCATGGACTGGGGTGGTGGTTGTGCCCAAAGCGACTTCACCACCACAGTAGCTCAACCACCAGCAAAAAAGGGGGCTCAGGTAAATAGGGGAAGAGCCAGAGAAACCTGCCCACCCTCCAGGCACCTGCCTATCCTGACTACCTTCACACAAAATCCACTGGACACAGACAAATACAACTCCACAGTGCTGTCCCAGAGAGGATTCTCCAGTCAGAGTTCCCGTACCTGCAAAGACTTGCAGATGGTAACTAAGACCACAAACCCCAAATGATGTCATTTGAAAAATATTAGTAAAACTTGAGCAATTACAGTGTTAACTGCCATATGCTGCGGGCCCCATCAAAAACTGAAACGGAAACCTTCCATTTTCCTCCCTGCATATTTCGTGGAAACTTAAAATACAGGAGAGTATTAGAACCTCCCCACACACGCACACACACACACGCACGCACACGGTGGTTGTGCTGTGATGGCGCCCACTCCTCTCTCTCAAAATTCCAGAAGCCACGTCAGCCTCAACAAATGTGGGATTCCCTGGTTTAAGCAATTCTCTGCGAAGCAGCTCTCCCACTCCATGTTGAAATGACCGCAAACTGAAAGCCTCCTACTGTCCCAGTGGTTAAGAGCGGTGGAGTCTGATCTGGAGAACCGGGTTTGATTCCCTACTCCTCCACATGAGCAGCGGATGCTCATCTGGTGAACCAGGTTTGTTTCCTCACTCCTACACACACACAAAGCCAGCTGGGTGACCTTGAACTAGTCACACTCTCTCAGCTCCACCCACCTCACAGGGTGTTTGTTTTGGAGAGGGGAGGGGAAGATGATTGGTAAGCCAGTTTGATTCTCCCTTAAGTGGTAGAGAAAGTCGGCATATAAAAAACAACTCTTCTTCTTCTTCCACCCCGCCCCGTAACACTGCCCCCACCCCGTTCAGTTTAAGCTTAGCAAACAGCTCGATGAAGCATTATGGGAACTGAAAACCTGCTTAACACTTTCTATTATTTTAGCTGGTCCTAATAAAGGCATTATACTAATGCTGCTGAGCTAATTCACCCCAGAGAGAAACAAAAAGAGCAGTATGCCTTGTATCTCATGTAGGAACAGATGCCAGAAACCCTGGATTACATGTTGCAACACTTTTCACAATCTCACAGTTCTGTAAAGAGCCATGCACAGAAAAAGAAAGTAGCAGTTGCTCTTTAACATTCAAGTTGGTGGCTGACTTTGTTGATGCATAAATCATGTAATTTTATATTCTAATAGTCAAGTGTGGCATAATATGTGGACACCTTAATCTATGGATTAGGGCCACACTGACACAAACCAGATAGTATTACTGAGATTCAAGGCAGATTAGAGAACAGAACTCCAATTAACAGTGCAGTAGCACTAGGATTATAAATGTTTAAGGCATGACATCCCATAATACAGAAAATGGGTAACAAAGATTGAAGACAATACAGTGAAAGGAAGGCAACAACTTTCCTTCATTACGCCATTTCTCCATTACTTCTTTAAATGGAAGGTGATACATTATTTTCAAGAAAACATTATGGAAACGACCAGGAAGTGACCGCTTAACACCCAGTTCATTTATGAGCAACTGAAAGTCAGGAAATAATCAGCTAGGCTTTGGATTTCACAGACCTCTTCCTCAGGCTGGACTGGTGGAAGATGAAAAGATGTTGTGAGGGCAAGTAGGGAGTTCTGTAGTCAAAACTTATGCAATAGGTCCCATTTTGCTGTTCCTTTCTCCTCTCCTTCTCCTCCTTTAAAGTGTGTAAAAAGGTAAAGGTCCCCTGTGCAAGCACCGGGTCATTCCTAACCCATGGGGTGACATCACATCCCGACATTTCCAAGGCAGACTTTGTTTACGGGGTGGTTTGCAAGTGCCTTCCCCAGTCATCTTCCCTTTATCCCCAGCAAGCTGGGTACTCATTTTACCGACCTCGGAAAGATGGAAGGCTGAGTTAACCTTGAGCTGGCTACCCGGAACCAACTTCCGTTGGGATTGAACTCAGGTTGTGAGCAGAGCTTGGACTGCAGTACTGCAGCTTACCACTCTGCGCCATGGGGCTCCTCAAAAATGTATAAAAACACCTTTTAAAAAGCACCTTTTAAAAAGTGCTCATTACCTTCCTACTAGGCCATATTTACGTTTGACTTTAAAATCCACACCTTCGCTCTCACTTTGCTTTTGCACATGCAAAATCAGGCTCTAACCCAACAGGAGGACGTTGTTAACAGACCTCCCCAATTCCCTTAGTCCCCCCTTTTCGCAGCCTGCGAAAACTTGACCAATCTACCAATCCATATTCCTGTAAAAAGTATTATACTAGAATTCACCACCTGTTAAAAATATTGCTATATCATCTGAATAAAGATTCAGTTTATATTGAACTCATCCAACATTCACATACTTTATTTCCTTTGGATTGATTTATTTAGATTTTTACCCCATCCTCAATCCCCGGCCGGAGAACTAAAGGTTTGTGAGAAATTACAAACAGAGGAGAGGAGAGAGGACATTCCTGCCAGCTGCCTCTAAATACTTCAAAATTGTTGAGAGGCGGCCATTAATACTAATCTGTTTCCATGAGCTGGCGTAATTTATCTTAATCCATTGTAATAGTATTTCACCTGTCGAAGGCCTTTTCAGCATCAAGAAAAGTTTAGCAGCTGGTGTCTTTTGTCTTTTAGTATGGTACAAACAGCGGGCCTGCAAGGACTCCCTGGGAAAACTCTGGCCAAGTGCTAGTCACTTAGAGGACTTGGCTCAGTTTGCGGGTGCTGGCTGAGTTTTGTGGTGCCGGCCGACTCAGTGGGGAACTCATAAGGACTGTGGGGGGGGGGAACCTCACTTTCCCCTGTATCCACCTCCCCACATTATTTCTTCTTTCCCTCTTCCTGGCAGCCACCACATCCTCAGTTTTCCCTGCTTCCTTCTCTTCTATCCACCTACCAACTAACCTACCTTTTATCTGCCCCCCCCCATCTGCATCTATCAATATATCTAATTCTCAGTGTGGCCCCATATGTGGATTCTTAAATCCAGAGATTTGGGCCATGGACAGAAAGTTCTTTCTACAAACCTGAGAAAAGCCCCAGGTTTGCAGAAAAATCTGAATTCTAAACAAAAACACAATGGGGTGGGTGGTTAAAACTCCTTAAATGATAAAAGCAATGCCTGTGGCCTTAAGAAATGAGTGTCCTCAGTGGCAATTGCTAGGCAACCACAATGGTATTGCCAGCCTCCACGCCTTGGCTTCTGTTAGAAAAAGCCAGGGGGAGAGGGAGGAGGGGGGCCCTTTCCAGGGCTGTTTTGGTATTTGAGAGAGAACTCACTGGGGCCACCAGGCCCAGCAGCAACCACCAGACAATCTGCTACCATCCTTCTTGCATGACTCACCCAAGGCAGGCTGATCACTACTGTTCAACAGCAGCAACCCTATGATCTGGGAGACCCAGGTTCAAATGTCTACTCTGCCATGGAAGCTCACTGGATGACTTTGGGCCAGTCACACGCTCTCAGCCTAACCTACCTCACAGGGTTGTTGTGAGGATAACTTGGAGGAGATGTAAGCTGCTTTGAGTCTCCATTGGGGAGAAAGCTGGGGTATGAATGAAGTAAATAATAAATATAGCAGCTACATTGTCTCAGCTTTTAGCCTACTTCACAGGGTTGTTGTGAGGATAAAATTGAGGTGATGAGAATGCTATAAGCCACTTTGGGTCCCCCTGGGGAGAAGGTAATGTATACAAGCAGTAAATATCAATCAAGAAGTAAATAAGTAAATGAATAAACAGCAGAGATTACCTGTAGAGTACCATTTTCATCCTGGCCCATGACTGCTTATATGTGTGGGTTAACGTATGATCACAGAAATACGTGAATTGAAAATGTTATATTACAAACTTTTATATATATATAAAAAAGGAAAGTTTCTCAAAAGGAAAGTTTAATAAGATCAATCATGTATTTAGCATTCCAAAAACATTGTAATTACAAGTCTTTTCAATTGATTCTTAAACTGGTAATATTACATTAGAGAGAGGGGGGAAAGAAAAGTGGCTAAAAATAGGAGAAAGGAAATTATTTTTGTACGACCAAGCTGTGAATGTCAGAAATGTTGAAAGGCAGGCCCTGAATTAGAGATCCCTGTTCTGTTTCATTTCGTTTTCCAAAAATATAAATGCAGTGTTTGTAAAAACTGAGTTGATTGTGAATTGAGAATGATATTTCAGTAGCATGTTTTCAGTATATTAGATGCAATGCTAACTTTGATTATTATTATGAAAGATTAAAAGTAATGAAGTGAATACATTAGAAGCTCATTGTGATGTTTGTGTCAGTCTATATATTTTTATTGTAAAACATCTCCTCAATCATTTTTACTGGCTCTTTAGGAAGATTTGTTTTGTTTTAATTAAAAATATGCCTTCCTTTCTCATGACCAATTCAGGACTCTAGACGGGTAACACAATAATATAAAATACAATAAAAGTATATACAATTAGACAGGTAAAATGGTAAACATTTAAACAATCAATACACAATACAGAAAAACCAAGTTAAAAATCTCCAGTATAGCAACAACCTCATGTACAGCTAGAAAGACATTCCTTTTGCCCAAGCTCAGACTGCCCCAAAAGCACTCTGGAACTATTCTATTTTATGGCCTCATCAGAAAACCAGGAGGCTAGAAGCATGGGGCAGCAGCTGAAAAAGACCCCGCCTCGGTGGTTGCAGAGCACACCCTAGACAATGGAGGCATAGCTGCTTGGCCTTGCCAGGATGAGCCAAGGTGCTTCAAAGGTGGTCCCTCAGGTATGTGGGCCCCAAATCATGATGGGCATTAAAGGTAAGCACCAGCACACTGAACTTGAAAATGAACGGGCAGCCAGCGAAGGGACATACTACGGTCCCAATGGCTAGCACCTGGGCTGCTGCTGCAATTTGCACCAGCTGAAGTTCCTCGATAGTCTTCAAGGGCAGCCCATTACAGTAATCTAGACTCAAGGTTACTGAAACATGGATCAACTTGGCCAGATGGACGCCTGCAAATAGGGAGCCAGCTTGGAAGCTGGAAGAAAGCATTTTCCACTATCAGAGCCACCTTTTTCTCTAACAGAAAACTAGGAACCAACGAAACCCTGAGGCTCCTAACTGAGTCTTTCAGCAAAAACTGCACATCATCTATGGTGAAAGAACAGCCCCATTTAAAGCCAGCGGCCCCTCCAAACAGATTCACCTCTGCCTTATCTAGAGACTCAGCTTCAGTTTGTTCTCTCTCAGCCACCTGACCACCACGTTCAGAAACTGGGCCAGGGCAGACGGAGCAACTGGTGGTGGCTTTTAAAAAACATTTTCCCCAAGCTCGATGATGTGAGGTACCTATCACCTATATAGAATTTTAAACAGGTATCTCCGATCTCCACATTCTGGGGAAAGTGGCATACTGCCCCAAAACGGACTTCCATATTTATCTGGGACTTCATACCTGAAACCTTTCCTGGAAAGAGAAGTGGGGCTCTCTGAAACCTTAGGGAACAGGTGGTCTGGAAACAAGGGAGATTGCCGTTGTGGTCCCCAAGGGAATGGAGTGTGACTTGAGAACCTGTCAATCTCACTTCCACACCACCTGTTCCCTCAGGGCTTCAGAGGACCCCCCCCCCGCTTTTTCTCCAAGGGTACTTGGCGAAGTGGCTCCAGTCTGGGGTGAGCAAACACCCCAGCAAGGCATTCCTCTTTGTCCCCTAAAACTACCGTCACCCTCTCCACTGAGTCAACGCCACCATTATCACAGAGCACCGCTTGATCGGTGGCCCCCTCCGCCTCTTCAGGCAACTTGCAGTTCTCTGGAGGCACCTTCTGCCCCTCAGCCAAGTCACTGGGACAAGGCAGATTCCCCTCTCCTGCCGGGCGAGTGAAGCTTGCCTGTTGGAATGGGGCTGAGTGTCCCCCCCCCTTCTTGGTGGACCCCTCCCTCAACCTCTGGGATGGGCTGGCTTTCCTCCTCCTGGGTTACCTGACCCCCTCCACTCCCCTTGGGTAACCAGAGCCATTGCATTCCCTTGGGCTGGTGAAGCTCCTATCTCTGCAGAGATGCTTCCAGCTCTCTCCGCCCCACTTTACAAGTTTGGCTCCTGGTGACCACATTTACAGAGTAATTAAATCCCAAAATACCTCTGCTGCGAATAACAGGCCAGAATGTCAAAGGAAAAGCCATTTTAGAAGCTTCTCTTTTAGCATACTAATTGAAAGTTTCTTAACTAGTTGGGAGATTACTAGTTGGAGATCCCACTGCAGGGCAGGAGGTTGAACGGAGGAGGGGGCAGTCTGACCAGTCCCCTAGGGAACTATTTGATAAGAGCGTGAAAGATGGTTTTACCATTGAAGAGTGGTCAAGTAGCTGAAATGTCAGTGAGATAAACTCACTGAGGAGTGAGCTCGGCCTGAGATGTGCAGCTGTAAAGGGAATTCTAGGATGACGAATAATGGACAGGTGAGAGGGTTCATCCCTTGACTTGTGACAAAGGTGAAGAAGGGCTTCCATTTGCAGTCTGATGATTTTCTCAGGGGAGGTTTTCTGGCATTGAAGAGGAAGCCCCTCAGGGCCTGTGACACAGGTTCCATGGGCATAAGAACTCACAACATCCACAACCCAGGTGGGAAGACGACATTTCAGTCTCCCTAGACATACTATTATAAACCCAAAAGTCAGTTCTGCCCAAAAAAAAAAAAAAAAAAAAAACCCTTCAAAGGGAATATACACCATGAAAGCACTGACTTACAGCTCATCAAGAAATTAAACACTACACCTCATCCTGGCTTAAACAAAGACATGAATTTCCTTACTCACTACACTCTCTAGTAGCTCTACTGCTGCCCCCCCCCACTTAGCTTAGTTAGTGGGGAGGAACACTAACAGCCCATTCCTGACCTCAAAGAACGAAAGTCCTTTGGAGGCCCAAAAGAGGCTGTCCCGTCCCCCTTAACACCGTCCAGGTGGGTTCAGACACCGGCAGGAGGACCCAGGCGCCGGTCTCCTGGTGCTGCTGCGGCAGCGCCACCCAGGGATGTCAGCTGGGCCTTCCACCGGCGTCCCACTGGTGCAGAGCCCCGCACCGGCTTTTTAAAGCCTTTCGGTGGCCGGGAAACGGCTTTGGAGGTGCTGCGGCGGTGCCTTGGCCACGCCGCCCCCGGCCGCCAAAGGCTCAGGAATGGGCTGCCCATGTTCCATAAAGCACTGAGCTGCGTCATGAGGAGATTAAACGCGCACTGGTGGCCTAGAACTGCATCCAAGAGAATTTACTGTTCTGTGTCAGTCAGATTAATTATTGTTGTTATTCCATTTATATCTTGCATTTCTTTCGTTTTGAAATCCAAGCCAGCATACCGTGTGGGGAAAGCTTCCAAATACAAAGGAAGAATCTTAGAGCACAGAAATTGAAAGCAACAATTTGGCACCAGACCATTTTCCCTTTGCAGAGGGCTTCTTAGCACGTTTTAGCTTAACGTCAGTGTCTATCAGACTAAACATTTGCCTGCTTCAGACTTCCTATATACTGTTATCTAATAAATACTGGCTCACATTCCTTGTATGGTATGAGTGTAACACAGTGAGGAAAGCCGGCAACAGTAGGAGGAGACGAACTGACACGTCTTCAGACTGACCCCCCTAAGCAAGAGTTGATCCACTGCATATGGATGGAAGCTTCTGATGTCTTTCAGTGTTTGGTGTTTTAATCCAGACTTCTACAACTGCTAGCACTTTCCATTTTTGTTAAATTTACAATATTTACAGTAGAAAGCCGGTTCTTCACAAACCAGCACACCATAGGCAGTAAAGTGGATGTCCTGAAGATCCTCTCTAGCAAAAAAATGTGAACACTGTGGTTCCCACCTAGTGGGAAGGCCCACCCGAGAAGGCCTGGGAGACTCCTACAGCTCTGTAATTCCACAAAATGTGTATAATGGAGGGCATTTTTAGTAAATAAGGTTGTTGTTAACATCTGTAGAAGTTAAAGACAGTCTTCATTGTGCATTGTATACTGCTTTTATTGCATCATTTTATAATTTTGTAATTAACCTTTCCTTCATTGTTTTTTATATGTAACATGCTTCACTGCGTTGCTCTTCAATCTTGGCCATTCTGGTTTATTGTCTGTATTAAGCTGTGTTTTTAGTCCACTGTTTTCTAATTTTATTACACTGTTGTTATAGAATTGTTTTTAGTTGTAATCTGCCTTGAGAAAGATGGACTATAAATAAACAAACAAACATTGTTTTCGAAAGTCTTCGAAAGCCTTTGACAATATTGTTTTCGAAACTCACCAGAATTGTTCTTGAAAGATTTCTTCTCATTCTTGCCCTCAGATGATACCCTGATTTGTGACCCTTTGCATCCCATTCCCATTCCGTGCAGACAAGGCCTGAGGGTCTCCTTCCAAGCGGCCTGCCAGGATACTGGCAGCCCAGTACTTGCTGTGTCATCTTGTGGTCGGATTCTCTGGGGGTCGATGTACTCTTTGCTCAGGCTCCATTGTACATGACCAGTCCTGTGTGACAAAGCTTCAAGGAAAAATGCTACAACATACACAGTGACAGAATTGGCTATGCTAAATTAATCATCTTATTTTCAACTCTTCCTAGTGCAAGCTTCCTGACATTTTGGTCGGTACTTTCACCCACATTCGCCCCGGTCTGTCTCGGTTGTTTGTTGGAGTTATGCACGAGTTTTCCCTTCATTAGAGATGACCTCGCTGCCTGGGACTTCCCATCCCTCTATTAACCTGATTCTTCCATCTCCCCTGAGCTCATCCTGCTTGAAATCCCCATGCATAAGGCAAAGCGCGGGACACAGAAGCTTGGGGGAGTGATGTTTCCCTTGCAGAAAGAACTACAGCCAATTATAAAGCAGCGTGTCATGGGGGGGGGATTCAAATGTTTCCTGCTTCCTAGGAATGCTTTCTGAGCAGAAGGCATTTAGAAACGAGGCTTGGGTTTCTCCCCCCCTTCTTCCATTCCTTTTAGGGAGCTCCATTTTGTTTTTTAAAAAGCTTTTTGACTCGGCACCTGGGTTTCCGTGGGGGGGACAGACTTTTCTCTCAAAGAACTACAGCCAATTACAAAGCGGCATTTCAAGGGCAAGGACTCAAAAGCTTCTTGTTTTGAGCTTGGAGACTGCTGGTGCATAGCTTTGCAAGAAGAAAGTGTGGGTCCAGTGGGCAACAAACCTCATGTAAAACTCCCATGAATAAGGTGACCTTTGTCTTCTCTTTGTCAGTGGAGGAGGGCAAATACATCAAACACACACACACACATACACATGCTTCATTTGTCCTGTTATAATTACTGGGGAAGCCATTTGGAATGATGGAGCTCATCTTATGCACTGAAGATCAGGATCCGTATTTTAAAAGTTTCTCAAATCCTCAGTATGTACACTACAGATTATGCAACTTTATAATTTTCCCCTAGATTTCAAACAGCACTGTTTTACATGACTTCAGAACTGAGATGAGAGTATTCATGACTTGACTTTCATAGCAAAATTTAAACTGTCACAAAATATCTGGATCCAATATATTGGTTTTAAGGTAATAAGAACATAAGAAAGGCCCTGCTGGATCAGACCAAGGCCCATCATGTCCAGAAGTCTGTTCACACAGTGGCCAACCAGGTGCCTCTAGGAAGCCCACAAACGAGACGAGTGCAGCAGCACCATCCTGCCTGTGTTCCACCGCACCCAAAATGATAGGCATGCTCCTCTGATACTAGAGAGAATAGGTATGCAGCATGACTACTATCCATTCTAACCAATATCCATGAATACCCCTCTCCTCCATGAATATGTCCACTTCCCTCTTAAAGCCCTCCAAGCTGGCAGCCATCACCACATTCTGGGGCAGGGAGTTCCACAATTTAACTATGCGTTGTGTGAAAAAATACTTCCTTTTATCTGTTTTGAATCTCTCACCCTCCAGCTTTAGCAGATGACCCTGGGTTCTAGTATTATGGGAGAGGGAGAAAAACTTCTCCCTGTCCACTCTCTCTAAACCATGCATAATTTTATAGACCTCTATCATGTCTCCCTTTAGCCGCCTTCTTTCCAAGCTAAACAGCCCTAAGCGTCTTAACCGCTCCCCATAGGACAGTTGCTCTAGTCCCCTAATCATTTAGGTTGCTCTTTTCTGCACCTTCTCAAGCTCTGTAATATCCTTTTTTAGGTGTGGTGACCAGAACTGTACACAGTATTCCAAGTGTGGTCTCACCATAGATTTGTACAAGGGCAGTATGATATCAGCAGTTTTATTCTCTATTCCTCGTCTAATTATGGCCAGCATGGAATTTCCCTTTTTTAGAGCAGCCGCACACTGAGTTGACATGTGGCTCCCTCTGGTGTGCGAACTCTTTGGTATAATCTGAAATAAACTATACAATGTCTAAGTGAAGGAATACAACAGGGTGTTTGTTTATTTTGCAGCTTTGTCACCTGATATAATGCATGTCAATCCAGAAGCAAATCCCCTTGGGTTCCATGGGCAGTACTCTCAGATTACAGCCATTATGAGTTAAATCTTCTATTTGGTAGCTATGCTGAGGATTGCTCTATAGATTGACATTTTGAGTTTGGATTCATACACCAGGGAGCTCTGGTTCAATGGCAGAACATGTGCAAATCCTGTGCAAATCCCAGGTGCCATTCGAGGTATAACTAATTTAAAAGATCTTGGGGGAAAATACATGCTGTGGAAGACCATTCTCTGTCTGAGACCTTGAGGGGATGATTTCTCTCACAGAAGACAATACTGAGCTAGGTAGATAAACCGAATGATAAGGCAGTTTCATGTGTTCACCACTTATTTAACAATTCAGTTACCGTAAATGTTTGAGAAAAGCATTTGACCATTCGTTTATACTGTCATTCCCTGAATGTTCAACATCTGCAAAACAGTTAAAATGTGAATGCTTTACATTAAGAAAATATAAATGAAGGAATGCTAATGCATGTAGTATGGGATGCATTACAATAGCTAATAAGGGGGCTGTGTATTCAAAAAATGGCCAGACTAAAGAAGTTTAATTGCGACAAACTGAAGCTGCAGGTGGAAATAAGATAATTAGAAGCAAAACACACACAAAAGGATAAAAAAAGACATAATGACTTGGAAAATAAAAGGAAAGAACTAGATATTATTGAAATAGATTCTATTACTAAAACACATATATGAAACAGAATCATTATTAATTTGGTAACAAGAGTTCAAAGCTACAAGCAAGTACTTTGAGGAAACATAAAAATGGAAATAAAGTAGCAATGATAGAATGCAGGAACAAAAAAAATAGTACAAAACAAATAGCAGAACAGTTTGTCAAATATTTTGAAAAATTATACTCTTCAGATAATCCATCTCATGAAAAAACTGATGAATATTTACAAAAATTGAATTTCCCTGAACTGAAGAGTGAGCATAAAAATACTTTCAATAAACCAAATGAAAGTAAGGAAATAGATGACGTGACAAGAAAATAAAAAAACGGTAAATCTTCTGGCATAGATGGATATGGTCCAGAATTCTATAAACAACTCAAAGATTTGTTATTACCATATATGACAATATTATTTAACTAGACAATGAAAGGCAAGCAAACACCACACTCGTGGAAAGACACAAGAATAGCAGTGATTTAAAAAAATGGTAAGCAAATGGATCAATCAGATTCTTATCGACCAATAGCGTTATTAAACCAAGATGCAAAGTTATTCACTGCAGTCCTTGAATCTCAAATGAGTGCTATAATAAAAGACTATGTCTCTCCAGACTAGTCAAGATTTATACCCCAAAGGCAAATAACAGACCCAATCATAGAATAATGAAGCTCAAGACAATGCATTCTCCTGGACTGAATAGAGACCTAGGATTCCTGTCTCATTACCAATGCTGATTTTTCAGCCAGTAGGTGAGCCCTAGGCTGTGAAGGGCTTTAAAGGTCATACCCAGAACCTCCAAAAAAACCGGCCCCGCACAACACCAAGCTCCAAGTGTTAATAATTCATTACAGCTTCTGACGGTGCACCATAGTGGGGGGAAGTTTCTGAAAACACACAATAAAATAGCCGTAATAAAAGTATTTTCTCTTAAAACAGTTTTTAATAAAACTGGATAGTTTACAGTAGTATGCCTCTCTATATATACTTTTTATATAGACTTTAAAATATACAGCAGTTAACTTCTCTTTCTACTAGACAGGGTTTTCGAGGTGCATTTATTTCTGTAATAAATGTTCTTCAAGACTAGTGGACCCTATAAAAAGAGAGATGTAAAGTAGAGTGAATTTTATTATTGCAAGTGAAATTTGTAATAAATTATTTGTAAATGAACATTATAATGAAAAATAAATAAAAACAGTAGCGATCATACTTAGCCAGAACTGTCTAAAGATGTAGTTATCCTAAACACTCTACAGATATTTAACTTTTAGAGAACCACTGCTTGCAGGTGTTTACTGTCTCAAGAACACTACAGCCATTATAAAATGTCATTTTAATACTGCCTCTAAAAGGGCTGTTCTAACACCTCACAACCGTAATGCTTCAATGTATAACTACATATATCTCTCTGTGAACTGGTTTTTAAAGGAGGTATTTTGTTCAAGGTCAGTTGGTTAAAGTAAGAAATATATTGGTCTAAGCGAGAATGTCTCCATGAATTAAAGAGCCTGCCTGCATTAAAAAAAAAAAAAAAACCCACACCTGTGGTTTCTCATCCTAGTGCCCTATAACACATATTATGTTAATATGCATTGTTTTATATGTATTTGCAAAAATAATGTATGTATACAAAGCTTTTGCAATGCATATTTTGCACAAAATCTAGATATGTCAGGGAATGAGCTCAGCAGCAGAATATTCAGCTTTTAGGGTTCTTCACGTTACAGGAAAGTAACTTCCCTTTTTCATTCAGTGGGGCACACACAAGTACATGACTGGGCCACGAGTTAATGTCATTGACCCATGACAATCAATACATTGCATTTTACACTGAACAGAAAATTAATGTGGTGTCTCAGAAATTTAAGTCATTTACCAAATTTTCTTACCTTAATGTTGCTTTTGTAAAATATCAGCAAGGCTGATGGGGCATCTTGTCACCCCTGGGAGTGAAGATGCTGGCGTGCGCTGATACCGCTGAGGAGTTCCCAGTCCAAAAGCATTGGATATGCTAATTTTACTATTTTGTGATGATCCAATCTGGGACATGTAAGGAGTTTCTCTGCTTGGCATTCTTAACGGTGTTGACCTAGTAATTCAATGGTCAAGAATAATGCTATACAACACATCTATGTATTTCTTATATTTCTATACTGCTGTTCTTTTTGCTCTAAGTGCTTTACAGTAGCACATACTTACACTTACCTGTAACAGAAGTTAATTGAATGGTGCTCTATGCAGTTACACATGGAAATGGCACATGTGCAGGCCAGCCACCAAATGTTCTAGAACATGCAAAAGGTCCCAGGTTCAGTCCCCAGCATCTCCAGTTAAAGGGAACAGGCAAGTAGGTGATGTTAAAAGACCTCTGTCCGAGACCCTTGACAGCAGCTACCAGTCTGAATAGACAATACTGACTTTGATAGACCAAGGGTCTGATTCAGTGTAAGGTAGCTTCAAGTGTTCATATGTTTACCTGAGCAAGAAAACCTTCCCCTCTGCCAACAGCTTTTCCCACCTTCACACTATGTGAAGACGAAGGGGGACACACTTCTGCCCTCCGTTCATATGAGCTACCGTCACAGCCTATATAACATGGCAACACTGGGTGCCAGGGTAACGACCACGACTTCCCCTGGCACCCACCAAGCTTTTCAGAAAGTGGGCAGTGCCACTGTAAGGCAGGGCTTGCTGACGGCTGCCGTCACTCAAATGAAAGGGTTTCCCATGGATGCAAGCTGCGGCAGGATGGCAATTCTTTTGCAAAGTGGAAAGTATCACATTTGGCCCAGCCTCCTGCAACAGCCATTCTGGGTTGGGTTCCACCTCCCCCCACATCTCAAAATTCCAGAGGTGCCTGCTGAATCAAAAAGGCTGGGAGTCCCGTAATAGATCTTTTAACAGACGAGCCACAGGGAGGGAGAGATGTGTGCCTGCATAGAGTCCACTCAGTGAACACCCACTACAGTTAACTGCAACCATGTTTTCATCGCTGTGGCCTCTGTGCAGTCCCATGTGGGAGACCAGCAGGCTTCAGGACAGCCCGTCGGAGATGTTGGCCTTCACCGTGAAAACACGGGAACTGTCTGTGAAATGGTTTTATCAAAACGTAAAGATAACATGTACTGCAGATCTAATGACACAAACCAGGTATTGGACTTTAACAGAGGGGTTGGATTTCAACATTATTAGGATGGTTTTAATGTGCTGTATGGTTGGATATATTTAATTATTGTACTTTATTCTGATGTTAATATGTATATTTTATCCTGATGTTAGCCGCCCTGAACCCGGCATTGCCAGGGAAGGGTACGATATAAATAAAAGATTATTATTATTTTGTTGGTCATGACGAACAGAGTAGCTCTTTCAGCACAGAGGTTTCTTCCTTGGAAAGGTAAAATAACCAGAGTAGACCGAGGGCCACACTACGGAAGATGCTGGGAGATCTGCAAACAGAATTGCCCAACATTTTTAAAGGTAGATGCTGCCAAGGGAGTGCCATGATTTGGATCAAAACCACCACAGAAGAAATGGCTTAATCCCTCCCAAGATCGGCACCCACTTCCCCTGTTCCTGGAATATTAGCTGTGTATGGGAAGGGGTGAGTAGAGCTGTTGAAAAAAAAATTCGGTAAAATTCAGATTCGGCAAAATTCGGCCCGTTTTTTTTTGGGAAATGCCGAAGTCCGAACTCCCCCGCTTTGGGTCCGTGCAATTCGGTATGAGGTCCGGAGTTCAGGGAAAAATTTGGCTGAATAAAGCCATTAAAATCACAACCGCACCTTTCCGCGGCTCCGGGGGAAGGACATTTTGGGGGGTAGAGGTCCCAAACTTTTAGCATAGCTTCAAAGGACCCTTCTTGCAATAACCCCCAAGTTTTGTAAAGTTTGGATCAGCAGGGGCTGAGATATGGGCACCGAAAGGGGTTCCCCCTCCTTAATGTGCATTTGCAATTAGCAGAGCTTGCCGCCCACTCAAAGCTCCCAGCCCCGACAAGGGGAGCAAGGGCGGGGCAGGTGCGAAGAAGTTTGCAAACCATGAAAAGCAACACAACCATGCAAACCATCACGTTTGCCACCATGCAAAGCAACACCTGACGCCTGGGAGTTTGCAAACCATGGAAAGGGACAGAAGAAGTTTGCAAACCATGCAAAACAACACAACCATGCAAAGCAACACGCTTGCAACCATGCAAAGCAACACCTGACCCCTGGGAGTTTGCAAACCATGGAAAGGGACAGAGGCACGCTAGCTAAGCATCAGGAGCAGGAGGGGTGGAATTTCCCCTTTTGCATCGGACTCGGGACCAGGAAAATGCATTCTTTAAGTCACAATTTGAAAACAATTTTTGAGCAAGCATCAAAATAGACCTAACCTATCTTATGAATGAGGGAAAACCTGAGGACACACAACTGAAGCCCCCCCCCTCAAACCAGGGAGAGAGAGACTCGAGGGGGCACACACACCCCAGACAGAATGGGAGAAAGCCCATTTGGCTTCCCCCCACCCACCCACAGAAACTGCTCCCTCCCCACACACACACACAGACTCTGCTTTCCCCACACACACACACACACACACAGGAGAAAAATTATAGGTTAAAGCCCCAAAAGGGGTCTTACTGTGGATGTCTTCTGTTCCATCAGGAGGGACTGGGAGGACTGGATAATCCAATACGATTCCATTTAAGCACGGGAGGTTTTGCCTTGGATTTGCCGCTCTCGAGATGCACACAGGATTTGCTGATCCCATTCATCCCAATAGGGAAAAGGGGAGGACCCCATATCTCGGGACCCCCTGGCCCAATGTTTACAAAACCTGGGGGGTCTCGCAAGAAGGGTCCTTTGAAGCTCCGCTGAAAGTTTGGGGTCTCTACCCCCAAAAATTTGCCCTCTGCAGCCACGGAAAGGAGCGAATGTGCACAAGCACCCCCCCAAGGGGATTTCTCTCTCACACACAAACAGATACTCTCTCTTTCTTTTCCCGGGCCGCGCAGCAGCTGGGCTCATGCACTCAATCGCTCAAACTGATTGGCCAGAAGAAGACCCAGCTTGGCCACCGATTGGCTGCAGGAGAATGCTGCTTAGTAACTGACGGTTATGCTGCTGCGCCGAACCCCGAATTTGCCGAATCTATTCGCTGAACACCTCGAATTCGCTGAATTCGGCTCCCTGTTTTCCCACCTTTTTTGAGTTCGGTTCCATCCGAACTAAAAACCGCCGAATCAAGGGAAATTTGGCTGTTTTTCGGTTTGGGACGAACCGAATCGACAGCCCTAGGGGTGAGTGTAAACTTTTCTTGGTGAAATTGCAGAAGGGGGAGTTTAAATCCCTCCTGCCCGTACCCTGCAGCCTCAGTCCCCTGGGCTGTGGTCCTCATCTTAATAAGGACCTCAGCTGGCAGCAATTTACTTTTTAAAAACACTGGGCAGATTTTGTTCACAGTTCTCCCAGTATCTCGTTTCAACAGTTAAATTCCACTTTAAGTCTGATTCTGATTACCTCACAGACTCTGATGTACTGTTTTGACAAAAAACCATTCCAGACGAACGAGAACTTCTGCAGGAAACACTACCTGTAAATAATATTCCTGATTATATTAGAACATTCAAGCACATACATCAAGTAAGATATTATTTTGAGGGTGCAATACCAAAACATAAATAAATGTATCTCTTTGAAAAAGTGACATTTTCCACTAAGGGCCCTTCAGACCCTCTCAGTAAGATCTACTGTTTTTGATACCAGTAGGATTGGTTCATTGCTCAACATTTTAACTAAAAAAAAAATCCTCCCCCAACAAATAAATGATTACAAATAGATCATAAACCATTCCACATACACTAACAGCGCATTCCTGACCTTCAAGGGCGAAAGCCCTTAGGAGGCCAGGAAGGGGCCACGCCAGTGTTCGCCCCCCCCCCCCTGGGCTAGCACCCAGGCTACTACACCGGCATTAGTGGCCCCAGCGCTGGTGAGGAGGCCCGGAGGCCCATCTCTGGGGTGTCCCGGGAGATGTTCCCTAATTAAAGGCTTTTTTTGTGCTTTTGGAGTGTGGGGAACCTCTTAGGAGGTGCGGCAGTGATGCCTCCTCCCCGCTGTGCCCGCACGCCGAAAGCTCAGGAATGGGCTGTAATATGATTTCTCAAATACCTCTGGTAGGCCACTGTTAGGAGAGATTCCCTCTCGCATTCTATTATATCTGAACTAAACTATTTTAAAGGCTTTGCCTGTGCAAAAGTGTTTAGCAGCAGAGTTCTCCAGGATTTATCAATTAAAGGCTATTTACAACCTTTAACTCTGATAATATAAGAGTAGAGGGTAGAGTTTGGTTCTCTGAACTATTAACCAGCAAATGAGGCAAAACACCTGTAGAAATTTTTATCTTTTACTAAGAAAATATTATTTTTATTGAGCAAGGCAGAAAAAAGTACAGCCATGAATAAGGGAACCCTACAATTACTGTGAAGATGAATGCTAAAATTATCCAATGTCCTAGCATTGTGTAATCATATTATAGCAAGTACTAGTTTTAAAAGCAAATCAGATTTCAGCTTTTGTCTCGCTGCTTTTAGGGATTATCAAAAAGCCCAAGTTCATATTGAACACTGCAAAAGTGCATATGCAAAATATAACTGTCACAAATCAGGTAGGGGGGGTGGGGGGAAGCAACACAGAAAACACTGGAATGCAAAAGGCTGGCTTTAATACTGTATTGTCCACAACGACAGAGTGAATAAGTAATGGAAATTCCAGATTAAACACTTAGCACGGACCATACACACAATTTTGAAACAACTGCACTGCAGTCTTTGCCAATGTGTTACCAGGATAAAACACAAAATATTTATTTCTGTTGAACAAATATAGGTTATTGATCATTCTTACCCATATGTCCATTCTGCGGTGGGCTTATCAAAGATATTCTTGGTCTAGCCACTGTTTCAATCTGAGTACATTTAGAGATATTAAAAGTACAATACTGTTAACAGTTGCAGAGTTGTGCAGTGTACAGTAAACACAACAGCACTGACTTCAACACTGTGTCATTCTCCTTTCCCCACACTATTTCTTGCCACAACCAGCTCTTAAAAAAAACAATTATATAGGGTACCAAGTGGTATCTGGGAAGACCAGAGGGATGCAATGGGGAAGATGAAATGATACCCGAGAGGGAGAGAAGGAGGCAGAGTTAAAGGGAGAGGAAGAAAAAAAAACATTTAGAGAGAGGACTGAGGAGGAGCAAGCAGAGATAAAAAGGAAGGGGAAAGGAGAAGGGCAGAGCATTGAAAATGGGGGTGGTGAACTGGAGAAGGGAACAGAGATTCAGTCCGGCAAATGGGAACCTGCAAAAAAACCTATCATGGAGTATTTTTAACTTCTTCCACATCAGCTCCATAACTGACATCCCACACTGCACTTTCAACTCAGGGCTGAATGTGAGCGCACCAGATGCAAGGTAAGAAACAACCTGCAACATTTTGCTGTGTGTCCTCACTTGTCCACATAGAAAAGGAAAAGCCACTTACTTTTCTCACTGAAGGTGGCACATAATCTACTTCCATCGATGGATCCCTTCTGTTGGAATGGGGATACATAGTCAAAGAATAATATACAACACGTCAAACTAAAATTTTAGTATTAAACATGTAAATCACTAAGAATTTCATATTTGTCCCTGTACAGTATTATGTTTTCTTTTGTTTTATTTTACAAATGATGAACTAGGGCCGCATTTAGCATCTGATCTATATACCAAAGTCATTTGGGCAGAATTGCTACATTTGAAACTATGCCTGCTCCTCTAATTAATACACAGATGTGCAGTTAAAGACGGTAAAGGTCCCCTGAGCAAGCACCGGGTCATTCCTGACCCATGGGGTGACGTCACATCCCGACGTTTCCTAGGCAGACTTTGTTTACGGGGTGGTTTGCCAGTGCCTCCCCCAGTCATCTTCCCTTTACCCCCAGCAAGCTGGGTACTCATTTTACCGACCTCGGAAGGATGGAAGGCTGAGTCAACCTTGAGCCGGCTACCTGAAACCGACTCCCGTCGGGATCGAACTCAGTTCGTGAGCAGAGCTTGGACTGCAGTACTGCGCCACGGTGCTCTTGATGTGCAGTTAGGCACTCGCAAAAATAGTGAGCCACAACACATATCAAAAATATTTTTTCCTCAGCTTTTGGGGGCAGAATTAAATGGATATGTACCTACATTTCAGATGTTGACAGACGAGTGGGACGAAGTGAATAGGAAGCATACTCGTTCTGATTTTCTAGAGGTACCAAAATAATAAATGAGCGTTAGAATGAAACACTGGATACCCACTACAAAGGGTCCTTCTCTCTGGAACCTGAGGGCTTCATATGGATTAAGGCAATTTTAATGTCTATTACAAGATTTCACTAAGACACAGTTCACCAAATTGCTTGTTAAATCTTTGATATTTCAGGCATTTTGTCCTGAGACATAGGCGAAAAGCGTTTGACAAGCATTTGAATAAAAGTCAATAAATCGACTGAAACAAATTCATGTTATTTTCTTACTAGAAATTGGTGTTTCTACTGAAATAGAAGTTGGAACTGGAGTTGCTTCCTGACGAGGCTTCAAACTTTAAAATGAAGGGGGACATAATTAAGCAAATTAGTATGGTGTTCTATACAATTATTGTTGTCACAAGACAGAACTAATTTGTTATTCTTTATTACATGCCAAATATGTTCATGTATGATTATAACTATCCATCCAGCTATATGCACACACGCACAATTTTTTACATATTACCCTACACTGCATATATTTTTGAAAGTGTGGCTGGCTTAATCAATGTGAGAATCTAAGACCTGGAGGGAATCCTTACCTGTAACCGATGTTTTTCTAGTGGCCATTTCTGTAGGCCTGGCTGTGCTGTTGGTCCCCACGCAGCAGATTCAGAACAGTCTAAGGCCCTCGACCAAGGAATCGTTCCTCAAATCCCTCCCTCAAGGAGCAGTATTAATTGTTTATGCCTGAGCCAAGGGGAGAGACTCTGGACAGGCATTCAAATACTGCATCAGTTATTATTTTCTTCATATCTAGCCTGCCTTTCTTACTGAAAAGAGCCCCGTGGCACAGAGTGGTCAGCTGCAGTACTGCAGACAAAAGCTCTGCTCACGACCTGAGTTCGATCCCGACAGGAGTCAGTATCAGGTAGCCGGCTCAAGGTTGACTCAGCCTTCCATCCTTCCGAGGTCGGTAAAATGAGTACCCAGCATGAACGACTGGGGAAGGCACTGGCAAACCACCCCGTAAACATAGTCTGCCTAGTAAACATCGGGATGTGACACCACCCCATGGGTCAGGAATGACCCGGTGCTTGTACAGGGGACTACCTTTACCTTTTCTTACCGAGGCAAGCAAGATGACATACACAATAAACATTGCAATAGACTGCAGTCCTACTTCCCTATTCCCTTTCAAAAGCCATCAGGCTTTTTGCCCAGCCTTTTGTCTGTTCTGCCCCAGTTTTCTATCCTGTTTAGTATCCCACACACACACTCCACTTCTGCATGAACTATCCAGATATTCTCCACCTTTGTGAACTGGCTCATAGCTTTTTCTATCTAGTGATATACAGTACCTCTTAACTGCAGCTCCTACAAAAATATTGTTCACAAATACAATTCAAAATGTAACTGTCACGTTAATAATTAAAATGCTGCTTACTGCTGCTGATGTTGTGAATGCTGCATTTGCTGTGTTGCTTTCCAATATCCTTCCAATTTTGCAATCTATACAGAATAACAGAACCATTTCAGTAAGGACAGCTTCCCTTTCAGCCCACTTATTCCAGGGGAAAAAAATCTCACCGACTTTAATCACATCATGCCTTTCTACTGTCTGTAATGTACTTTATTCTTACTACTAGTTATTTCTACCTTAGAATACTGTGGAAGTAATTCACTGTCTAGGGTTGAGTTAGTCACTTATTACCACAGCTTTTTTTGTGACAGTTCTCACTGGTACTTAGTACCGGCATCCTTTTGGGGGGCCCCTCCCCAGTCCTGATCCAGTTGTGCCAGGCTGCCCCATTCAGCCAGAGAAAGAGAGAGTGGGACCCTCTGGGACAGCCTAGTGGAGATCTGCAGAGGGAGGGGGGAATGAGTGGGAATGGGTGTGACCTTATGTATGAGGACTGGCACCTTTTCTAAACAAAATATAGCACTGCTTATTACTGATGCCCCATCTTCTTCAGCTGTAAAATGGCACCAATATGTACACTGTATAACTATGTACACAATATAGTGCATGTTATTTGCATGGAGTTTTTGCTCCTGCTTTCTTCTTCCGGCATGTGTGAGCCAGGATCGTGTTAGCCTCCCCTATTATCAGACAGACAGACTACCACGGCCTGTCCACAGCCCCACCTACTGGCACAAAAAAGTGTACCGTTTTTATATGTGAAATGTAGGCAGCGATAGAGATCTTGTTGTCAGAGGAGACATTTAATGGAACGTTCCAACAAAAGTGTTGTTTTAAGAGACATTAAGAACATAAGAAAGGCCCTGCTGGATCAGACGGAGGCCAATCAAGTCCAGCAGCCTGTTCACACAGTGGCCAACCAGGTGCCTCCAGGAAGCCACAAACAAGATGAGTGCAGCAGCACCATCCTGCCTGTGTTCCACCGCACCCAAAATAATAGGCATGCTCCTCTGATACTAGAGAGAATAGGTATGCAGCATGACTACTATCCATTCTAACTAATTGCCATGAATACCCCTCTCCTCCATGAATATATCACTCCCCTCTTACAGCCCTCCAAGCTGGCAGCCATCACCACATTCTGGGGCAGGGAGTTCCACGATTTAGCTATGCGTTGTGTGAAAAAATACTTCCTTTTATCTGTTTTGAATCTGTCACCCTCCAGATTTAGCAGATGACCCCGTATTCTAGTATTATGGAAATTATTTTCGTAATATAATGCAAAAAAAAAATGTAAATGCAATTTCCACCAAAGTTGTCCCCAAACATTTCAAAGCAATGAGTCCACAGTTATGGTTACCTTTCCTCGGTAGTAAGTTAATAAATGCCCTCTGTGTTTTTCCTGGAATTGTGAAATCTTAAAAGTAAGAAAAAATGCATGTTAGAATGTTTTTGATACAATAATTATCTAGAAAAACCAACACCAAACAAAAAGGGCTCAACCTAATTCTATGTAATTCTTTAGAATCTTAAATTCAAAAGTCACAACTCAGCTCCGACCCTCCCACGGCATCGTATGTCATCTCACTACTGGGGACAGTTAGGTCATTAATTTCAAGCTGGATCTTCCAGGAGTCAGCTCTCTCCCAGGTCTCAAGCTTCTCCTGAGGTCCAAATTGTTACTGATTGCACATGGGGCAAAGAGGACCTCCGAGGCCCCAAAACTGGGCAAACAGAGCCTCCCAAGGCCATTTCAGCCAGAGAAAACAGCATAGGAGGGATGGAGATGTGTTTGGCTGTGCAGATTTTTTAAAAGTTGCTTTGACAGCAGCTGCCACCACAAGCACACGGCTAGTTGTGAGTATGCAAGAACGTATTTTTAAATAATACGTTAATCTTAAAAGGCATCGTGTTAAACAGAACCTCTGCCTGGAATGTGGAAGAGTCAGCATTACACTTATGCCTGGCTTTGCTGACATTTTTGGTTGGCTCTGCCTCCTCCTGTGGTAGCCATTTAGTAGCCCACCACCCTCTGTCAGAATTCCAAAGTTGCCCACTGGTTCAAAAAGGTTGGGGACCCCTAGACTAGTATTTTCCAGACGACAAACCATTCAAAACTGTTCACATGTAACTCACTTGTGAGACTTCTCTGGAATATTTTCTGCATAACTCATCTATTCTCATAAACAGTGACTGTATATCTGAATTCATCTGCAGTGAAACAAATTAAACATTACCAAAAATCTTCACTACTTTAAAGTACATCAATAATTTGAAAATTATTAGGTTGCAATGCAATCCACACTTACTCGAAAGAAAGCCCCACGGAACTTACTGCTCAGGGCCTTTGAGCTCATTCCTGAGCCTGGGGGCCAAATTGGCTTAGGAGGTAGATGACCGACAGATGACCACAAGGACCCAAGGCTTATAGGTCATCCAGGAGTAGAGACAGGGAGAAGGGAAGGGAGGAAAAGAGGGGAAAGAAGGGGAGGGAAATGAAAGGGGGAGGCCAGCTGGTCCATTACAACTGTCGCTGCCTCTACTCTATGCCTGGTAGAGCTTCTCCCTATTACAGGCCCTGCGGAACTGGACTACGTCCTGCAGGGCCCGGGTCTCTTTTGACAGAGAGTCCCACCAAGCTGGGGCCAAAGCCAAAAAGGCCCTGGCCCTGGTTAATGTCAGATAGTCTTAGGGCCCTGCAGTAGGGTATAATTCCACCGCAGGGTATAATTCCACAGAGTCCACCCTCTGAAGCAGCCATCCACTCCAGGGGAACTGATCTCTGAAGGTAGGGATCAGTTGTAATTCTGGGTCTCCCGGCACCACCTGGAGGCTGGGAACCCTGCCAGCAGATGCATTTACAATTCTGGGCTCTAGCCGTTTGTTTTTATTTGTGTTTGGCTTACACTACTAGCTCAGTAGGATCAACTACTTGTAAAACGTGAAATCTCAGGAACCAATAAAATATATCCTGATGGTAAATCGCTAAATACAGAGTAACTTTTTGTATACCTCTTGAGAAAGCATTATTGTTCGACAAGGAACTCTGCAAATCACACAGACCTCTTTTTTATCTGTAAGATAAAAACAAAGAACAGCGGGTATCGCGTTAAGTGGCAAATGTGCGTCCTTGTGCCCGAATGCAATAAATAACCAGTGCGGTAAAGCCCTTTGTCGACCTGTGCCCACGGGGAGATGGGGGGGGGGCTGGCAGGGGGACCCCAAAGTGGCGGGTAAAGGGACTTTGATGTGGGCACCAGAGGGCAGCAGGATCCAGCTGTGAGACCCACAGCTGGGGCTGCCAGGCCCCTCTTTGCCGCCGGCGGGAGGTTTCTGGGGTGGGGCCTGAGGAGGGCGGGGCTTGGGGGGTGGGAGGGACTCTCGCTCCCATAGAGTCCAATGGCCCAAGCGGCCAGTTTCTGCCGGTGAGACCGGTTGTAAAAGCAGGAGACCTCCAGCTGGGGCCTGGAGGCTGGCAACAGTACTGCCGGCCTTCAAGCCTGGGCTTCTGCCACTGAGGGGGGGGAGTGGGGAGTGGGGGAGGGGCTTTTCCAGGGCTGTGTTGGCGTTTGGGGGTGGGGGTGGGGGGGCGCTCCCTGCGGCCAGGCCCTGCAGCCCCCCCCCTCCAGGCGACCCGCACGACACGACTAATCCAGCGCGCATTTAGTTATGTCAGTGGGGGGGGGGAGGGGGTTCGGCTCCCTGCGCCCCCCCTCCTGAGGGACGCGGCCTGTGGGGGAGGGGTCCGCAGGGGCGCACCTGGGCGGGGGGGCCCCGCGCAGGGCGGGCAGAGGAGGTGGCCGCAGGAGGTGAGGCGGAGGGCGGCGGCGGCGGCGGGGGGGTCGCCGCGGGGGGGCCCCCTCCACAGGCAGGCGTTGCAGAAGAGGGGGGGCGGCGCCATCAAAAAACAACACCCCCTCACACACACGCC
Organism: Euleptes europaea; assembly: GCF_029931775.1. Taxonomy (NCBI): domain Eukaryota; kingdom Metazoa; phylum Chordata; class Lepidosauria; order Squamata; family Sphaerodactylidae; genus Euleptes; species Euleptes europaea. The sequence continues at coordinate 538,066 of NC_079327.1, forward strand.
ACAGCGCGCGCCCCCCAGCCCCCTTTTCCCGCCAAGGGTGTGTGGGGGGGGGAGGGGCGCGGGGGGCGCGCGCGAGGGGGGAGGGGGGCTTTCCTCTCACGGCCGCGGCCATCGGCCCCTCCCCCTCGCCCCCCTCTGAGGGGGGGAGGGGGAGAGGGAAGGTGTGGGAGGGGCAGAGCGGGCCTCGTGGATCCCCCCCCCCTTCTGCCGCCAAATGGCGAAGACCCCTGCCGGGCCCGCTCTGCCCCTCCCCCCAGATAGATAGATTAGGTAGGTAGGTAGGTAGGTAGGTAAGATAGGTAGGTAAATAGATAGATGGATGGATAGATAAGGTAGATAGATAAGGTAGGTAGGTAAATAGGTAGGGTAGGTAGGTAGATAAGACAGGTAGGCAGATAGGTAGGTAGATAGATAGATAAGATAGGCAGGTAGATAGGTAGGGTAGGTAGGTAGATACACACAGCTCCTGTGGCTAAATTATAGTCAAACGCAGCTTCTTAAATATCCCCTCCCCCTAGATAGATAGATTAGGTAGGTAGGTAGGTAAGTAGGTAGGGTAGGTAGATAAATAAGATAGGTAGGTAGATAGATTAGGTAGATAGGTAGGTAAGATAGGTAGGTAGATAGGTAAGTAGGTAGATTAGGTAGGTAGATTAGGTAGGTAGGTAAATAGGTAGGGTAGGTAGGTAGATTAGGCAGGTAGATAGATAAGATAGGGTAGGTAGATAAGGCAGGTAGGCAGGTAAATAGATAAGATAGGTAGGGTAGGTAGGTAGATAAGGGAGGTAGGCAGATAGATAGATAAGATAGGTAGGTAGATAGGTAGGGTAGGTAGGTAGATAAGACAGGTAGGCAGGTAGATAGATAAGATAGGTAGGCAGATAGGTAGGGTAGGTAGGTAGATACACACAGCTCCTGTGGCTAAATTATAGTCAAACGCAGCTTCTTAAATATTCATTTGAATACTGTTCTTATTTTTCTCTTTGACTATGTCCCTTTCTTTGATTATCTGCACAGAACGTACATATGAACGAAAGGTGATACGAGGGTAAAGGGAACTTAACAGGCCCCGTTTGCGTCGACACAGAGAGCTGCTGCGAGTGTTATAGGGCTGGATTCAGAAAGCACCCTTGTGGGGAAACCGTCTTCTGCCTGGAGAGAATTGGAGCAGCGTTACTTTATTTCGAAAAAAATTTCAAATCGATTATGGGTGACGGAAGAAGAAGGGAAACAGGGAACGCGTTACCAGAAACCTGTGTCACTCCCCCACACACACCCAATATACCAGAGGCGGGCTTTATATTGCATTGAAGCCGCACTGCGTTGTGATTTCCTATCCTATATAAGCTTTTGTTCATATGTACGTTTTGTGTATATAATCAAAGAAAGTAACATAATCAAAGAAAAAGAAAAAAATACAGTATTCAAATGAATATTTAAGAAGCTGCGTTTGACTATAATTTAGCCACAAAAGCTATATATATATATTTTGCCATAACCTCCAAATGGCGGCTGGAGATTCTCCGGCTGTTATGACTGATCTCCAGGCCATGGGGGTCAGTCCACCTGGAGGAAATGGGCCGATGTCAGGCTGATCCTGCTTTGAGCAGGGGGTTGGACAAGATGGCCTGTCTGGTCCCTTCCAACTCTATGATTCTATGTGTCACTACAAATTAAGAATGTGGCTTGAATTCTGAATCTTTATAATGAGGCAGTGATCTTCCATCTGTGGCTCATCTGAGCGCCATTCTCCAAAGGGGGCAAGGCTGTGGCTCAGTGGCAGAGCATCTGCTCAGCATGCAGAAGGTCCCAGGTTCAACCCTCCACATCTCCAGTTAAAGGGACAGGCGAGTAGGTGATGCAAAAGACCCTTCTCTGCCTGAGACCCTGGAGAGGCGCTGCTGGTCTGAGTAGACAATACTGACTTGGATGGACCCTCAAGGGTCTGATTCAGTAGAAGGCAGCTTCATGTGTTCAAGGCCATTGCCCAGCTTGGCTTGGAGTTGGTAGGTGGAGGTGCTGGAGGATGTGTGAGCTGTGAGCATCCTGGAGCTGGACTCCTGCCAGGGATGGAAATGAAGGGCTCCTTCTCTGCAACACACCCTCCCCTTCTTCACAGCCTCCGGCTGTCATCTCAGCAGCCAGGTGGCATTTAACATAAAGGAAGCATTCATTTGTTAACATCCGGCCCAACAAAGAGTTCTGGATAACTTGAAAGCTTCCGCACAGTTTTGTGTCATAAATCCATCTGGCCAGGCCTTCCCCTGACTCCAGAGACGTGAAGGCTAGCTAAGGCAACCCTACATGTTCAGAGGTACTCTGGTAATTACAAAGTTCACAGCTATCCGTTTGTGTGTTTGCTCTGGTGGTGTACAGAGCATAAGACAGACATGTAGCTCTTTTGGTTGATGGTAAGGTGAAGACCTTTCTCTTTCATCTGGCATACCCCCCCTCCCCCAGCAACACCTATTGGCACTCCTTCTAGGGTTGTTTGTTTATGAGTTTTAATTGAATTGTATAATTTTGGCCGTATTTTAATTAGTTTAATGTTTTTATGTCCACTGCCTTGTAGACCCTCATAGATTGTGGACAGACACCATTAAAATGTTTTAAATAATGTGTGTGTGTGTGTGTGTTAAGTGTCGTCAAGTCGCTTCCGACTCATGGCGACCCTATGAATGAAAGTCCTCCAAAATGTCCTATCTTTGACAGCCTTGCTCAGATCTTGCAAATTGAAGGCTGTGGCTTCCTTTATTGAGTCAATCCATCTCTTGTTGGGTCTTCCTCTTTTCCTGCTGCCTCAACTTTAAATAATAAATAACTATAAATAAGTGGACATTGTTTTTATTCTTGACAAAAACAACTTTCTTGTTCTGCGCACTGATTACCCTTAAAAAGCATGCTTCATATCGTTTTGTTGATCACCCGACTGCAAATCTACTCCTTTTCCCTACATTCTTCTGTGTTAATTATGATTGGGGGGAAAACACCACAAATTTCAATAAATTATAGCAAAATAATTAAGAGAGACACAGTAGGTATACATACCTTTCAAAATTACACAGGCTAACTCTCGAAGACGCAGGGTGCTTGCTCTATATGAGTGGGTGCTAAGTGCCGTCAAGTCACTTCCGACTCATGGCGACGCCATGAATCAGTGTCCTCCAAAATATCCTATCCTTAACAGCCTTGCTCAGGTGTTGCAAACTGAGGGCTGGGGCTGCCTTTATAGAGCTCTATATACATGAATATATATTCCTTTGAAATGTGGTGTTGGAGGAGAGTGTTACGGATACCGTGGACTGCCAAAAAAAACAAAGTGGGCTATAGATCAAACTAAGCCTGAACTGATCCTAGAAGTTAAAATGACTAAACTGAGGCTGTCCTACTTTGGTTACATTATGAAAAGACAAGAGTCACTGGAAAAAACAGTCATGCTAGGAAACATTGAGGGCAGCAGGAAAAGAGGAAGACCCAACAAGAGATGAGTTGACTAGAAAGGAAGCCACAGCCCTCAATTTGCAAGATCTGAGCAAGGCTGTCAAAGATAGAACATTTTGGAGGACTTTCATTCATGGGGTCGCCATGAGTCGGAAGCAACTTGACCGCACTTAACACACACACACACATATACATGAATGAAAACCAAACTACAAAGTTTGTCAAATTTTCTACCGCTAGGGGGTACTGCAGGTGTTCTCAGCAAAAGATGGTTTTACTTGTAGATCACAAACATAATTCAGCGTCAAATTACGTCAAGACTTTTCAACAAAATATTACAACTATTTTAAACTCAAGCGCATTCACAGGCATAAAATAGATTAAGTGAAGAGGTCTCTCTGACATTTAAATTATCTAAATAACACACTAATAAAGAGCCACATCAGACACAATTGTCTGGTTCACATTCGGCTTCTTCATTCAAGTTTGGACAGGGAGTTCCGTTGTTGGCAGGATGGAGATGTATGTAGCGAGTTCTGCTTTTCGTCCCCAAATTTCCACATGTGCCTCTACAAAGGCCCCAGGAAGACCAGAGCGATGTCTCACAGTCCAGGGGGGTTTCTGCAATACAGAGGCATTGTTCCTTACAGGAGAGGCCAAGACGGTTCACGATAGATAGAAACGGCAAACCAGAGGACAGAGCAGAGCCAGCGTGGTATGGTGGTTAAGAGCTGTGGTTTGGAGCGGTGGACTGATCTGGAGAACCGGGTTTGGTTCCCCACTCCTCCACGTGAGGCCAGCTGTGTGACCTTGGGCAAATTACAGCTCTGTTAGAGCTCTCTCATCCCCACCTACCTCACAGGGCGTCAGTTGTGGGAAGGGGAAGGGAAAGTGATTGTAAGCCGGTTTGATTCTGCCTTACATGGTAGAGAAAGTCGGCATACAAAAAACAACTCTTCTTCCTCGCTTTGGCTCCATTCTGCATCTCCCTGCTACTCATTGCTTGGGGTTAATGTGTATACCTTGCCCCAACCCTAAGGTGGGAGCTATTAACCATTTGTGGGATGACTCCATCACCAGAAGATTTCCCTCAAGGTAAACTTGGCAGTTGCTCACAGCTACTTACTTTCTAGATTTTCATAGGAGGTATTTCAGGGTTTTCAGTTTGCACCTAGTCTCATCTATCTGTTACATTTCCTCCAAGGAGCACAATGTGTGTGTGTCCCCATATAACTTCCCCTGAGGTAGCTTAGCCTACCCTGTGAGGAAGATTGAACCTGGGTGAGACTGGCCCAAGGTCATTCGTGGCAGAGAGGACATTTCAACTTTGGCCACCCCAAGTCTTCTAGATGGACACTCTGCTCTTAGCTCTCGGAAACAAAATATTCTGTTCTATTAAAACCATTAAGCACTTACCTGAGATTGTATCTTCTATCTCATTATCTATGGCAGTCATGTTGGGCTGAGGAACAGGAAACCCCAGTTTGCTTCTTTTCAGTTTTATCATGGTTACTCGAGCAATAGATGGGAGGCTTTTAAGCTTGGGATAATAAAATGAGTTTGCTGGGTGACTTGGAGAGGAAGAAGTGATCTGCAAATTAAAACACACAACTGGGTGTCACATACCTATACACAACCTGCCAGCAGTAACCGACAAGATTTGGTTGAAGAACTCACTACGCATGTTGGTGGTGATGGTTGATTCACGACTTACGAAGATCCAGCCGTGAAGTTTTGTCAACAAATGGATTCAGAACACAAAATGCCACTCAGTTTCTTTAAACGTAGACTTGCCACACTACGTCACTATCAGTTTTTTGCTAACACTAATAGAATCCTAGAATCATAGAAGAGTTGGAAGGGACCACCAGGGTCATCTAGTCCAACCCCTTGCACAATGCAGGAAATTCCAAACTACCTCCTCCACACACACACACCCAGCGACCCCTACTCCATGCCCAGAAGATGGCCCAGATGCCCTCCCTCTCATAATAGTCATGTGCAGATGAAATGACCCTGGTGCAGGAGAACCTGGCAAGAAGTAAACCAGTTGTGGTAGGAACTAGGAAGCAGAGCCCAGGGAAGTAGAGCTCGGGGGGCAGGGGGCATGGAAATGACCATGGTCCACAAAGTCTCTACATCAGAACTGCCAGAGATCCCTAGCTTTCTAAGCCTGCATGATAGAAAAGAGAACAAAGATCGGGGGGAGGGGAGGAACTAGCTGAAAACTAATGTGTGTGTGTTAAGTGCCGTCAAGTTGCTTCCGACTCATGGCGACCCTATGACTCAACGTCCTCCAAAATGTCCTATCTTTGACAGCTTTGCTCAGGTCTTGCAAATTGAGGGCTGTGGCTTCCTTTATTGAGTCCATCCATCTCTTGTTGGGTCTTCCTCTTTTCCTGCTGCCCTCAACTTTTCCTAGAATGATTGTCTTTTCCACTGACTCTTGTCTTCTCATGATGTGACCAAAATACGATAGCCTCAGTTTAGTCATTTTAGCTTCTAGGGTCAGTTCAGGCTTGATTTGAACTAAAACCCACTGATTTTTTGTTGTTGTTTTTTGGCAGTCCACGGTATCCGTAACACTCTCCTCCAACACCACATTTCAAAGGAGTCTACTTTCTTCCTAATAGGAAGGGAATAATTGAAGCTGCTTTGCATGGAGGAAAAACCGTGTCTCTGAATTGCCCAACGGCTATTGATGCAGCTGCCTGCTCCGTCCCCTTGGGGAGATGATCACGTACCTTCTTTTGCTATGCACAATTCATTCCCCTCCCTGTGAAAGGGGAAGACAGCAGTGCCTAGAAATGTAGTGACATAGGAGGACAAGAATGCACTCCTTCATTTCCAGCAACATTGCAGGGAACGAAGAAGGGAACGAATAGTGCGGAGTTTCTCTCCCCATCCTCTGGGTACTGAAGTTCCCCATGCCTGCTGGGTAAGAGGAGATAATGTTCCTGTTTACACACGCACACAATGCAAGGACTTTGTTTCTCTGCACAACAATTTATAATATCTACTACAGTCCAAAACAGAATTACACTCTTCTAAGCCCGCAGATTTCAAGGGACTTGATGGCAGTGGCAAGTGCTGTCAAGTTCCAGCCGACTTACGGTGACCCCTTAGGGTTTACAAGGCAAGAGACAAACAGAGATGGTTCACCGTTACCTGTTTCTTCATAGCAACCCTGGACTTCCTTGGTGGCCTCCCATACAAGTACTAAACAGGGGCTGACCCAGCTTAGCTTCTGAGATCTGATGAGATCAGACTAGCCTGGGCTATCCAGGTCAAGAGACTTAGAGGGGCATAGCTCTAGGATTGCACTGTTGAGTCCTAGTTTAGAAACCTGGTTGCTTCTGGGGGCAGGGAGTCTCAATGCTTGAGATGCCCACATACAGAAGTCACAGAGTTCCATCAAATTGGGAAGCATGTGGTCGAGCTTCATGCCCTAGAGGAAGGAGGTTGGAGGTGAACTTAGTGACCTGGCACCAACAAACGCCTCTGCCTAACATCTGAACCCTGCCTGACAGAACAAGCTGTATGAATGAAGAGGGAGGACAACAAGCCTGAAGAGGAGATGGCTGAGAGGGGACATGATAACTATCTTCAAGTACTTGAAGGTTTTTTGGTTATGTCCATAACAAAAGGAAGATCAAGGTAACGATCCGGTCATTGCGTGGAGAGGATGGTGAGTTATTAATAGGGGAGGCAGAAAAGGCAGAATTACTTAACTCCTTTTTTGTATCAGTCTTCTCCTAAAAGGAGAAAAGTCCTCAACCTGGGAATAATGGAGCAGAGGATGCAATAGGGGAATTACAGCATAGTATAGAATCTGAGATAGTACGGGAATACCTGGGTACTCTTGATGAATTCAAGTCTCCGGGGCTGGACGAACTGCATCCAAGGGTGTTAAAAGAACTGGCTGAAGTGATTTCAGAACCACTGGCAATAATCTTTGAGAATTCATGGAGAACAGGAGAGGTTCCAGCGGACTGGAGGAGGGCTAATATGGTCCCCATCTTTAAAAAGGGGAGGAAAGAAATCCCAAACAATTATCGCCCAGTCAGCCTGACATCAATACCAGGTAAAATACTAGAGCAGATAATTAAACAGACAGTGTGTAAGCACTTAGAAAGAAATGCCGTGATCACTGACAGTCAACATGGGTTTCTCAAAAACAGGTCATGCCAAACTAATCTCATATCTTTTTTTGATAGAATGACAAGTATGGTAGATGAAGGGAATGCTGCAGATGTAGTGTACCTTGATTTCAGTAAAGCCCTTGATAAAGTCCCCCATGATCTTCTTGAAACAAAGCTAGTAAAATGTGGGCTGGACACTGCTACTGTTAGGTGGATTGGTAATTGGTTGACCAACCGAACCCAAAGGGTGCTCATTAATGGCACAACTTCATCCTGGAGAGGAGTGACTAGTGGGGTACCACAGGGATCTGTCCTGGGACCGGTACTATTTAATATTTTTATAAATGACTTGGATGATGGAACAGAGAGCATGCTAATCAAATTTGCAGATGACACCAAGTTAGGAGAGGTAGTTAATACCCCAGAGAATAGGGTCAGAGGTCAGAATGACCTTGATAGACTGGAGAGCTGGGCCATAAGTAATAAAATGGATTTCAATAGGGAGAAGTGTAAGGTACTTCACCTAGGCAGAAACAACATAAGGCACAGGTACAGGATGGGAGATAGTTGGCTTGACAACAGTACATGTGAAAGAGATCTGGGAGTCTTAGTCGACCACAAACTGAACATGAGTCAACAGTGTGATATGGCGGCTAAGAAGGCCAATGCAATTCTGGGCTGCATCATTAGGAGTATTGTGTCTAGATCAAGGGAAGTAAAACTACCACTGTATTCGGCATTGGTCAGACCTCACTTGGAATACTGTGTCCAGTTTTGGGCTCCACAATTTAAGAAGGATGTTGACAAGTTGGAGCATGTCCAGAGGAGGGCGACCAGAATGGTCAGAGGTTTGGAATCCATGCCCTATGAGGAGAGACTTAGGGAGTTGGGTTTGTTTAGTTTGGAGAAGAGAAGGTTGAGGGGAGACATGATAGCCATGTTTAAATATTTGAAGGGATGTCATGTTGATGAGGGAACTAGCTTGTTCTCTGTTGCTCCAGAGACTAGGACATGGAGTAATGGATTTAAACTAATAGAAAAGCGATTCCACCTAAACATTAGGAAGAACTTTCTGACGGTGAGGGCTGTTCGATGGTGGAATGCACTGCCTCGGAGGGTGGTGGAGTCCCCGTCTTTGGAGGTCTTGAAGCAGAGGCTGGATGGCCATCTGTGCTTTAATTGTGGGATCCTGCATTGCGGGGCGAGGGTTGGGGGTCACTGGGGAAGTGGGGGGGAGGTAGTTGTTAATTTCCTGCATTGTGCAGGGGGTTGGACTAGATGACCCTGGTGGTCCCTTCGAACTCTATGATTCTATAATTCTATTTTAAGGGCTGTCATATAGAGAGGATGGTGCCGAGTTGTTTTCTGTTGCCCCAGAAGGTCGGACCATAACCAACGGGCTGAAATTAGTTTCCGTCTAGACATTAGGAAGAACTTTCTGACAGTTAGAATGCTTCCTCAGTGTAACAGGCTTCCTCGGGAGGTGGTGGGCTCTCCTTCCCTGGAGGTTTTTAAGCAGAGGCTAGATGGCCATCTGTCAGCAATGCTGATCCTATGACCTTGGGCAGATCATGAGAGGGAGGGCATCTTGGCCATCTTCTGGGCATGGAGTAGGGGGTCACTGGGGATATGTGGGGGGAGGTAGTTGTGAATGTCCTGCATTGTGCAGGGGGTTGGACTAGATGACCCTGGAGGTTCCTTCCAACTCTATGATTCTAAGTGTTGGACTTACCTCTGTAACGGGCTCCTGTGGAATAGTAGCAAAGTTGGGTGAGGAAAATGTGAAGCCGCTGTCGGTCCCGGCATCGTAAGGGGAAACCTCCACTGACACCTGCTCTTTCCAGTGGTCTTTTTCACAAAGATTGAAGCTGTCAATGCCCACAAACCAGTCCGGGCTGGGCACAATTCTTACTGCAAAAGAAACCTAGGGATTTTTAAGCAAAACCTTGTTTCAAAAAGACGATCAGGCACGGCTTTGCCTGGTCTGATTATTCTATCACAAATCTTGACATAAACAAGCCAGTGTGACAGTGAACCTGTGAGAAAATAACCTACTTTAAATCTGTTAGCCTTTAAGTAAGATACTTCAAACACTGCTGGTTTTGATGAGCCACTAATTTCCATATGGCTGATGTTTTAATTTTGTTAGCGCTGTTTTTTAGCTGCTGGTTTTATTCATTCTTTTAATTCATTGTTACATCTCTGTGTTAAATTGTTCTTAACCTCTTGTGAACCACCTCGAGAGATGCATACTTTACAGGAAGGAAGGATGGGATTTAAAAAGAAAAGAATATATATTGTTTACAAATGCATAGGGTTGCCAACACCAGGATGGGGAATACCTGGAGATCTTGGGGGTGGGGCCTGAGGAGGGCGGGGTTTGGGGAGGGGAGGGACTTCAATGGGGCATGATGCCATAGAGTCCACCTTCCCAAGTGGTCATTTTCTCCAGGGGAACTGATCTCTGTTGCCTGGAGATCAGTTGTAATCCCAGGAGATCTCCAGCTACTACCTAGAGGTTGGCAATCCGACCAATGCATCCATTCTTATACACAACAGACCAAGGTGTGGTTCCCTACTTACAAAGGGGTGTCTTGAATGCACTTCGAAATCTGTGGAGGTTTGACCTGTACCAGAGGAAATGGCGGGAGCAGAGAAGATTCCATGAACACTCTGGATTTTTTCTCCAGCTGCTTGTATTTCCTTCATTAACGTCCATGTTTCACCTATTTCAGCAAAGTCACGCATACCATTGCTGGCAAACTCATTCTTTTTCCACATGTTGTAGTCAGAACTATGGACCACGCCTGGACAAGGGAAGACATTGCGATATCTGAAAGTCTGGTTTGAATTTGCTTAATTATTTAATAGTTACTGTTTCTCTCCGTTCTTGTTCAAGGGAGACAGTCTCTGCTTAGAACTACGAGGTCGCCTGTTTACTTCAGCTGCCCTGAGCTGAAAACAGGAGCTGAACGAAAACACAGATTTTAAATGTTGTGCAGATAACTGCATGTTCTGCCTCTCGGTTCGAGCACTTTTGATTCAATTGGATTACAAAGAATGCAGGAAAGAGGACAGAAGGGCTCTGAGAGATTTCCACTTGCCTTTCAGCTGCGTAAGAAGAGCCACTTACCCAAAAGCGGGGACCACTGGGCCGGAGGCCTGTACAGAGGGTACTGTTTAGGGAAAGCCACTTGGCTCCATTTCCCTGTGAAGACGATGCTGTACTTTGCCAGATCTTCTGCTGTGCAAACAGAATCATCTTCAAGAGGCAAACAGCCTGCACAGCCCAGGAAGGTTAAAAGCAGAGTCAGGGTAACTTTGCAGGAGCTGGAGAAAAGTATCACGTTTTCCATTTCCTGGCCGGTGGTGGACAAGAGTCACATTCGCCTCTGTAGGTTACAAAAATGAATGCTTAATTAGGAATTCTGAGCAACAAGACAGTAGTACCTAGGATAACATCCCTCGCCACTTTTAGGAATGTAATTATTAGACTTTAGATAAGTTTCCATGCAGGATCATTTAAATTTGCAGTTTTCAGATTGAAAAGAAAAGAATGTGCTTTTTGAGATCCATTTCTTACTCTGTTTTCAGTTTTATTAGAATTGCATATTGGCCTAATTATGTCAGTAAATGTTTTGGTGCAAGACACTAATGGTATGTTTATGCTTTTGAAGATTAAATAGTGTGCTATTTTGCCTAGAGGCATAATTTCTTTCAAATTTCAGTTTGCAAAAGACATTTCATGGCTTAGCATTGAAAGTCGATTTAGTGCATTGCAAATTTAATTCATTACTTAGCTGTCATTTTTCATAACTTAGGACTTTGATAAATACTACAATGCATCAAAGTAATAGAAATGCAGACTTCTAGATTATTGTTTCAAACACGAATTTTTAACATTGTTTCACAGTTGCGTTTGAGCTTTAAGAAATGTGCATTTTTTTAAAAAAAAGTGCCGTTCAAACCAGTGTACAGTACATTTGTAATACATTCAAAGATTTCATAATTACTCACTGATGTTTCCTCTGGAGCACTTATAAGTTAAGAGCCCTGGCTTTTTTCTCACAGCTGAGTAGTTCTGCAAGAGAGGAGAAGAGGAGCCTGGCTATTTATGCCTGCGGAAGGTCCCTTCGGTCCTGTGTCGACAGCATCCTTCAGAATCTCCCAGTGAGCCGAGCGCATTTTGCCTTTTTTTTCCTGTTTATGTGAATTAATCGTATGCCAGTTGCATTAAAGAAAACTATTAAAACTGTGATGCTGACTAGACAAAGCATGACTTCAGGAAGCCTAATTAAGAAACCTTATTGCAGTCAGTTCAAGGTTTCTGATGACGGAACAAGTTCTTGTTTTCATGCCCCTAAGCTAAGAAGGAACCGCGACCAATACAAAACCTTTCTCATGCAGTGTTTTATATGAGAAGCATATTTTTGGTAAGTTTTATTGTCTGACAGATGGCTCTTCCGAGCAGTTGCTGAAAGCAACTCCCTTCTAATGCACCCAGATGTAAATGTCTGAGCTAAGAAATGAAAACAAAAAAACGCCGAAAGGAAAATACAGCTTTTCCAAAGAAAAAAAATATGGTTTCAGGAAAATGGTGGTACGCAAACATGCTAATTATTATATGCTATCAAATGAAGGGATAGGGCATAATGGTTTGTTGGAAACAGGGAGTCTGGGACACCTGTCACACTGGAATTGGGATTAAAGTAGTAACAAAAAATGACTGCTAAAATAGAATCTCTATACATACAGCCTATTCATAGAATCATAGAGTTGGAAGGGACCAACAGGGTCATCTAGTCCAACCCCCTGCACAATGCAGGAAATTCACATCTACCTCCCCCGCACACCCCCAGTGACCCCTACTCCATGCCCAGAAGATGGCTGAGATGCCCTTCCTTTCATCATCTGCCTCATCAGCATTATTATCTCTCTCTACTAATTATCTATCTCTACTAATATTTTCTCCAATGACTTGGAATGCATACTGTAGTAACCCAGTGCTAGTTCATGTAAACTCCCTCCCACCCATACATCAAGGCTAAGGATTTTTGAGAACTGGGAACTGAGAATACAGGAGGCCAGAACAGCTAGACGCTTTTGGCACCTGAAAATGCAGCAGAAGGATTCCACACTTGCAATAAATACCCCTCTTCCTTCCAAAGGTTGTTCATTTGCTACAAGCATAGACATTTTGACATGACACCTTCTGTATGAAATATTAAATTATCTTTATACCAAAAAATCATCTCTAATTTTGGGAAACCCATTTGTGCATGTTTATAATCTCAAGAAACAGTTGACATCTCATCTTAAGAATTCCCATGAACAGATTGTTGGAGAACGAACTAACAAAACTAGGCTGTTACGGGCAGGACTTTGTACGGACAAAAGTAACTTAACTCACAAAAATATTCTATTTATTTATTTCTATTAAAAATAGCCCTCAAAATGGTTTACAACATAAAAATTAGGATTAAAAACATTTTCAAACTATTATAATACGAAACCTTTTAAAGCTACAACCAATGACCAACCACAGTAAACACTCAAAATATTCATGAACCGATAACAAAAAGAAGTCAATGAATAGTGTAATCCAGTACAGATTAAAGACAACAAATCCCAACAGGATCCTCGAAGGAAATGCTCTGGAAAACAGTAGCTCTTTATAAGCCAGAAGTGAAAGAGAATAGACATCTCCTGGGGCAGAGAATTCCAAAGTATGGAGGACACGGCGGAGAAAACCTTCCTGTACCAACCTCACCTCTGTTCATGCAGGAACACAGAGCAAAGCGCCAGAGACTCTTGGACCTTGGGTCATGGGCAGCTCGTCTGGGTGGAGCCCTTCCCTACATAGGGGTGTAAAGGTCAGCCCCAGTCTTTTGGGCCAGGGCCAGCGCACGCGTCATCACTGTCTGATCTCCTCAGCAGACCTCTGTCAAGTTCCTCGCAGCCATGCCTTGTTCTGGTTGACATTTCCAGCAGCACTACACGGAATGCATTATTAATGCGCTTGATGTTTCCAAGGCATCTAAGACAGCGGCCAAGTCAGCCTCCCCCCGCCCCCCGGGAACATCCTCACTTAGCAAACCAGCCAGGGCTGGTGAAACACACTTCTGGACCCCTCATCATCTGCCTCTAAAGCAACAGCGACAGTTCCAGGAGTGCTCCCACGGTGCAAACTTGATCCTTCGGGAGTGCAATCAATCCTAGCCGAAACTGGCTGTAGACCTAATGCCACATCAGCTTTACCCCCAACCAACAGCATTTCCATCTTGTCTGGGTTACATTTCTGTTGGTTTCACTGCCCACAAACGTCCTTGCTTCCCTGTAATTAGATGAAAGGAGGGGGGGAGTTGTGTGTCTTTTGCATGTTAACTGCACTCTTCCAAGGCTCTAGATGACCTCTCCCAGCAGTTTCATGAAGATGTGCAGTACCAGGGGAGGTAAGACGGAACTTTGCAGCACCCCGTAGGCCTGCCAAATGCCTACAGCAGAACAGCGGTTGCTTGGGAGGTGGTGGGCTCGCCTTCCCTGGAGGTTTTTAAGCAGAGGCTAGATGGCCATCTGTCAGCAATGCTGATTCTATGACCTTAGGCAGATCATGAGAGGGGAGGCCATCTTGGGCATCTTCTCCCCCTTTGCAGCACCAAACACATGAGTGCTGTTCAAGATGAGTTCTCTCAATGTGCGCCTAACTGCGAGTCTAGTCGCACACTTGTGACCTGACATGTGTCAGACATCGTGTGTATTCGAGCCCTTACCAAGGGATGCAGCAGTTGTTGTGTCTACAATAAACCTTATTTGGAACTGAAATTGTACTCAGTTGCTTGATACAACATAATCATCATCAGTCTGGAACTGAGACTCTCTCCTGCAGACAGAACGGCCAAAGTGTAAATAAATAAATACATTTTTGTTGCGGCTAATATGCCAGATAAAACAGATAAAACAGAAACTGACCATACAGAGTAGATGTTTAAAACCAAGGCCAAACTGCCAAAGTGTTTTTGTTCGAAAGGCACTCGGTGCATTCTTTTCATCTTCGCACCCTGCTGAAATCCCCGGCGCTCCTTTGGTTGATGGGAACTATATAAACAGAAACGTTCCGGTCCCCCAAAATACTGAAATGGGGCTTGTTTGATTTTGGGTTTTGCTTTCTTTATTTAGTCTCTAATGTTTTTAGTCCTGATTCATGATTTAAAATGAAAGGTTCGTGTCTAGGAGTCCCGCCATTATGCTGTGACAGAGAAAGATGCACGTAATGGAAATTCCCCAATGGATAACCTTTTCTGACATAATAAATTTACAGCTGTTATGACATATTTAGTGTCAGAAAGGAACCGTTTCTGCCTGAAGGAGAGAGTAAGCATCACCGTCACCATCTGCGTGACACTTTTTATGAGTGCACCCACGGAGCCCGCGTTCCGTTTCGCTCCTCATTAAGGCTTCATTTGACTGATGTTGCTGTAAAATATGTTCATTTTGCAATCACGGAACGACAGAAGAGCAGATGGCAACAACCATATTCAGACTAACTCTTCAGTTAAGAATAAAATATGCCGTGGCACCAGTTCATTACAACGGCGTCATTAAAACAGCTTTATGAGTTTGGGATGGGGCTGAAAGGGTCTCCGTTTCTCAGATAAGTTCACTAGCTGTCGCAGTCCCTAAAGGCAGTGCAACGCATCAGGCCGATTTCATAACTGAGATGGGAAAGGCTCATCAGTGTTACTCTCTGTCCTCTGTGTGGATTATGGGCAATAGCCGTCTGGGGGAGGGGGACGCCTCCCTCTTCTGTGCCATGGCAAGGGGGGTGGGCTCCCGCCAGCTCCGGAGGCTTTTTGCTGTTTCTGCACCAACTGAACAGGAGAGTCGACCTTTCAAAGTGTTTTATTTCAAGTATTTTATAAGCCCGGCTGTCCAAACCTGACGCTGCAGAGCAAACCCAGCACAACTTCTCCTTGACAATCTAATCGAGGTGACGGTTTCGATGTTCTGAACAAGTTCTAGAGTTGGCAGTATGGTGGGCGGGAGGCAAATAGGCTGCAGCAGAATCTAGACATGGCAGAAGTCCTGTCATTGGGCAGTTTAACTGACCGAAGAGGTGGCAGTGTGGTGTCATGGTTAGGAGCGGCGGACCCTAACCGGGTTTGATTCCCCACTCCTCCACATGAGCAGCAGACTCTAATCTGGAGAACCGGATTCGTTTCCCCCACTCCTCCACATTTAGCCTGCTGGGTGACCTTGGGCCAGTCACAGTTCTCTCCGAACTCTCTCAGCCCCACTTACTTCACAAGGTGTCTGTTGTAGGGAGAGAAAGGGAAGGCAATTGTAATTCGGTTTGAGACTCCTTAAAGGTAGAGAGAATCGGAGTATAAAAAACTCTTCTTCTTCTTCTTCTTCACTGGATGGGATTGCCCATGTCCTTCAAGACCAGGCTCTCAGCAGGGAACGGGTCTGACAAGCAGCAGCGTTTGTGAACACATGTGTACCGTTCCGAGTTGAGACCACAATATCCAGAAAACACAGACCTTGGCTGTGGTCTCATAGGAATAAACATGCCAGAGCAAAATGCAACCTCTCCTGCTTGCTACATCTCGGCAGCAGAAGGTACCACGTCTATGAACTGTCCTGCATGCATGAATTTGCCATCAAGAGGACAAATGTGACGAGGGGGAGACTTCAATGAAAGCCTGTCTGATTAATAAGATTCGTTAAAAGATTAGTAACCTACAAAAACAAACATCTCTGTACTAACGATAGGTTAGGAAATTAGTACAAGAATATGCTGAGATATCTGCAAAAACAGTTTGTATTGGAAAACCAAACAAATAATAACAGCAAGGTGCTATATACAGAAGTGACAAATCACATCAGTGAAGTGCTATGTACATAAATTGCCATAAGCATATACAGCAATCTAGGCATATATTTTTCGTATCCTAAATGCAGGTAGATGTTCAACGGATGTTCATATTACTGAAGAACAAGATGGAATGCTGGGATACGATCGTTTCGGAGTCTTCTTCAGTCCCACATATTTCACCATAAGTGTATGTGTTCACTTCAATGAAGATTAAGAAGTTCCTCATATGGATACATGGCCTTGCTATATTCAATTTTCATAAAGATCTGTAGTACAGTAGTCTTAAGAATTTTAAAGCAGACCAGGTGCACAGCTTCTTACAAAGACTGTAACAGGTTCCTCAAGGGATACAAAGTGTAGCAATTTATGTACATAGCACTTCACTGATGTGATTTGTCACTTCTGTATATAGCACCTTGCTGTTATTGTTTGTTTGGTTTTCCAATACAAACTGTTTTTATTCTTGTACTAAATTCGTTAAAAGATGGCTGGCTTCAGCCTCACGACTTGCCCCCCACCCCCCCGGCTCATTTAGCCTATGATTTTCTTTCCCTTTCAGAAAGTCTAGATTTAAGATGTTCTTGTATCCATTTGGCCCAGTAAGCAATTTGAATCTGTCCCCGGTCACAGTGGCCAGTTGCTCCTAATGTGTAAGAATTAAAGTCACAACAGATCCTACTTGAATCGCACAGCAATTGCGGTTTTTCCAAGATACTTCATCTATAGCCACTTCGGGTACACTGAGCAAATAACAGGAAACGCCTTATCAACCCATTCGCTTCTGATTGTACCGCTTAATTAACCGCTGCTTTTGCTTGGGGTCCAGATCATGTCCTTAAGTAGAGACGACCTCCCATTTTATGCTGGATGACGGGACTAAGGGAGTCACCCTAATCCCCGCTTCTGAATGGTTCAGAAGAGCAGCTGCATGTAGCGAGAGCGAGATCTACTGGCGTAAGGAGGGGGGAGGGGACAAGGAAATCCCACGCGCACCTGTTGATCGAATCAGAGGGAAATTGTCAGTCGAAATTGTTGGAAGGGAAGGACTTTGCGCTGTCTCTTAACCTCAGACTCCAGAGGGGGGCAAGACTAGTGAGTCAGAGAGACAGAGGGGACAAGACACTGGGGCATCCTTTTTCTACTGCTCTGACCTATCCCTTTGATATGTAGATTGCTACTCTTAGGGAAACTTCCTTCCTTCCTGTTTCTTTTCCCACCTCCTCACACACAACGACACTCTTCTCCATCTTGCCATTATGAGGGAAGGATGCATGTCCTGGATCTCCCTCCATCCTAGTTAGTTAGACTAGATAGGCAACTATACTTTACATTATCCTATCCAGAAATGGATTTCCTACAATAAATGAAGTATATTAGTTAAATAGACAAAAGGCTCCTAGCAATTTTGTTCCTGGCACACACAGAGGTTTGGATGGGCTTCTCTGCGCACAACAGTCTTTGTGCACTCTGCTAATTTAACAGGGATTTGGGCATAACAAAGCCCTCACAATCCAACAGAAATGTTACCAGTTTGGATAAGGCAGTGCGATCGAGCCTCTGTGTTGCCCAGGTGTGTTCTTCGGTGTTTGCCACATCTGTGATGCCTGGAGCTGTTTCAAAGAAGAAAGGCAAAAGATCAGCAGGGCCCCTTCCCCCTCCTCGAGGATTCATTGGCGGCACTGTGTCATCCTGCCCATGTTGCTTGGCAAGTAGCCACTTCCATACATTCAGAGAGGACAAATAGCCAGAGATGAGCCTGCCTCTTTCTACCAGCCAAATTAGTCCTCCTGTCAGTTTTTTCAGTGACTGTCTAGTCCAGGGGTGGGGAACCTTTTTTCCACCAAGGGCCATTTGGATATTTATAACATCATTAGCGGGCCATACAAAATTATCAACTTAAAAATTAGCCAACCAAGCCCCAAACAGGCAGCTGCCCCAGATGATCCCCCCCCCGGCGTGGGCAAGCAGGTGGCACAGGATGGTCTCTTGCACCAGCTGGGCATAGCTGTCCAGCCACATGCTGGAGTTGCTCCTGCTTCACACGGTCGGGGCCGGATTCTACAGCCGGCTCCTGCTACCTCCGCCTGCAGGGGTGAAATGAGGACACACTGGCTAAGAACTCCCCCCCTCCACACACACATTTTGGCTCTACCCCCTTTAACCCCTGCATTTTCGCCACTTCAGCCCCCAGCCCTCTTGTAGTACAGAGGGAATATGTTTCTCCACGACTCCGGTGGGAAAGGGTTAACATAGTTTCTTGGGCGGTTCTAGCAGCTCCATAGCTAAAGACTCTTCTGCAAGGGGGAAAGAAGGTTCCTTTTCTCACCAAAACAAACTCACATCCGCCTTGAATAGAGGCTATTCCTGTCTGCGGGAGGGGGTGGATCGCCAGTCTTAGATCCTTCTGAGCTAGAGATCTGCCAGGACCCACGAAGGGCCAGACCAAATGATTCCGTGGGCCTTAAACGGCCCCTGGGCCTGACGTTCTCCACCCCGTCTACTCTCAACTGGCAACATACTTCTAGAAAGACAAATCTTTTGTAGCTTGCTAAGGATTTCTATAGGGAGGCTTTGTTCTTCTGAGAAAGTTGGATAAGAAGTCTCAATAGATTTTATGAGCTATGACACAAACTACAAAGCATTTTAGCTGTGGCGCAATGCAGACAGATTTATGGAAGTTAGAGGAATCGAGGATTAAATCCTCATCTGTCTCGTATAAGACAACCTGATCGTTTTGTCCAGCTGGAAAGAGGGATTATAATGATGTCCAGCTCGGGAAAACTACTCTGTTTTCATTGTGCGGTTCAGTCTAAAAGTGACGACAGATGGACAGCCATCAAGGTGGTCAACAAATGGTTTTATGAGTTGCCACTCATTCACTCACAGAGGTCAACAAAACACACACCAAGAGCCATGAAGACTGATGTCCACATGTGTTGAATTAATTAAATGGGGGAAAGAAACACATACACAACCACATTTTTTAAAATCCTTCTGTACTGTATGGGGCTGAAATGAGCTGCAGGGTTGTAAGTATCACTAGGGTTGCCACATTCCTCTTTGCCACCAGCAGGAGGTTTTGGGGGCAGAGCCCGAGGAGGGCGGGGTTTGGGGAGGGGCGTCAATGCCATAGAGTCCAATGGCCAAAGCGGCCATTTTCTCCAGGTGAACTGATCTCTGTCGGCTGGAGATCAGTTGTAACAGCAGGAGATCTCCAGCTACTACCTGGAGGTTGGCAACCCTAAACATCACATGTGTATTTAACACAAAAAATGCACTTGAGTATTGTCAACACAACAGTATCAATCCAGAACCAGAAGAAGAGTTGGTTTTTATTTGCTGACTTTCTCTACCACTAAAGGAAGACTCAAACCGGCTTCGAATCACCTTCCCTTCCCCTCCCCACAACACACACCCTGTGAGGTAGGTGGGGCTGAGAGAGCTCTTAATAGAACTGTAACTTGCCCAAGGTCACCCAGCTGGCTTCATGTGTAGGAGTGGGAAAACCAACTCGGTTCACCAGATTAGCATCCACTGCTCATGCGGAGGAGTGGGGAATCAAACCCGGTTCTCCAGATTAGAGTCCACTGCTCCAAACCACCGCTCTTAACCACTACACCACGCTGGCTCTCCAAAGTACTACAGGATACAATTTATATAACCATAATACAACAGGATACTATTTATACTTAGAATCATAGAATCATAAAGTTGGAAGGGACCACCAGGGCCATCAAGTCCAACCCCCTGCACAATGCAGGAAATTTACAACTGCCTCTACCCCCACACCTAGTGACCAGAAGATGGCCAAGATGCCCTCCCTCTCATCATCTGCCTAAGGTCATAGAATCAGGCTTGCTGACAGATGGCCATCTAACCTCTTCTTAAAAACCTCCTGGGAAGGAGTGCTTACCACCTCCCGAGGAAGCCTGTTCTTGTAACATGATGTTCAGCAATCACGGCTTGAACCAAGCCAGATAACTGGCTTCTGCGTGAAATATTATTTCGGCCCGGGGTCTGCACATCCAAGAGAGAGGGGAGAATGGGGGGAGGAGATCCAGCACGCAGCAGCGCACAGAACTGAGGTAGGTGGGGCTGAGAGAGCTCTAAGAGAGCTGTGAATAGCCCAAGGTCACCCTGCTGGCTTCACGTGTAGGAGAGGGGAACCAAACCTGGTTCTCCAGATCAGAGTCCACCGTTCCAAATCACTGCTTTTGCTCAGGGAATCATCCCAGCTTCTGGCCCATGGCTGCTGAGGTTGCCAGAAGTTATGAGGCAATTTTTAGCCAGTCACATAAATCCAGTGAGCCTAGGGGAAAGCAGGCCCCTCTGAGACCTCTGGGACAGCGCTTCCTTCCAAGGGGCTGGGTTCTTCTCTCTGGGAGGGCCGGGCCAGAGACAGGAACCAGATTAGGAAGAAGAGGCACCATTCTAAGAGCAGACTCTCCTCTCCCTCCCACTCATTTAGCAACTTTCCCTTTTGTAAAGTTAAATTTTATTTTACAAATTGTTTACAATTTGCAATAATAAACATATTTACCAAACCGCTGAAACAAAGAAAGTAAATATGGACTAAAATTATATCTTTACATTTATACAATTTACATTTAAATACTGTTCTATACAATGGAAGGCAATTTCCAATTTATTTAGGGTCTGTAAATGTGTTGATTGAACTAAATATGTAGACTTTATCATGCTGACCAAACCTTGCCGTCTTGCCTTCCATTCTTTCAAATGGGGAACTGAAGTTTTGTTCCCAATATCTTGCAAAAACCAGACATGCTGCTGTAATGGTGGTCAACCAAATTCATGCCGTCTTTTTGGTACAATTCAATGCCAGTTCTGGGTTGCAAGGAATTATAATTTCGACTCCATATGAAAGTATGTCGATTGGCTTTCCCCACTCATTACTGGCCCAAATGCATTTCCACCACATAGGGAAAAAGGTAGCACAGACCAGCCGTCAGCCTCAATATTATACATTTTGGAGAGACTGTTTGGCCGGTGGTGCTGTGGGTAACCCATCTGGATCATGTTTTCTCTCGTTGCCAAGCTAACGGGGAAGGTCCCTCAAGAGAACCTGCTTGGAAAATCCTCCTACTTCCAATGGATTTCTGGAAAATTGTCCCAACCTATCTGGGTTTGGGGGTCTTTCTACCTATCTTTCTCTTTGAGCCCTTAGAAAGTACAGGGACCAAAGCATGGCGGCGTTCCAGTTCAGAGGGGCAAGGAGGTTAATTGTTATTGCCCAAAGTAACCCAACACTCCAGCTGGCCATCTGTTTTTGACTGGAGGTCCTCCCAATTTGCCCGACCCAAATGTCAGTTCTTTGCCCAGCAGACTTTACAAGGATACTGCTGGAGCTGCTTGAAAGACCATTTTTAAATGCCAGCATAACTTTAGCTTCCTTTTAGTCTTTCTTCCATAAAGGCTGATGTTCGAAATAAGTTACATACTGCTGGTGCCACATAAGCACGGGCTGCAGAGCGAGCTTTTTATGAGTGGAAGGAACTTCCCAGTCGTTTCCAGGCAGACAGTGACATCATCTCAGCTTCTGTTTAAAAGTAGAGAGGCTTGTAAGAAGGGGGGAGGGGGTGCCCATTGTCGGTCTCCATCACTGTTTGATTTGGCTCCGGCACACCCGGCCTGTAACCTGGCATAAATATTAGTGGCCAGGGGTTTTCTCAGAGACTGTGTGTCAGAGCAGGTTACTGTTCCAAAGAGTTTGAAGTCACAGAAAATGTATTTGCTTACAAAGCTTACTGGGAAAAGGCTACAGTATTACCAGTGGGACAGGATATGTGTTTGCAGGTTGAATCCAGGTGGCCTTTGAAACAGCAAAATACCTGGGGATCAGGCCCCTTTTTAAGATAAGGCAACAG
This sequence comes from Euleptes europaea, assembly GCF_029931775.1. NCBI lineage: Eukaryota > Metazoa > Chordata > Lepidosauria > Squamata > Sphaerodactylidae > Euleptes > Euleptes europaea. The sequence continues at coordinate 560,409 of NC_079327.1, forward strand.
AGACCACATCAGCATTGACAAACAGTGCCATGTTTTTATATTTAAAACGGTCAGTAACAATGGTTCTTAAAAATGTAGTCCTTGGACCAGGAGCAATAGGAGCTCTCAGCGCACCATTTTCAAGGAAGCTGATTTTAGTGGAGGGACGTGGACTTCTGATACCATCCTTCGGCCATTGCCAGCATATCAACTTCCCACCTCTCCTCCTCCACAACCCGAGAAGATCAATAGTTTGGCTGACGGCCTGGTCTGAGAAAGTGGAGAGTGCAGCTGTCACCCCCGCTAATGGCTCGGCTCAAATTCCTGGTAGGCTGTTTTGTGCAGTTTCTCCCTCCAGAATCCCACTAGGCCATGAGTCAAAATCCAGAACCCCACTAGGCATAGAGCCAAACCACACAATATGCTTGGCCGTGAGTTGGGTGGATGGTTGCTGGGAACGTACTTACCCAAGTGCTGCAAGGCCCCATTTGAATCAGACCATGGATTGTGCTGGGCGGGAGGGGCTCCAGTAGGGTTGCCAGGGTCCTCTTTGCCACCAGCGGGATATTTTGGGGGCGGAGCCTGAGGAGGGCAGGGTTTGGGGAGGGGAGGGACTTCAAAGCCATAGAGTTCAATTGCCAAAGCGGCCATTTTTCTCCAGGTGATCTGATCTCTATTGGCTGGAGATCAGTTGAATTAGCAGGAGATCTCCTGCTACTGCCTGGCAGTTGGCAACCCTAGGCTCCAGCCATTCCCCTGCACCATTTTCCCAAACTGAAACGGGCTCTGTGGGGGGCACTTTTTGCCCCATTGAAGGGGCTGCACTTTGGTCTGAATCCTGCACATTAAGCCCTTCAATGGGGGCAAACACACCCTCCTCCAGGGCCATTTTAGCTTGGGAAAACAGCGTGGGAGACAGGCTGATGCCTCTCCTGCCTCAGAACCATGGTCCCAATCTGAATCAGCCCCGTGGTCCTTGGGTAAGTTCCCTGCAATCAGGGAATCTCAACCCATCTCATGGCCACAAGCATAATGTAGAGTTTCATCCTGTCCTCCAAAGCTGACTGAGCAATGAGCTACTGAGGTTCTCAATGTTCCCACAAGAATTCTAGAAACCCATGGGGTCTTTGCATCTCAGGGTGGACCATCTTAATTCATCTCCCACACCTAGAGTACTGTGTTCAGTTTTGGGCACCACAATTTAAGAAGGATGTAGACAAGCTGGAACATGTATCCAGAGGAGGGCAACAAAGATGGTGAGGGGTCTGGAGACCAAGTTCTATGAGGAAAGGTTGAAGGAGCTGGGTATGTTATGCCTGGATAGGAGAAGACTGAGAGGTGATATGACAACCATCTTCAAGTACTTGAAGGGCTGTCTTATAGAGGATGGTGCCGAGTTGTTTTTTGTTGCCCCAGAAGGTTGGACCAGAACCAGTGGGTTGAAATTAAATCAAAAGAGTTTCCAGCTAAACATTAGGAAGAATTTTCTAACAGAGAAGTTCTTCAGTGGAACAGGCTTCCTCGGGAGGTGGTGAGCTCTCCTTCCCTGGAGGGTTTTAAGAAGAGGCTAGATGGCCATCTGTCAGCAATGCTGATTCTATGACCTTAGGCAGATGATGAGAGGGAGGGCATCTTGGCCATCTTCTGGGCATGGAGTAGGGGTCACTGGGGGTGTGTGGGGGGGGAGGCAGGTGTAAAATTCCTGCATTGTGTAGGAGGTTGGATTAGATGACCCTGGTGGTCCCTTCCAACTCTATGATTCTATGATTTGTGAGAGGAAGAGGCACAGACAACTGTGCCTTAAGCAGACGGTGTTCTGACTCAGGCAGTCAATCTGTCTTCTGTATCAGAACCTTTTTAGGGAAAGTTTTCAAATGAGCCCCAGCAGGGAGGCAGGGAAGTTCAATGCAGGTCATCTTAATAAAGAGTAAGATGAGGCCACCAAGTTCAGGGAAGATAGACCCCTTGGCTCCATTCCTCTCGTTTTCAACAGCTCCATCGCTTCAAATAAATGCCTTTGCTGCAAATTAAAAAGCACCAAAGGATATCGCTGGAGCTTCCAGAAAACTTCAAGCAAGGAGGGAGCTTCAGAAGGCACAAAGGGCTGCTTTCCCAGACTAAAGTTTGAACGTTAACTAGAGGAAAGAAGAACAGTGAGAACTGCTCTATCCCCCATCTTTCTCAATCTCTATGTAAAGCCCTTAGGAGATCTGGATAGAGCTGGGTATCACCTGCATATTGATGACATCCAACCCCAAAGTTATGGATGATTTGTGCCCAGCATTCTTTTTCAATCATAACCTCACCGTACGTCCTGTAGTAAACAAATATTCCCACGCATCTTCATCAACACTGTAGCCCTAACAAAGAAAGCAAATGGTTGGAGGAGGTTAGAGAATTGTACTTCTTAGCGCTTTGCAAAAGGCTCAAAATGTAACACAAGTTAGATAATAGTGGAAGCTGCTATTGAGATGAATTGCATGACGTCAAGTAGTCAGATTAGTGAGCTGTTCTTATTCATATGAATAATATTTTTGTAACATTGTAAGCTGCTATTTGAGCATGTTTTATACTGAAGAACAATTTCATATTTAAATGACTTCCTCAAAGTCCAGTGTGACCCATGGTGTGATTACTGGCATGTGTGGAGCAGACTCTGAAAACGGTCCAGAAATTAGCTGGCCCAAAGTGTGGCTGCTGCCCCGGCTGTGGTCAGGGCGGGGGACAGAATCAAGGGATCGTATCACCCCCTACGCTGAAAGACCTAGACAATCTGACCATCTGTCTCTGAGCACCGTTCCAAGTACTGGTTCTTATGCCTAAGGCCAGAAATGGCTTGGGTCCAGAGAATCTGTAGGACTGCCTCCTTTTATAGTGTCCAGCATGCCAGCTAAGACCTTCCTTGCAAGCCCCTCCTCTCTGTGGGCCCGCCTTCAGAGCCAGAGGGGAAGATGGCAGCAGTCGGAGACAGGACTTTTTCAGAAGTGCCACCCTCTCTGGAATGCCCTTTCCCATGAGGCTTGTCTGACACCTGAGTTTCCCTCCTTCAGGCGCCAGCCCAAAGCGCTCCTTTTTACCCAGGCCTTTAATGCAGGGTTAGGGTTGCCAGCTCTGGATTGAGAAATACCTGGAGATTTTGGGGGTGGAGCCTGAGGAGAACGGGGTTTGGGGAAGGGGGGACTTCAGTGGGGTATAATGTCATACAGTCTACCTTCCAAAGCAGCCATTTTCTCCAGGAGAACTGATCTCTGTTGCCTGGAGATCAGTTGTCATACTAGGAGATCTCCAGGTTGGCAACCCTAGCTGAGATCCTGACAAAAATGGAACAGAGGGTAGGAAGGGATACCCTGGACATAGCATCAACGGACATCCTCAAGAACAAATTGGTTTCTCTGTCGCCTGGAGATCAGTTGCAATAGCGGGAGATCTCCAGCCACCACCTGGAGGTTGGCAACCCTACTTCAGGGCAGATCTTTTAACATCTTTTTCATAGCCTGAGAACTGTGTAAGGCTCATTTTAAACTGTTTGGTGTTATATTTTTGTGCTGTGGCTGGATTTTTAATGCTGGGTATTAATTAATAACTTATGAAATTTTATGTTTTTATTATCTTGCATTTTCTCACCCACCTCAGGCAAGTTCCCTGAAGAATAAATAAATGCCCTCCTATGGATTGTGCGTGTGTGTGTGTGTGTGTGTGTGTGTGTGTGTGTGTGAGAGAGAGAGAGAGAGAGAGAGAGAGAGAGAGAATGGAGATGGAGATTTGTCTTTAAATTTGTTTTGCACTTCAGAATGCTTTCATGTCATAACTCACTGTAAATCACCTAAAGTGTTTGGCAATAAATATATTTTATGAATAGAAATGTGCTGTGAAATTCAGAAGAAGGATCTCACCCTGGCTTTTCGAATCAGCCTGTCAGTTCTGAGGGTTTTCCCTCCCGTGCTGGAGTTTAATTGCATAAGAGATCGACTACAAAGTCCTCTGGATCATTTAGCTCCACAGTCACCGGGTACTTTTGAATAAAATGAGCTGATATCTCTATTGTATTTCATTCCCTGTGCAAAAAGTGTATCTTTCTGGTTGCATTGCTGTTTATTTAGATTTAGCTGCTGTTTGCTTTGACTTGGAAACTATTTCAGGGGGTTTCTTTTTCCTTGGAATGGGGCCATTTTCTTATGTCAAATCTTTTGAAAAATATCCGCCTTGGCTTCCCTCGATATTTTTCACGGCATGAAAAGTGCACTTAGAGGTGAAACCTCCTCAGGCATGCTCTCGATGTCGTTTGCATCTGGAGATCAGACTCCGGGGGCCTCTGGAGCAATCAGCCCTGACGAAAGAATAATTGTAAGATGAATCTTCTTCTGGAAATGGAGTCCAGAGACGAGTGCCAGTTGGCCTGTCCTTGATCGGAGTCCTATGGCATCTTTTCCTCGAATTGCGTTTGTAAAAGGTTTGGAATAACTAGCCCTGCTCTCCGTCGGTTCCATCCTTTCTGATATGACCAATGGTGCGGGCGCCCTGGTTGCCAATTGTGGAGCTTGTAGTGGAAGCACGGGCCAGGCTGCCGGGCGTCCCAGCCAGTGAGAGGGGGCTCTGGGGGACCTATTGAGGGGGGGCTCTCGCCGTTTGGAGTTGTGCAAGGAAGAAGGAGCAGAAGCGGAAGGTCTGGGGCTGGTGGTGGCACCCCAGGGGTATTTCCGTCACCGCAGTGCGGGTAGCAGTGCAGCATTAGCTTGGAGGATGACCGTGGCTGTAGGGGCCTCAGGGCAACTTACGCCTGTGTGTTGGGTCTACTGTGCTGTGTGAAATGACTGGGAGGTTCATAGAGGTTAAGATAGGGTTGCCAATTGCCAGGTAGTAGCAGAGATCTCCTGCTAATTCAACTGATCTCCAGCCGACAGAGATCAGATCACCTGGAGAAAAATGGTCCCTTTGGCAATTGAACTCTATGGCATTGAAGTCCCTCCCTTCCCCAAACCCTGCCCTCCTCAGGCTCCCACCCAAAAATCTCCCACCGGTGGTGAAGAGGGACCTGGCAACCCTAGGTTGAGACATGATAGAGGTCTATAAAATTACGCATGGTATGGAGAGAGTGGACAGGGAGAAGCTTTCCTCCCTCATAATACCAAAATGTGGGGTCATTTGCTGAAGGTGAAGAGTGAGAGATAATTCAAAACAGATAAAAGGAAGAATTTCTTCACACAACGCATAGTTAAATTGTGGAACTCCCTGCCCCAGGATGTAGTGATGGCTGCCAACTTGGAAGGCATTAAGAAGGGAGTGGACATGTTCATGGAGGAGAGGGCTATTCATGGCTACTAGTCAAAATGGATTCTAGTCTTGATACATCCCTATTCTTTCCAGGATCAGAGGAGCAGGCCTATTATGTGAGGTGCCGTGGAACGTAGGCAGGATGGTACTGCTGCTGCAGTCAAAGTCTTGCTTGTGGGCTTCCTGGAGGCACCTGGTTGGCCGCTGTGTGAACAGACTGCTGGACTTGATGGGCCTCCTGGGTCTGATGCAGCAGGGCCGTTCTGATGTTCTTATAGCTGCAGATGAGATGAGGCAAGCCAGGAGATTGGTGAACTTGGCTTTGGTACCTTTGGCCCACCACCGGGGTTGGTGTCATGTGGGAAGGGGGCAGCTGAGGGGTGGATTTGGGCCTTCAATGCAGGCCCAGCGGCCTTGTGTGTGTTGGACAAGGGGTTCCCCTCTTTCAACCCACATGGTGGAAAGCTGATAAAAGAGATATTGATTGTATCACAAACATCCTCCCTCCCTCCCTCAATTTCCCCATTTGTTTTAATTAACAATGTTGGACTATGGGACTCATAGAAACGCAGAACTGAGAAGGACCCCAAGGGTCATCTAGTCAAACTTCCTGTACAATGCAGGAAATTCACAGCTACCTCCCCATCCCCAGTGACCCCAGCTCTATGGCCAGAGGAAGGCAAAAAAACTCCAGGATCCCTAGGCCAAACTGGCCTGGAGGAAAATTCCTTCCTGACCCCAAAGTTGTGATCAATCTGCATTGCCCTCGGCAGGTAAGAAAGGGCCACGAGAGCCAAGCACTGACGCAACCCTTCCTGCCCTCCCTCTCATGACCTGCCTGAGTTCACAGAATCAGCACTGCTGACAGATGGCCATCTAGCTTCTGCTTAAAAGCCTCCAAAGAAGGAGAGCCCACCACCTCTCAAGGAAGCCCCTGTTCCACTGAGGAACCGCTGTCAGAAAGCTCTTCTTAATGTTTTGCCAAACAATTACTGTTGATGTGTGTGTGTTATTGTTTTCCTGCATGGAGGAAGCTACAAGTAAACAGATTAGGGTACTCTGATAAAAAATTGTCACTTTATTCTCCCTCCTCCATGGAGGTTGGGGTTTGCCATGGAAGGTATATATACCGGATGCCTCCTAAGAAAGATGAGCAGAAGAAAGGGAGGCTGACTAAGCTCCCCCCAATGGGTTCCCATGCAATTTGCTTCTCACTGATGATTGGGGAGAACCAATACCTTAGTAAGGTTCAGGGCAAGCTGGGATTCGAATCCAGGTCTCCCCAGTGCTAGTCCAATGCTACCACTGCACCACGCGGGCTCTTTGTAAACGCCTTCTGTGCTGACATTTTAGTGTAAAGTAAGGGGTTGAAATCACCTCTGGGACAAATAGCATGACATCTAACAAAAGCTAACAACCCATATGATTTTGCATATATTACTCTGCTGCCTTGCCTGGGGAAGCCTTGCGGGGGAGGGGGGAAACACTGAGCTATCCTGAGCAATGTCTCAGCATCCTAATGTGTGACTTGCTGATGACTAATCAGTGGTTTTAATCACAGATTGTGTTACCTTGTAATTATGCATAATTCCTAGATTACTGTAATTTGTTTCCAGGCTCAATATGCAGTGCTGTAAAGCTGCTAAAGGTTTCAAGGGATCGCCAACTCCCCAGACATTTGCTGGGATCTCCTAGGAAGGCCCTGCTCTCGCAGCCTCCCCCTTATGAATGAATCAGACGAGCGGCATCCGTGGCCCTGGAGCCGTGGATTGATTTGCCCCAGCCCAGCGTCAAATAAACTCAAGGCCCAGCTAGCCAGGGAAAAAAGCAGCCATCCAACAGGGAGAGCAGCAGGGAGTGGCGGTGGATTGCTCCTCACCCTTATGCAGCAGATTTCTGCTGCCTGCTGCCAAGAGAGGCAGAGGAGCGTCCTGCAGCCGCGAGGGCCAGCACGGCCGATCCCGTCTCTGGGCGTGAACCCTTGTTCGTGGTGTCAGTGGGGCCATCTGAAGGTTTGATGGTGTGCCGAGAGCAGTGGGGGAGGAGTGGCGCGGCAGGAGAGGGACCTTGTGGAGCCAACGCCTGCCTTCTGTCCCTCACGTCCTGAGCGAGGGCAGCTGTCCTGAGGACATGGGGCTGCACCTGGGTGAGAACAACCTCGTACAGACCCAGGGGGTTGCGCTAAGGCATAGGAGGATTAGTGGTTTGGAGACTGCGCTTTTCCAGAGGCGGGTCTGCACAGGAGCAATTAAGACAGCAAAAATTGATACAGCAAGATTAATAGGCTTGTGTGCAAAGAAATATTGGCGTGTGGGGGGCATATATACCTCACCTATCAATCAGGTATGAGAAAGTAGTAGTTTTGGTTTTTATATACCGACTTTCTCTACCATTTAAGGCAGAATCAAACCGGCTTACAATCGCCTTCCCTTCCCCTGCCCACAACAGACACCCTGTGAGGTAGGTGGGGCTGAGAGAGCTCAAAGAGAGCTTTGACTAGCCCAAGGTCTCCCAGCTGGCTTCGTGTGTGGGAGCGGGGAATCAAACCCGGTTCACCAGATCAGACTCCACAACTCCAAACCACTGTTCTTAACCACTATACCACGCTGGCTCTCACCTTACAGGGTATGATAAGTCTCACCTGTACAGGGGTGAAGGTGTCCATCTCTCCACAGAAGGATGTGATGCGTATCTAGCTGATCTAAGTCAAGACCTGCGCACCATTATAGTCAGCAGGTGGGGCCAGGGATGTGGAGCAAGGTTAACCCCCTTGTTTGACAGGCTAAGGGCAGGTCGCTCAGGTTAAGTAGGGATAAGCAGAGAGCACCCTGAGCCTCCTGATCAGATAATCACTGGCTTTATGGCGGGATGGGGCTTGTGAAGGAGCGCCTTTAGTGCTAAGCAACATCTCTCCAAACCTGGTAGCGGCTTTATGGCACATCAGGGCAGGGGCTCGGCATCTATCAGCATTTTACACGCAGGCAAGGATAAAGGAGGATGCCAGTAGCTGCTGGCTACGTTTGGAGCTAGGGTGGATTTGCCAGAAAAAGGCAACCATGGATAGGCTGCCTAGCACAGCCTACCCTCTAACTGAGGGTATTATTATTAGCATAATTAACTGATGATGTAGATCAGCACTCCTCTGGTGCAGAGCTGGAGTCATCAAAATCTTTGTTGTAAAAACGGATGCTTTCCCTACCATTTTTCTCCCTTTCTCTGGACCCAGATTGTTTCTACTGATATATAGATATATAACATTTATATCCACCTACCTACACACACAAGTTGGATATATATTTAGTTTCCCCTTCTTTGTTTTTATGTTACAGAGAATACTGTGCTTTTATTACCTGTGTTGTGCACATTCTTGATTATAGTTTATGCCACGCTTTTACTTCTGTTATTGATATGTGTTAACTGAGTTTTTATGAGCCACTTTAGGCTTGGAAGGAGAGCAGAGATATCTGAAACAAATGCAGCCAGAACTCTACATCAGTAGAGTGGATTTATACTATAATTTTGCCACCTAGTGGTAGACCATAAATATTTTACATACGCACCTTTATGCCTTAGTCAGGAAAGAAGAAATACGTAACGTGATCTAAACGGAAATTAAGCACCAGGTGTTTCAGCTGGGGAGCTAAGAATGCGCTTTCTCTTTCACTGGCAATATCTATTATTTCATGACTTTTTAAACCCCCCGCCTTCTTTCCCATGAGCTCTGGGCAGCTTCCCGCTTCTCCCATCCTTTGCTTGATCTTCACACTAACCTTTGGAGTAGGCCAGGCTGCCCGAGAACACCAGGCCCAAACTCACACAGCCAGAATCACTGTGGGGAGGGGATCTGTCTGACCCTCCTGCCCCTAGACCAGACTGACATTGTTAAAAATATAACCAGAGCCGTAACTATCTAATTTTGCTTCTGAGGGAAGAATATAAAATTGCACCACCCCATATTTTAAATATGTTAATAAACAAATAAGAATACAACACTACACCGTGTGGTGTAGTGGTTGAGAGCGGGGGTTTGGAGCAGTGGAGTCTGATCTGGAGAACCGGGTTTGATTCCTCACTCCTCCATATGAGCAGCGGTGCTAATCTGGTGAACTGAATTTGTAATGTAAAGGAAGCACATTTTAAAAGTAGTATTCCAATAAAAGTAATTTGCACATGAAGCACTTAATTTGAGAGACAGCATGGTGTAGTGGTTAAGAGCGGTGGTTTGGAGTGGGGGACTCTAATCTGGAGAACCGGGCTGGTTTCCCCACTCCTCCACACGAAGCCAGCTGGGTGACTTTGGGCAAGTCACACTCTCTCAGCCCCACCTACCTCGCAGGGTGTCTGTTGTGGGGAGGGAAGGGAAGGTGATTGTAAGCCGGTTTGAGTCTCCCTTAAGTGGGAGAGAAAGTCGGCATATAAAAACCAACTCTTCTTCTTCTATACTAACAACATCTGAATACACAATCAGCTGATGCATAAGTGAGAATTTAACCTATTTAAAAACACAAAATTAAATACATCAGGTACGACCATTCTTTACAGTTGCACTTTTCATGCTTTCAGTGGCATTAACACTCAACAAAATTAACGTTTTTATTTTGAAAGTTTACTTACTACCAACCAGGAATCATAACACAAGCCACCAAGCACAGGCTTTTGATTGGCTGTTACAGCGATTCCCTGCCTTCCACCCAGACAAATGAAATGTATTTAGTTGCATTTTGTCCCAAACTTAGGAAGATGAAGAAATGGAGAAACTCTTCATTATTACAAGTCTGAATATGGCACATGAAAGGCTGATATGAAATATTAACACAAAAACTGTTTTATTTCTCTTTTGGGGAAAAGGTCAGGTCAGACAGCCAGGGAGGTTTTAGGTTTAAACTTGGCAAGTGAAAAGGCACCAGGAATGAGGGAAACTTCATATAACTATAGACAATAGATAGTTTGTTATAAGACTGTAGCTGTTGGGTTCTTCTGACTCTAAGGAGTGATGGCCCAGTGAACTCTCTCAACAGTTACAAACACCTGTTTGGGACACCTGATCTAGGCACGTGGTTTCCGCCTCTGCAGAGTTGTTTATCGTATTGTATATATTGATAAGGTTAGGTATATTTATATAGCAGCTCTTATTCACTGTTTCTCTTAATCTATGAAGAATGTGGGTTTAGTTGTTCATATAGGTGGCTTTGTTTTACTCTTTTAACATGTTTCCTATTGACGTATGATCTCGATTACATTGTTTATATGTTCTTTATTTTCCCCCTGAAAGATAGTTTCTAATGCTGCAATTTTATGCACATTTAATTGGGATACAGTGGGAGATCCTTCTTAAAAACAAGCATAGGAATGGTCTGTAACTTTGATCAATTAATTCTTATTTAAAAAATGCAAACTAGATTGGCAACAGAATTTTTTTGAATGTTACTGTTGTTTAAGTTTGGAATCTCCTTGGAATCACGCTATTACAAAGAGGAGAGTCAGATTTTTTTAGCTGTTTGATATCCTTGCTGAAACCTTCAGGCCCCCAACACTGTTTAGGACACACAACAACAGATAAAAACAAAACAAAAAGGAAACGGAACTATTTCTGTGTTCCCTTTTCCAGTCTGTAAAGCAATTAATTGGAGGCAAGTGATTTCCTTTTTCTTCCAACCGGCCTTCACAAACAATGGTGAGGAAAGTGAAATAGTTCTGAACCTCGGTAAATAAAATGCTGTATACAAGGTATTTTGTTTGTAATTTTTATTTCTTTAAAATAATTCATACAAATGGATACAGTCACAAACATGATTTAACCCAAAATATTGCTAGCCTACCACATTACCGGGAAGGAATCCATGTAGGCAATGAAATGCTGCTACTCTTCAGTAGTCTAGTGCCTCAGACTCTCTCTCTCTCTTTCACTCTCTCTCTCTCTGCATCCCACCAATAATATATACTTTGACTGGTGACAAAAAAGTGTGATGCTTATTTCTACAAAACTTTTACTTGCACCTCAAAATCTCTTTGAAATGTCTTCATTCTGAAATAAGGGGAAATTGTGCCAAAATTAGGAGAAATCATTTTTATTTTATTAAATTATTCTAAAAAATAAGACAAGAAGGTAGAAAAAACAATGCACAGAGTGGTGTAGAAAGAAAAATGGGGGAAAAACGGTTGTCCTGAGAAGTTCGCCAAACTGCCTCACTTTTGGGCACGTATTTAACACATAAAAACAAAGGATCTCCAGTCGGTTTGCCAAATGCCTCCATTACGCCGTTCTCCTTGTTGACAACTAAGCAAACAAACCCTTGTTAATGTTCTAAAAACTGTACACAGACAAGTACATTCATGATATAATTAACTACTAACTTCTCTTGCTTAACGAAGAACTCACAGGACACGGGAACAGGTGAGTCGGGGGCACCGGACGGGGACAGACTACGCTTTATATGGAGGAATAAAGTTTTCAAATCTTCTTTCTTTCTCCCATCATTCTTTTGTTATACTGCATATTGGACCAGTTTGTCAAACTCACGTGGTCTCCTCCAGTATGTTCAAGGTTTTGCATCTCTTAAAAGTCCACCTGGTTTCCCACACACTCTGCAAAGCTGCAACCACCAACGTTGGGAATGATGTCTTCTTGGGCTACAATTGGTCATTCGTGTGGTCTCGATCAGCTTCCGGTTTGACGGTTTGGCCTGGCGAAGGGGCGTGGGGAGGGTGGGAGACAGCTGGCAGCCCGTGTGACAAAGACATGGCATTGGGGACGATTCCTTCGACGGCTGTGGGGATGCCGGGCGGAGCCACGCTCACCACGCCGGGAGGATACCTACTGAGAGAAGACGAAGAGGACGGGCGTCAAACCTCTGGAGAGCTCTGATCCGAATCACAGCTGACGTTCGGGTTGGGAACAAGATCTTGCCCAGGGAGGACCCCTCCGGGCCTCCAGGAATTTGATCCTCTTGCCTGTCTGTTTCCGGTCCCACTCTGCATCTGACTAGCGAATCCCTGCCAATGGGAGAGAAAACGCTCCTCCCTGCTTCCACCTCCCCTTCGCCCCCCCATACAAAGAGAGAGGAGAGAAGCCCCTTCTCTGTTGGGAGGAGGAGGGGCAGTTGCTTCTCTCAGGAGGCTGCGATCCAAGGCTGCCCGCTCCTTCACACGAAGGCGAAGACCCCTTCCCATGCCAGAGGCCTCGGAGCACACCCCAGAGCTCAGGGGAGGGGAGGGGATCGTGGCAATGACAAAGCGTGGCCTCTGGCAGCAACAGAACTAAACAGTTGGGACAGCTACTCAGGGCACCCTTGCTCTTCGGATCTTTAGCAGCAAGAAAAATAACAGAATAAAAACATTTTCAGCGAGTGCTTGAGGAGCGGGGTGGGGGTGGGTGCTGCCGCTGCAAGCCTCCTACCTGTACGCAGCCCCATTGAGCTCTGGGTGGACAACTCCCGGATCCATGCTGGCCCAGTGTGTGGCTGCAGTCAAGTGTTCTTTGTTGACACAGTTTTTCAGGCTGTCTGGAATACGACCTGGCGGAGAGAATGAGATGGTCAAGGCCCAGACAAGCTCCGGTGTACACTCCTCACACGTGAGCAGGGGCAGTTTTGGGTGTCCTGCTGACACTCATCATGGCCTCCTTGGGGGGGGGGGAGGATTCACTCCTTTCCCTCCCCCCACAGAGTTGTGCTTTATCCTCGGTGTCATCTGCATAGTTAAAAAACGGTCCAGTCAGGGGCAGAACCTGTAAGAGCCTGATAGCAAAGGGCCGCTGCCTTTTGCACCAGCGGAAGTTTCCACATCAACTTCCAGGGCAGCCGTGAAAGCGCACCACAGCAACAGAGCATGTTACAGAAATCTGGACACAGGGTGAACATACGGCACGGACCAGCATGGCCAGATCAGACGCTTGCAAAAATGGGGTCAGTTTCCAAACTGAATGCAGATGGAAAGCATTTCTTTTACTATATTAACTTCTCCCTCCCTGGCAGGAAGGGTGGATCCAATAAAAGCCACAAGCTTTGAGTGGAGTCTTTCCCGGAAAGTCCCCCCCCCCACGCTAACAGTCTCTGTTCCTTGAAGGGGTGGGGCTGTCCAGTCTGATGCTCCCCTTGACTCGCACAGCTATGATTGGTCTACAGCCATGCATCTCAACCTTTTGTATCTTACATCAAAACCACGCTGTCCAAGAAGCTGGGCCCCGTCATGACAGAAACCAAAAGCCCCCTTTCCTTCCTTGGAGGGCATTTGTTTGTTTACAGGCATTCTGTTATGGCATATATCATTTATGGTAAGCTTTAACATAAAACTTGCAGTTGGGGGTAAACTGCTATGGCTTTGAAACAAAAATCAAACAAAAAGCAATGAATCATATCAAATATTCCCTCATCTACCCTTTTATTCCAAACAACTAATTTATTTTTGAACGCGTCTCTCTTAGTTGCAAGCTAAAAGGATGAAGTCCATGGAGCCTGCATCTACAAATTCAGTTCATTTATAAGCTCAAACATGTCTACAGCATCACATGCTAGTTTCAGGATCCATTCACAGGGCTAGAGCCAGTTCAAAATTTCTGCTTCTGCTACAGCTCTCGCACAAGCAGAAACGAAAGAAGACAAAGTGCAGTAAGTCAGGGTTCTTGTATTCCCACTTGCACAAGATCTTGTACAACCGATCCACAGCCACTACAATGTATAGAGAAGAACAGTTGGTTTTTGTATGCTAACTTTCTCTACCACTCAAACCAGTATTCCCTTCCCCTCCCCATAACAGACACCCTGTGAGGTAGGTGGGGCTGAGACAGCCCTACGAGAGCTGTGACTGGCCCAAGGTCACCCAGCTGGCTTCATGTGGAGGAGTGGGGAAACAAATCCAGTTCACCAGGTTAGCGTCCACTGCTCATGTGGAGGAGTGGGGAATCAAACCCGGTTCTCCAGATCAACTGCTCCAAACCACCGCTCTTAACCACTACACCATGCTGGGAGGAAAGTGCATGAGATTTGGCAGTAGCGGAACTGCCCTAAACCTTTTTGTGCTTCCACCCGCACACCGTGGGATCCGAGCCTCTACTGCCGAACAGCGCAGCCAGCTTGGATTTCTTTTCAGCCAAGAAATACTTAATTCCTCCTCTCAGCTCAGAGACTCAGGATGGTACTTTGAAGATCCCGCAGTCTGGGGCACCAGGCTTTAAAAGATTTGTCATTTTTATGCAATCAGCCAGCAGATCAGACAATTTAGGAATCACCTCTTTGCTTGTAAGCATTTCACAGATAATACAGTGTGTTAACGTGTAAATCAACATTTGCGGATTTCCAGGTTTTTGCAGTGACCTGCCTGCTACAGTATTTTGGGTTTGGGGAGCAAAAACTGTTCCTGATGTCTAGCTGAAAACTCTTTTGATTTAATTTCAACCTTCTGGGAGCAGACCTGGCTGGGAAGAACCAAGATGCCTCTCAGGAACGCGCACAATCAGCAGTGCTGAGCTCCACGCAACACTCAAAGCCACTCTGGCACTTGCTGCTCCACCAATGTTGGGGAGAGCAGACCCCTGCCCCCCTGGGCCTGGCGCGTTCGTCAACCATGGCAAGAAACATGGGCATAAGAGAATGTATCACAAAGTATGATAACTGACTAAAATTCTAGCTTTATCTAACTGAGTTTATTATCCAATGAAACATGCTATATTGTATTGTTTTTATATATATAATGTTTTACCTTTCTCCTTTTTTCCCCCTTTCTGTACCCTCCCAAATATATAAATAAAAAACCCTTTTATTAAAAAAAAAAAGAGAGAGAGCCAGCGCGGTGTAGCGGTTACAGCAGTGGTTCCTAAAGTGGGCAGTACCAACCCCTGGGGGGCAGTGGGATTACCTAGGGGGCACTAAGAGGCAAGGGGCAGCAGGGGGGGCGCTAGAGTTGGGCCCCTTCAACTGTGTTGTTGGATAGGATAGGGGCGCTGGGGTTGAGTTTGTGGAACCAAGGGGGCCGTGGCCTGAAAAGTTTGGGAACCACTGGGTTACAGTGTCAGACTAGGATCTGGGAGAGCCAGATTCAAATCCTCCTCTCTGCCATGGAAGATGGTTGGGTGACCATGGGCCGGTCACTCTCTCTCAGCCTAACCTACCTCATAGAATTGTTGTGAGAATAAAACGGAGGAGAGGAGAATTATGTCAGCTACCTTGAGCCACCGCTGGGGAGAAAGGCGGGGTATCAATGAAGCAAGCAAGCAAGCAAACTATGCGCACCTGTGATCGCTCTCCGGATTTCCCGCGCTGCTTCTTCCCTCATCTCTATTGAAGCTTGTTCACTGTACCAGGCGGCGTGTGGGGTACAGATCAGATTTGGTGCATCCTTCAGAGGACCCTGACTAAAACTGTGCAAGAAAAAAAAAAGAGGAGCATTTTTCACAGGCATTATAAGCAAAACGTGAAGAGAGAACAGGCTGTTTTTAATTCTGGTCATTCTGTGCCGCTTGGCCACTGAAGCGTTACTTCCTCTTCACCCCTCAAGACCACAGGACGGATAGTGGCCTTAGTGCAGGAAGCAGGACCAGCTGGCTACGGGGCCGCAGCAGCTCCCCAGAGCTTACGAGTGGAAGCCCATGTGGCAACAGGGATAAATAAAAACAGTGCCGCAGCCAGCAGCTCAGAGGAAACAAGGCATTTATGCCTAACAGCTGGAAGGGTCAATGCAAAGCTGCCGATTCCCTAAAGGGCCTTGAAAACTCTGGGGCAGGATGAGGCCTTGTACTGGGATGACTGTGGGCAACACCGTCCCTCCTCCTTCCTGTCTGGTTGGTGAACCCGACTATACATACACACACAGGTATATGAAGCTGCCTTATACTGAATTGGACCATTGGTGTATCAAGGTTAGTAGACTGGCAGCAGCTCTCCAGGGTCTCGGGCAGAGAAAGGTCTTCCCCATCACCTACTGCCTAGTCTTTTTTAACTGGAGATGCTGCCGGTGACTGAACCTGGGATCTTCTGCATGCCAAGCACTGAGCCCTGGCCCCTTCCCCCTTTCTCATCTGCTGCTGCTGTCTCACAGGCACATGGCAAAGAGAGTATGGGGGGAGGCCATGCTGGGCAAACAGCCTGGAGTGGATCCCCCCCCCAAAGACATCCCATTTCCCTTCATAGGGAGAAAGGGGCAGTGGAACATGGGGCTCCCCGGTCTATTCAGACAACTCCTGAGCAGCACAAAGGCCCTTGTGTGTCCAGACAGAAGGGCTGTGCATGCGAAGCCCTGTGCAAGACCAGGAAGGCCGGGGGATCCCTTTGGGGCAGAGACTGCCTCCCTCCCCACAGCTGCCTGGCCTGAGCACTAAATGCTGTGTAGAAGAGGAAGTCCCGGTACCTGAACGGTTCTGACTCATGCACGTCCAGCGCTGCCCCTCGTATCCGCCCTTCCTTCAGGGCCTGCGCAAGCGCCTTCTCATCTACCAGCCCCCCTCGGGCAGTGTTCACCAGGAAAGCCCCTTGCCGCATCTGCAGGGAGGGAAAAGGAGGTCATGACATTAGAGGCTTGCAATTCCACGCCGACAGGAGTCATCTGTGATTAGCGGAGGCCAAGGAAGCGGACTGGGGAGACCTCCTCACAGGCTGAAAAAGAATGGTAGGCAAAAGAGATCTTTGCCAGGCAGGGTTTCCTTCCACCAACACTTCACATGCTGAAACAGGAACTCAGCCTGATTTTAAGTTCATACTCTCACTCTATGGATTGCACTGAAGTCAGACCCCAACTGAAATACAAGACTTCAGGGGCACGCAGCAGAGACCTCACAGCTGGGGGGTGCTGCCCCGGCTCCGGTGTGGATCAAAAACAAAAATCAGCACAACGGGGGTAGCGGGGTGGGTAGGGAGCATAGTCTGCAAACTCAAGGGAAAACCGAGCTTGCTAGATAAATACAAGCATAAAAAATAAAATGGGGGTGTAACAGCAGTGATTGCACACACATCACTGGGGGAGGGGGAAAGCACTCTGGGAGGGATTTGGGGCAGGTGTCCCTCCCCACACACACTTTGTTCTTTCTCACAGACAGGTAAGTAGAAAGTCAGAGCCTATCAGTATAAAATTACAGGGCAACTACTAGAATAAAAATGACATATTAATTACTTTTCAGAACACATATGTATTTTTCTTTAACCACTTTCTAAGGTTCTGTGACTTCTGATGGAGTGCGGCACCATTTATTACTTGCTTTTTTTTCGTTGTTACTTGTCAGGGGGGAAATCCAGCGTACCCCATTTCCCTTTGATGCTGTGCATAACATAAACATACTTTCTGAGGGTGAATTTTGGATGCACTCATCCTTGGCATTGTGTTAACTTTAAGTTATGTTAACATAATGCCCAAGGCATTAATCTTAACAACTGCTTGGGCATCTGTCTGTTTGCAGGACTAGCCGGGCAACCATTGGTGGGGAATCAGACGTTCCGGGGGACAATTCATAACAACGTCACAAAAGCCCAAACCAAGGTGTCCATCAAATTAATTAACTAAAACAGAGGTCCCCAAACTGTATTCCAAGGAGCATTTGGCGCTCCGTGAAACATCTCCTAGTGCTCCATGAAGAGATTGGAAAGAAAAATACTACTGTCATTCGGTTTAGTATATAGGTGCTGGGTGAAAATTAGGGCTCCGTGACCAATTTCTCTCCCATGACTCAAAAAGTTTGGGAAACCCTGAACTTAAAAAATAGTTTAAGATGGGCAGCCGTGTTAAGTCTGTCTGCAGCAGTAGAGAAGAGCCAGAGTCCAGTGGCACCTGAGAGACGTCACAAGATTTCTGGCAGGGTGTGAGCTTCAGAAGTGAGCTGTGACTTACACAAGCTCCTACCCTGCCAGAAATTTTTTTAAGTCTTTCAGGTGCTAGGGGAGGGGCCTTGGCTCAGTGGTAGAGCATCTGCTTGGCATGCAGAAGGTTCCAGGTTCAATCCCCAGCATCTCCAGTTAAAGGGACCAGGCAAGTAGGTGATGTGAAAGACCCCTGCCTGAGACCTTGGAGAGCTGCTGCCGGTCTGAGTAGACAATACTGACTTTGATGGACCGAGGGTCTGGTTCAGTAGAAGGCAGCTTCATGTGTACTGGACTCTGTCTTCTCACTGGACACCAGGGGGCTCCAGACACACAGCACCACGCAAACAGTCTACTATTTATTATGGCTGGGAGGGCATTCTCTCAGCATATAATTCTGACACATACAGGTAAATGAAGATCAGTGTTATAAATTGCAGTGGCAGGAAACAACATTCTTCACTCAACAAACCTGCTGATCAGGACAAAACAGACATCGGGATGATTTCAGTCGAACTTTCGATCCGTCAGAGAGATGGTGCTGTTGGATCAGCCGAACAGGAATAACAACTCTGCCCCTACCCCTGCAGGCTTATTGTATGGACCACAAAGATCACGCACTGCCACCACAAAGATCACGCCGCTGCCACCATGGAAACCCACTCCCGTAGGCAGCCATACCTGTTTGATGGTGAAGTCGTTGATCAGGTGGTGGTTGTGCTCGTTCAGGCTGCAGTGGAGGGTCACGCAGTCGCTGTGGAATAGCAGGTCCTGCAGGGTGTTCACCCGCTGGAGCCCCAGGGCACGCTCAATGCCGTCCGAGAGGTACGGGTCGTAGAAAATGACATTGAAGCCAAAGGCTTTGGCTCGCAGTGCAACTGCCTGCCCGACTCGCCCTGGAAAACCACAGTTCACCACCCCCAAAAAAGAAAAACGTCAGGCTGGCATACAGCAAGCCACTGAGCACACGTGAAATCCCCACGCAAGCACATGAATTAATCGAAAAATAAAATCTGCTGCTTCAGGGGGTGTACAGAAGAGGCCGTGAGCCTTTGTGCAGCTTTCCAGGCTTTCCCGTTGGCCCTCCGAATGGAGTTTTTCCCTGTGTTTGATTAGAACCTGCCCCCCCACAACTAAAGGGATTCAGCTACTTCCCCAAGCCAGCCAAGCCATTCCTTGAGTGTAAAATGCCCGCGGGCCTCAGTGAGTAGGCGTCCCCCCCAAATCCCCACGCAGGGGGCAGGGTCTTGTCCTGTGAATGATAATGGTTCTAATTCATTTCAATTAGAATAAAATTGGGAGGAGTGAATTAAAGGCCATCGCTTTGGAATATCTGTCTAATATTCCTATTCATGACAGGTCTAGAGAACTCCCCTGTAAATATGCTAAAGGTAAACCAACTTGCTCTGAAAGAACAAACAACAAAGCAACGTCGAAAGGCCAGCATTCCGTCCCCCAAAGGGAAGCGAAGCCAGGTGTTCCCTCCAGCTGAGCCTACCTAACCCGATGATGCCCAGCGTCTCCCCCCGGATTCTCGCGGCCCCAGACGCCACCTCCCGGATCTGCTCCACGCTCTGCACCCGCGTGCCTTCGCGCAAGGCCTGGTGGAGCCACGTCGTCCGCCTGTACAGGTTCAAGATGTGGCACAGTGTCGAATCTGCCGTCTCTTCGACTGACGCTGCTGGGACATTGCAGACGGCTATCCCTTCAGTAAACAAAGCACAAACAGGGAGGTCTCACACACAGTCCCCTCACAAACTCTTTCAGACTCATGGGGAGAAACTCAGAGGAAAGCCAAAGACATTCAGGTATGTATAATCAATGATGTTAGCTGCCCTGAGCCCGGTTCACTGGGGTAGGGCGGGGTAGAAATAGAATTTCTAGTCTATTCTATAGTTTCAGACCTAGCACAACATGCTTAAGGATACAGCCAGCTCTGCAGGGGATGCTTTGTCATCCAGGGAATCCATTCTGGTTTACCCTTTTGTCAGTTTTCTCCGTCTGCTACACCTAACATGTATAGCTCGACTCCGGCCTTTAGCGTCAGCTGCTGATTTATTTACACACAGTCCAATTCCAACATTTTACCTTGCAGTACTGATTCATTCAAATATTTACATCCCACCTTTCCCGTATGGCTCACCGTGGCTCACAATTCCAAACGTTAAAACATACAAAACACAAAACCCCAGTAAGCCCCCCCCCTGCCCCAAGTAAATGCCTGCCAGTCACGCCCCTTTGAAAGCCCTAGTGAATAAAACAGGTTTTCAAAGCCCCTCCCCAAACATTTCTAAGGAGGGCACTAAGAAATCTGCTTTTAAGAGGGATCAAAAATCACTTTCAGAGCGCCGCCTAAGCAAATCGACATTTAAGTTATTAAAATGAGCACAGGATCCAAATGAAAGACATTCACAAAACAACACAAAGTGTGTCTACTCAGGGCATAATTATTTTGTCCCACAACATTTTTACTTCCTGAGAAGGCCAAGACAATAACTAAAAGCCGTCTTCACACACAATGAAACCCAACCGGTTGTGGAGTGGTATTTTGGCACACTTGTGCAAACTGACCCGGCTCGTGGGGCTTCCCACGGTGCCTTTGAGAGGGGAGGGCCTTGTCATGTGGCACGTGGCCACGCCTGTTTCTGAGCAGCAGGCCTCTAAGCCGACCTGTGGATCTGTGCAGATCGGGGAAACCTCATGGCTAGCACAGCAGTGGCAGAGGTTCCACAGCTGAGTGGCAATAAATGTGCAGACTCAAAACCATTTAATTCATAAAGCTACAATTACAGTAGGAGTAACAGGATGCTTTGTAAAAAAAAAAAAAAAAAAAAGAGAGAAAATATTGCCAGATTGCTCACCTCTCATTTAGTACAGGTTGCTCACCTGTCATTGGCTGGGCAAAAGTCCTACTTGGCCCCACCCACTTCCTAGAAACACACAGCAGGCGCCAGTAAGGGTGTCTGATGTGAAATGCTAAGTTTGTACTTCTCCTGTGGATCCCTGTGAGACACTACAATAAAATCATTGCTGAAAATACCGGGTGCCACAATGAAATTTCTAAGCACCAGAGACCCAGAGCCTGGGATTTGTTGAGTCCTGGAACGAGGGGGGTAAAGATACGCTGGGAGGCTCCTCATAAATTAATGCAAATTGCCTAAATATAAGCAGCCAAACATGCCAAGTAGCAGTAAATTTTTACAGATTAAGCAAGTTAAAATTTGTTTGCAAATTTTATATTGGATGACTGGGTTATTGTATTTCCATGTAAAAAGGTACAAGACAAACGTGAGCGTCATACCTAGATCTCCAGCAGATTTGATGTCGATGTTATCAAAACCACTCCCAATTCGAACAATTATTCGAAGTGCTTTAAACTTTTCCAGATCTTCACGAGTTAAAGTGATGGTGTGATACATCAGAGCCCCAACTGCTTCGTTGAGTACCTGGGAAAGGAAGGAACAGATAGTCAAGTTGCCTTCTCTCTGGAGTTTACGGGTTGACTTAGTAACACAGAAACCGACTTCGCTCTCTCCAAGATGCTGGACTTTATCCACTGAAGGTCAGCCCGTTCTGATGACCGAGCAGCCCTGGGATACTTGGCCAAGCGGCAAAGTCTCCACTCCCACTGACTTCAACACACACAAAGGGGGGGGGGGGGAGACACAGCTGCCTCAGCTCCCAGGACCCCAACTGAAGGCATCATGGCTACCATAAGGTCTGCATTGGCAATCTCAACGGACATCACAAAGCACTGGGAGAAACCATAACCGACCAGCATTCGGTGGCTCCAGCGGCTGCTGAATAAGACCAGTTAAGTAGCTGAACCCCTCCCCAGATTGGCCAGAGCTCCAGTCGCCGCTTCAGGCATGGGGGCTGCCGGCCTCATCGATATGACCTGGAACTTGCATACCTGAAGGATCTCCTACTTGCCTGACCAGATGAACCCACCTGACCACGATGATCACCTTCAGGGGCCCTGCTTTGGGTGCCCCGTCATCTGAGGCCAGACAAGCGGCAACCTGAGAAAGGGCCTTCTCAATCATGGCACCAAAATTATGGAATTCCCTCCCCAGGGAGGTTCGTCTCCCCCCTTGAGCACAGTTGTCCACCAACGGGTAAAGATTTTTCTGTTTCATCTGGTGTTCCCTTACTGACCCTCCTTATTGGTTTTCAATTGCTGGTTTTAAAGATGATTTTAAGGTCTTTCCATTGTTGTTTGCTGCCTTGAGAAGCAGTCAAATATTTTAAATAGAGAGACTCTGCGTGAAAAGCCAAGTGGGCAGGAAACAGGCTTATTGCTGCTGTCATTCAGGCCCTTCTAACCCACTTTCCCCCACTCCATATGAACTCAAAGCAGCGTCTCCCCTCCCCCCCCAAACCCATCACATTCTACAAATGTTTAAATGCAAATAACCAGACAGTTAATCCACCTGCCATCAAGAGCCTAATCCACAGGGTGGGGGAGAGGGGCAGGGCAGGCAGGCAGGCAGCTCTCCCCGTGATGGAAACTGGCTCAGCCCGGCCACCACGCAGCACCTCCACCGCCTCCCTGATGCAAGTGGACAGAGATGCCCCACTCGGTCTGGAACCGGCCCAGTTTCTCCTTCCTTGCGAATCACAAGCACTGCCTGTGCCTTTAGTCTTCAGAAGAACAGCCCTACCTACAACCCCCACCCCACGCCCTGCTGCTCCTTTAACATAAAGGTCAAAAACCACCCCCAACCTCAGACTCGTTTTAACCTCAATCATCTGGCTAACATTTTGAGAGCATCTTTTAGGAAGCACTGCACACATGCCACACCCAGAATTTGGTCATGGCAGTTCTGACTTGCTTGGCCACTTTTGCTGAAAAACCATTCCAAACAAAGTTCAAGACAGCGCTCCAACTCACGACGGGCTGGCAAGATAGCAGCTGCTGTCACTCCGTTTGGGACGGAGGCCTTCCTTCCTCCCCAGCTAAGAGTGTGTATGCTCAGCCCCCTTTTAGTTACTGGGAAAGACGGAATGTCACCAAGAAATACACAAAGTCACCCACATCTTGGCTAAAACAGCACGTGCCCATTGTGCCATTCTGTTGCTGGTGGGGGCGGGGGAGAGAAAAGAATACAAAACAGGGAGGGGCTGTGGCTTTGCAGAAGAACTTGGCATGCCGAAGGTCCCCGAAAATTGAAAAAAAAAATAACAGAAGCTTCAGGTGGTAGGCAATGGGAAAGACCTCTCTCTGCCTGAGACCCGGGAGAGCCACCACCAACCTGGGTAGACAAAACTGACCTTGATAGACTGATGGTCTGATTCAGTATAAGGTAGCTTTATGTGCGTAACCTACCTCACAGGGTTGTTGTGAGGATAAAATGGAGGAGAGGAAAACAGTGTAAGCAGCCTCAGGCACCCACTGGGAAGAAAGGTGGGGGTGCAAACGGAGCCCCTACCGGCAGCCTCCGGGGCTAAAGCCGCCCTGCTCTTGTCCTGGCAGCCATGTGCCTCTCAGCGAGAGAGGCGACATTCCCAGCAATTTTGAAGCCACAAGGGGGGAAAAGCAGGCGGATGAGCAGGTGGGAGAGGCAGCGGCGCTGCAGGCAGGTGGGGACAGGCCAGCAAGCGGCCGGCCCTCCAATCAAGCCGGGGAAATGTCCCTCCAGGAGTCTGGTGGTTTGCCCACGTGTCGCGTTTCCCCAAATTTCCCAGGGGAGAAACCAAACTTTTCATAAGAAGCATTTCCACCATTCTGCAAAAGAAAACAGTACTGCTGGCAGAATGTGCAAAATGTGCCAACCTCTGCTAAGAAGCCGGAGGGGGCCCCTCGGAGGTGCAGAGAGAGCGCGAGAGAGAGAGCTGGTTTGGGGGACTGAGGGGCCTACACTGGCTCACCCTTCTGCTTCTGGGGAAGAGACGCAAGACGCAAGCTCCTTTTAAGACTGGACCGCAGAGGAGGCTTCTGGCTGGGTGGTGTGTACTGGGGGGTAGGTGGGGGGGCGTGGTTTCCTCCTCCTGCCTTTTAATGGCACCGGTCCTCTTGGGAGGGCAAAGGGGGGAGATCCCATCTTTCCCCAGGCCCGGGGGATCCCTCGCTATGTAGAAACCTCCCTCTCTGTTGCGCCCTATATTTTCGTTATCCTCACCTGATGCAGATTTATCTAGCATATTTTTATACAACTTTCTCCCCAAAGAGCTGAGGGCAGCAGAGGTCATTCTCCCCTCACAACAAATTCTTAATAGTGCATATATACATAATATTTTCAATATTTTTTTTGTTAAAATCTAAATACTGTTGGCAATAATTAATATGTGATATTGTGTTTAATGATAATGTATTATTCAAATTTCAGTATTTTCAATAAAATAAAGTTTAGTTTGAAATCCAAACATACTGCCAGCCCTACCCACTCTATGACAGATTTTCTGTCTTTTGTTTACTGCAGAATTTGTTTTCTACCTTCAGTTCTGATTTTTTCCTACTATGGTAGCACAGGGTGGGTGAGGCATTCTGCAATTCTTCCTCAAGTGCTGATTTGCCTTGCAAACGAACATATTAATGTTTGTAAATTCCATAAATATGCTGGATAGTACAATTTTATATGGTAAGCGATTAACAATGCTTTTCATGCTATTGAATCCGTAAAAGAAGTTTCAGCTTGACCGAAAAATATTTATTGCCTCATTTAAAATTTCCCTAAAATTTCCGTTCTCCCCCGCTTCCAAAAAATGGGGGGGGGGAATGGAGAGTTCTGCCCCCATGGCTTCCAAATTTTTGGAAACTTTGCATTTCTGCTTTCAGATCACTGGTGAATAAATTAAAGCAGTCCCAGCCCTGATGCGGAGACCAGCGGTATCCGGCAGCTCACTTCCCTCCATGGCAAGGACTGTCCGTTGGTTCATCCTCTTGGCTTCCTGTCGTTTAACCAACTTTTGACTCCTAGCAGGATTCCCGCTCTTATCCACGAACTGCTAAGTTTACTCAGTGGTCTTCGGGAAGGGACCTTCTCCACATTCATATCACCCATGGGATAACCTTATCCACATGCTTGTTAACTCACTCTAAAAACTCCAAAAGGTTGGTAGGGCTGGAGTCCCTTTCGAAGGATGCACACCGATTTCCCCTCAGGAGGCTCTGTTCCTCAATGTACTTAATAACTCTCTCTTCAATGAGATCTCTGCCCTCCCCCTGGGCACTGCTCACCCTGCACAGAGAACAGAGCTGGCAGCTCATCGACTGGGGCTGCTGAAACGGCTCCTCCCAAACAGAAAGAGCAAATCAGCAGGATCTGGTCATCGGTGGGCCCCAGGCATGGCTAGGATTGGGCAGGACTGACGGCCGCTACAGGCTCACCTTTTTATGACTGTATCTAATAGCCACAGGTTGGCCTCAAGCAGACCGGCCAGCCTCTATAATGCAGCCAGCCATGGCTACCATTTAGGACACTGCAAACCTAAAGAAACCCCTAGGTTAGCAGAAAAACCTTACTTAAAAGGGAAAAAACTAATTTGGGATTAACCCTCTCTCCACAAGATTTTAACAGCATCATTGGGCTTATGTGCGGAACATTTTCCAGCTTTACCTTTTCATGAATTTCTTGCGTGGACTGCGCATCACAAAACGCGACCGTGGCAACGTCCTTCAAGATAGGCATTTCTACGGTGCAGTCCCTGCCATCCAGCAGCGCTACCAGCGGGCGTGGGTGCATCGGCCCATTCATGATTGGTGGTCGAATGCCTAAAATAAACAAAGGGAAAAAATACTGTTACATATGCAAGACATTACTTTTCAAAGTAAGACGGAGACGACCAAATATTTTTTTCCAGACAGGTAAAAGACAAAGTTTCCAGAAGGAAAAGGAGAAAATTGAGTTTTTAAAAATAAGCCTTTGGTTGAATTCGTATGCTGTGACTTATTAGCAAACAGCAATACAGGAACTGGTCCATAATCTCAGCTCCTGTGCAGCAGGAAGCCATGGTGGTGCTGCGCCTCACAGAGAGCATTTTTTCACCGCCTCAGGCAGTGCTGGCTAGACCAACGCGGGCTTGGCGGTGGTCACTCGCCCGGTTCCTGGAGAGCCCCATAGCCACCCCCAAACACTCAGGTGGTGGCCCAGTGCTCCCTACCCCAGCAAACACAAGCCCCACGCCCACAAGTGGGGCAACCACGGGCAGGGAGGCTCGGAAAAAATGTTGTGGGCCAATAACTTTTGAGGGCTTGTTTGTGAGGTTGCTATCAAGCAGATGCTTCTGCTCTCGTCAAATGGCATTTCCAATGTTATTTATTAAAAGGGCAGGAGGCAGGATTCAGGTCTTCCCACGTGTAGGGCCTCTGGCTCTGAAACAACTATTCACTTGCTGCTTACAGCGACCAGATACAAAGGCCGCTGCAAACTGGAAAGGTGGGCGCAGGTGGCTCCCCTGGATTTCTCTGCAGACAGGTTCACACACCCCTGCCACTCTGTGTCATTCTCCTCCCTCCCATTCTGTACCATTCTCCCTCTGTTACTCTTTTTACACATCCTTAATGCCAACTCCCTTTTTCCTGTTCCATTCCTCTCTTCTCATCCTCCCCCCACCCCATTTTTAGATTTTCCATCTCTAGTCTCTGCCCACATCTGCTGCCTTTTATACCCCCGCTTCTGCAACAGCACATTCTGCCTGCCCTTCACTCCTTCCGATTCGGCTCCTAGAAAATCTACTGGGCTCCTCCATTTCACAGACCTTTTCTGCCCTGGGTTAAGTGGAACACCCCAGTCAGCTTTAAGCCAATTGGGCAACATTTGTCAGTTGGAAAATGGCCACAAAGGCTGTGCATTTCGCAGGCTTTTGCAAGTACAGAAAACTGTATAGTCAAAACTCAGCACCACAAGAAGCTCAGTGATTTATTTTAAATCCCTATTTCTGGGGGGGGGGGGGAGAAAAGCATTTAGAAACTTTCCGTTTCGTCTTTAACCAGAAGAGACAGTTCCGGGTCATGCCAGGCGTGCCCTCCCACTACCCCAGGAGCAGGCAGAAAGCATTTCTGTTCACACGCGGGGAAGGACAAGGTTGCCCTCCTAAAGCAGCATTATGGGGGATCCTTTCTCGAAAGCCTCCCCACCCTCGAGAGAGGGCTTTTCAAGGGCGGGTGAGAAAGGCTCCTGTATGTAAACAAAGCCACTGTGTTTGCACCAGTCTGGATTCCAACCCCCGGTCCCAAATCAAACCTTCCACATGACAGGATCTGCAAGAACACAGAGGCAAAACACAGTGCTCCCCCCGCCCCAACCAAAGGGTTATCTTTGATGCACAATGCTTCCGCGATGGTTTCTTGGACTACAAAGTCAAAGTTCATTCTTAAAACTTGCAAACTAATGCCAGACCTCCATGACCCCCTACCAACCTGACATTTCTTAAACTGGGGTTCAGTTTCAGAGTCATTAATTCCACTTGTCAGCTATTTACAATCTTCAGTACTGGGAGACCGCAGAGAGGCCTGCCAGTCGGTCCAAGTTCTCATTCGGCCTCCTGCAATCTTGAACCAAAGCTTTCAAACTTCTTATCCACTGGCTGCACTCTCTCTGTATCCAGGAGCGAGTTCAATTTTTTTTTTACTAAAAATTAAAACACACACACACAAAAATACAGTAAGAAAACATTAAGGGTCTGACAACTGCAACAGCCAGCAGTTCAAACTTAAAGTTCTCACTGAATCTGCTCTCTGCACCTGCCGGGCTGCCCTCCTCCACGCCTGTTCCACTGACATCAGCAGAACACAAAGATAAACACTTGTCCGCTGCCACCACGTGACCAACCAACGGGGGGGGGGGGGAGTCCCTATTCCGTCCCCAACCGCTGGGGTGAGTCGACACCCACTGATAAACATGAAACTGAGAGGCAAGCGCAAGATGGGGAAACAACAGCAGCCTGGGCATTTGAATGCCTCTTCAAAAAGGGAGAGACATCAAGGCACAGACAGCATTAATCCAGACCAAGAGGAGTGGGCAGTGCAGACAGCCGAGGTCTGAAAGGGTCTCTCTTGTTAATATCGCAAGAGTGAGATTTGTCAGCAGTAAGAATGTGGTTCATGCGCATTCTCCACTACCTAGAACAGTTCAGTAAGTCCACAATAAACAAAAATAGCTGGGAGATCTCTTTGGTTTTAATTTTAGTAGGGACTCAAGGAGAAAATAACAGAAAGCCTAATGGAGCTACATCAACTGAAGATCCAGTGAGAAGCCTTAATTTTGAATTTGCAGATTTGTGGAGTTTAAGCTAGGGCCTTAATGGTTGCTAAGTGAATTACTTTAACTGCTTTTAATCTGCTAGCCACTGCTGAAACACTTGCTACCTTGCAACTACACATTTCATCAGTAGCCCAAGATCCACTTCCTTTCTAAGCGCCGGCTAATATTTTAGGGTGCTGTTCTTGCCAATTGTCCTTCCTGCAATCATGAAAATTTAACAATATTTACGGACAGGCAATATGTTGAAGACTTCAGTGAACGGAGAACTCTTCACCAACTACTTTTAAACATTTCCTTAACTGAAAGATGTGGAAAGATTTTTACTGTGGTCATTAACAGTGAATCTTTTTCTCACACAGATATCTCTGGTTAAAAAAAACTTAACCTTTAAATATTCGCATGCTTAATGAATATGAAGACAATTCACAGTGGGTAGCCGAGTTAGTCTGTCTGCAGTAGTAGAAAAGAGCAAGAGTCCAGTAGCACTTTAAAGACTAACAAAAATATTTTCTGGCAGGGTATGAGCATGTCTTATATGAAGACACTAAAACGCAGGGTGGGTTTGATTTAAATCACTAGTCAGTAAGACTAGATTTAAATCATGGTTTTCTACACAGATTCGTTCTTGCTGGTATAATCTTAATATTGCCCAACTGAGTCTCTTTTACAGCCTGCTGCCATTATAGGTTTTCTGCTCCAGAACCTCAGGCTGTACACACAAAGATCCTAAGACTTGTGGAGAATTCTGCTCAAAAGGTTTCCCCATCATTTTTACTGTTTGCCCTCCTTCCTCACACTGAGCTCCTAGTGCAGATCTATTCCATTCCAATCAATCTTCTATTCATTGAACTTCTTGAAACTTAGCACTTAAGATGTAAAGGGTTGATTCTGTGTACATAGATTTGCAAAGGAACAATGGGATTAAGGTCTTTTTCTGAACTCTGTATGTTTATGTTTTTGCTGTGAAGAAGAGGCATGTTATCTCTGCAGACACAAATTCAGTTTTGATAACTGTAAAACTAAGCATCTGTGATAACATCTTCTAGATAGAAAAACTGCCCAAAATAATATTACAGAAATCTCTGGAAGAGCATGACATTGTGAATGGATTAATGGAATTCATTAACCAAAAAATTTAAATGAATATACAGCCTCATGCTACATGATTAAAAACTAACCCTTATTTCTTGATGAATAACATTTGGACTATAATGTATCTTAAATAGAAAACGAATATTTTTTCCTCAAAAAGCATTTAATTTTAAAAAATCTGATCTAAATTTTTAAAAAACCAATTTAAAATATAAAAATCTGATTTTTTTAAAATTGATTTTCACCCATCCTGCTTAAGAGAATAATTTCGAACAGCTTAACAAATAGCATCAGTGACATATATAGAAATCCTGCCTCCAAATCTAAAAACAATTCGGGTACCCTGTGCAGGGCAGAAGAAGTGAGAGACCCTACCGTTACACAGAATTGAACTGATTACTTTTCTAATTTAGCATGAAGATTAGAGAATAAGGCATGATTCCGCCCCCGCCCTCCGTGGCTACATGTCGCCTGACAATTCTTCACTCCGGGGTGTGCATTCAAAACAATTACGTAAACTGACAGATCATCCAGGTTTGTTAATCAAAACCTCCAACTCGCAAACTCAATTCTGATAATCACCTTTGGACATAACTGTACAATCTTACACACTATGAACACATGAATCTGCCTTATACTGAATCAGACCCTTGGTCCATCAAAGTCAGTACTGTCTACTCCGACCGGCTGTGGCTCTCCAGGGTCTCAGGCAGAGGTCTTTCACATCACCTACTTGCCTGGTCCCATTAACTGGAGATGCCGGGGATTGAACCTGGGACCTTCTGCATGCCAAGCAGATGCTCTACCACTGAGCCACAGCCCCTCCCCAAAACCCAAACTTAGTAACTGCAAATACACATGAACACATGAAGCTGCCTTTTACTGAATCAGACCCTTGGTCCGTCAAAGCCAGTATTGTCTACTCAGACCGGCAGCGGCTTTCCAGGGTCTCAGGCAGAGCTCTCTCACATCACCTACCTGCCTAGTCCCTTTAACTGGAGATGCTGGGGATTGAACCTGGGACCTTCTGCATACCAAGCAGGTGCTCTGCCACTGAGCCATGGCCCCTCCCCAAATGCTTTTGCCAAATGCAACAGACAGCTGCTCTGACAGCCCAACTGCAATGTAGACACTGTTTTTTTAAAGCTACATTTCTTACAGACTGTTTTGGAAAAATAGTAGTTTTTAAAGCAATACCATCTGAACTGAGTAGACTGAGAAACGCTGCTGAGAATCCTTGTTAGGAAGCGCAGCTGTCTGCCAGGTCTCAGTTGACCTCAAGAGATTAACCTCTCAGGACACCAACTCAGTAGTTCTATGATTTGCAGGCCCAATGTCTGACCTACCTTTCATTTGCTAACATCTGTTTGCAAAGTCCTTGTAATTCTTTATTTTTTCTGTTTTCCCCTCAAAACAAAATCTTGAATTCTCTTTTTTCTGAAAAATACATGAATGCGAGAAAAGCACAATACTCGTGAGTAACCCTACACATGACAAATCCAAGTATGCGAATCAGATTTATAAAACAGCAGAAAGTTTAATTTCCATATGTCTAAGATATTTCCGTGAACAAGGGGTCAGAATAATACTTCCAATACAAGTCTCTTTTCAAAAAGCTGGATTCCTTTTAAATGTCATTTTCAGGATGCAATGTATCAATACTGCTAAAGACAAATTAATTTATTAAGCAGAAGGTACCAGCAGCCAGAGACCATTTCAGATTTATACGGAATCTGTTGCTTTGGTTACAACATGATGGCCACTCTGGAATGTGGCATTATTTCCCCCCCAATCTATTCACGTATATGTTTTTGAAATGATGCAAAATCACGCTCGATGGTGCCCCATGATCTCAGCACACCTGAATTAGGTGACACCACATAGTCTTCTACGTAGGTCAAGTTAGCAGTTCCTTTCTGGTATACTTATGAACAATGCCAGATAGCTGAACCTCTTCTTTTCATACAGTCTATCACACAACTACATTTACTGAGTTGTATAGATCAGCCTTTTATAAGCCAGGAATCGCTTCCACCGCCACCTCAGAAAGTGTATACCTCTGAGATTTGCTATTCATTTTGCAACTGGAAAAACTGCACAATTGTATCCCCCCCCCCCCAAGGCTGGAAGCGCTGCACTGGCTAGCCATCTTTCCCGGCACAATCCAAAGTGCTGGTTCTCCTCAAAAGGTCTGTCTGGATCCATTCCAATCTGGTTCCAGGCCTGGTTGTAGGACTGAAATGACCTCGGTTGCCCTGGTGGATGATGCAGTGGGAGTTGGACAGGGGGATTTTGACTGTGTGAAGTTTCCTGGACCTCCCAGCAGCTTTCAATACCGTTGATAATGGAATCCTTCTGGACAGCCTTTTGGACAATCCTTTTAACTGACGACACCTAGGCCCTTTTAACTGAAGACACCTGGGCAGATGCTCTACCACTGAGCCAGGGCCCCTCCGTGCGATGCAGAGTATGAACTCCTGAAGACAGACACTTGGCTAGTATTAAACTGTTTCTTTAGCCCACAAAAAAACTTTTCTAAAGGATATTGCTAATAACTTTTAAGCGTGAAACAGTCCAAAGAACTAGTTGCAGGCCTACATCAAATCATGATGCATTTGAAGTAGTGTCCCAAAATTCTGTCTGAATAAAAAAACTATGTGGATACAACTTGCTGGTTTCTTAATAACACTAATTAAAATACAAATCTTCTACATTTTTACACTCAGGTGTTCTAATTGATTTATTTGAAAGAACAGTTATGTGCTGTCAAACAAAATGTATTGAAAATGCTTACTGTTATAGGAGAAAAATAGGGCCAAATGCCGTTTTTGGCATTAGCCTACAAAGCACATAGGGGCAGAGGTCCCATTTTGCAAGTGTGGTGAGCTACGGGGTTGGTGGGCCCCCAGCTGTTTCATCCAACGACAAACCCAGAAAAGGTGACGCTGCCCTTACAGAAGCCGGCCAGCTTGCCAGTTTCAGAGATGCAATTAATGTTTTCAGGTGATTATTCCTAGTAATTGTGTGAGAGAGACTACGTATGTTTCCTTAATTTGTAAACTGTAAAATAAAACTGCAAATACACACCACAATCCTAATCAGGGGCAGACTAGCCTTTTAACTTAGGCAGAAAATATCCCACTGAGCCACTGCCTGGACAGGCCACCTGCAGCCAGGAGCAAGCGCTGCCAAGGCCCCGCAGGGCCCCACACAGCGCTCTGCTGACTGGGCCCAGGGCCGGAAAAGCAGAAGGTAAGCTGCTACCTGTTAGTTTGGGGACACAGGGCAGAAAATTTTCCAATGCTCTATTTTCCCGTTCAAAAATTTCCATCCCACATATGCAAAAAACAGCCTGTTTATCTACCGCTGTTAGGGCGGTGGTGCTACAGATTAGTCTTGTTAGAAGGCTTGTACATGGTACATTTGCCTTTTTCTGCTAACGTGGATTATTTAAATTGGAAAATTTCACAGAAATCGTTCCAGAAAATATTCCAGTTCAGACTTTTCCCAAGGACCCGCATCACTGCCTGTCGCTGGCCAGTGGGGGGCTTTGCCAAGGGAGGCCATGGGGCTGGGCTTGCCCCCCAGGGTCATTTTCACCCCCCAATCGAATAATAAAATCAAGTTATTAATTCGCCCAATTGGCTGTGCCGATCAAATCACAACCAAAGCTAAAACTCGTATTGGGATGTCATGTTCCAGGAACACTAAAATTTGCTTCTCAACAGTTTTCGCTGCCTTCACGTTTTTTCTTATATTTGAACAACATAAGGAAAAAATGTTATCTATTTTATTTATTTTGTTGTAAAGATACTTGTAAAAACTTAATTTTCACATAAAGCTTGAACTGGTTTGAATATAACAGTAAAACTACATTTGATTAATTTTTTCCAAGTCAAATATTCCCCTTCCAAGTATTTGCTGCTAATGGACCATAAAATTAACCTAGAGTACTTAAAAAAACATTTTTTTAGTAAATATAAGCCACTGGAAAAGACAATCATGCTAGGAAAAGTTGAAGGCAGCAGGAAAAGAGGAAGTCCCAACAAGAGATGGATGGACTCCGTAAAGGAAGCCGCGGCCCTCAGTTTGCAAGATCTGAGCAAGGCTGTTAAGGATAGGACACTTTGGAGGACATTGATTCATAGTGTCGCCATGAGTCAGAAACGACTTGACGGCACTTAACACACACATAAGCCAAAACACACGTGCCTAATTGGATCCCATGCTATTTAAGGCATCCTAAAATTGCAGATTTTTAAAAACTGAAAACTCCTATCATTGTTTCTCACCTAGCCAACGTAGCCTGACTGATGAGGGGGTAGGACTGCAGCTCAGAACGGACCAGGAGTTTGTTTGTGTGTGTGTGTGTGGGGGGGGGGGGGCGTCAGGGAAAATCCAGCCACCTTAAACAAATCCAAGGCTTCTGGGCCAGATGAACTGCAGCCGAAGACAGTAAAGGAACTTGCTGAGGTACCGTCAGATCCTCTCTCTGACCATATTTGAGAAATCCCAGAGCAACAATGAGGTGCCACATCAACAGATGTTGCCCTGATCTTCAAAAATGTAGTAAGGAGGATCCGGGAAATTTTGCTGTGACTCGGATAGCCGGAGAGATAGTAGAGCAGATTATAGGGCAGTCTGTAAGCCTTGTGAAAACTGTGCCGTGATTAGCAGAAACCAGCCTGGATTGGTTAAGAATAAATCCTGCCAGACTAATCTTACCACGTTTTTTAGTTTATTAGCCTAGTGAATCGTGGCAATGTGGCAGACCTTATATACCTTGATTTCAGCAAGGCATGTAACAAGGTCCTCTGTAATATTTTGGTTAGCAGAGGGATTCAATGCAGCCTTGATAACACCACCATCAGGTAGCATCCTAAATAGTTGGAGAAAAGGACTCAAAGAGTGTTTCTCAGAGGCACTTCATTAGGTTACCAGTTTGCTTCCGAGGCAAATCCAGAGTGCTGATTTTGACTTTTAAAGCAGTGTACCGTCTAGGAGTATACATCCAGGAATGCCCATTTCAGTGTTATATCCAAATATTGTGGTGGGGAAAAACGCTGTCAAGTCAGAGCCACCTTACAGCAACCCCATAACAGGGCTGGTTTGACCATGCCTGCCTCTGCGTAATGACCCTGGCCTTCCTTGGTGGTCTCCCATCCAAGTATTAACCAGGGCCGACCCTGGTTAGCTTCCAAGATCTGACAAGACGGGGCTAGCCTGGGCCATCCAGGTCAGGGCATATCCAAAGATACTGCTAGTAAAAGACTGTTTGTCCAAATTATTAAGTATTTTCATTACAAAATCTGTGGTTCCAATGATCAATTTTTAGTCTTTTTCTACTCTCAGATGGAAAAAAAACCTAAGATACATGGGCTAAGGTGACACAGGGGGTGGCCGTTTGCAAGTCCCCCTTGTGCTGGACTACTCAGAATTTTTGCTTGTCTCAATCTACGACATACAGGCCTGGATCCAAAGCAGTGCAGGCACAATTGCACTCTCCCCCATGCAGCCTTCTTTGCCCCCCCCCCAATTGTCCTGCTTAGTATCTGTAGACATAAAAGAAGTGTATGTGTGTGGGGGGGAATATTGGGAGTGTGGAGCAGGAGGGGAGAAATTGGGAAAAATCTTTCTGCTCTTCCAGACAGGAAAAAAGAGTTTCTATCAGAGGAACTGCCTTAAACTTCTAGATTTCATAAATATTCCAACTAGCACAATTAAGAAGAAGAGTTGGTTTTTATATGCCGACTTTCTCTACCACTTAAGGAAGAATCAAACCAGCTTACAATCACCTTCCCTTTCCCACAACAGACACCCTGTGAGGTAGGTGGGGCTGAGAGAACTGTGACTAGCCCAAGGTTACCCAGCTGGCTTCATGTGTCAGAGTGGGGAAACCAACCCGGTTCACCAGATTAGCATCGGCTGGTCATGTGGAGGAGTGGGGAATCGAACCCGGTTCTCCCGATTAAAGTCCACCGCCCCAAACCACGGCTCTTAACCACTACACCACGCTGGCACTCCAATTTATGAAGAATTCATTTTAAGTTGAAAAAGCAGTAAAATAAATTTATTGTTGATAAGGAAAAATTTGTGGTATATATTTCAATCCCCCCAGGGGGGTTCATGGACTCAAAATTTCTGAAAATTTTACACATCCAGAAAAATTGCTGTGGGCCCTCACCTGTGCCAATGAGTCTGGGCAAGGCCCTGCCTCGAGGAGGCACCTTCCCCCCCCAGCAACCAGCAGCCGATCTGGCTAAAGAGGAGAGAGATTTTTGTGACCCCTCCCAGCACTGGACTCCAAACTCTGGTTTCTACACGATTCCTTCAGTGATCTGAGACTCCAGGGATGTGGGGTGGAAAACATCCCATGGAAAATGCTCCACATAAAATTTTGTGAAATGAAAAAACGCTTCATTCCTCTGCAGAAAATTTTCCATTTCTGAAGACTGATTCATAAAATTAACAACAAAGCACGGATGCCACCGCTGATACAATATTAAGCAAGCTTGGCAGTTTCAAAAGCTATGATTTTTCTGGTGATTATCCCCGGGAATTGTGCGAGAGAGCACAAACGTTTTATTGATTCAAAAACAGAAGGAAAGGAACAAAACCACAAATACACATTATAATCCAAATTTTAAAAAATCAAGGTATAAATTGCCCTGACTAGCTGTGTAGACCAAATTAAAATCAAAGCTAAAATGCTTATGTCTCCGCTCACATAGTGTAAGGAACACTGTAACCCCCCAACCAGATATGGAACTAACAAGTAATGCAAAGTGACGTTATGGATAGTGACAGTAACACCGAAGCGCGAGCGCACACACACACACACTGTGACCTCCGTGGGCGATGGGGAAATTCTGCTGGAACCGACAAGAGGGCAAACCAGCAGGCCACCCACTATTTATTCTGCAGGGGGGTTCTTTGTGTGTGCTCAAATTAGCGTGTCAACAGTTGGTCTTTGGGCTTTATGTTTATATTTTTTGAAAATGTAAAGTACATTTTAAAAGTAGTATTCCAATAAAAGTAATTCGCACATGAAACAATTTGAAAGACAGCATGGTGTCGTGGTTAAGAGCGGTGGTTTGGAGCGGCGGACTCTAATCTGGAGAACCGGGTTGGCTTCCCCACTCCTCCACATGAAGCCAGCTGGGTGACCTTGGGCTAGTCACAGTTGTCTCAGCCCCACCTATCTCACAGGGTGTCTGTTGTGGGGTGGGGGAGGGAAGGTGATTGTAAGCCGGTTTGAGACTCCCTTCTTCTTAATTTGCCTGAATATAACATTTAAATCATACCTGACTAATTTTTTTCCTAATAAAATATTTCAGCTTAAGTATTAGTTGCTATTGGTACATAAAATGAACACAGCATACTTTAAACTTTTTCTTTACAAATTAGTAGTCCAAAAAAGCAAAATTAGATCACACTCCAAAACTTTCTGGACAGTTTTCCAATTCCTATTTTTCCAGGAAACCCACATTACTGAGTGACACTTATGCAGGGATATTTTTGCCTGCAGGTCATGTGCCTGATTATTGCCCCAAGGGGTACCTTTCCATGGCCAAACCAGCTGGCTATGGTACCCCACGATCAACCTTAAAACTTTGGAACTCCCTCCCCAAGAAGAATCGTCAGTCTCCCTCCATCGGTGTCTTTCACCAGCAGGTGAAGACCTTTTTATTTCATCTGGCATACCCCCAATAAGGGTTACTGGCCCTCCTTCCAGTGTTGTTTATGTGTTTTAAATTGAATTATTTTATCATTTTAATTGTATTTTAAATTGCTTAAATATTTCATTTTTTATGTCTGTCACCTTGTGGATCCCGATTAGGTGGAAAGGCGGTGTCAAAATGTTATAAACAAACAATATTTAACTGTACAAAGTGGTCTGATCCTGCCTGTTCTACTAGCCTATCTGGCATGATTTGTGTCACACACACCCCTCTTATTTGCCAAAGGATCTGGTGAGTCTCCATCACTCTTAGATAAAGGTGAGCCAGACCTGTCAAAGATGGAAGGGCTGGGGGTGGGGCTGGCTGCAGAGCAAATGGGACAGATGCGGGGAGGGGGCGCAAGAAGGAGGCAGAAGGGCCATTATTTATTAAATCTGGATTTTTTTATGATGTCTCTCCAGAGACCTGCTTGAGGCAGCTTACAAGCAACCCCCTCCCATAAAATCATAAATTATCAATATAAAAACAAGCCACTGAAAACCAGACAGGGCATAAAAGAGCATAAACATATCCGAAAAATAGAATTCAGACAAGAAGCTGACCATAAAACTGCTAAAAACTTTTTTTTTTTAAGTAGTTAAAAATCTGGGTGAAAAGAAACGTTTCGGCTTGGCACCTAAAACACAACACGGTACGTGCCAAGTGAGCCTCCTTTCAGAAGGGAAGGGCATTTCAAAAGGTGCCAACGCTGAAAATGCCCTATCTCTAGTCTCTACCCGCACAGAGAGCTGGATTTGGGGAGATGATCTTAACTGGTGGGCTGGACAATATGGGAGGTGGCGGCACTTTGGGCACCCTGGAGCCTTTTCAGGCCTGAAAGAAAAGAGCCCCCACCTTTGAACTGTGCCCGGAAACAGTAGGGTAGCTGGTGCAGGCCTTTCGGCACTGGGCCCATGGCAACAGTGCAGAGCATGCATCAAGTTTGAGATGTAGTAAAACAATTCTATTTATTGCTTTATTTTATTTTTATCTATTTACTTTATTTATATCCTGCCTTTCTCACAAGTGGGAACCCAAAGCAGCTTACATAGTTCTCCTCAATTTTATCCTCACAACAACCCTGTGAGGTAGGCTAGGGTGAGAGTGTGTGACTGGCCCAAGGTCACCCAGTGAGCTTCCATGGCAGACTGGAGATTCAAACCTGGGTTTCCCAGATCCTAGTCTGACACTTAAACCACTACACCATGGTGACTCCTTCCCTGGAGGTTTTTAAGCAGAGGCTAGATGGCCACCTGTCAGCAATGCTGATTCTATGACCTTAAGCAGATCATGAGAGGGAAGACATCTTGGCCATCTTCTGGGCATGGAGTAGGGGTCACGGGCTGTGTGTGTGTGGGGGGGAGGTAGTTGTGGGTTTCCTGCATTATGCAGGGGGTTGGACTAGGTGACCCTGGTGGTCTCTTCCAACTCTATGCTTCTATGATTTAAAAAACTGTTATTTCCTGGAAAGAGACAATGGAGAAGCATTAGGAGCAATCCTACTTTGGAGTTCCCCACCAGTTGGGCTACTAGAATTGCGGGGCCACTACCCAGCTTACTTAGGGCACCGCACGTTGTGTCAATTGGGGCAGCCACTCTCTCCCAGGCCCTGGAATGAGCACCACTAATCCAGGCACAGTGGAACTGGCCAGACAAAAAGCTCATGCTGGAGCCCACAAAAGGACAAAAGAGGGGGAGATGATGAAGGAGGTTCCAGAGCGAAACTTGGACCTGACAGGTGTGCTGCAGTCCCCTCTTTGAGCGTGACCAGGCCTCCTGTCCCACGGGGGCGGGGGGCAGCCTGGAGCAAGCTGTTTGCAAGAGCCGCCAGGCTGCCTGCCTTCCGCTTCAAGCTCCTTCTCTCTCTTCACCGCCTTTCCCACACTTCACCCTGCGATGCTCCTCTGGTTTCCACTTCTATAGTCCCCTCTCAGAGTTCTACGCTGCGCCACTCGAGACACAACAAGAGCAAACACCCGTTGTTTTGTTACCGCAGAGGCATGCTTTCATTTCCCTGTGATGACCAGAACTGCCTCCTCGTTCTCAGTTATGACGCGAAAGGGAACTTGGCTCTGCCGTAGAGCCCTGACTGACACTGTTTACCACAACTGGTGGTTTACGGTTTTCTGCTCCTCCTGCCGCATCCTGTGTGTCATGCCTTTACTACATTTTCATTAAATAAATATTGGCGAGGGACAGGAGGCTTCAGAATCTGACTGCAGCGCTCCTTCCGTTGCCAGCTGCTGCAGGGTTTTACGGCCTTGAAATACTGCAAGGCCAGAGGCAGAGGGAGGGGGAGGGACACCAGAGCAGCCTTTCAGCCCAGGAAGCAAGAAGCCCCACACAGCCCTTCAGCTGCAGACCCTGACGTGTTTTTCTGCAGGAAATCCAAGGGCATCGTCAGATTACGAAATAATGCATTGCCCCCGGAAGCTGGGGCCACTACTTTTGGTGCATTATTTTTTTGCTGAAAATCTGCAAACTCCAATGAGTTTGTCAATGGACTGACTCACATTTCAGAAGTAATGCTGCTACACATGGAAGAAATTTCATGGCAACCTTACATGCCCTCCTCACATGGAACTATTTTGTCCCGTATATGCTGTCAACCTGGAAAGAAGCTGGTGTTCAGGGGCTGTCCTACTCAAGTGGATTTTAAAGCTTCCCAGCGAACCTTCAGCTGAGTAACCCCCCTGTATAGCAGCACATTTTGTGGTGACCGAACACACCATCATGAAAAATTAGAAATCTCCCTATCTCACACAGCTTGGATATCTATTACTGGTTAGAACAACTTTATCCATAAAGTAAAATTTGCCTTTTAATAAAAACCTTGGAATGTATATTCTTTGTCAAAATTAGTATCCGACGTTTTGTTCGTTTGTTCCCCCCTTCTCTCCATTGCTCCTATGTGATTACTGCCATTCTGTTCCTAAAACGCAGCAACATCCTTCAATCTGCGGCCATTCTAGATTGATTTGTCTAAGACTCCATCGGCAGGCGCAATTGAAGGGAGAAGTGAGACAGAGAGGGGTCTCTGGTCTTCACGTTTTATTTTTTAAAACTATTCCATTGTAGTGAATGTATATACTATATGTTCTTTTCATAGTGTTTAAAAATGCCAATGGAATATTAATAAGGATATCAAACTACATTAGTTAACATGCCCTTCTAAATCATAAAACAAACGCGAGCAGCAATCATCTCAATTATATCTGAGGAACTGTTGTGATTTAGTTTAAGATTAAATGGTTGGATATTTTAGACTACTCACACGCTCAAACTACCTAGACCATGGGTTCTCAACAAGGGGGGAATTCCCCCCCCCTGGGATTTTAGGGTTGGGGGGGGGATATTGGGACCACTATTCAGCGAAGTGTGATGTCCTGTAGATTATGTACAATCTGTAAAACTGTAGTTTGTTTTCTTGAGTTAGGCTGTCTTGGGAAGGGGGTGGGGTTATATTCTGAACAATGGTGAAAGGGGGGAATGGAGCAAAAAAAGGCTGTGAAGACCACTGCCCTACACGAAGGCAGGCTGATGTGAATGTGACAGAACGCAGGAGGATCTTGAGACAGAAGGACAATATCCTACCTGCACTGTAACGCTTTTTAGGCCCTGAAAGACGCCCTATTGGTCGGTGGCAAAACCGCTCCTGGAAACTAAATCGCATTTCTAACTGCAAGGTTTTGTTTGCAGTGCAACCTTGTAGGTTAGACAGACATGCTATTTGGGGTGGGGTGGGGGGGGTGGAGATGGACCCCACTCTGGAGGCCTGCCTGGGAATAGATGGCTTTTTTGCAGCCGCCTTTCTCGCCTTCCCCCCCACCCCCGCGCCCCCACTTTTGACCGGCGCTGTCCGGCACCGCTGCGGCCTGGCTGGCGACCAGCCGCCGGACAGCTCCCGCGGCAGGGCGTCGTGCGGGGGGGGGGGGAGGCGTCGGGCCTGGTCACGGGAGGAAAGGGAAATAAAACACCCCCCACGATCACCACCCCCCAGGAGCCAAGGCTGGGCAGGCGCGGAAGGGGCCCGTCCAGGCGGCCGCGGGGGGGGGGGCCGGGGGGGGCTCTCCGCCGCCGCCCCCGGCAGAGCTGGGGTCTGGGGGAGGCCCGGTGTGTGTGTGTGTGTGGGAGGGCCCTGCCGCCCAGAGACGCCACACCCAGGGCCGAGGCCGGGCGGTGCTCCGCGACCCCCCCTCCCCCCCTCCATCATCATGACCCGTGTGCGTGTGGGGGGGGGGCGCCCCCCCGGAAGGCGGGACCCCCTCCCCGCAGAGCCTCTTCAGATAGGGGCTTCTCCTCCTCCCGGGCCTCCTTCTTCCCCTCCCCCCCCCCCACAGAAGGGCCTCTGCCCAGGCCGGCCTCCCTCCGGCGCCTCAGCACAGAGACCCCCCCCCCACACACACACCCTGCCCCCCTCAGGCGCGGAGGGACACAAAAGAGGCCGCCGCCGCCGCCCCCCCCCCGGGCAGACACCCACCCCCCCACCCACCGACCGAGAGACACACGCACACCACACAAAGGGAGGGGGACTCACCGAGCGGCAGGCCCTTGTTGAGCAGGTGGGAGCTGCCCATCGAGGAGGAGGAGGAGGAGGGAGGCCCCACGGGCGGGAGGAGGCCGCGGAGGGAGGGGGTGGGTGGGCGGGTGGGTTGGGGGGCTCCCCTCCACCCCTCCCTCACCACCCTGCACAGGCCGCGGCGGCGGCGGCGGGCGAGGGGCGCAGTCCGGCGGCGGCGGCGGCGGCCCCGTCGCACCCCCGCCCCCCCAGGCACCCGCCCCCGCCCCCGCCCGGCAGCAGGAGGGAGGCGCCCACAGCAGGCCCCGCCCAGCGCCGCCGCGCGCAGCCACACAACGAGTCGGGCGGGGCTCCGGAACGACGCACGCACGCACGCACGCACGCAGCGTCTCTCTCTCTCTCTCTCTCTCGCCCCGGGAGGCCTCCCACAAAGCCCCGCGGGCGGGCCCCTCCCGAGGCGCCCCGGAACGGAGGCCGCGGCCAGCGCCTCCCTGGCCCCCCGAGGCTGGGCGGAGGGCGTCACGTGCGGGGCGCGGGGCCCAGCCGCTTCCCCCCCACCACCGACCCCCTCCCTCCCTCCCTCCCAGGGCGGGAAGCAGCCCCGGCGGAGCCCCACCCCCACC
This sequence comes from Euleptes europaea, assembly GCF_029931775.1. Taxonomy (NCBI): domain Eukaryota; kingdom Metazoa; phylum Chordata; class Lepidosauria; order Squamata; family Sphaerodactylidae; genus Euleptes; species Euleptes europaea. Next base: position 602,598 of record NC_079327.1, read on the forward strand.
TCCCCCCCCGGAGAAGGGGGGCATAGCATCATAGAGTTGGAAGGGACCCCCCGGGGCCCGCTAGTCCAGCCCCCTGCACCGTGCAGGGAACTCACAACCGCCCCCGCCCCCCCCCCCGCGCCCTCCCAGCGACCTCCTTCTCCCCCCCCCCCCCGCTGGATAAAAGGGAGGCTAAGAACTGTCCTGATCTGTCCAAACGGATGTGGTGCCCTTGTTTGTTAAGAGGGCCTGACTTACCTGAGTGAAATCTATACGATTCACAGTATCTGAAGAAGGGAGCTGTGGCTCACGAAAGCTCACACCCTGCCAGAAAACATTCACCTTAGTCTTTAAGGGGCTCCTGGACTCTGGCCCTTTTCTACTACATTTGTATGATTGTTACCTTACTCCGTTAAAGGCTATTTGAATTCGATCTGGCTAGGTTCTAGGAGATCGCGATTCAAATGCCATCTCTGGCAAGGAAGCTTCTCTTCCCCACCCCACCCCCCATTAAGATTTTTATTGTTCTCTCTGTGTGTGTGTGTGTGTGTGTGTGAAGTGCCGTCAAGTCGCTTCCGACTCATGGCGACCCTAATGTCCTCCAGAATGTCCTGTCTTTGACAGCCTTGCTCAGGTCTTGCAAATTGAAGGCTGTGGCTTCCTTTACTGAGTCAATCCATCTCCGGTTGGGTCTCCCTCTTTTCCTGCTGCCCTCAATTTTTCCCAGCATGACTGTCTTTTCCAATGACTCATGTCGTCTCATAATGTAACCAAGGTAGGACAGCCTCAGTTTAGTCATCCTAGGGCAGGGGTGGCGAACCTATGGCACGCGTGCCAGAGGGGGCACTCAGAGCCCTCTCTGTGGGCACATGCGCCATCGCCCCAGCGCAGAGTTCACCTGAGTTCATCACTAGAAAGCCAGAGGGGCGCGGGGCCGGGCTGCTCCCCTCCCCCTGCTCCACGCGCGCCAGAGGGCATTTCTCACATCGCCCACCCCTCTGCCCAGCAGCCCAATGGGAGCGCTTTCTCCCTCCCCTGTCATGCGGCTGGGCGGCTCACATGCTGGGCAGCTCACATGCGGCGTGAGGGTGTGGCACAGATGGCAGCCTGTTGAGTCTGTGGTGAAGGTGATTCCCATGGTGGGGCTGGAGAGGAGCATAGCTCACAGCGTGGCATAGCAGGAGGGGAGCAGAGCGCTCAGGCCATAGCACGGGCTTTGCAGCGCCTCCCACCTTTCAGTGAAATCCCCTACTAAAAGAGGAACACCCACTTACCCAGCATGTAATTAACCTGTGGAACTCCTTGCCACAGCTCTGTTACTGTGTTTTTCTTTTAAGACAAAAGATGTTAATGTATGAGTGGTTTTTTCAAAACTAAAACCTCAGTATTCAGGTTAAATTGTCATGTTGGCACTTTGCGATCAATAAGTGGGTTTTGGGTTGCAGTTTGGGCACTCGGTCTCTGAAAGGTTCGCCATCACTGTCCTAGGGTCAGTTCAGGCTTGATTTGATCTAGAACCCACTGATTTGTTTTTCTGGCAGTCCGCGGTATCCGTAGCACTCTCCTCCAACACCACATTTCAAAGGAATCTACTTTCTTCCTATCAGCTTTCTTCATTCTCTACATAGAATAGTAAACATAACAACAAACAAACCCCACGTAACCCTACTACACACTACCTTGTACTTAGTCTGGCCATTGGTCCCTCAAGGTCAATCTTGTCTACTCTGACCGGCAGCGGCTCTCCACTGTCTCAAGCAGAGAAAGGCCTTTCACATCACCTGCTTGCCTAGTTCCTTTAACTGTAGGTGCCGGGCATTGAACCTGGGACCTTCTGCATGCCAAGCAGGTGCTCTGCCACTGAGCTACACGGCCTCTCCACTCAGCTACCCATACTGTCCTCCAAAATCACCCATCAGCAAGAGAAGAGCGTAAGATGGCCTGCCTCTAATGCAGCACCCATTGACCTCGTGCCGGCACCAGAGTCCTACGCTGGCGCTCTCCTTGTGTGGGGCACCGACCGAGGAGTGTAGCAGCAATCCTGTCCTTCTCCAGTGGCTGTAACTGGATGACCGGAGAACAGAGTCCGTCTTCAGCAGTTTTATTCCGCTTGAGGTAAATATAATTCCTTACATAAACTCCCACTATTTTGATGATCTCCATCTTTTCTTGAGATTGTGTTAGTAGTTTTCATTTGCCCTTTGGCAAATGAGAAAAAAAAATCTGTCTAAGTGAATTAGTGTCGAGTCATCCACAGACCAAGGTTTCCCAGAGGATTTTAGAAATCCTCTACCAAAGCTGGAAATAAAATGGCCAATATTGTGATGCCCTCGTGTAGAGCTGTGGTGTGGCCTCGTGTGGAGTTCTGGATGCTGCACCTCAAAAAGGACATTGCAAATCTGGAAAAAGTACAGAGGATGGTGACAGAGGTTATTAGTGGGGTTGGAGCCTGAGGAAAGGCTGGGGAGTCTGGGAATTTTCAGTTCCAAAAACAAACATCGGGGTGGGGGTGGGGTGCCCTCTGGAGGCAGGGCAACGTCCTACTTTGGGCCTCGAAAGCACCACCCCAGTCGCCTGCCTTTGTGCATTTAGGGAGATTTAGGTATGGAAAGAGATGGTGAGCTGCATTAAGAAAACAGAACACTTTGTGTTTCAACTGTCCAAGTGTCAGGATGCATATACCAAGCTGAATTTTTGTCTCTGTAAATGCTAAAGAAAAAGACAGGAATTAAAAACTTACTTTTATCAGAAGCCTACCTTATCCTTTGTGAACAGATGAGATAATTTATTAGGATTTATTCCTATTTGATTTATATCAAACAAGTTATTTTTGCCAAACAGAGAGGCACCATTTTCAAATTTCCTAAGGTCACTTCATGGGCAAAACAATGCATTTAAATCTCCTCCAGAGATGACAACATATTTAATATTTCTCCACTGAAATTGCTTCGTTGATTACAATACATTAAAATCCTCATTGAATATTCATAGAATTTTTGACAAGACAGAGTGACATATAATGCTAGCCCCAGAAAGCGGGAACCTGGCTTTCTAACTAACTAGACGGCAGCCTGACCAGCTCTTCTTTGCATTCCTTAGAAGGGGACCAAGAGCGACACAAACCATTCCCATTTTTAATATCCTATCAAGATAAACACAAACCAAACTTAGTGGAAGTCAGCAGATTCCAAAGATTTCTACGGGGGCTGAATGAAAGGTAAAACGAATCTGCAACTAATCACAGCTTTCCAAAGCACAATATAAACTCCAGCCAGGAAATACACACTAATGAGGTTGATCTCCAGAAGGAAATAAGGGAGGGGACTAGGGTTGCCAACCTCCAGGTAGTAGCTGGAGATCTCCAGCTATTACGACTGATCTCCAGCCAATGGAGATCAGTTCACCTAGAGAAAATGACTGCTTTGGCAATTGGACTCTATGGCATTGAAGTCCCTCCCCTCCCCAAACTTTGCCCTCCTCAGGCTCCACCCCAAAAACCTCCCACTGGTGGCAAAGAGGGACCTGGCAACCCTAGAGGGGACTACAGGGGACAACATAGTACTGAGTGACTTCAACTAACCTCACGTCAACTGGGCAAATGTGTACTTCGAGTCATGCTGTACAAATGAGGTTCCTAGACATCATAAATGACTGTGTGCCGGAACAGATGGTCATGGAGCCAACTGGCGGTATCGTGACTCTGGACTTGGTTTTGCATAGGTTTGAGACCTGGTGCACTATTTATAGTCTGCCATTCTCACTGAGACTCAAGGTAGATTACGCAGTGTAACTCAGGGCTAATCAGAGATAAAGAAAGAAAGAAAGAAACTGGTGAACAGAATGTGTGTTGGTGGGTGCTGGATAGGGTTGCCAACCTCCAGGTACTAGCTGGAGATCTCCTGCTATTACAACTGATCTCCAGCTGATAGGGATCAGTTCCCCTGGAGAAAATGGCCACTTTGGCCATTGGACTCTATGGCATTGAAGCCCCTCCCCAAACCCACCCTCCTCAGGCTCTGCCCCAAAAACCTCCTGCCGGTGGCGAAGAGGGGCCTGGCAACCCTACTGCTGGAGAATCCCTAAATGTAACTTGTCACTAAAATTCCTGCAGAACTGTGAAGTGGCAAATATTACATTGGTTTTTAAAAAATAGTCCAGAAGGGAATCCAAGAAAGGATAGGCCTGTCCTGGCTAAATTAGTAGAAACTCTTATTAAAGATATGATTATTAAGCACACTGTGGGACAAAGCCTGTGGAGGGCGAATCAGCATGCCTCACCAATGTTTCGGAGTTGTTTGAGAAGGTTAACAAGCATGAGGATAAGGGTGATCTGCTAAATATATACTTAGACACCCGAAAGGCTTTTGTCCCGGTACCTCAGCAAAGACTCCCGAGTAAACTAAGCAGCCGTGAGATAAAACTACAGGTTCTCTTATGGATTAAACATTGGTTAAGCGAAAGGAAGCAGAGAGGAGGAGCCCTGACCTGGATAGCCCCCGGCTAGCCTGATCTTGTCAGATCTCAAAAGGTAAGCAGGGTCGGCCCTGGCTAGTATTTGGATGGGAGACCTCCAAGGGTTGTTATGCAAAGGAGGGCAGCGGCAAACCGCCTCCCATTGTTTCTTGCCTTGAAAATCCTACAGGGTTGCCGTAAGTCACCTGTGGCTTGACGGCACTTTATACACAATGGTCTAATGGGTATGCCCCAGGGTTGCCAACTCTGGGTTGAAAATTTCCTGGAGATTTGGGGATGGAGCCAGGGGAGTGTGAGGTTTGGGGAGAGGAGGCAACTCAGCAGAGTAGAAGGCTATAGAAAATGCCTCTGAAACTATCTGGCTATCAGTCGTAATTCCAGATCTCCAGGCCCCACCTAGAGGTTGGCAACCGCAGCCCAGAGACATTTGCTGGCAGGGGAGGAGAACGGCTAGAAATTATCTTTCTCTTTTTAATGGAAAGGGGGTGCCAAGGGGTGTGTACCATATTTCCAAGGGGGCACTGTCCCCCCCCCCCCCACACCCTTCCCACATAGTTTTGGGCCCGCATTGATCATGTCTAGATCTTTCCTACGTTACTATATTTCCAACAGAAGATTAGTCTGTAGGATCACTGTCCATAACACTGAACTATGAAGTGGAAAGTGTTCTGACAACCAGCATATCCAAGAGAATCCACGAATGTTAATCCTTACAGGCACATAGTCCTCTTGTCCCTGCCCTCCACACATGTGCTATGGGGCCAGTTCAGGGTGTGCAGAGCAGCTCCCAAGAATCTTCCCCCTTCCCAACAGCTAGCATTGCCAGGTCCCCCTTTTCCTCCTGCAGGAGGTTTTTGGGCACAGATCGCATGCGCACGGCTGCGCCAATGCAATTGCGTCACTTCCGGTTTACACCCAGAAGTGCCGCATCGCAAGGGGCCTTTTACCACTCAAACTGGGAGTTTGAATGGTAAAAGGCCCATTGTGATGCAGCACATCCGGGTGTAAACTGGAAGAGATGCGCAGGCGAGCGTGCATGCTTGGCCGCTGACCCTCAGCTGATTGGCAGGCACCCGGGTGGATTGGCGGGGGTTTGCTCACCACCACCGGGCACTTGGCAACCCTACCAACAGCAGATTTGGGGGAGCTGCCTCTGAAGGGGGGACTTTGGGAGGGATTTCACTGAGAATCTGTGGTATATCATAGAGTCCGCCTGCTGGAGCTGCCATTTTCTCCAGGGGAACTGAGCTCTCTAGTTTGGAGAGCACTTCTATTTCCAGGAGAACTCCCGGCTCCACCTGGAAGTTGGCAAACCTAATGAGCTGCCTCACAGAGAGCCAACCAAGCTGCAGGGAAGAAGACTGTGGGACACTTGCGGAAGCCCCCAGACAGAGAGTCAAAGACTCTGTCTCCTCTGCCGTTCCACTTCAAATTGTGTTGCCTAAGAGCCAAGTGGCACAATACACCCAACGTGTGCCGAGTCTCAGGTGAGCAACCAGGCTCACAGTCAGATGTACATCAGGAACTCATCTTAAAAAGCACTCGTTTGCCTGAGGAAAGACATCTGCAGCCAGAGAAAACAGGTGAACCCCCCCCCTCCCTTTCCACTGGTCAAAGCAGACTGGGAGGGAAACTGGAACCTCCCCCCCACCCCCCACTCATAGTGCCAAGTGAATGAACGTTTTTAAGGTGAGTCTCCTCCACGTATGTACATCTGACTATGAGTCTGGGCATGCACCCATGCCCCAGTATGTGTTGGGCGTGTCATATAGTCACACCCCGAGTCTGACTTTTGATACATGTGTGTCCTCCTTTGATTTCCCATCCCTCTTGGTTGAATACACTCGGTTGGTATTTTAAGATCTGCTTGTGAAGGGTAAAAGGTGTCTACAGAGCCCGAGGAGCTTCCTTTCTTTGGCCTCCTTGGCAATTCCCATCCTTGTTAGGAGAGCAGCGGAAGCCCCCGTGTACAGGAGGCAACAACACAACGTTCTCCTTTTGTCCCCTCCCTTCTATTAACCGTGACCACTTAGTGGAACTCTCTATGCTCAACCCAGCGAAGATTATTTCGATTCTTGGCTGGGTCAGGTACCACAGAGATCCTACCTGAGTGTCCTCTTCACCACTGAAGAAAAGAGGAAGAGAGAAAAAGAGGAAGAGAGTTGCAGAAAGCTCGGAGGCTCCAGCTGCTGAGGTAGCCAGGACACCTACCCTGAGGCAACAGTGAATGACAACTCGAGAGCCCTCGAGGGCTTTGTTGAGACTGGAGAGGATATTTAAGTTTGCGAGCCTAATACACAACCCTGGAGAAAAGGTCTCTGGTTTGCTTTTATACCTGGACATGTCATTGAGGAAAGTGAGAGCCAGAGGGGCTGCTGAGGCATCCAGAGTCCCACCATCATGGCCTGGAAAATCGATCTGAGGAACCGTTTTGGGCGATCTCCCTGTGACCAGCTTGCGTTTCAGAGGGCGGTGGGAGCATCCTCCTTCCTTCCCAGACCTTCAGAGAGAGGAAGAGGAGCAAGAGAGTGAAAGGACGTCTTCCAGGGTGACAATAGCCAGAGCACACACAGCTGGCATTACTTGCTCAAAGAGGGAAGGCACGCCTCGTGAAAACTCTGGTGGTCCAACAGCTGAGATACCTGCAGGGACCGCTGCAGGGGATGCAAATGGCTTGGGAGGCCTTTGGGGAAATACGCTCATCAAGAGATCCTGGGGGGGCGGGATCCTACCCCTCACGAATTCCACCAGGAGTCCATACCCATAGGTTTATTCATGTGGTAAAAGAAGTCCTATCTTCTCCAGAAATGTTATTCGTATCTTTCAAACACCTCCACACACACACCCCGGCGCTAGAGCAGCTTGAATCACTCACACTACAAAACATAATTAAAATCCCCACTATTCCTACTAAAGCTCCATCTATTCAATGTCCTACCAAATTAGTAAAACAAAGCTATTTCCATGGAAACCAATCCACTCTTGTTATTATATTGTTTCTAAACATAGCCATAGCCTTCCTGACTTCCACGGCCTGAACGCCAGCTTCAATTTTTGATTATTTTTGTTTGAATCTTCTCACAATTGACATATTCATGCCGTTCCAGCGCAGTGCCAGGGCCACCTGTTGACGTTGCCACCCAACCAACAGCTGCAGTGTCCAGGTGTGTGTGGCTGCTCTCTGCGGGGGGGGGGGGGTGTTGCCAACTGTCTTGTCCTAGCCTGCCCTCTGGCAAATGGCTTCACAGACAGGTGTTTGACCGCCACAGCTGCACCTGTCAGAGAGGCATGGAGGGACCGGGAGAGTGTGACCCGCTCTAGATCGAGAGAGTTTGCAACAACCACCCTCCTACTTGCTTTCAGAACCCCATCCCTAAGACTTCAATAAATATTTGAAGAAGAGTTGGTTTATATGCCAAGTTTCTCTACCTCTTAAGGAAGTATTAAACCATCTTACAATCTCCTTCCTTCCCTTCCTCTCCCCACAACAGAAACTCCGTGAGGTAGGTGGGGCTGAGAGAGCTCTAAGAGAACTGTGACTGGCCCAAGGTCACCCAGTAGGCTTCATATGGAGGAGGAGTGGGGAAGTTAACATGGTTCACCAGATTAGAGTCCGCTGCTCCTAACCACTGCTCTTCACCACTACACCACGCTGGCTCTCAGTTTGGATTGTTTCACAGCTGTGTGTCTGAGAGCTGGGGTGGCCACAGGGCTTTTCAAACCTTGCGGAACCCAAAGAAATGTGGCTTGTGGGTAAGATAATATACTTTGTTCTAGCAGTTTATAGTTCTGCATAGGCAAGAGTCGTGACACATGCTTCAGCCTCACTGGTTGCCTAATTTTTTAAAATTTGCTACTGGACCATTATATATGTGTGTGTGTGTGTGTGTGTTAAGTGCTGTCAAGTCGCTTCCGACTCATGGCAACCCTATGAATCAATGTCCTTCAAAGTGTCCTGTCTTTGACAGCCTTGCTCAGATCTTGAAAATTGAAGGCTGTGGCTTCCTTTATTGAGTCAATCCATCTCTTGTTGGGTCTTCCTCTTTTCCTGCTGCCCTCAACTTTTCCAAGCATGACTCTTGTCGTCTCATGACGTGACCAAAATACGATAGCCTCAGTTTAGTCATTTTAGCTTCTAAGGTCAGTTCAGACTTGATTTGATCTATAAGCCACTGATTTGTTTTTTTGGCAGTCCACGGTATCCTTAACACTCCTCTAACACCACATTTCAAAGGAATCTACTTTCTTCCTATCAGCTTTCTTCGTTGTCCAGCTCTCACACCCATACATAGTAATAGGGAATACAATGGCATGAATTAACTTAATGAATTAAGTTGTTATTAGATAGAACAGGCAATTGTTTTGGGAGTTTAGTTATATTTGGTGAAAGAACATCATGTTAAAATATATTTAAATGGACATGATGCCATTCATGCTCTCTTTAGTTCAATCTTTCTATCATCTCTCTCAGCCAGAAAAGGTAGGACCTCTTGCAGATATGCAGGCAGCGCATCAATGCAGACTTCGCATTCTGCTCTGGTAGTAAACCCCCTTGCAAGTAGGGGACACAATGAGATCAGTCACAGCCCCCCCAGGTGACTTAACAGCCACTGCTATTGCTGGCTAAATACGTAAGATGCCCATTGCCTGGCAGGATCAGGGCCCCACACAGCAGCCCTGGCACACGTGGCAGACACAGTTGCAGCGCGGCATCCTGCAATAGGTGGGTAAATGTTGGCTCAGCGGCTACAGTCGCCTCCTAAAAGGTGCCCCCTATCCTATGGGAGGACACACAGGGGAGGTGGGCTGGGGAACCCGGAGAGAACCACATACAGAGTTTGGGCACTCATTTGCTGTTTGCTGCTCCTGCGGCACTTTACTTGTTACTACCCTGGTGTCTGTTTGAATGCTTTCCAGGCAGCCCTCCAATGGGGTGGGGCTAGGGTTGCCAACCTCCAGGTACTAGCTGGAGATCTCCTGCTATTACAACCGATCTCCAGCAGATAGGGATCAGTTCACCTGGAGAAAATGGCCGCTTTGGCAATTGGACTCCAGTGGCATTGAAGTCCCTCCCCTCCTCAGGCTCCGCTCTCTTGCAGGGGTGGGGGCTTCATCAACATACTCAGCTGTGATGGGTGGGTTGCGAGAGCTCTGGTGCAGCTGCTCTGTTCTCCGCACCCTAAAGGGAGACTTTCCACTCGCTTTTCTCTCCTCTGCTGAGCACGCACAGACTCGTAATGCTGCCTCCCTGCTGGGGCTTCTGGGGTGGGCTGCCAAGCTCTCAGCAAAGACCACATCCTTTTGTTTAAAAAAAAAAAAAGCCACCAGGACATTTGGCATCTTCGAGCTCCCTCTGCTGCACGGCCTGGTTAATACAACTTTCCAGAACAGCCGCTGCAAAACATCCGTCTCTTCCGCGTTGTTTAGAGAAGAGCCCGGCCTCAGCGGTCAGCTGCTTTAATGTGACTTTGCGGTATGTTAGAAAGCTGCTGTGGCCCCCTGCTCCAGAAGCCTCCAGCCGTTCCTGATGCTGATGCAAGTGCTTCCCACGGAAAACAATACGAAGACATGGGAAGGAAAGCACACTTTTCTGATTCAAAGGCTCGGGTCCCTACATATACAGGCCTGATAGACATCATCACAGCAGCCAATTCTCTCCTGGGCGGCATGTTTTAGAAACATCAACTTGGGTGATTTCAGACAGAAATACTATTTGTTTGCAAAGGACTAGACAGCATTCCAGAAGTTACATTTCTTTAGTCAGTTAATCTCTACTAACCTGCTCAGTGTGTGTGTGGGAACACTTGATGCCACCTACTTGAACTTTAAGCATTTGGCCAGCAAGAATCTCACCGAGGTTAGGTAATCAGGCTGTTAGGTTGTTGTTTTTTTAAGGTAATGTGTAGTCCTTGAGCCGCAGTCTTTCTTCAGCAGCTGAAAGCCTGGACCTTTTTTGGTCGTCCTATCCTTGATCAGACCCTCCCATTCAGGCCTGCTGGTCTTCCCACCATGAGGACACTAGCTGAGTGATGTTCTGCACGTATTCAGTAGCAGACTGATGTAGATGGCATTAAGTGGGGGAAGGGAAAGGCAATTGGGAAAGAGAACAGCAATGTGCAAATTGCTCCCAAGTGTGTGGGTGGGTGCCTCCGGGAATCCCGTAGGTTTGCATTGCTGACCAATAGGGAACTGGAGTGGAGACCCCAAAGGAAGGCCAAGACAGGACAGCAATGGTTTGTTCTTATTCTCTGCTGGGGGAGCGGGCCTCTCTTCCCTGCACATGTCAGTCCCGATGGGTAACCCGAAGGGTCTTAGGAGAGCCCTGCTGCTTTCCTGCCCTCACTGGCGGCATGGCCAATATCCAAGGCTGCCTCACTGTGCCTTGTGGTGATCACAAGAATGATACACATGAAGAGGTTTGAACCTTTGAAAGGACTGTGTAAATATTAAGTATTAGTATTACTACTGATATCTGTCAGATTTAATGGAGGTCAAGAAATGGCAGAGGCTACCTTTAGTTAAAGAGCAGGGTGTAGTTTTTCAAATGTACCAGTATGGGGAACGTCAGCTCTTCTGCCTGAATACATTTATATTGCTTTGAAGCCGATCCTCCTTAAACATATAAGTAGAGAGAGAAGTGAGCAGTTGGTTCTTGGGATTGCTATTTAGTTTATTCCTAATGACCTGGAGGTGGGGGGTGGACAAAGTGGAATGTGAGGATCTACACAATGACTTCTTCACACTGAGTGACTACAGGAGGTAAAATTCAGGGTAAGAGAGTAAGTAATACACATGGGGCAAAAACAAACATTTCTTTCACATATAACACTTGGTGGGACCAAGAGAAGAATGCATCTTGTTATTATTTATTCGGAATTTTGAATATGCAGATAACTATTATCTTGTTGGGTATGTAAATAGATTTGATCACTCAATGTCCTTGTGATTGGATCTCCCACCTCCAACTAGATTCTCATACCGCACAAATAATTCTTGTAACAATCTACTGTCCTTTGTCTATTTGGTATTGATGCGAAAGCCAGTGTGTGTGTGTGTGTGTGTGTGTGTGTGGTGGGGGGCGGGGAGCAGGCCAAGTGCTGGGCAAGGATCTAGGAGTCCCACGTCCAAATCTCCTCTGCTGCAAAGAGCACTGGGTTACATCTGGCTAGGAAGCAAGAACTATGCAGGCTCTGAGCTCCCTGGAGGAAGGGTGAGAGCAGCAACCCAATTGGGACTGCCAAAGCTGCCCTCACTGGAGAGAAAAGAGGAGGCATTTGGGGAGTGGGGAAGCAGCCATTCTTGGAGAAGCACAGGGAGACAAGCAGGAAGGTGGGAAATACCTGGAGAATTTGGAGGTGTCCTAGACAGAATTCCAAGAGTGGCACACATCCCCCTCCCCAGGAACCATTCCCAGATCCCCAGGGTTTTCCCTATCAGGTCTCTGTGTGTTAAGGGCCGTCAAGTCGCTTCCAACTCATGGCGACCCTATGAATCAAAGTGTCCTCTCTTTGACAGCCTTGTTCAGATCTTGCAAATTGAAGGCTGTGGCTTCCTTTATTGAGTCAATCCATCTCTTGTTGGGTCTTCCTTTTTTCCTACTAGGCAGGTAGGTGATGGGAAAGACCCCCTGCCTGAGGCCATGGAGAGGGGCTGGGGCTCCGTGGCAGAGCATCTGCTTGGCCTGCAGAAGGTCCCTGGTTCCATCCCCAGCATCTCCAGTTATAGGGACTAGGCAAGTGTGTGTGTGTTAAGTGCCGTCAAGTCGCTTCCGACTCATGGCGACCCTATGAATCAAAGTACTCCAAAGTGTCCTCTCTTTGACAGCCTTGTTCAGATCTTGCAAATTGAAGGCTGTGGCTTCCTTTATTGAGTCAATCCATCTCTTGTTGGGTCTTCCTTTTTTCCTACTAGGCAGGTAGGTGATGGGAAAGACCCCCTGCCTGAGGCCATGGAGAGGGGCTGGGGCTCCGTGGCAGAGCATCTGCTTGGCCTGCAGAAGGTCCCTGGTTCCATCCCCAGCATCTCCAGTTATAGGGACTAAGCAAGTGTGTGTGTGTTAAGTGCCGTCAAGTCGCTTCCGACTCATGGCGACCCTATGAATCAAAGTACTCCAAAGTGTCCTCTCTTTGACAGCCTTGTTCAGATCTTGCAAATTGAAGGCTGTGGCTTCCTTTATTGAGTCAATCCATCTCTTGTTGGGTCTTCCTTTTTTCCTACTAGGCAGGTAGGTGATGGGAAAGACCCCCTGCCTGAGGCCATGGAGAGGGGCTGGGGCTCCGTGGCAGAGCATCTGCTTGGCCTGCAGAAGGTCCCTGGTTCCATCCCCAGCATCTCCAGTTATAGGGACTAGGCAAGTGTGTGTGGGTTAAGTGCCGTCCAGTCGCTTCCGACTCATGGCGACCCTATGAATCAAAGTACTCCAAAGTGTCCTATCCTTAACAGCCTGGCTCAGGTCTTGCAAACCAAGGGCTGTGGCTTCCAATATAGAGCCAATCCGTCTCTTGTTGGGTCTTCCTCTTTTCCTGCCGCCTTCAACTTTTCCTAGCCTGATTGTCTTTTCCAGTGACTCTTGTCGTCTCATGACGTGACCAAAGTATGACAGCCTCAGTTTAGCCATTTTAGCTTCTAGGGTCAGTTCAGGCTTGATTTGCTCTAAAACCCAGTGATTTGTTTTCTTGTCGGTCCAGGGTATCCGTAACCCTCTCCTCCAACACCCCATTTCAAAGGAGTCCACTTTCTTCCGGTCAGCTTTCTTCAGTGTCCAGGTCTACTCAGAGGTAAACCCAGTGGGGCCCCCACCCTCCACACTGGTGCTCAGCCGCTTTCCCGGCCCACGCGAGTGGGGGGGGGGCTGGCAGCGCAGCGCCCCCTGAGTCGGGGGGGTGGGGGGGGAAGCAGAAGCGCCCCAACGTCTGCGGGCGACCCGCCAAGGAGGAACCGGAAGTAGCTGCGAAGCCGCTTCCAAGCGCCGCTCAGCCCCACTTCCGCCCACCTTCGGATTAGCCGGCGGCGGCGGCAGCACGCATGCGCGGGCCCCGCCCCTTCCCAATCAAAAGCCGCCTCCCATCCCGCGCCCGTCCTTCCTTCCCCGAGCGGCGCCAGAGCCGCGCTCTGATTGGCTGCGCCGCCTCACCGGCCTGCCATTTAGTAGTGGTGGGGGGGGGGGCCCTGCGGGGCGCGGCGGGGCGCGATGAGTCAGGCGAGGCGGAAGCGCGGCGCCGTTACCCGGCGTGCCCTGCGCGCTCCGCGGCGCTGCGGCCTTCCGGAAGGGGGGAAGGGAGGAGCGGCGGCGGCGGGAGCAGCGGCGGCGGGAGGGGCGGGGCTCGGCGGCAGGGCCAAGATGGCGGTGCAGGAGTCGCCCGCTCAGCTCTCCATGACGCTCAAGGTGCAGGAGTACCCCACGCTCAAGGTGGGTCCCCCCCGGCCCCCCACCCACCCACGATGCTCCCCCGGGATTATGCGGCCTGCGCCTGGCCCTCCCGAGCAGGGCGGAGGCAGGGCTGGGGGGGGGGAAGGCCGGGCCGCCGTAGCGCCCCCCCCGGCTGTGCCCGCGGCCTCCCTCCGACCGGCAGCCCCCCTGCCTTCCTCCGCCCCGCCGGTGGGGCGAGGGTTGCCAGCCTCCAGGCGGCGCCTGGAGATCTCCCGCTGTCACGCCTGATCCTAGGGCTGCCAACCTCCAGGTACTAGCTGGAGATCTCCTGCTATTACAGCTGATCTCCACCCGATAAAGATCAGTTCACCTGGAGAAAAGGGCCCATTCGGCAATTGGACTCTATGGCATTGAAGCCCCTCCCCTCCCCCAAACCCTGCCCTCCTCAGGCTCCGCCCCCAAAAACCTCCCGCCGGTGGCGAAGAGGGACCTGGCGACCCTACTTGATCCCCAGGCGGCAGAGATCGGCTCCCCCCTGGAGAACAACGGCTGCTCTGGAGGGGTGGGGGGCTCTGTGGCAATTGCACCCCGTTGGAGCCCCTCCTCAAGCCCTGCCCTCCCCCCAAATCTCCAGGTATTTCCCAACCCAGAGGGGCTGTGGCTCAGTTTGTAGAGCCTCTGCTTGGCATACAGAAGGTCCCAGGTTCAATCCCTGGCAGCATCTCCTGTTAAAGGGACTAGGCAAGGAGGTGATGTGAAAGACTCCTGCCTGAGACCCTGGAGAGCCATGGAGAGGGGCCGTGGCTCAGTGGTGGAGCCTCTGCTTGGCATGCAGAAGGTCCCGGGTTCACTCCCCAGCATCTCCAGTTAAAGGGACGAGGCAAGTAGGTGATGGGAAAGACCTCAGCCTGAGACCGTGGAGAGCCGCTGCCGGTCTGAGTAGACAATACTGACTTTGATGGACCAAGGGGGGGGGGGTCTGATTCAGCATAAGGCAGTTTTATGAGTTCATGTGTGTTCAGAGCTGGCAACCCCAGGTGGGGCCAGTCTCCGCAGGTGCTGAATGCCCTGCTGGCTCCCTGGCCAAGGCTTGCGGTGGCCTCAGGGTGCCAGACAGCCACCGACAAGGACACCTTGCCTGACTTTAGCCGATTCTGGACCTCAGGGGCAGCACACACAGAGGCCTCCCATCCTCCTTCTTGCAGGGCTGTTCCCGTGAGCTGGAGGGGCAGAAACCGTTAACCTTATTATTATGCATTTTCCCTTTGAATTGGTGTGGCCGGTTTATGGCGGTGTCCACTCTGACCTGTGCCTGGTCGGTCGCTGGCAGACACATCCTGGGTGGCGACCTGCAGCTGCAATGTTGTCCTGCAGCCTTGACAGGTGATTCAGGGCACCATGTGGGATAAGTATAGAGTCACATCCCCAATGATACCAGATGTTTGGTGACGTAGGAACAAACAGCTGCAGGCTGGAAGCAGCGTGCCTGGCTGGGAGCATGGTCTAGCTGGGCAGGAAAATAGGCAGAAGCCAAAGCAATGGTCGTCAAAGCCTGAGCCCCAAAGTAGTGATCGTACTAGACGTTTGGAATTCCAAACGAAGCAGTGGCAAAGTGAACTTCCCATCTAAGTCTTAGGAAACTGTCTTACACTCTGGATTCCTGTCAGGGAACCGTGTGCTTCTCTATTGCAGCAAGTAAGGAGGTTCCAGGGGTGCCTCAAAGACTAACACTTGCTAACATTGGACACAGACATTGCCTATAGAAGCAGCTACTAGAATATCTTGCCACAGTAACTGATGTGCACAGAAAGAAACACCTGTAGGTGTGCAAGTCTTGCTATATAGAATCATAGAATTGGAAGGGACCGCCAGGGTAATCTAGTCCAACCCCCTGCACAGTGCAGGAAATTCACAATTACCTCCCCTCCACACCCTCAGTGACCCCTACTCCATGCCCAGAAGATGGCAACAAAAACCCCTCTGGGATCCCTGGCCAATCTGGCCTAGAGCAACATTGCTTTGTGACCCCAAAACGGCGATCGGCATTACCCTGGGCATGCAAGAAAGGGCCACAAGAGCCAAACACTGGTGCAACCCTTTTTGCCCTCCCTCTCATGATCTGCCTAAGGTCATAGGATCAGCATTGCTGACAGATGACCATTTTAGCCTCTTCTTAAAAAACCTCCAGGGAAGGAGAGCTCACCACCTCCCGAGGAAGCCTGTCCCGCTGAGGAACCGCTCTGTTAGAAAATTCTTCCTAATATCATACGGTGAATTTGATTAAAATCGAGAAGATTCTCTTTAAACGGTTTTCTACATAAAAATGCATTATTCTGGGTAGTTATAACCTTAATAACCATATTCCTCACAGCACAGGCGTGGGTTTTGTTTTTGACAGCACTGTTCACTTTTGAACAGTAAATTATTTTGAAAGTTTAGATCTGCTTTGCAACTGCATCAACTGCATTCAATTGTAAAATTGAATGTTTTTATTTCATTAGAGATACTTATGAAGTCAGTGGAAGAAGAGCTACCTCCAATTCAACGGGTTAATCATTAAGACTTGGAGGGTTTTCTTGCCATTCTGGATTAGGAAGAGAACCAATAACTATCAGCAGACAGTCATTTAAATTGTGTTAGGTCCGTGTTGGCGAACCTATGGCACGCGTGCCACAAGCGGCACGCCGGGCCCTTTCTATGGGCACGCGTGGAGCCGCCGGCCCCCCCCGCCCGTCCCCTGCCCATCCCCCGCCCCCTCTTTGCGGCCTCGATGTCATCTGCTTCCCGCCGCCCCACTCCGCCTTAGCAGCAGCAGCAGCGCCGCCGCCCCACCCAGGCGCCGCTCCAGATCCGCCACTGGCCGCTCATGCTCGGCCCCGAGGGCTGCCCTGCCGGCCGCACCGCTACGCCCGCCGAGTCGCCCCCGCCCCCTCCTCCGCCCCCTTGGCTGCCCGTCCCCCTCCTCCGCCCCTCCTCGCGGCCTCGACGCACGTTTCCGCCTCACCGCAGCCAACTTTGTCGAGGGGCGGGGCGACTCGGTGGGCGTAGCGGTGCGGCCGGCAGGGCAGCCCTCGGGGCCGAGCATGAGCGGCCGCGGCGGAGGAGTCCAGAGTGGCGCCTGGGTGGGGCAGCGGCGCTGCTGCTGAGGCAGAGCGGGGCGGCGGGAGGCTTGCGGGAGGCTTGCGGCGGGCGGCTCTTTTGCTTGCCACTGAGAGATGCACATTTACCCCATCCAGAGTCTCAAAACTGCATGGGGGGGGGGGTTTGTTGTCTATTTGTGAAAGAGAGGTTTTGCCTTGGACTTGCCACTGAGAGATGCACATTTACCCCATCCAGAGTCTCAAAACTGCATTGGGGGGGGGGGTTTGTTGTCTATTTGTGAAAGAGAGGTTTTGCCTTGGACTTGCCACTGAGATGCACATTTACCCCATCCAGATTCTCAAAACTGCATGGGGGGGGGTTTGTTGTCTATTTGTGAAAGAGAGATTTTGCCTTGGACTTGCCACTCAGATGCACATTTACCCCATCCAGATTCTCAAAACTGCATTGGGGGGTTGTTGTCCATTTGTGAATGGGAGGTTTTGCCTTGGACTTGCCACTCAGATGCACAACTCAACAATAAGCCCCCCTGCAGAGTTTTGAGAATGCAGATGGGGAAAATGGTGTTTGTCAGTCATTGCCATGATTTAATTTTATGGATGACAAAGGATAGTACAGTTTGTTCTGAAAATGAAATCCTTAAAGTGTGGAATTCTCTGCCAAATAATTTTAAATCAATGAAAGCACTTGGGATTGCTTTCCTCACTTCGTTTGGATCATTTTATGCTTGTGAGCATAAGATGTTAACGTATGAGTTGTTTTTTCTAAACTAAAACCTCAGTATTCAGGTTAAATTGCCGTGCTGGCACTTTACGATGAATAAGTAGGTTTTGGTTTGCAGTTTGGGCACTCGGTCTCTAAAAGGTTCGCCATCACTGTGTTAGGTTCTCAAATCAGTGAAGGCTGTACTCAGAAGGACCTCAAGATGTCCCGAATATGTTCCTCAAACAGCTTCACTTTTGTTTCTGTGGTCTCTGTCTCCTTTCTCACATTCATCCCCAGATTTCTTCTCCTTGTCTAGATCTATTCTGGGCCACTTGCTTTCTATTAATTGATCTTTTTGACACTTTGCACTTTTACAAAAAGGCAAGGGATCGACTGTATGTACCCGAGTTTACAAAGAGACAGTAGGGTTGATGTCTTTAGCTTCTTTGCGTATTCAACTCTTTGTTGTTAGCAAGTAAAACAGATTTGAGTGACCCTCCCACAGAATGGAGACCGTTGTTTTCTACAATTGTATTTGTAAGCAGCTTTTGAACACAAGTAAAGCCTCAGATTGGCCCAGTTGGGATGTGTGTGTGTCGGTGCACCTTGTATGGCCCTTTCCTTGCTCCCTTTTATTTTCATAACCTGATTCTTTATATCAGGACTTCGGAGTTTTAAGGTGTGGGCTTTTTTCCTGTCTCTTTTAATACCAACAAACTGCCCTGCCAGCAGGATCGCTTTGGATCGTCGCTTGTTTAAATCCTTATAACACAGACCAACTAATGTGCTGCCCGTGAAACCATTAATTTTAGGTGAAGAACTTCTGAGGATACAATATTTATAAAACATAATAAAAACCAACTGTATTTTTAAAATCACATGTTGTTCAGAATATTCAGTTGCTTCTCTCAGCCTCTAGCCCAGTACTGGAAAAAGTATAAATCAGTCTAAGGAAATTTTACGGAATATGCAACAATAAACCTAAATATTTTCGAAGGCTTTCACAGTCAGAGTTCATTGGTTCTTGTGGGTTATCCGGGCTGTGTAACCGTGGTCTTGGTATTTTCTTTCCTGACGTTTCGCCAGCAGCTGTGGCAGGCATCTTCAGAGGAGTAACACTGAAGGACAGTGTCTCTCCAATGTTACTCCTCTGAAGATGCCTGCCACAGCTGCTGGCGAAACGTCAGGAAAGAAAATACCAAGACCACGGTTACACAGCCCGGATAACCCACAAGAACCAATAAACCTAAACCTTTCTACATTTCTCAGTACAAATTTCCTTTCCTCACTTCCTCACTGTACCGATCTTCACCCTCCCTGTTTAGCCCAGCCCTTCCTAGCATGAGCCTTTTCCCCAAAGTTCTCCCTGTTCTCTCCTGTCTGTCTGTCACATTTTCTCATCTAGCTAGAACATCTCACTCCTGGCTGGCTCTCTGCCCATCAGTCCGTTTCTCCATTCCCCACACATGCTCTGGCCCCCTTCCCAGCCAAACCCCCTTTCCTCTAAAACTGCCTATCAAGAATCCACACTTTTAGGGTCTTGCTTCCCATTCTTACGAGCTTCGCACCACAGTGGGCTTCTGGGGTCCTTTTGTGGGTTTGCTGGCAAGATTTGGCTTTCCTGTGGCTTGTGGACTTCTCCCCCCCCCCCCCATCTAGACTCTGCTGATCCATGTGCAGCAGTCAGTTCTCATGTGCAGTGTGCTTTGTGTGGGTCAGTTCTGGAAGGGCTCTCAGATTGCCATTAGTGCAGAATTTGGCTGGTGCAGGTAGAATCATAGAGTTGGAAGGGACCACCAGGGTCGTCTAGTCCACCCCCCTGCACAATGCAGGAAATTCACAACTACCTCCCCCACAAGGCACCTAGTGACCCCTACTCCATGCCCAGAAGATGGTACGGCATCATAAGAAAGTTACATCAACAGTGAAACGCCTCGGTGGGATGTGTGTTTGTTTCCTTATTTGATTCAGGTTGTTGGTTTTTACCTTGAGGGCTCTTTATGTGCTGGGGCCTGACCCTTTCCACAGCTGCCCTTCAACTTAGATTGACGTAGACCGCTGGGGCTCACAATGTGGCTCTCAGAGAGCCACATTCATCATCATCAATCCAAAGAGCCACTTGGTCATTGTAAGTGCTCAGCACCACCTAGAGATAGAAAATCCCGGGGCGGGGAGGGAGGGACACTGGAAACTTTTTTTGGGAAAACCAGTTTATTTCCAATGACTTTTTTCAGTTTTCTGATGGAATAATTGAGGAAAACCAACGCCTTGTTCAGTTATTTGCAAGGCTGAGCTGAATCGAGGGTATTGTTTTAATCACTTCTAGCCAGCTTCCGGCCCTCCCCCTTGTCTCGCTGGCAAGGAGTTTTGTTACGAAACGAGGCTGTGATGCTCTTGGGGGCATCCTCGGCAACAAACGTGACTAGATAGCCTCACCCACTGGATCGTCAGAGATGATGGCTCTGACATAAGCGGGGCTTTGCCCGCGAGCGGAATTCTCTGCATGTCACAAATCTGCCCACCACGGGAAGAACGCTCACGGAGTCGTGTTCTCCCGCGTCCTCCGGCTCCTGCTCAGCCACCCTTGAAGCCTCCCTGTAGCCCACAGAGCCTTCCTTCAGCTTCAGGTGGAGGATGTTCCCTGCAGCCCTCGGTTTCGCCCTGCGTGGATCCCACACATGTACGGACGCACCGGCCATTTGTTCTAGGGCATCATTCCCCATTCCATCTTTTTTCCAAGTCCTCTTTTGGATTGTACATTATCTCGCTTGTGGGGAGTCTGTTTTCCCCGGCCCCTGGTCCCTGTCGCAAGCTTGATAGTCTGTGCGCACGTTTTGTGACTAGGGAAACCGAGGCGCTTGGCCTCCCCCCCTCCCCTTCAGCACTGACGGGGCTGGTCAGTGGAGCCCGGTGGTCGTGGTGTCATCGGCGGTCGTGGTGTCATTGGTGAGATTCCCCAGGCACTCTTCAGTAGATGCGTTTTTTTCCAGCACTTAGTTGTTCTGTTTCTCACTTCTGCGTCTTTAGCACGGCCATGTTTTGTGTCAAGACCAGTGAATGAAAGCCTCTCTGCTAGAGAAGCACCTCCTTCGTTCTGTTGGGGAAATTCAAGTTTGCCTCCCAGCTGGCGGAGAGAGACCTGGTTGCCCCGAGGTTGGGCCCCTGGGCCTTAAGGTCCCGCTGCTGACCGCCAGATCAGGAAATGGGAAAACTGCTGCTGTTCAGGATTTAATCCTGGGCGAGCAGGCTGACCTGGCACGTATTACGGAGCCCTGGCTGGATGAGGCTGGGGGCGTAAATCTGACCCAGCTCTGCCCTCCGGGTTTCGGTGTTCAGCAGCAGGCTAGGGCAGGGGGGTCAGTCTCCGTGACAACCATGGGTCTATCCCAAGTGATTGCTGGCCCCCACACGTTTAGCAGGGTACACACCGGAGATGGTCTGTTACGCAGCTTGGGGAGGGAAGCTGGAAGTGTTAGAGTTAAAGCAGAGTCCCTCGTCATGGGCAGATCAAGTTCAGACTTACCTTCCTCCACAGGGGTGCTGAACCCCTTAAGATGGTCTGCTCCAGGCACCTTCCTGGGGGGGGGGGGCGGTCCTGATGACTTCCCATCAGCACTTGGGAGTTTCCCCACTTGGGTTGCTGATTATTTTGTCCAGGCTGTGCCCACTCTCTGGAGCAGGGAGATGGTCGGGGCTGTCGACGCAGTTGCCCCCAAGTGCCCTCTCCCCACAGACACAGCCCCCTTGGCCACCGAGGACCTGATGGCAATAACAGGAGGGGGGGATGGCGAGAGTATTAGAGTCTGTAGTGCGGCATTGATGACGGTGAAAAGACGATGTTTCTCCGCCACCCCTGTGGCGGCACATAATCATCCAGCTGAGCTGCTTCATGGGGTTCGGGGACGTTTACAGCATAGCCCCAGATATTTGGACTGCGGGGGGAAAAAACAGCTCAGCTGCACTCTGGGTTAGATACCAGTGTGGATGCGGGGCCAAGCGGTGCTCCTTTGGCTTCTGCTGGTCCAGTTTGGATGGATGCTTTTCACTTGGGGACCCCGAGATGTGGATGAGGTCCTTGGGGAGGTGAGACCTGCTCCTGTGCTCTTGGTCCTTACCCTTCCTGGCAGAGAAAGGCAGCCAAAGCAGGACTGGCTGAGTGGGCCAGTGCTTCCTTAAGAGTGGGGGTTGTGCTGCCCATGCTCAAGGAGGCAGTGATTAGATTTGTTTTTTTGGGGGGTGGGGAACCCCCCCTGAGCCCTACTATGTTAGAAAAAATCCCAGCCTGTGCTCAGTTTTCCATTCTTGGGCAAGGCGCTGGAGTGAGTGGCGGCTTCTCAGCGCCAAGTGTTCTTGGAAGAGTCTGATCTCCTGGCCCGGTTTCTGTCTGACTTCAGGCCAGGATGTGGTCCAGAGGCTGCTTTGGCTGCCTTGGTTGATGACCTCTGTAGACAACACTGAAACATAGACAAGCTGGGACGTGTCCAGAGGAGGGCAACAAAGATGGTGAGGGGTCTGGAGACCAAGTCCTATGAGGAAAGGTTGAAGGAGCTGGATATGTTTAGCCTGCAGAGGAGAAGACTGAGAGGGGATAGGATAACCATCTTCAAGTACGGTATTTGAAGGACTGTCATATAGAGGAGGGTGCCAAGTTGTTTTCTGTTGCCTCAGAAGGTCGGACCAGAACCAACGAGCTGAAATTAAAAGAGTTTCCGTCTAGACATTTGGAAGAATTTTCTAACAGAGCGGTTCCTCATTGGAACAGGCTTCCTCGGGAGGTGGTGAGCTCTCCTTCCCTGAAAGTTTTTAAGCAGAGGCTAGATGGCCATCTGTCAGCAATGCTGATTCTATGACCTTAAGCAGATCATGAGAGGGAGGGCATCTTGGCCATCTTCTGGGCATGGAGTAGGGGTCACTGGGTGTGTGTGGGGGAGGTAGTTGTGAATTTCCTGCATTGTGCAGTGGGTTGGACTAGATGACCCTGGTGGTCCCTTCCAACTCTATGATTCTATGAGAACTAGGCGGGGGAACATGACCCTGCTCGTTCTGCTGAATCTCTCGGCAGCTTTTGATACTATGGACCATAGCATCCTACGGAGCCTCCTCTCAGCACTGGATCTGGGGCAGCTCCATAGTCCTATTGGGGGCAGTCTCAGAAGATAGCGTTGAGAGATTCCTGCTCTACTCCATGACCTTCGACCTGTGGGGTGCCGCAGGGCTCCATCTTATCCCCCATGCGGTTTACTATCTATATGAAGCCACTGGGGGAGGTCATCAGGAGTTATGGGTGTGTCACCACCAATATGCAGATGCTAGCCAGCTCTGCCTTTCCTTTCCACCTGATCCCAAGGATGCTGTGGGTGTTCTGAGCTGGTGCTTGGAGTCAGTCATGGGCTGGATGAGGGTGAACAAGCTGGAACTTAATCCTGACAAGGCAGAGGCTCTCTGGGTAGTGGGAAGGCAGACCAGGGGCTTCAGAGCTCCTGCCTTGGACGGGGCTGTGCTCCCCTCCAGAAACCAGGCTTGCAGCTTGGGGGGTGACGCTCGACAGCCGTTGCCTTAGAAAACCAGGTGGCCGCTGCTGTGACTCAGAGTTGCTTGTCCATCTCTGGCTGGCGCATCAGCTGTGTCTGTTCCTGGTTCACTCAGATGTAGCCACAGGGATCCATGCCTTAGTTGTATCTAGACTGGAGTACTCTGATGCACTCTACTTGGGCTTCCCTTGAAGAGTGTTCAGATGCTGCAACTAGTGCAGAATGCTGTGGCTAGACTGCTGGTCAGGGCCAGCTGTGGGGAGCATATGTCCCCACAAGTACACTGGCTACCAACCCGCTCCCGAGCCCTATCCAAGGTGTTGAGTTTGACCTCTCATGCCCTGCATGGCTTGGGACCAGGGCGTCTGACCCTTTTCTCCCATACATTCCTGCCTGGGGAATTAAGGTTGTGGGGTGATGCCCTCCTGAGCACCCCACCAATTACACACACTTGTTTGGTGAGTACACAAAAGAGGGCCTCTCCTGTGGCAGCCCCAGAATTATGGAACAACCCCCCCCCCCCCGGGAGGTGCACCTGGCCCTCTCATTGTCGATGTTCAGGAGGCAGTGGGGGACAGTTTCATTTAGGGCTGCGTTCGATTGATTTATCTTTTATAATTGGCAGTCCTAATTGGGGTTTTAAACTATGGTTTTTATGGGTTTTACAATTGTTGTTTTTATTGTGTTTCTACAATGTTTTATTTTTATTGTAAGCCGCCTTGAGTTCTACAAGGGAGAAAGGCAGCAAGTAAATATTTTAAGTAAATCAGGTCCTCAGGAAGAAAACTTTTTTCCCTCTCAGTTTTTCCAGGTGTACACATGTCTGATAAAACTCAGCTACAAAAGAAATCATCATTAACTTTTTATAGCAACTGGAAAATAATTACTTGCTGACACTTCTGTGCCTAAACCGGGTTGTATGAATACTACTAATCTAGTCATTTTTGAGGAATCTGGGACCATTTAGTGAGAAGGTCTAGATACATAAACACAGCTGTTAGTGTTCCTGCATCCTAGATTTTACAAAGCAAATACAGAATAATTTAGAGGAGGTACAGAACTTCAGAAGTGGCTGTCGCTTGTGGAAAAAGTTTTTTACTGTGAGGCACGATTGATCTATTAATTAGAAGGAAATTACAAAGCTAGCAGATGGCTCCATATAAACGCTCAAAGGTTGTGGTTTTTCCCTCTAAAGGTGCCCTACGAGACACTGAACAAGCGATTCCGTGCAGCCCAGAAGAACATTGACCGAGAGACCAGCCACGTGACGATGGTGGTGGCCGAGCTTGAGAAGACGCTGAGCAGCTGCCCGGCTGTGGACTCCGTGGTTAGTCTCCTTGACGGAGTAGTTGAAAAGCTCAGCGTTTTGAAACGAAAGGTAAGATGTTGCCCCTGCCTCCGGTCTTTTTTAATTGATTTGTTTTATTTACTTCATTTACGCTCCACCTTTCTCCCCAGTGGGGCCCCCGGGTGACTCACATCATTCTCCTCCCCTCCGTTTTATTATCACAACGACCCTGTGAGGGAGGTTAGACTGAGACGGTGTGACTGGCCCAGGGTCACCCAATGAGCTTCCACAGCAGAGCAGGGATTCCAGCCTTGGTCACCCAGTTCCTGGTCCAGCACTTCAACCACGACAACACGTAGGCTTTCAAAGCTTACTTATTAAGTTTTAGACACAAAAATCTCCTAGAGCAAGTAGTACGTAGGTATCTGGCATTACTGTATAAATGTGGATTGGGTCCAGCCAGCTCTTCCCCTGCTGAGCGGGTCCTTATTGACCACTCAAGAGGAAGAAGTGTTGGTTTTTATATGCTGACTTTCTCTACCACTTAAGGGAGAATCAAACTGGCTTACAACCACCTTCCCCTCCCCACAACAGACACCCTGTGAGGTAGGTGGGGCTGAGAGAACTCAAAGAGATCTGTGACTAGCCCGAGGTCACCCAGCTGGCTTCATGTGTAGGAGTGGGGAAGCAAACCCAGTTCACCGGATTAGCCTCCGCCACTCATGTGGAGGAGTGGGGAATCAAACCCGGTTTTCCAGATCAGATTCCACCACTCCTAACCACCACACCATGCTGGCTCTCAAAAAGGTAAATGGGTACCATCAGGCCACATAGCTGCCATCCATGGAATCAAACCCTTTGCCCCATCAGCGTCAATATGGTCCTTTATGACTGATGATGGCCCTCCAGGGTCTTTCATATTGCCAATTACCCAATCCTTTTAACTGGAGAAGCTGCTAGAGATGAAACTTGGCATCTTCTGTGTGTCCAAGCGGAGGCTCTGTCACCACCAAGCCATGGTACTTCCCCTGGGGCTGTGTTTAACTTCTGACCACAGAAGGTTTTCTCTCTCTCTCACTCACTAGGCAGTGGAGTCGATCCAGGCTGAAGATGAGAGTGCAAAGTTATGCAAGCGCAGGATTGAGCATCTTAAAGAGCATAGCAGCGATCAGCCAGCCGCTGCAAATATGTGGAAGAAGAAGCGCATGGATCGCATGATGGTGGAACATCTCTTACGGTGTGGTTACTACAACACCGCTGTAAAACTAGCCAGGCAAAGCGGTATTGAGGTTGGTACTTAGTGAAAGAGCTGTAAAAACATTGGCATGTGTGGTAATTGATTTGGGACTGGTTTTTGGAGTGACTGGTACTGGCCAGATTTGGGGTGTCTGCACGGGGCAAGGGGTTCTGGCTCCTTGTGGGGTACTTGGCAGGCCCCTTCCCCTTGGTTATGGGGAGGTCGGTCGGGCATCCCTCCACTTCTTCATGGGAGAAGCATCAGCTGGGTTCTTCAGGGGTGGCGAGGTGAGGATGCTGTGGGTGCAGAGGGGGGGGATGTTTGTGCTTCAGCTGCAGTTTGGCAGAAGGGGGGGTCGGACCCAGGGGGTGTGTGCCAGTGGAGAAAGACGCCCGCTTCGCATCGTTCCACTTGCGGAAGGTGGTTGTGCAAGATGTTGTGCAGCATCTCCTGCTCTAGTCTGTTGATAGACACCAAAGACGTGCCCATACGAGAGCTTGTTGCTGCCTAGAGAGCCCCCTAAACTGGTCTTGTTGTTTTTCTGCGTGGCTGTTGTGCTCTGTTTTGTCGTGTTTGGGGTATATGTCGGGTTGGCAAACTGTGCTTTGACTTCAGGAGAAATAAGTTCCTTACGCCCAAATAAGGATCTCTTTAGAACAGGAGGGCTGCAGCGGCCTTGAGGCCCTGACCTGTATTTATGGAGAAGTCCCGGCATAAATGTAGCTCAGAGTAATCACCAGTGGTGCTGACGCAAAGCAGATGCAGTTGCAAGTATCTTTTGAAATGCAGTTCCCGCAAAGTATGTGTTGAAGTAGCTTGCTACAGCATTTCTTTAAGAGCTGAAGTACTCAGTGGCATTTGCCCTTGAGTGAATGATTGTTGCAGTGAATCCTTAAAGCCAAGTCATACTAGACATGTCAGTAGTAGATTCTAATTTATCACAAACTTTTCGTTTCCTGTAATGTATAATCAAATGGGGTTTTAGTATGTAATTTACACTCTTTGTTCAGCCCCTGGAGTAAGAAGAATGTGGGCAGAGAGCATTTTCATCAGTTTTGTGTTGATACCTCTTTGTCTCCTCCTGTCATCCCTCATTTCCTCTGCTTTCCTTATTTCCTTCTCTTTTTTCCACCCACGAATCTACTTTTATCTGCCCCCACCCCAATCTTCAGCTATGTTTAGCATTCAGGTCATTTCTACCCTGCCTTTTACACACTGGGGACCCAAAACAGCTTACACTATTTTCCTCTTTTCTGTTTTATCCCCACAACAATCCTGTGAGGTAGGTTAGGCTGACAGCATGTGGCTGTCCTGTAGTCACTCGCTGAGCTTCTGTGGATGACTGGGGATTCGACCCAGGGTCCCCCAGATCCTAATCTGAAATTCTTAACCACTACTCCACACTGGCTTTTGTGGGGTGGCTGCAGTTGAGCAAGTGGCTGGACCTGGGTGAGTTTTGCAAGCTGTGTGGTAGCAAGTCGCCTGATGGTTGCTGCCAGGACAGGCCCTGGTGAGTCCTCCCTGAAGTGCCAATTACTCATGGAAAGAGCCATGCCCCCCCTCCCTTTATTGGCAGAAAGCAAGCCTTGAAGGCTGCCAATACTGTTGTGGTTGCCTAGCAATGGCCACTAAGTTCCTTAAAGCTACAGGCGCTGCTGCTATTTGATTTCATTTTCCCCTTGCAAAACTTAGACTTTTCTTTTGTTGTTCATAGAAAGATCTGTCTGTTCTTGGCTCTGATTTCTGAATTTAAGAAGTCACAGATTTGGCCAGATTGAGAATTTGATATATTGATCTGGAAATACCAGAGTGTCGATGATGTATCTGACTAGTGGACTGCATATCAAAATTTATAAATTCTTGTTCTTCACTGCTCTCATGCCGCTGGTTCCATTGCTCTTCATAGGGAGAGGGTGGGGATGTTTTAAACTCAGGATATGCGAGGCAGGTGGGAGGGGGAGCCAGGTTTTGCACAAGTGTGTTTCCAGCCTCACTTGCATACTAATTTCCAGCCTCACTTGCATACCAGTCTCCTGTGTTTGTCTCTTGGCAACACTGAATATTCATGCTGGAAGTTGAGTGTCTCCAAATATAAATGGGAAAACACCTTTATTAAAGACTTGGTATAGGTATTTGGCAGAAGCTGATACTGTCCTTAATGTTTCAATATGCCTATTTGACACTTGCCTTAGAGTTATGCAGCTGCTGCTAAGTCACCGCACAGCCTTCCCAGATCTGTTTGGCTGTTGAAGAAATTTATGAAGCTCGTGAGATTCCGTTGCAAGGACTCCCGGAGCAGCCAGCAATCAAATTGTCAATAAAATGACTAGAAACAGCAACATTGAGAACATTGATCGATTAATAATAGCTAATGTTAAAAGAATTGCAGCAGTTGGAGCCAGATTAATCTTCCATTATCCCAGAATAACGTCACAGACTATCAGAGGAATGGTAGGAGAGGGTGAAAAGGAAATACGTTGCCTCTGGGGACAAACCTCATTTGCGCCATTCTTATGTTGCGATGGTGTTTGTTTGGGGTGGGGGTTAGGTGTGCCCTTGTGCATTGCAGTCTCCACTGAGTTTCTCCTGGCTTTGAGATGGGAAGGGTGTAGGCAGGTGTGAGGGACAGCAGAGGTGGAAGAGGCCAGCTGTGTGCCCGTTCTCCCCCCCCCCCGGCCCCCATGCAGCAGAGCAAAGCTTTGGTGGTGCCAAGGTGGAATGGAGTGCCCCCCACCGCTGTCTGGTCCATGCCTTGGGCTGCAGAGAGTCTGTGTCTGCCTTAGGGAGCAGTTGCGAATTTAAGGGTGGGCTTGCCTTTCTCGATGCATCTTAGGAGAAGGTTGCCTACTTAATCTTGCAGGATCTATAACTTTAAAGAGGCACGGGTTGGTAGCTAACTGGACAGAACAGTGTTTTTGAATGACATGGATTGTGGTAACTTGTGTAATAATAAATACGTTACCTGTCATACCAGGTATAATGTTTGCCCTCAGAGTCACATTATTAGCCCTCATTTGTTCCTTTAATTTTCTAATCAAAATATATATAGAGAGAGTTAGAGTCTGAATGTTGTTCCATGGCAACATTCACACAACTGAAATTTTATGTATTTTATCTTTGTTGTAAGCCGCCTTGAACTCCCTAAGGAAGAAAGGCAGCTAAGAAATGTTTAAATAGTAAAATACATGTTTTACAACCAGCCTTGGCAAATGTTCTTTGTTTCTGGAAGCCAGCCTAAAAATGTAGGAGCCAGCCTCATTTTCTAGCCTTCAGGGTTTGGACCATATTTTCTAATTATTGCTAACACAAAACCTAATTGTAAACACCTTGGTTTCTCATAATTTTATTAAAGCTATAACAAAGCTGTTGTAGTATTTACATAAATATAGGGTTACCATGTTTGTCAATACCACAAGAGAAAGATAACATCTAACCCTAACCTCCCAAATTTCCCTTAACTTTGTTAGTTTAACAGGCTTTGTTTAATTGAATATTGAATATCGGAGTCCATCTAGAAAGAAACTGGTTAAGAAATTAATTCACCTGCCACCACTGAATGGTGTAAAGTTAACATATAAACAAGCAGTGACAAGAACTTCATGCACGTGTGTTATTTGTACGTCACACAACAAAACATATTCTGATGTGAAATAAGTTTGTACTTGTGAGGATCACCAAAGGACACCACAATAAAATGGTTGCTGAAAATATGAGGTGCCTCAGTGAAATTGCTAGGCGCCATGGCAACCAGGCACCTGGGATTTCTTGAGTCATGTTTTCAAAATCCTGTTTTTATTAACATTGAAGAACAATTCTTTTTTAAGAAGTGCCTTCATTGTCCCTATCCTGATGCTTTACACACAAAAAAAACTTCCTTCGATGTCTCTAAATACAGATGGTAGCATCCATTTTTCCCCCAAGTTTGTATTTGTTTGTCTTAAAGAAAAGCTCTGAATCAAAATGGTTTTGAGATCCTGGGGTGAGTAATTCTCTCTGTGTCTCTCTTGCAAGGACTTGGTAAATATTGAGATGTTTTTGACTGCCAAAGAAGTAGAAGAATCCTTGGAAAGACAAGAAACGATGACTTGCCTGGCCTGGTGTCACGACAACAAGTCTCGGCTCAGGAAGATGAAGGTACGGGGATGCTTTGGAAAAGGGATTTAATTCTGATTTGGACATTTGCTTCATTGATTGGACCAAAGCTTTGTGCATGAACGCGTTCCGGTGGATGCTCAGAAATAATTGTGTGGCGTGCATAACAGCTTCATATAATATACATTTAAGGTGGTAGACAAGATGTGACACTGCAATGTGAATGGATAAGAGCGGAACTAAGTCTTTGAAAAAGCTGCCCCCAAGTGATCAAGTGTTGTGCCAGTGGGGTCCTTCGACCTTATCCCATGAGTCACATGGTTTGTTGTCATAGAGGACTCCCAAGCACCCCCCTTTCCCCTCATGAGCTGTGCGATAGGCAAGGCGTTCAAGGTGAGGTGGTAGCCCCCAAAGGTGGAGGTTCTGTGGAGTTCAGGTTCCCATCAGCCATTTCTGCCTTGCCAAGCACCAAGGGTGCAGGACGTCATTGGTCAGCTCAGTCTTTTGGACTGGAGAGGCTTCAGCAAGAGGGTCCTGCTGTCTGTTGGCTGCCGTCCTGGTGCTCCTGTTAGCCAGGGGCTGCTTTTTGAGCCAGGGATGTCTGGAGTTCACCCCCAGTACCCTTCTCTGTAGTGAGTCCTGGGGGGGGGGCATGGCAGCAGAGCTCTACCCCTGCCTACTGGGGCGAAGGAGTCCCTGGCAAAGAGCTGGTGCTGCTCTCCTGAGCTGAGCTGCCTGTTCCTCCTCCTCCTCCTTTCCTGAGCCTCAGGCCTGAGGTCAAGGCTTCTCCTTCCTGCTAGGCAGTGGCATCGCGTTGCTTCCAGTTTAGGGGCAGCCCTTGGAGATGTTGTGGCTCCTCCAAACCTGTCTGAAGAAGTGAGCTGTGGCTCGTGAAAGCTCCCACCCTGCCAGAAATGCTGTTAGTCTTTTAAGGTGCTCCTGGACTCTTGCTCTTTTCTACTGCTAGTGACAGACTAACACAGCTACCCATCAAGAAGCTGTCAGTCGCTTTCCTTAAAAAGGTTGGCTGGGAAGTCCTCAGTCCTTCAGATGGAAGAGAGGCACAGGCCTTAACCCAGTGAGGCCAAGACGAGGCTTCTCATCTGGGGAATAGGGAGACGACAGGAACTGCCAAGGTGCAGCTGTTCTGTTTCTTGCCTAGATGAAAGCCCCCTTCTCCAGTGAGCGTTTCAGCTCCTGCGTTAGCAGTTTCTTTCTTGCTTACTTGTTTCCTCAGACTTCTAAAGACTCCCTTTCCTTCACTCCCTCTTACATCCTTGTCTCTATCAATCCCCTGTGTCAGTTATGATTACAAAAATCCAGGGTGCATCATTACTTTGCGCCTGTAAGCATCTTATTAAAATGTGTTATTTTCTGGGCTCACATAATTCAGAAAGCAAACCCTTAATCTCAAGCGGCAGGGGTAGGGCAGAAGTCAGTGGACGGACGGAGGCTGGCCCTCCCTCTCGGCGTCTGTCCTGGCCCCCCTCCCAGGCCCTCCCCCATCACTCGGCCCTGAATCCCAGCTGCATGTTGTCGTCTCAGTTCTGCTTATTTAGCAGAGTTCCGAAATGCTGGCCTCTGCAAATTGGCCCGTGACAGGGAAAGAGGAGTTTCCAGCCGGCAGCCATGCACAGGCCCCGGCCTTCTTTCCTGTTTGCAGCGGAAGCCTCAGAGGCGGCCTGGTCTTCAGGGCTAATCCAGCTTCCTCTGTTGCAGCGAACCAGGGTTTGCGGACTCTTTTGCATCATGAAGTACGGAGACACATGAAGCTGCCTTCTGCTGAATCAGACCCTTGGTCCATCAGTCAGTACTGTCTACTCAGACTGGCAGCGGCTCTCCAAGGTCTCAGGCAGAGAGGTCTTGCACATCACCTACTTGCCTAGTCCCTTTAACTGGAGATACCAGGGATTG
Organism: Euleptes europaea; assembly: GCF_029931775.1. Classification (NCBI taxonomy): domain Eukaryota; kingdom Metazoa; phylum Chordata; class Lepidosauria; order Squamata; family Sphaerodactylidae; genus Euleptes; species Euleptes europaea. The sequence goes on from NC_079327.1 coordinate 634,286, forward strand.
AACTCGGGACCTTCTGCATGCCAAGCAGATGCTCTACCACTGAGCCACATCCCCTCCCCTCCCTTATCCGGACATCTCATATCAGGACTAATCTGAAAACCGGACCCTTTGAGCCGGTATGCAGGCAGATCCATGCTGCCTGCTTTCAATGTTTCCTCTCACCTAAACAAATAAAATACAGCATACCCTACATTGTAGGTGGAGACTGAAAGCTTGCCGTTGTTAGTTTGTTTGTTGTTTCTCTTGTTTAACAGCTGATACAGGTATTCTGGTGAAATAGTTACACCCTTGCTTTCTGATGGTTCAATGTACACAAAATTATTTAATATATTGTTTAAAATTACATGCAGGCTATGTGTATAAAGTGTATATAAAACATAAATTAATTTGGGTCCCATCTCCAAGCTATTTCATTATGTACATGCAAAAATTCCAAAATGTTCCAATACACAAAGATCCAAAACATTGGCCACCTCTGGTCCCAAGCAGTCCGGATAAGGGATACTCAACCTGTAAATGAAGCAAAAATTGACATCCAACGTATAGATGGCCTCAACTGTACAGGATTCTCTCAGTTCCTTAAAGCTCGATCTCTAGATTTGACCCAAGGAACAAAACTGTGGTGCCTGCCTTGAGCATCACACTTTTTCTCAGGGCTTTTGTTGTGTTGAGCTGTGCAAACAAGGAGTCCGGCTGGTGTTGAGAACTATTTGGTCAAGAAAAGGTTACTTCTCAATGGAAGATAAAGGTCCTAAATTTTGCTTTTCAGGAGCCATTTCTATGGTAGTTCAGTTTCAGTTTGGAATAATGTACAAATAGAGTCTAGAAATGAAGATTTTTAACCTCAGACACTCAGTTTTGATGAAGGAGGAGTTTTATTACTAATTTGTGGCAGCCCCAATGCCTTGGTCCAAAGCTCCTACTTACTTGGAAGCAAGTTGGCAAAAGTCTGGTCAGATAAGTATGCCTGGGGTTATAGGCCAGTATCCAAAAGCTGCAGATGTTCTCCATGCAAAGCTGCTGCGTCCGCGTCTTAAGAATCTGTCTTGTCTTTCATCTCAGAGTTGTCTGGAGTTCAGCCTAAGGATTCAGGAGTTCATTGAACTTATTCGACAGAACAAGAGGCTGGATGCTGTGAGGTAGGCAAATGGGATGCTCATCAAGCAATTTCTCAAGTGTTGTGCATCATTTTTTTTTAAAAAAAGGTAATGGTTTAGAGGACCTCTCTATGCAATGGAATATTGGTCAGTATTTCTGCTAGGAAAAGCTCTGATGTCCCATATGCCAGGCATGTAAAATTGCAGTCAAAGGTCTGAAAAGAAAAGCATTGTTTTTAACTTGTCCTGGATGACAGGACGGGTGGGTAATATTTAGTTTGCTTTGCTCCTGGAGATTTGTTATAAGAAGCAGTTGCTGCTGTTTGGCAAAGACCTGCTAATGAGACCAGACTGTAGCATGTAAGAGAACCCAGGCACAGAGGTCATAGAATCATAGAGTTGGAACGGGCCATGCAGGCCATCCAGTCCACCCCCCTGCTGAATGCGGGATCTGCCTAGAGCATCCCTGACAAGTGTTTGTCCAACTGCTGCTTGAAAACTGCCAGTGAGGGGAAGCTCACCATCTCCCTAGCTAGCTGATTCCACTGTTGAACAACTCTCACTGTAAAAAAATATTTTCCTAATGTCCAGCCAGTACCTTTCTGCCCATATTTTATACCTGTTTGTCCCAATTTTACGAGTAAGGTAAAGGAAGGTAAAATAGAAATGGCTAAGTAGGCTTGTCTTGGGAGGCCAACACTTCAGCTGCCAGCAGGCAATCTCAGGTGTGCGTCAGCAGACTTGAGCTGTGATGAATGATCTAATTTGCACCAGTCTAGGGAACTGTACTGTGCTCAACTCTGGGAGAATTTGCCTCAGTAGCTGAACACAGCTGCTAATCACCCGTTAGGTTTGTACCAGTTAAACAATGAAATATTGTGGGTTAAATCTTTTCCCAGCAGAACAAACACAGAATTTATTTGAGAACCAGCATGGTGTAGTGGTTAAGAGTGGTGGTTTGAAGAGGTGAACTCTGATCTGGAGAATCGGGTTTGATTCCCAACTCCTCCACATGACCTGTGGATGCTAATCTGGTGAACCAGGTTGGTTTTCCCGCTTCTCCACATGCAGCCTGCTGGGTGACCTTGGCCCAGTCACAGCTCTTTTAGAGCTCTCTCAACCCCACCTACCTCCCAGGGTGTCTGTAGTGAGGAGGGGAAGGTGATTGTAAGCCGGTTTGAGTCTCCCTTAAGTGGTAGAGTAAGTCGGCATATAAAAACCAACTCTTCTTCTTTTTACGAAAGGAGGGGGCGGTGAGTGTGTGCAAGGGGAAGGGAGGGTGGAAACTCTCAAATACTGTGTTGGTGTAAAAATGGGGGTTTCATGAGTAGTTGTGAAGCCCATGGCTCAGCTGGCGTTTTCCTTCTGGAAGATCCTTCATGGCTAGGAAATCACCAGTACTCATAAGTGGGAAAACTTTCTAGACTTAACAGTTTGGGTTAAAATGTCTTTTCTCTGTGTGGGGTGGTGCTGCTTTGTAGGAAGAATTACTTAAAACGAAGCCCCCTGTGGGCACGCATGGCTTTGGCTGGGGATTGAGGGAGGGGCAGAAATCTTATCAATCAAATAAATGAATTCGTTCTGCCTTTGGAATTCCAGGCATGCCAGGAAACATTTCAGCCAGGCTGAAGGAAGTCAGCTGGACGAAGTGCGGCAGGTGATGGGGATGTTGGCCTTTCCTTCGGACACCCACATCTCTCCTTACAAGGTAGGTTTAAGCTCAGCTCAGGAGCGGGCAGAGGAAGTTCGTGGCTCTTTGAGTCAGTACACTGTGGGTAGCACATTCTGATGCCCATGATCAAAAGCTGAGACTTTCCAGTAAGAAGGGAATTGATTGGTTAGAATCATAGAATAGAATCATAGAGTTGGAAGGGACCACCAGGGTCACCTAGTGCAACCCCTTGCACAATGCAGGAATTTTACAACTGCCTCCACCCTACACACCCCATTGACCCCTTCTCCATGCCCAGAAGATGGCCAGGATGCCCTCCCTCTCATCATCTGCCTAAGGTTATAGAATCAGCATGGCTGACAGATGGCCCTCTAACCTCTGCTTAAAAACCTCCAGGGAAGGAGCGCTTGCCACCTCCCGAGGAAGTCTGTTCCACTGAGGAACCGTTCTGTTAGAAAATTCTTCCTGATGTCTAGACGGAAACTCTTTTGATTTAATTTCAACCCGTTGGTTCTGGTCCGACCTTCTGGGGCAACAGAAAACAACTCGGCCCCATCCTCTATATGACAGCCCTTCAAGTACTGGAAGACTGCAGTCAGTGAAATGCTCTCTTTTAGATGGCTTGATATGGAAAATAGGTAACGTTGAAATAAGCCTGTGAAGAGCTGAGTTCTCTGTAACTTAAGAGGCCAGAGTACAAGTCCTAGAATGCTGTTCTGTTCCCACTTCTGGTGGGGAGTACTAAAGCCAAGTCCATAAATGTGTCTAAACATTGAAATGACTCTTTTGTTATATTCAAGCTGCTGTATTTTTTGTTTTGTTTTTTAACAGGATCTTTTGGACCCTGCTCGGTGGAGGATGCTCATCCAGCAGTTTAGATATGATAACTACAGGCTGCATCAGCTGGGGAACAATTCAGTCTTCACTATAACACTCCAGGCTGGACTCTCTGCTATAAAAACACCGTATCCTTGCATAATTTTTTGGTGGTTGTAACTTGATGGTGAGAGCCGGTGACCTCTTAGTGACCCAGGCCTTCCTTGGTGGTCTCCCATCCAAGTACTAACCGAGGCCAACCCTGCTTAGCTTCTGAGATCTGGCAAGATCGGGCTAGCCTGGGCCATCCAAGTGAGGCCAGTTGTAACCTACACGTTTCTTGTCATTTTGCAAATTTGGGTTTACAAATCAATCTTTTCATAGGCTTTGCGATAGGCAGCCTTTCATTTTAATTAATATTTCTTTGTAATGAGCGTATAAAAATTTCGAACACTCTTTAATTTTTACATGATTTAAGACTGAGAAAGTCTTGATAATACCCACAGAGTATTCTGTTGTCCTGGCCATGTTCACATGCTCAGAAGCCCCCCCCCCTTTCCCCTGGAATTACGCAGAGTATATAAAATCGGTCGCCCTTGATGTGCTGCTGCTGAGTCGTTATGAATCTGCTTATCATTTGTGGCAACTAAGCTCTGCATGATGTGCATCATTTAAATATTTGATGGTGCAAATGTTGTCCTTTAACTTGCGTCTCAATAGACAATGTTATAAAGAAGATGGCAGTTCAAAAAACCCTGACTGCCCAGTGTGTAGCAAATCCCTGAATAAGCTGGCGCAGCCCCTGCCGATGGCACACTGTGCCAACTCCCGGCTAGTCTGCAAGATTTCAGGAGACGTGATGAATGAGAACAATCCTCCCATGATGCTTCCAAACGGATATGTGTACGGATACAATGTAAGTTCTTTCCTTAAAAGCTCGGTGTCACTTCTTAAAAGGGATAATGGTAGTAAATTTGCTTTGCGGCAAACCCTTGTTTTGTTCATTTGAGGATTTTTTTTTGGGGGGGGGGAGGCAGTTGGTTAATATTCTAAATAAATAAAATGAGCCTGACAAAGCAACTTGTGGGAGTTAAGGCTGGAGTTTTGGCTTACGTTGATGTGCTGGTTGAAACAATCCCAATTTGATGCAGCTGCTTGGTTGTGTAGCTACACAGAGTTGTCTGTCCTCTCCCAGTTACTCTTCCCAGCTGCTCTCTTTACATGTTCCTCTGCTTCATAACAGCGGGGCTTCGCCTTGCTGACTGTATTCCAGAAGCTTGGAAAAGCCATACTATGTAGGCACTGTATTGATGATGTGTTTTGACATTTATTTGGGTCCAACGAAGGGTCCATTACTCCATAAAGTTGAAATTTCTTGAGTCAACAAACTTTCAATCAAGGGGGCAGATTGCAGCTGGTACCTTTTTGGCTGTTGCCATCAGAACACCCCGAACGCTGCAGCTGAAGAATTAAAGGCAGCCAAAGCAGAACTCTCAAAGTTAAAACTTGGCTCAAATTGGGCAAATGTCTTAATATGTTTACAAAAAGATGGACAGATATTAGACACTTTGCTTTTGGCATAAATTGGTTTGTCTTAATGACTTAGGAGATCCTTTCCAGTTCTTGATATTCTGTAATTCATTTATTTTATGTAAGCTGTTTATATTGTGCCATCCCCTGACCAGTTTTTTAAGGCTGCTTACAATTAAATAATAACTCAATTACTGCATAATAAAAAATATATAACTGTAAACAATAGGAACATGCTAGCAGCAGAAGGAAAAGAACTCTCAATTATTAAACGCTTCAGTGAATAAGTCCTAATTTGTTGTTTCAAAGTTCTTGGTGCAGTGTGACCGCCTCAGGAGAGTGTTACATCAGAAGGGTGCTAACACATCCCTCCCTGATTGCCACACACCTAACTTCAGAAAGAGGGAACACTTGGATAAGACCCTCTGAAGTAGATTTTAAGTTCAGGTGGGGGTTTGTATTGAAGAAGGTCCTTCAAGTACTTCTGTCCCAGGTCTTTGGTCAGTGCCACTGGCGTCTAGTGAATATCTCTCCATATTGGTTAAATGTATTCTAGTGAACAATCTGGTCCCTGTGTTCTGGGCCAGTTGACATTTTGGGGAAAGTCTTCAAGGGCTGCCAGACTCACACTGCATTACCGTAATTTAACCTGAAAGTCTTGGGGGCCCAACCAAATTTTGCTAAAAGGTGCTTGTCCCACAGAGCGACCTGAAGGGCTGGTATCAACACCCCCTGGGGGTAAGGTTACCGAAGGTGCAAGATTTTTAAATGATCGGTACTTCAGCCTTGAACTGTCTTCATTCTTGTTTTCTTTCTTTTTTCAGTCTTTGCTTTCTGTTCGTCAAGATGACAAAGTAATTTGCCCAAGAACCAAAGAGGTCTTCAACTTCTCACAAGCTGAGAAAGTCTACATTATGTAACTCCCCTGTACAAAGTGCCGCTGGAATTTGACACAGTGTATTCCGGCATTTCCTTAAAAAGAGATCTTGTGTGTGGCAAAGAGACCTGCCATTTTGTGGGGGGGAGGGTCAGATTTGTTGGTGGCATTTTTTATTGCGACCAAAGATCAATAAACAACAATATACACTCTAACCATGAGAAAAGTATGACTAACAGTTTGTACTTTGGAGGGAACAAATTTTGAATGCTTGGGTTTTGTAATTGGACTTCTTCTCTCATACTCATCCAGCAAAAGAAGCTTACTCAAAAATGGACCATTTTACTTGAGAGAGAAAATTGCAGTGGATCCGCAAAGGGCCGTGCCCGGTTTCAGCATCTCCACTGTGTGCCCATGTGGGGGAACTTTTATTATGTAAAGGAGCTAAATATGCAAATAGGTGGTGTGTCCATACGGGGTGGGGGGGTTGTGGCCAGCTGCAGCCTCTGGTTATGCGACCATCCCCCTCGTGGCTCCAGGTGTGCACGTGGGTCCCTTGCAAAGGCGGTGGAGGTCACCCCATGGGGTGCAAACTGGAAACATGTCTGCCGCGTGGCAGTGTGAAGTTGGCCTTGGGTGTGTTTCGTTTCTCTGTTCACTGATGTTGAAGAAGCTTTTTGTCCTCAGTCTTCCTTTCCACCTTTTTTAAAATGATTCTGTATGCCCGTAGTAGCTCTTCATGGAACAGATGCTGACCGAATTGACACAAGGCTGACTTCACTGGAAGGATGAGAAACTCCTCCGAAGGGAAACGGAAGTATTTCTTCTCCCTGCCCCCTTTCCAGAAACCCTCCCCTCTTGAAGCATCGTAGAAAGAATTGCGTAAATGCAGATACAACTGAGAACATTACAGGCACAATACACTGCTTGTATGTCCATTTCCCAGTTTACCATAGTGTTAAAAAGTCCTTTCACTTATTAGTTACTACATGCATAGGATTCAATATCAAACCATTAGTGCTACTGCCTTATTTCTTGCTTTGAGAATGTACTCACATTAAAATAAAAAATCAACCTTAAATGTTTGGCAAGTTTTTGAAGATGGCTTGCAGGATAATTATGTAATTTTAGGGTGTTTCATTACTGAAGAGATTAGTTCAATTCTAACAGCTACAAATCACACCCGTTATCACTCTCCAAACAAAACCATTGTAATTAAAATCATACAGTAGAAGTTTGTATTTAGCATTTATTTTTGCATGTGGATGTTGATTAGCTAATAAAGACTGTAAACAAATCTTCCTTATAGTTGCTGCCTATCATTTAATATCATGACTGTTAAAACTGAGGTTTACCCAAATGAGAATTTGTACCATGAGCATTATGCCTAATTCTCAGGCCATTGGCACTACCCCTTACTGTACTCTATATTCGTTAGCCTGTGTCCAACCACTCATGCACAGATGGCACGTGGAGTTTTCCCACATTCCTCCCCACTTTGGCAGCCCCTTGTGGTCCCTGGAAATTCCTGTTGTAGCCCTGCCTCTTCTGCCTGTGGTTTGGTTTTAATGTTGATAATTCTATGATGATTTATGGCAGTGATGGCGAACCTTTTAGAGACCGAGTGCCCAAACTGCAACCAAAAACCCACTTATTTATCGCCGAGTGCCAATGCAGCAATTTAACCTGAATACCACCCCCAGAGGGGGCCCAGAGGGAGAGGCTAGGGTTGCCAAGTTCCTCTTCGCCATGAGTGGGAGGTTTTTGGGGTGGCGCCTGAGGAGGGCGGGGTTTGGGGAAGGACTTCAGTGCCATAGAGTCCAATTGCCAAAGTGGCAATTTTTTCCAGGGGAACTGATCTCTATTGGTTGGAGATCACCTGTAATAGCAGATCTCCAGCTAGTACCTGGAGATAGGGCTGTCAAAAAAAAAAAATTCGGTACAGTTCGGATTCGGCCGAATTTGACCCTTGTGGGTTCGGTACGTGCCGAAGTCCGAACTCCCCCGCTTCGGATCCCCGGTAATTCGGGGGGATCCGGAGTTCGGGGGAGAATTCGGCCCCAGCGCGCCTTCAGAGGGATTCCCTGAAGGCGCGCGGGGACCCTTTAAACAGATATGAGCCTCCCAGCTGGGAGGCGCAGATCAGTTTAAAGGGCAGCCCGCCCCCCTTCAGCGGGCTCCGCTGGAGAGGCTCGGGCTGCCCTTTAAACTGATCTGAGCCTCCCAGCTGGGAGGCGCAGGTCAGTTTAAAGGGCAGCCCGCTCCTCTCCAGCGGAGCCCGCTGAAGGGGGGCGGGCTGCCCTTTAAACTCTGCGCCTCCCAGCTGGGAGGCTCAGATGAGTTTAAAGGGCAGCCCACCCCCCTTCAGCGGGCTCCGCTGGAGAGGCGCGGGCTGTCATTTAAACTCATCTGCGCCTCCCAGCTGGGAGGCTCAGATGAGTTTAAAGGGCAGCCCGCCCCCCTTCAGCGGGCTCCGCTGGAGAGGCGTGGGCTGTCATTTAAACTCATCTGCGCCTCCCAGCTGGGAGGCTCAGATGAGTTTAAAGGGCAGCCCGCCCCCCTTCAGCGGGCTCCGCTGGAGAGGCTCGGGCTGCCCTTTAAACTGATCTGAGCCTCCCAGCTGGGAGGCGCAGGTCAGTTTAAAGGGCAGCCCGCGCCTCTCCAGCGGAGCCCGCTGAAGGGGGGCGGGCTGCCCTTTAAACTGACCTGCGCCTCCCAGCTGGGAGGCTCAGATCAGTTTAAAGGGCAGCCCGCGCCTTTCAGCGGGCTCCCCTGAAGGGGGGCCGAATTTGCCGAATTTATTCGCGAACTCCCGAACTCGCTGAATTCGGTCCCCCCGGTTGCCCGCCAGTTTTGAGTTCGGATCTGTCCGAACAGAAAATCACCGAATCAGGGGAAATTTGGTTGATTTTCAGTTCGGACCGAACCGAATTGACAGCCCTACCTGGAGATTGGCAACTAGTTCCTTAGTGTTTTCTCTCTACATATCAAGACAAATGGAAAGGTGTTTGGAGGATGGCTTGTGGGCACTTCAAAGGTGGAATAGGACTGCACGCCCCTCCGCCCGCACAGACCCAGAGGGTGCCGGAGAAGCCGCTGGAGGGAAAGAAGGAAGGAAGGAAGGAAAGAAGGGAAGGGAGGGGGAAAGGGAAGGAAGGGAGGGAGAGAAAGAAAGAAAAAGAGAGAGAAAGGGAGAAAGAAATGGCGCAAGGGAGAGAAAGAAAAGGACAGAGGGAGACAGAAAAAGAAAGAGGCCATTTATGCATGGCAGGTTTTGCCTTGGATTTGCCTTGGATTTCGGTGGGGCGCGGCGGCAGGCTTGTGAGAGGCGAGCAGGGTGGGGCAGAGGGCGCCTCCTTCGCACCCACCGACCAGCCATGCCCCTCCGCCCGCACAGGCCCAGAGGGAGCCGGAGAAGCCGCCGTCCATGCCGAGTGTGAGCGCTCGGCTTCTGTTCCCCGCTCTCCCACCCGCCTGGCTGGCCGCGCACGCTCCAGCGGCGGCAATGGTGGCAGCTTCTGTGGGAGAGTCCGGGGGCCACCGCCAATCATGTCGGAGGTTCCCCACCCCTGGGCTACAGCCTCCCCTATCCGGGGTGGGGCAGAGCCGGAAAGGCCAGCGGCTTGGAGGAACCGTGCGTGCCGGCAGAAAGGGCTACGCGTGCCGGAAGTGGCACCCGTGCCATAGGTTCGCCAACACGGATTTATGGCATTGGCTTTACTTGTAAACTGCCTCCAGCAGGTCTCCAGAGAAGCTGCATTATAAATTCCCTAAATGAGCAAATCTGGGGTTTTGGGACCCTATCCAGAGATGACACGGCTGTGTGGGGTCAGGGTGCTACATGGGGTGGGAAGATAGCAGCTTTGCAGAGAGAAGGGCAGAGGTGGTCATGCTTCTTTCCTGGACTTGTGTGGATATTCCCTGCATATCCTGCAAACCCCCCCCCCCCCGGGGCTTTATTTTTATTACATTTCTACCCCGCTCTCCCCAACCCGAAGCTCGGGCTCAGAGTAACCTTTTGAAAGGGATGCTGGAAAACAGGAACAGCCTTCTGTGAGCACAAAGTTGCATGTGGGCCATTATTTCTCCAAAAATTATAATTGATAAATGCATTATATATTTCCTTTTAGGAACGGAGGGCATCCTTTTAGAAGCGTGCTAGTGGGATGTGTGCTGTCCTCACCCATTCTGAATACTGATGCAGTACAACTGTTGAAATTGTAAGATGTAAAAGTGGGTTAAGAGATACTGTCATGGTGTGGGGCTGTGGGGGTTTGCCCCGCATGCCCTCCTTTCCTGTGAGGGGCTGTGGCTCAGTTTATAGAGCCTCTGCTTGGCATGCAGAAGGTCCCAGGTTCAGTCCCCAGTGGCATCTCCGGTTAAAGGGACTAGGGCAGGTAGGTGATGTGAAGGACCTCTGCCTGAGACCCTGGAGAGCCGCTGCCGGTCTGAGAATACGGACTTTGATGGACCAAGGCGGGGGGGGGGGGGTTCTGATTCAGTCTAAGGCAGTGTTCAGGTATGTGTTCCTCCTGCCCCCCCCCTCCTCACCTGGTGGCTACCATCCTGGTCCAGAACCCCCCACAAATCAGGTCCTAACTAGCTGATTTTGACGCTCCAGTGGAAACTATATGCCTCATATCAATACTGAAATCAACGAAGGAGGAGGAGGAGGAGCTGGTTTTTATATGCTGACTTTCCCGACCAGTTAAAGGAAGACTCAAAGCGGCTCACAATCGCCTTCCCTTCCCCACAACAGACACCCTGCGAGGTAGGTGGGGCTGAGAGAGCTGTGACTGGCCCAAGGTCACCCAGCAGGCTTCCCGTGGAGGAGCGGGGAAACCAGCCCGGACCTGCAGATTACACCCCGACACCACGCTGGGCCAGGATGTTCCACAGCGCCGCCTGAAAGGGGAGGGCCCCTGCCCATCTTGGCCGGACAGGTGGGCACGGGGGGGGGGAGGTGGCAGAGGGGGCCCTGTCTGTGCCTGGGGGACCCTGGAGAGCTGCTGCTGCTGCCAGTCTGGGTAGGCCATGCTGACACCCCCACCCCACCCCCAGGGGGCCGAGGGTCTGGGTTTTGGGGGGGCGTGGTTTGGGGAGGGGCTCTGGCGCCATGGAGCGCGGCGTCTTTTTCTCCTGGGGAGCTGACCTCTGCCGCCTGGAGATCAGCTGTCATAGCGGGAGATCTCCAGCCACCACCTGGAGGGTGGCAACCGGATCCCGGGGGGCCAGCCTCGCTCGCCCCCCCCCCGCCAAAGCAGCCCCCTCCCCCAACGGCGCCGGCCGGCGGATCAGCGGCGACCCCCGGGAGGTCTCCAGGCCCCCCCGGGAGGTTGGCAGCCCCAACAAGCGCCTCTTCCCAACGACGAAAAAGGATGGAGGGGGAGGGGGGAGGAGGGGGGAGGGGGGAGGAGGAGGGAGGGAGACGCACACGGAGCCCCGCCTCCCGCCCTGGGTGAGAGCGCGCCGGGGGGGCGGGGCCGGAGGCGTTCCCCTCCTTGCAGGGCGGGGCGTGAGGGGGCGTGGCGCTGCGCGGCGACGTCAGGCGGCGCGGCGGTGCTCCTCCCCTTCCGCCGCCTGAGGGGGGGGTGGGGGTGGGGCGTGTCCAGGGGAAGCGGCGATGGCGTCGTCGTGTGAGGAGGGGGGCGACGCTTTGCCGGCGCTGGTGGAGGCGCTGAGCACGGCCGGCGGGCCGGAGCCCGAGCCCCGCGCCATGAGGCAACTCAAGCGCCTCTGCAGGTCGGTCGGTCGGGTGGGTGGGTGGGTGGGAGAGGGGGGTCGGGCGCCTCCTCGCCTGAGGCCTCACCTGAGGGAGGGAGGGGGGGAGGGGCGGTGCCGCCTCCGCCTCCCCCCCTGACCGGCCCCCCCTCCTCGTCTCCCCCCCTGCAGGGCGTCCCCGGCGGCGGCCCCCGCGCGGGCCTTCGACCTGCTGTGGGCCCAGCTGTCGTCGGGGCACTGCGAGGTGCGGCTGGGCGCCTTCCGCGTGCTGGACGAGCTCTTCCGCCGCTCGGCCGCCCTCCGCGCCCGCGCCGCCCCGCGCCTGCCCGAGCTGCTGGGCCTGGCCGCCGGCACCGACGCCGCGCGCCCGCTGCCCCCCCCCGGCCCACGCCGCGCGCAGCCTCCGCGCCCACGCCCACCGCGCCCTCCGCGCCTGGCAACGACGCTTCGGACACGCCCACCCGCAGCTCGGCCTCGCCCTGCGCTTCCTCCGCCACCAGCGGCAGGTACGGGGCCCCGCGCGCCTGCGCAGGGAGACCGCGGAGCGGGGAGGGGGCCCGCCAGGGGCCATCTAGTCCAGCCCCCCGCGCAAGGCAGGACCGCTCACAGCTCCCTCCACACCCCGGGGACCCCCCCCCCACTCCATGCCCAGCAGATAGGCGGGTGGGAACCCTCGAGGATCCCTGGCCTGGAGGGAAATGGCTTCCTGACCCCCAAGGGAAGTAAGCCCTCGTTAGCCAGGATGCCCCCCCTAAAGGTCGGTGTGGGTGGCAAATAACGAACAAATCCCCACTCGTGCCAGGGAAGTTGGTGGGGGGGGGCACCTTGGGCCTGTGACACACCCTCCCAGCCTTGCCTACCTCACAGGGGTTTTGTCGTGAGATGGGTGTCAGCCGCCTTGGGTCCCCACTGGGAGGAAAGGCGGGGTGCAGATGAATTAAAAGAAGCAAACCACGTTCGGCAGGCAAGAACCGGCATGCCTCTGTCTTTTATGCTGCACTGTCCTCTGTAGTGACGGTGGCTATTTTCAGGTGGACTTTCAGGATATAAATGCCAGGACTCCAGTCGAAAGAAGAAGAGATGAAGAGAGACAGAAACGGTTGGACAGTATTTACAAAAACAAGGCCCAAAGGGCTGAAAAAGAAATGGAAGGTAAGCTTGTGTGCGGGAGCAGCATCTTGAAATGGAAACGGGCCCAACACCCGCTGGCTCAAGTGCTCAGGCGTAGCTCTTGGCATACTTAACAGACTTGCGTCGACAAAGAGCAGACAGGGCCTCAATGAGGCTGTAATATAAAATGAGGAAAACGGTAGGGAGAGAGGTGGGAATGAAGAAGCGTGATGGCAGTTGTAATAGTTTGTGGCAATCCTGAATCAAACAGCATGGCATCAAAACTGTTTCTGGGCACACAGTTCTACAATTGAAACCCCAAGCAGATGTTGAACTGCCAAGCAGAGCCTTGTAGGTCTCTCTCAGCCAGAGTGCTTCTCTTGGCCCTTCTGTCTACCTGACTCCCTGCAGGAGGAAGTGTGGCCGGATAGGGCATTGTGTGTAAACTTGGATCACGCAGGTATGTTCCTCGTTGTCACCTATAGAAAGGAGAAATAAAAAGGCTGCACCAGTAACAGGAGATAAAAATATGCTTGTTTGAAGGGCTACTGCAATAACTACAAATATTTTTTAAATCTATTTTTCCCTTTATTGTTACCTGCAAGCTTGCTTCTTTTTGCTTCCTAGTTTTCTGAATCACAACAGGAGAAAGTGGTTTCACAGTAGTTTCTTCCTGGTTTTGCAGGAGCTGTAGTTCGGCAGTGAGACTTGTTTTTTTTTTTTTTTTTTTGGGTGGGGGGGAGAAACAAGTTTACATTGACATTAGCAGTCCATTGAGATGAATTTTGTGGTGGGTGGCAGGGTCTCTATAAGAAGAGTGTGTGTTGATGATCTGTATCGTATATGACGGTGTTCTGAAACTACTGTCACTTGACAGACATGACCCCAGAGATCGAAGCTGTGCTGACAGAAATGGAGAATTGCTTCCAGCTTCTCATGCCCAATCCATTCGACTTCACGGTGAATGATACAGAAACTGCGGCTTGGAGGGTTGCTGAAGGTGACCAGTCTTCCTGTTCACCTGCACAGGTGGTAGACCATCCGGTTCCTTTCCTGGAACAGATGGGAGACGAGCAACCCTGTTGCAGCAAGGACCTTCCTTCCACCTCTCGCGCTTCAGAAGCTGATGATAGAGGCTCTGATGGCGAAATGGACAAGGACGCCGGCAGAGGAGGTTCTTTGGCATCGGAACTGGCTTCTGGCTGCCTCGGTGAGGAGGAGGAGGATGAGGCAGCCTTCGTCCGGAGTCATGGTCTCGGCTCTCATAAATATGCTCTCAGTCTTGAAATTTCTACTGGTACGTGTACCCAGTTTCATGCCAATGTTCATTACAAGCACTTCTTCTACTTGCAGGTTTACCAACACCTTTGACTCAGTAACTTTGACTCAGCTTGTCACTACATTTCATCAGCATGCAATAAAACTTTTCCAGGTAATTTGTCGGTCAGAACTGCAGTTTTGAGTGTTTGTGCCTAGTGCTGGGCAAGTAGGACAGCATAAATACTCTGTTGTACCTAACAGTTACCCTCCTAGGGCTGCTAGAGGTGGTCTTGGAGTCTGGTGTTGAGGTTCTTGGTGATGTGAAAATACATCCCAAGGCTGCCTTAAGTGGACTGACTTATGAGAGGTAAGATTCAGACTATTGCAACAACTGTTGGTTGGCTGCAAACACCCCCTTCCTGGCCTTGTCACTTGGCTGAGCGTTTACTATGTAGCTTTTTGGGGGAAGATTATCTAGTTCCATTTCAGGGCAATTTGTAATTTTGTGTTAGTAAGGAAACTGGTTTGATGACTTCCCCTACCCCTCTGATTCACCTTTTCAAAGTGACAGAGGTGGGAATGCGACGGTCTTGAACCTGTCGGTGGCGGTTATACTGTTCTCTCCATGTTGTGTTTTATGGTCCAGGGGCTCAGAGGGGCATGGGGGGAGGGGGCACTGATCCAATGGTCCCACCCTGGCCCCCTGATGTTGAGGGCTTTAAAGTGTCATCTGTAGGTACATGAAGAACAACTTTGTGTTTCTCTTCAGCAGATTTGGGGAATGCATTGGATGTTGTGAAGTGATGTAGCATGCGTAAGAGGTTGAAGGAGGCCCAGTAGACTGGAGCTCAGTCTAGACAAATTGAGGTGCTGTTGTAGAGAAAGTCAGTATATAAAAACCAACTCGTCATCTTCTTCTTCTGCCAGATAATTGTCAGTTGGTATATTTATATCAGTTTTATAGACTTGGTTTTTTAACGAAACTTGGATGTTCATTTTTTTTCTGTTGCTGATAGATGTGAAACTGCAGGAGAACGAAGACAATACAGCCATAATAAACACTGTAACAGATGCTCATAAACTTATCAGAAACAAATTCTTGCCATCTGTACAATCTTGGATTCAGGTAAGGAAAGACTTTTCTATCAACGTTGAAAGTGGCTTTTTTTCATCTGCTGTCCTTTAGAGCCTTTTTTCATTCATCTGCTGTCTTTTAGAGCCAAAACGCTGATGAGCTGCCATGTTCCGTCTTTTAGTGTTTTGGGGGGGTGGGGGTGGGGGCGCAGCTGTGACTTCAGGGCTTCTGAATCCAAGAGCAGGGCTGCTGTCTCCAAGCCTCTTACGGCTTTATAATGCAAGCCTGGAGTTCAGTACATTTCCCCAAATGCTTTATTTCTGGGCTAAATTCTGTCTTTGAGCAGATGTTTCCCAGCTGTTCATTTCCATGTGTTCTTACTTTGATCGAGTCAGCCTTTGTGATTTTTTGCTTAGAAAAATGCATCTGTGTGGGCTAGAGAGACGGGGGGGGGGGGAAGTGGGTAGATATCCTTTCTTCTGTGGTGCTGTTCAGCACTAGTATAAAGTGCAGTATTAAGTCCCTGGGGAAGCGAGGGAAGGGGGAATCTCTTACAGTCCTTGGAGGTGGGCAGTGCCTCGTTCCTTGCCCACGCTCAAAAGAGCCATTGCTGGCAGACACGCAGAAGTAGTGGCTCCCTGGAGGTCTGTGTGGAGCGAATGGGGGTTGATACGTCATCTATCTAGAGCAGTGGTTCCCAAACTTTTCAGGCCACCGCCCCCTTGGTTCCACAAACTCAACCTCACCGCCCCCTACCCTATCCTATAAAAAGCATTGTTCAAAGTAGGGGTTTGCATGACTCACTGAAGAAGATAACAACACTAGAAGAAGGGCCCATTCCATTATTGGGGGTATGCTGGACAAAACAAAAATCTTCACCAGCTGGCGAAAGACACCGATGGAGGGAGGCTGATAAATTTACCTGGGGAAGGGTGTTTCAAAGTATGAATTGGGTCCCTGTCCACTTTATGCTACCAGAGCACTGAGGAAACCAGAACCCTCAGTAAATAGTTATTTTCTTCCATCTGCAAGGAAAGAGGGTGTTGTGGCCCCTCCAGTTTCCAGGGCTGAGGCAAAACTCTACTGGCCCTGTTGTGTCTGGCTGCTCCTGTGTTTGAGAGGTGGACATCTTGGCATGTGTTTCGGTGACGTAACCATTCTTTACAATTAACTTTGTAGTTGTTCACAAGAGCTGCAATAAGCGATGATCGCCTGAGAAAAGCTATTGATCTTAAAAATAAGCTGGAGACTGCATTGGAGAAGCATAAGGAGATGAATATTGAATATAAGGAGAAGAGGAGGAAAGTGGTGAGTTGAACTAATTTTTTCTCCCCAAGTAGCTTACTGGGAATACAGTTTATATACTGAAAGTGACGTGTTCGTGTTTTCTCGTTGTGTATCCTAGTCAATTTTATATACTAGGAAGGGGGTCTGGAAATGTGGGGGAAAGCATTACATGTAAAATGTCTTGTTTGATCTTGACCTAATGAATTCTTCTAGAACTTTTTATGAAATCCTTTGAGATTTTTGAATGCTACCATTTTTATGATAAAGTCCCAGTTCTCTGCTTGTGCATCTTATTCTTTCGTGTCTCTTAAGGGCAGAGCTTGGAGTGGGGCCTTTGCTTAAGCACTTGTGAACGACAACAATAAAAAGTTCACAAAGGGCCGTGGAGCGGAGTTCAGCCATTGCAAGTCAGTGGGTTGGAGCCATGGTGTGAGATTGGAGGGAGGGACCTCACTGTGGACAAACCAGGGGGGAGCTCGTTTTGCCGTCTGCGTCAGATTGATGCTTTGTCTCGGTGCTGTCGTATTTCTCCTGTCACAAAGCTGTCCGTTGATGCCGGGGTTTTGGGTTCTTTCATGCATCGTAAGATTAGCCGTGTTTGAAGCCAAGTCAGTTTTTACTAATTAGCCGTTTTTCCCATAGCAGGAGGGCAAATGTTCCATTAAAAAGCTGTATTTATTTATTCCTCATATTTATATATATCTTAATAACTTGTGCTTTTGTTTCATTTATAAAGAACCCAAGAGTTTTTGTATTTAATCTGGGATTTTAAGAAATCCACTTTAATGTCAAACATCATAGTGAGCAGGAATTGTCAAATTGACTGGCTTAAAATGTGGCCATGTCCTCAGCCTCTGCTGAAGGAAATTATGTAGCGTGTCCAAAAGGAAGAAGGGGATTCCATGATAAGATTTCCAAGGACATTTCCTGGTGTGCAAGCTGCTACATCTGATTGAGGAGCTAAAATGTGGGCATTTGTTCAGTGGCCACATCCAAATCCTGAGTGAAGGCTGGCATGTGACACTGAGTAGCGTAGGGGCCCCAGTCTTGTTCTGTAATAAAGGATCCCCACGGCATTCATCAGTTACTGAGTTCAAGGCTCATAAACATTGGCTTTATTTAGATGGTCATAACCTGCTTTTGTCCCAAAGCAGCTTACAACGTTGTTCTCCATACCTTCATTTTAGCCTCACAACAGCCCCCCTGTGAGGTAGATTAGTGTGAGGGTGTGACTGTCTCATAATCACAAAGGAAGCTTCCATGACAGCATGGGGATTTGAACCTGGGTCTCCTAGTCTGGCTGGCAGATCGCTATGCCACGCTGGTTTGTGAGTGGTCTTTTGCCGTGAAGGGGCTAGTTGTGTGGATTTCAGCATCGTTTAATATTTAAGCTTTGTTTTCACAGTTAAGGAGCCCCGTGGCGCAGTCTTAAGCTGCAGTACTGCAGTCCAAGCTCTGCTCACGACCTGAGTTCGATCCCGGCGGAAGTCGATTTCAGGTAGCTGGCTCAAGGCTGACTCAGCCTTCTGTCCTTCTGAGCTCAGAAAAATGAGTACCCAGCTTGCTGGGAATAAAATGTGGACAACCGGGGAAGGCAGTGGTAAATCACCCCGTAAACATAGTCTGCCTAGTAAATGCTGGGATGTGACATCACCCCATGGGTTAGGAATGATCCAGAGCTTGCACAGGGGACTACCTTGACCTTTCCCTTGTCTCCCCTTCCACTCTCCAGCTGAGTGACCAGGTGCTGGCTTTGCTCTGCCCCTAGAACTGCCCTGAGCAGGGGAGGCCTTCTGAGGCTGCCCTTGAGGTCTGGGACAAGATTTTGTGCAGAATCCAAACACCACATCCACCCAGCTTCTTCCTCCTCTGCTCTCAAACACTAAACCAGAACAGACCAAGACATCTCCTCCTTCTGAGGCCAAGCGTTTGTTTCCTACACTTTGTTTGAATACTGGCTTCTATTCTATGTTTACTGTGATTCACACAGATTAAATATTTAACAGCTGGTACAGACCATGCTGCTGAACTTTGCTGTTTAATTTGAAGTTTCCCAGTACTTGAAACCCTGAAGGCTGCAGATAATTGTTTTTTAGAGCTTGAATTCAGACATGCCAAACTCTGTTACGTACTAACAGGTGCTTGGAAGCTGAAGACAGGGCTTAGAACCCAGAACACCAGGCAAATAGCTTAAAGCTACTTCTCTGCCTGCAATTTCCTACCTGTTCAGTGGTCGCAGCTCCACGGAGCATTGATCATTGACTGCAGCTTTGGGCTGTCAGTTCAGGTTATCTAACACGTCATAGTTAACAATCATTAAGCTTATAAGGTATTTTTGTGAGTGGACCGGGACGTTCCCCCCCCCCCATGCAGCCTGTGATCCTGGGAAGGGGGACCCCCAAGAACAGCACGGAAGGCAAATCGGGGTTCTGCAGTTGGATTTGGTGGAAATTACCACACCCCTTCCGTTAGTGGAAAATGTCATCTGGATCCCACCCATCCTCTGAATTAGGCCCTGGCACTTATTTATATAGAAGAAATAAGTTATTTATTTAGATTGTAGGAATGTTGCTATTTTGAGGTAGGATATTCCAGTGCAGAGCTTCATACTGGCATCATTTGAGCTCAGATGCTACACAAACATCACGAGAGGGAGAGGGAGACAGACACTGATTCCAAGCACAACAGGGCAGCAGGTTCTGCTGAAACTAATCACCGCTTTCCACAGCTTTTCCAGAATTACTCCAGTGGCCAGTAGAGGGCGGGCATCCTACACATGGACACTTCTCTATGGGCATTTCAAGCTCTCTCCCCCCCCCCCCCCGCATTGGACAGTAGTTCTGGTGTTACAACCTGTTGACAGGTGAACAGTGCAATAGTATCCCTGTTTTTCTTTCCAACATAAAAATAGCTAAAAGAGGACTGAGAAAAATACTAAATCGTGGCTGAAGTTCTTATTAACTAATACATTTCTTCATTTGTAAGAACATGAGAACATAAAGGCCATGCTGGATCAAACCAAGGTCCGTCAAGTCCAGCAGGCTGTTCACATAGTGGCCAACCAGGTTCCTCTGGGAAGCCCACAAACAAGATAACTGCAGCAGCATTACCCTGCCTGCGTTCCACAGCACCTAATATAATAGGCATGCTGCTCTGATACTGGAGAGAATAGGGATGCATCGTGACTAGGATTCATTTTTAACTAGTGGCCACTGATAGCCCCTATCCTCCATGAATACGCCCACTCCCCTCTTAAAGCTCTCCAAGTTGGCAGCCATCACCACATCCAGGGGCAGGGAGTTCCACAATTGAACTATGCATTGTGTGAAGAAATACTTCCTTTTATCAGTTTTGAATCTCTCACCCTCCAGCTTCAGCAGATGACCCTGCGTACAAAGACTTGCTAAATATAAATATAAGTGGTCCAAAACCATTTATTAGGATCAGTTCTGATGAAATTATTATCACAGATACCTGTTTTGCGGTTGCATAATCTAATGCCTTTGGAGTGTTAAGAACACAACAGAAACGCAATAGAACACAGAATTTTTTAAATACATGTTTTCCTTCTGTGCAAGGTGGTGATAGTAACCCTGGTAGCAAAATCTGTCTTGGGTAACCCTGAGCATCTCCATAACAAACATCTACTGAGATCTGAAGCCAGAAATCACACTGTTGTACTGCAGAGAACAAAAATCCCGCCCCTCTTGCCTGCATAAGAAGAAAAAATATGTTAGGCTGTGGTGCTTAGAAGCTTTTCACAGTCCCAGGCACAGAGTCATGATTTTCTGCTGAAGTAAAAAACCTAATGGCTGATCTGAAACAGTTCAAAGGACCACATTAATAATTCAGTATTTTAATTGTTGCCCTGACCTGGATAGCCCAGGCTAGCCTGATCTGGTCAGATCTCAGAAGCTAAGCAGGGTCGGCCCTGGTGAGTATTTGGATGGGTGACCTCCAAAGAACACCAGGGTCGTGACACAGAGGCAGGCAATGGCAAACTCCCTTTCAGTGTGAAACCCCACTTGGGAATTTGCTGATAAAATGTATTAAATACTACTCAGGAGGGATTTTTAAAGGTGTGTCAGGAAGTTAACCATGATGAATTCTGATGACCCTACACACTAAAATAACAAAACCGGGGGCGGGGGATAAAACAAACATTGATTAATACAAAAAGTACTAATTACTTTATGGAGTAGTTTGCCATTGTCTTCCCCAAGCAAGTTGGGTACTCATTTTACCGACCTCGGAAGGATGGAAGGCTGAGTCAACCTTGAGCCAGATACCTGAAGCCAACTCCCGTTGGGATCGAACTCAGGTCGTGAGCAGAGCTTTTGACTGCAGCTTACCACTCTGCGCCATGGGGCTCTTCCTTCTACAATAACTGTCACTTTAAAAAATGCAGATCCCCTGCCATTTCTTCAGGTAGTTCACAATATACATGCCATGTAATAGAATTAAAACCATCTCTGGCCCAGGCCAAATCATGGCCTTAGTAAAGAGCATCACATTTAACAGCCTTCAACAGGACTGAGAATAATTTATACTCCTACGTGTTTTAAACAAGGTGCCTGCAGCTTTTATCATGTGAAACGAGAAATGTCCCAAAGAGGCTTTCCAGGCTAATACGGACCTGGCCGCGGTTCCCAATTGGATTTGGTTGTTGCTGCAGGGAGGAAGGAGTGACTGTCAGAGGTGGGGGTCCGACAAGCTGCAGGAAACTTCAGGCGTCACAAAATCAGCTGCTAAGGTTCTGCCCCTCTCTCCACTCACAATATGATGTGAGGGTCTTCTCAATTCCTTGGAGGAAATTCAGTGGGTTCATGGTGTTTAGAACTGCGTGCGTTTCTGATCCCCCTGCTGGGACTGCCTTTTGAAAAGAGGAAGAATCCGATGGGTTGTAGATCACTTAATGAGCCATTTACAGTTATGATTAAAAGTGCAGAATAGACAATTTGTAAAAATCTCTATTCTAGTAAGTTCCTTTCTTGGGTTCTATATTGTTTGTTGTTTCAAAAGGTTTCTATACTCTTATTAATGAACACTGCATGATTTACTTATATTTCCTCCATTTATGGTGACGGCTATATTTTATGCTGTGACCAAGCTCAAAAATGCGCTCACATAAAGTTGTCCGTATAAATTGGTTCCAGTGTGGTAAATATTAATTTCTTGGCCAAAAATCTGCTCTCCTCTAGGAGAAAATATTTAGCCTGCTATGAGTAGATGCACATGAAATATTGGTATGGTGGGATAATTTGCAAGATCTCCAAGAGAGGGTATTAGCATATAAATAGCAGATGCAACGACGACCATCACAGCTGAGTACATTTAATTTTTAGTTTATAAGACAGAATGGGTTTTTAAATGCATAGTCATCAAGCCTGCTGAAAGACAAATGAAGTTTAGAGTTCACTTATCTGAGGATGCCTGACATCGTAGCAGCGGAAGAGAAACCGAGCCCGGCACCGAAACTCTTTCAGGAGGGTGATCTCTGGGGGCAGGAAAGGAGAAGAGAAGTAACGGAGACGACAGAGCTTCAGTTGCAAAACTTCAACAGTCCCAGATGCTTTAGACCCCCGTCTGTGACTCCTTGGTGTGTCTCCCGTGGCTGCTCAGCCTCCTCAGATGGGTGGGGGGGTGTCTGCTGCTGGAGTCCTGCAGTGGGCTTATGGTTGGAGAACCAATCAAATCTAGAAACAGAACTAAAGCAAAGCATAAGTATTAACATGACACGTGAAATGATGCAAAAGTTGCAGAGTAGGACCCTGGTTTCAGCAAACTAAACACAGTAGCATAGACCACTGTTCCCAGAAATTTACCTAAGTAACTTGTGAATCATTTAGTACAATGTGACTCTGTTGCCTGCTTAGAAAAACCCTCTTGAATAATTTAGTTTTGCATAGTTTGCAGAATACCAGGAGAGTGGGAGCCTTCCTGACCTACTCGGGCAGGCCATTCCATATGGTGGGGCCACTACGGAGAACGCACGTGTATGGGTGGTTGTTGATTTTGCCCTTTTGCAGGGTGGCCCCTGCAGAAGACCTTGCTCAGATGAGCGAAGCTGACGTGGCGGTGTATTAGGGGAGAGGCGGTTTCACAGTTATGAGGGTCCAAGGCCATGAAAGGCTTTGTATGTGATGACCAATGGCTTTGGAGCAGTGGACTCTGATCTGGAGCACCGGGTTTGATTCCCCACTCCTCCACATGAAGCCAGCTGGGTGACCTTGGGCTAGTCACAGCTCTCTTTGAGCTCTCAGACCCACCTATCTCACAGGGTATCTGTAGTGGGGTGGGGAAGAGAAGGTGATTGTAAAGCCAGTTTGATTCTTCCTTAAGTGGTAGAGAAAGTCGACATATAAAAACCAACTCTTCTTAAAATGAGCCCAATAATTGATGGCCAGCCAGCAGAGCGGTATTCTGCACCAAGTAGAGTTTCTGAATGGATTTGGAGGGGAGACCGATGTGCAGTGCATTCCAGTCGTCTAGTCTCAGTGTCACCAAGGCATAGATCAAGGTGGCCAGATCAACCTTTCAAGGTAAGGGGCCACCTTTCAGGCTAGGCTGAGTTGGGAGAAAGGTGGGATATAAATAAAGTAAATAAATAAATTGGAGATTGGCAATACTGTGTGCTTTCTTAGCAACCCCTACAATGGCCTCTGAGAGGGCAGATGCTTCTTAAAGCTACAGGGACTGTTTCTGTTATTTGGGGGGGTTTAACCCCCAATGTGTTTTTTAGATTTTGGTTTTTTCTGCAGCCTGGGGTGTTTTTCAGGTTTGGATAAAGATCTCTCCTGTCTGTTCATGGCTCCAGACTGGATTTGTCCACTAAGCTGGCCAAGTTGAGAATTAAATATATTGATGGAGCTATGAGTGGAACAGAGCAAAATTTGTGCAGCCCTAAGTTGCTTCTGGGGGTTAGGGATGTGGGGGGTGCCTGCTTATAACTTCTCTGGTTGCAGTCTCCTGCGTAGCATCTTGAAAACAGGTAAAAGGAAGTATTTCTTCACCCAAAGGAAGCATTTCTTCACACAATGCAGAGTTAAATGGTTGATGGCTGCCAACTTGGAAGGGTTTAAGAGGGGAGTGGACATGTTCATGGAGGAGAGGGCTATCCATGGCTGCTAGTAAAAATGCATACTAGTCATGATGCACATGTATTCTCTCCAGGATCAGAGGAGCATGCCTGTGGTATTAGGTGCTGAGGAACACAGGCAGGATAATGCTGCTGCAGCCGTCTTGTTTGTGGGCTCCCTAGAGGCACCTGGTTGGCCACTGTGTGAACAGACTGCTGGACTTGATGGGCCTTGGTCTGATCTGACAGGGCTTTTCTGATGTTCTTAAGTGTTCCTGAGGGTCCCTTCAAAGCACCATAAATAGGGGGGGGGCTGCAGTGAGGAGGCCCCAAAAACCACAACTGCAAACTTGCTGAATTTGCAGTAGCCCAGAAACCGGCCCGTGGTTTTTAAATAAGCTGCTCTATGGCACCTGCAGGCCTCTTTTTCTAAGCAATTACCTGAACAAATGAAGAAAGATATCAACTGTTTAACATGATCTAAGAACCAACGTTTTATATCAAAGGGCTTAATTCCTCATAGTTCGCCAAGCAGTTAAATTTTTTTTACAGGAAATACAAAATTTAATTTAAAAAATCCTCTCTGAATTCAAGGATGCAGACAATAAGCATAATATTTTATGAAAATGACCCCCATATTTAAAATCTGGCATTATGCACTGTAGCACCAAATCCACATCTACCTTTTAGAAAATTAAAACACATAAATTCTGTTTAGTGTTTGATATGCGGTGCTCTAGCTGAAAGCCATAATGGCCCTAAAACCTTGGGTTGCTTTTCACCTTTCATAAATTCCTGGGTAGATTCTATACAAAAAATAATTTTCAGCTCCGTGGCTCATTGTTATTCAAACGTGATTGATCGTCGTCATTTACTCAGCGAGGAAGTTAAGTGCTCCTGTCATTTCCGAAGAGTATAATTGGGACGTTTCACAGGTCAGCGCTAGTGACAGGTTTCCCTTTTGATTAGTGTTGGACTGATAACAAAAATTACAGTTTTCCATGATGAATGCTTCCTGCAGAGGCTAAATGCACAACTCATGGATTGTGCCTAAACAAAGTGAATTTGCATCTGATTATTTCTCAGCAGAGCTTTGTGAGGGTCTCATAGTTTAAGCCCCTGCAAGTCGGCAAGGATGTTGCACCCCAACACTTACACCAGGGGAATTACTACACGGACTATTTCTGTGTGTGTTACTTCTAAAGCCTGGTTCTCTACGTGTCAGTAATCAACAACAAATAATAAAATCTAGAAAAATTTAGAAAGTCTTGAAAAATGTTGCTCAACTTTTTCAAGTTTGCACAGTAGATTTTTTTTAGACATTTGCCATATTCTACGTACAGCTTTATTAACTGCAGTCGAAATGCAGCGTGTGGTGAAATTCTTTGCAATGTATTGCCTAATGAAGTCTGGCTTCATGAAGTCTAATGAAGGGAATTGTTAGCTGGTTTGAGACTTCTTAAAGGTAGAGAAAATTGGGATATAAAAACCAGCTCTTCTTCTTCTGCCTAATAATCTCTAATAAAAGGGAACATTGCAGGTCACGTTCTTGGTTTGAAAATTATTCTAAGTTAATTATCTTTCCCTTTACCTAGACTAGAAATGAACCTGGTGTTTGTAAGTCTGATGTTCCTGTGTTGTGGAACTTTTAGCAAACTCGTATTATATCTCGACAGAAATGCTTTAAATCATAATTTGTTTTTAATTAATTTGGAGCGCCACACTGGCGTGTTCCCTGTCTGTTATCAGATTATCAAACCTTCTTCATGTTTGCCCAGTTGCAGACGTCCAAATGCCTTCCTGATATTGTTGGAATAGAGGAAATTCTCTAAATTTTTGGTCAAGATTGCTGCTGTTGTCTACAAATCCCTAAATACCAACTTCACCCCAAAAATCTTTAAAAGATTAAAGGCTAATGGGATGCTTTCTGAAGAGAGCAGTTGATAAATATAAATGTGGAGAAGGGAACTGTGGTTCGAGAGAGAGAATAGCTTCAGTATCTTAGTAACTATCTGCAGGGTGATCCACTCGACTAAGTATGATTAGTGACTTGATTTCCTGTCAAAAATTCAAAGGTGTGCGCATCTGTAATAGGGTGCTTCTGTGCACACACTGTGGCAAAGACTGCTTTTGACTGTACATGTTGGGCATTAAAACGAACAGAGTTGGAGGCAGATTGATCTGACTTGTATTAATCAAGCTACCAGAGATTCTTCCCACCTAGGAGCCACTGAAGGTAATGGGAGCTGTGGGAAATGGTGGGAATGTGAGATGTTTGTGTTGGAGTGCCAGTTGCAACTCTGTGCGTGTTTGTGAGAGAGCCAGTGTGGTGTAGTGGTTAAGAGCAGTGGTTTGGAGCAGTGGACTCTGATCTAGACAACCAGGTTTGATTCCCCATTCCTCCACATGAGCGGCAGATGCTAATGTGGTGTACTGGATTTGTTTCCCCTCTCCTACACATGACGCCAGCTGGGTGACCTTGGGCTAGTCACAGCTCTCTTAGGGCTAATTCCATTCTGTATCCAATCTAATATACATACACATTAGTAGCCAAATAAGTCCACAAATTCAGAACAAATGTTATAATATTCCACATTTGTTTCTTGTCTGTTAAAGGCAACCCTTTCTTTGACTGTGAGGTCTAACATGGTTTTAGTCCACATTCCAATATGTGGCATAGCTGTTGCTTCCTAATTCTGAATAATTATTTGTTTAGTTGTTACCAAGGGTCATAAGGTCCAGAATCTTTGTCCTTTCATGAGGTTCCCGGAAGAAGTTACCCCAATATTGCATTATGTAGATTAAGATCTAGTGAAAATTCTGGTATAATATTTGTCTATTGACTTCTGACATGATAATTGGACATACCCATAATGTGTGTCAAATTTGCTTTTGGCTGCTTATACGGTATCTCTAATTCCTGAGTCTGATAACCCCAATTTAAGGAATCTACTAAACATCCGATAACTACAAAGAATTTTTTTTAATTAATTGTAATCTAAGATCTAAAAAGGAGCCCCGTGGCGCAGAGTGTTAAGCTGCAGTACTGCAGTCAAAAGCTCTGCTCACGACCTGAGTTCGATCCCGATGGAAGTTGGTTTCAGGTAGCCGGCTCAAGGTTGACTCAGCCTTCCATCCTTCCGAGATCGGTAAAATAAGTACCCAGCTTGCTGGGGGTAAAGGGGAGATGACTGGGGAAGGCACTGGCAAACCACCCTGTAAACAAAGTCTGCCTAGGAAACGTCGGATGTGACGTCACCCCATGGGTCAGGAATGACCCGGTGCTTGCACAGGGGACCTTTACCTTTGAAGATCTAAAAAAGGACAATATTTCTTGCCATAGTATTTTCTGAATTTGGATATTGAGTTGCATGTTCCAGTTCTGCCCTAGTTCCTCAGTTACATAAAGGCACATAAAGATTTGTGTGCTTTTGGTGATGATTCAATAGAAGAAGCTGCAAGAGCATCAGGGCCTGATTTGGTATGAAGGTAGTGGGTTAAGTGTGGGCAATGCTTGAAAGGGGAAGATTGTATCCCAACCATAAATCTCTTAATGTCATCATCTCCGTTTAAACAGCAGTGTTCATGAAATGGTACCAAATGAGGTCCATGCCAACCATGTGAAAGATTTTCCTGCAGTTTTAACATTAGCGGTGCTCCATAGTATCAGTTGCACTTGTGTAGAATGGGACACAGAAGCGTAGACCATCAAAACCTTGACAAGAATATGCCAAAAATTATGAAAAACAATACTATGGCCCACAGACTGGAAACACTCAATTTACCTTCCAATTCCAAAAAAAGGAGACGTCACAGACTGTAGCAAGTATCGGACCATCACATTAATTTCTCATGTGAGTAAAGTGATGCTCAAAATCTTACAACAAAGACAGTTACAATATACGGAACAAGAAATGCTGAGGAAATTGAAATTGTTCAAGATTTTCTATTCCTTGGCTCCATCAACCACCAAAGAGATACTGCAACCAAGAGATCAGAAGGAGGCTGAGACTGGAAAGGCCTGCTGTGATGGAGCTAGAAAAGATTCTTAAGGATGTGTCACTGGTGACCAAGATCAAGATAATTCATACCACAGTATTCCCCATTACTATGTATAAGTGTGAAACTTGGTCAATGAAGAAAGCTGACTGGAAGAAAGTTGATTCATTTGAAATGTGGTAGTGGTGGTGCAGGAGAGTGTTACAGATACTGTGGACTGCCAAAAAGACAAATAAGCAGGTTCTAGATCAAATCAAGCCTGAACTGACCCTAGAAGCCAAAAGGACTAAACTGAGGCTATTGTGCTCTGGTCACATTATTGAGAAGACAAGAGTCACTGAAAAAGACAATAATGCTAGGGAACGTTCAAGGCAGCTGGAAAAGAGGAAGACTCAATATGAGATGGATTGACTCTATAAAGGAAGCCACAGCCCTTGGTTTGCAAGACCTGAGCCAGGCGGTTAAAGATAGGACGTTTTGGAGAACATTGATTCATAGGGTCGCCATGAGTTGGAAGAGACACTGTCCTTCAGTGTTACTCCTCTGAAGATGCCGGCCACAGCTGCTGGCGAAACGTCAGGAAAGAAAATACCAAGACCACGGTTACACAGCCCAGATAACCTACGAGAACCAATGAACTCTGACCGTGAAAGCCTTCGACAATATTTTGACTTGACAGCACTTAACACACACAAAACAGGTCAAATTTCTGGGATAACCCAATTTGTGCTGTAGGTTTTGTTGCAGATTGCACTGTTCCAAAAGGATTCCTGTGTCATAAGAACATAAGAAAGGCCGTACTGGATCAGACCAAGGCCCATCAAGTCCAGCAGTCTGTTCGCACAGTGGCCAACCAGTAGTACCTTTTGATTCCAGTAGTAGCTTTAGAATTGTTGAAGGAGCTTGTATTAAACCAGGGAAAATAAAATGGCCCCATCATAAAAGAACCCACTAGGGCTTTTTCATGCAGGACAACTTTGCATCGCTTAATAGCCAAGAATGCTTTTAGTTGTCAGAGTAGCTTTTCGTGTCTGTCACTTTCTAGCTCAACCTTGGTTTATGGTTGCAACGGTACATTCATCACATTTGGGGTACTTGTTTAAACTTTGTTTCAGTGTTTGCTGATTGCAGAGTCTCAGTTCTGAAGTGGTAATTCGTGGTTGGGTTAGTGAATTAAACGGTGAAGATTCGGCTGCCCTCGACAGTTTCATATCCCTCATGTAACATGTGAATGTTTGAGTGCTTCACCAATGTGCTGTTGAGCAGGCAAGAGACTTCACTTGAAAATATAATCAGGATAACATGATTTTGTGGCTGTTCCTTTCTTACATTTTTAAGTGCAGCTTATTTCGTTGAGTTCTCCAACCTGTGCTAAAAAAACACCACCTTTTATTTACTGTTTCTGTAAATATTTAGCAAATTCCAGATGGGGTTCTGTACTAAACTATGGAAATAGAGCTCTACGAAGGTATTTTCTTGAACTGATGCTAGCCAGAGCAGTGTGTGTGTGTGTGTGAGTGAGAGGGAGAGAGGGGAGCAGTTCACAGAGCAGTAAGTGGCGGATATAAAATTTATGAATCTGCTAAACTTTTAATGTGTATTTTTGTTCTCCTTTTATCTGTTAACGATACGCCTTCTGTTCATATTCTTCACACCCTGTAAATCCCAGGAGGTTTTCAGTTTTGAGGAGGGAGGGAGGGGCTGTGGCCGAGAATGCCGGTGGCCCTCCGTTTGATCCCCTGCTTTCCCCAGTTGCAGGAACCCCAGTAGCAGGGCTTGGGAATGGCCTTTTTCTGCCTGAGGTCCTGAAGCGCCTTTGCCAGGCGAAGTAGGTACTACAGAGCTGGTGATAAGGTGTCTTCCTGTGTTCAGGGGCAGGCAGGAGGCCTCCACAGTAATACCATAGAAAATCAAGTAGGAAGTTGTGTATGTCGAGGAAATCCTCAGGTATCTTGGCACTTTCCTGACAAGGTATGAGCTAGAAGTATAATTTTTACAGCGAGCCAGTGTGGTGTGGTTAAGACCAGTGGTTTGGAGCAGTGGAGTCTGATCTGGAGAACACGGTTCGATTCCCCACTCCTCCACATGAGCAGCGGAGGCTAATCTGGTGAACCGGGTTGGTTTCCCTACTCCTACACATGAAGCCAGCTGGGTAGCCTTGGGCTAGTCACAGCTCTCCTATATCTCTCTCAGCCCCACCTACCTCCCAGGGTGTCTGTTGTGGGGAGGGGAAGGGAAGGCGATTGTATGCCGGTTTGAGTCTCCCTTAAGTGGTAGAGAAAGTCGGCATATAAAAACCAACTCTTCTTCTTCAATACGACGTGGGGACTTGTGCTAATATTCAACTGAGATGGTGTGACAGACTTTTGATGACCAGATGTGTAATTATTTTTACTTTTAATTTATTTCTATCCCACCCTCAATCCCTGTCCTGGGCCAGGCTCAGGGCTAACAGCATCAACACTTAATACAATAAAATCACAATATATGGGAATCAATAAAAATATAAAACAGTTTAAAACAGTTCCAAAAACTAGTCAATTTATAGTCAAAACAAGTGGTTTTGACTGTACTGGAGCATAGAGCCACTGTGGGCCTGGAAAAGCCAGTCTGGGCCCCCACATGAAGCGAGAGGCGCCTGCCCTGCCCTAAGAAAGGCGCTGGCTTTCACCGGCCCGGCTGTATATTTATTTACCTTTTGGCTTTGGCACTTTGATGTTTTGTTGCAGACGGGAGCCTCCGATGACAGCAGCGACGATGATGAGGAATTTGTGGAAGTCCCCGCGAAGGAGGGCTACGAGCCCCACATTCCCGACCACCTTCGGAAGGAGTACGGTGAGTTTGCCCAGCTGCGAAGAGCTTCGGCCCCGCGTGTTGCTGCGACGGCAAAGTAAATAAGCAGCCGTTATGAGGTAATAAAGTGATCAGGCATACGGGTAATCTCTCTGATTGCTCCGAGGAAATCATTACATAGGTGGTGGAGTAAAGAAAAATAAATATTCTCTAGGAGGCAACTTGGGTCAGGG
This sequence comes from Euleptes europaea, assembly GCF_029931775.1. Taxonomy (NCBI): domain Eukaryota; kingdom Metazoa; phylum Chordata; class Lepidosauria; order Squamata; family Sphaerodactylidae; genus Euleptes; species Euleptes europaea. The sequence goes on from NC_079327.1 coordinate 664,834, forward strand.
GCTGGCTTTATTTCCTCATGTTCCACTGTAGCTTTGAACCAAGAGCTAGGTGCAGCCGTGTGTGTGTGTGTTTGAGAGAGAGAGATGCTTGAAAAGGAATAGCTGTTTACTCAGGTGCATAATGCAGGATACGTATTTGTGGCTTGCAACTGCTGATTTTCACTTGATGGAACAGGACAGAGTTTGCTTCCAAGGATGCCGCTTAGCAGATCTAGCATTACACCGGGCTTCCGAAGCAACTGTTGTTTCTGCCTCAGCCACGATGCTGTGTAAAGATCATAAGAACAGAAGACGAAAGAGAGAGATTTGTATTTGAGTATTTTGGTCTTTTCCTTTTCTTTATTAATACACTCCTTCTTTATTAATACACCAGTATTTTGCAAATATTTTAGCCCTCATTATTTGCCAGGTTCTGTGAACATCTGTCAGGGTTATTTGGTTCAAAAACATATCAGTTCCCCAAAGCAAAGGAGTTAACTATTCTTTCCCTTCTTATCCTCAATCCCCCCCTCGAGCAACATGAGTTAAAATAGCCTTTTCCCCTTCATGCGTATCTCCAAATCCTAATCAGAGTGGAATCGCCATTAAGATGTGCACTCTCATTAATGATCCTTAAAATTCTATACCCTTTATTCTTTATCTAAAATTAACTGCCGTATATTTAAGCCAAATAACCTTTATCTCTTCAATCTTTGTTCTAACCATATAGCATCTGTGGAAAGCCCTTCTAGTGAACCGAATTGTACGGTTTAATTTTTGTTAACAATAAATCGTATCACTCAAGTTAAATGGGCTTTGTGGAGGACTGGATTTGATACAAGTTCTGAGGCCTAGCAGTGAAGGCCAGTAAAAGATGTATTTTGTTTCTGTGCTAAAAATTTCAGGAAACCAGTGAAGTGGGTTGATGGAAAGGGGAACGTTATCCTCTGCCAGGAGAGAGGAGGAAACAGTTTCTGCTCCCCCCTCCCTCAGCCCCCCACTCGCTTAACGTTTGTTGCAGCTGACCAAGAGCCCTGAGTCTTTGGAGCCAGCGAGGCTTTGCCCGCAACCCAACAATGCAAGGGGGTCTGCGAGTTGTGGTTCTGCTTGGAATCCGGAAAGGGGAAAGGCTCATTGCGTTCATAAGCCAACGGTGGTTTGTAATATACTGCTGGTAGACTAACCAGGGTTTGTGTAAGACATGGTGGTGCAAACAAATCGCAGCTTGTCTCTTCAAACTCTGTCTTCTTAATTATTTCTGGAACATTTTTGGCAAAGGAAAGTCCATGTTTAACACTGAGTGGTTGACTTAATGAGGTGTTGTTGTTTTTTTAAACACTTCCATTGGTTGCTTTTTAATAAATTCACTAATCAGTTATAATAAGATAAATTTCTGTACTGGCAAATCTTAAGGAGCCTTTATTTAAAAGACTTTTTATTCCCAAATTCAACACAGCCCAAAGTTTATTTTTTTAAAAAAACCATTCCATTTTGTGGAAGGCCTGGGTTAAAAACTCAATTTTTAAGCTGCTTTTCTGCCTGGAGGGATGCGGAGCGGCTTATGAAAAAGGGAAAACTTCTAGATTGCAAAAACAAATAGACAAAGAGAACACAAACACGAAATAGACAAAGGGAACACGAACAAATCCAGGCTGGTCGGGTCCTTCCATCAGACTGGTGCATCAGACTGGTTGTAGGCTGTGAGCTGTGGTCTGAGAGCCCTTTGTGTGTGCTCAAGGGTTCATGACTCTGGGCTAAATACCTGCAGGAAGAGGAGGGGAAAAGGTTAACCTGGGTGGACCTCAGCGGGTGCTAGCAAGCCAGCAGGATCTTCCTCATCCCTCCCCATCCCATAGGACAACTTAGGATCCTTGTTAAAAGAAAAACTATACTCGTTTTAATGCATCAGGGGAAAGGACGGGTTGGATCCTGTGGACATTCCACTGGTTTGAGAAGGGATGATCTTGTCTTACTCCCCTCGCGCATGGCTTTTGGCTGTGGGTCTCCCAGTAGTGCCTTTTGTCAGGTCACAAACAAGGAGGGGGAGAAAGATTCTCTTCTGCCAGCAGAGCATTGGGGATCCTGTGGAATTCCCCCCCCCCTAACAGTGGGCTCTTTCCACTGGTGCAGTGTTTTTGTTTTAGAGGAAAGCTCTGCTGGTAGTGGAGAAAAAATCCAGGCCAACCCTGTGTGCTTCAGCTGTAGCTGCAAACTAGAGGGAAACCCGCATTTAATTGTTTTCATTAAATTTTATACAGTCTGTGTAATAGGAACCCTTAAAGAGTCCAGAATTTTTTACTTATTCTCAGTCCTGCTGATTAATCAGGGGGAAATTTTAAGGTGTGATTAAAGCGTTCATTGATTAATGACACCAATTAATCAATTAAAGCTTGCAGCCCTGATTTAACTGTAAGGCTTAGTGCTTTCCATCTGACACAATCTTTGCTTTCATGCTGATTAGCGCATTTCTGTTCTTGGAGTGTTATCAAGACTCTGCCGGCCTTACCTGCTGTGCGCTGTGCCTGAGAGGAGAAGAAAACAGGAATCTGCTCAGCTTTATTTTTAGCAGATGCGGCATTTAAAAAAAATCAAGCCCATCCCCAAATCAATCAAATGCTTCTTCCCTGATAGTCTTTCTTGTCCCCTTTTGGCTTTGCCTTCATCGGTTAACTAAAAATAAAATTAATTTCAGACTTCGGCCTTGTTAAAAAAAATTAAACATAAAACAATCTATACCACATGTTTAATTGTTCTAAAATAATATATTGCTTATATTGAGTCGTCTGATTTGACCCTCATAATTAGATCTGACGTAAGATGCAGCCCCGCCACCGCTGATCAGAAAGTGGGTGAGGGCGGGTTTTGCCCATAGGTTGGCCACCCCTGGGCCATCGATTTTATTCCGGGTGGAGGAGCTTTCCATCCTTCCCGGTGCTGTTATCTCTAGAGTTACGTTTGAAGTAACAGGGTTGTTTAACAGTAGGGCAGTGTTAGAAAAAGGCACTTGTATCATTGTTTGGAAGGACTGTTACATAGAATGACGCTGACCTTATGTGCCAAGTGTAAAAAGCCATCCTAAGTAAAATGACAATTAACATCTGTGGGGCTGTCCCATACTTCAGCAATGGATGCTTTTCTTGGCGTGGTGAGCTCTCTGGCCTTTCTCCCTGGACTTCTTTAAACAGCTGGCTGCCCTGCCCAAACTCCTCTAAGGTCAGTGCTGGTGAGCCTGCACTGAGAGTTGGCTGGGCTCCTTGAAGTTGGCCGACTCCCGAGAAGACTCCTCCCAGGCCAGGCCCTGCTGCAACCTGACAGGCCCCTTCCCCCAGCTGTGGGGCTTGCTGGCACAGCGCCCCTTCGGTGGCGCTTGCAGTCTCCTGGGGTAAGTGCAGGGGTGGAGGCAGTGCCCCCAGACTCCTGCTTTCTCTTGCATTCAGGCACCACTACACAGTGATTTCCAGACAGAGGCTGCCATTTCCAGCCTAATGTGGCCAAGGTATCCCTTCTTTCCATTTAAATGCTAATTAAAGTAAATAAAAATTTGAATCTAATGCTAATATGGCTTTAATTAGAACATTGTAGTATTACGCTCATAGTTATTCGTATGCTTGTATAAAATGTTTAAACACAGTTTAGTTGCCCCCAGCTCTTCTGCACTTGCAATTGCAGTGTGAATGTTTCTAAATACTACTATAATAAAGGCCTACAAACGTACACCGCTGAAATGTGTAGAGCTGTTTAATTGTGGCATTTAGAAACTCTGCTTATTCTGAATCATGTATTCCGTTTATTATGGAGAATGAATGTCCATTTCGACTCTTTTGAGTTGCAAATATGTCGCCTTACCTCGAGTTGTTTGCACGACAAAGAAGATTGCACCAATATTTTAATTAATGTCACAGCTATATAAAGGGCAAGAAATTAGTTTTTGTACTGATCTGTTGGAAGGGAGATAGTCAATTTGACTTTGCATATGCAAGATGAAATGTAAATTTGTGAAAAGAATTTAGGTGATTAGGCAGCTGAAGTGTGAAGACATAACCCATTAGGGGTGTCATGCCAAATTAACATTACCAGGGTTTTTAATGACCTCTCATTTGTATAATCCTTATTTACACTTGCACCTGATCTCTGCAGGAGGACAGCCATTTTGCGCTCTCACACTCAGTCTCAATGTTCTCCCGAGAGAAGATGTGTATCCTGTAGCCCCTACCGCACACCACTCCATTCTGCCCTTATCTAAAGAAGGCTCATAGTTCATATTTAATCAGTGAGGCTGTGATTTTAATGAACCTGTTTGGTGGTTGGCATTTGGATTTAATATGGGGCTCCCAGTGTTGCTACTAAATCCAGAAAGTTCTGAAGCGAAACTGGAGGCCAGCACCGGCCCTTCTGCTGCTCGGTCACCAGCAGGATCGGAACTCTTCTCCTTGCCTCCTTGTGCCTGTCAGAGGTGAGCGCTGTCTTCCTAGGGTTCCCCGTTTCCCCTTCCCCATGACCCCTCCTACTCAAGTGTGAAGATCGGATGGCAGAAGGATTAAAGTGCTTTGGTGCCAGAGTCCTTGGCAGGAATTTTTGGGTTGGATCTGGAGCACATTCAACAATTAAAACATAAGTTACAGTTAAAATTTCTAATTCATAAAACTCTATTGGCACCCTTAAATTATTACAATAGCGGGTTGGGGGGTTCCCCGACAGAAGGGGGGAGTAGCAGAAGGGAAAAGCATAATCACTGTACAAAAATTTAACAAAATATAAACCAAGTAAATGGAGAGGGGGTGGGAGGCCGGCTAGATGGAAGACCGTCGCTGCCTTCAACCGTAGGCCTGGCAGAACATCTCAGTCTTACAGGCCCTGTGGACCTGCATCAGATCTCACAGGGCCCAGATCTTACTAAGGAGAGAGTTCCACCAGGCCGGAGCCAGAGCTGAAAAGGCTCTGGCTGAGGACAGACGGATGCTCTTTGGGCCAGGGATCACCAGTAAGTTGTCCCCAGCTGAACGCAGCGCCCTTTGAGGGGTCTATCGGGAGAGATGGTCCCACATGTTTAGCTTTCGAATAAACCAGTGGTGTTGGGGGTGTGCACTTGAGGGGCAGCAATGGAGAAGACTGCAGGAACACCACCTGCATCCACCGCTAGATGAAGCAGACGGACTCCTTTGCCTATAGGGCTGAGGGGAGGGTGTGGGGCAGGAGATCCAGCCGAGGGGGCACAATGTCCTTCCCCTGCTGGTGGGAGTTCTGCCGGACAGTGGCTGTTGTTGGTCCACACTGCTCATGCCTGCGACCTGGGGGGAGGAGCTGAATATTCAGAGCGCCAGGTAACAATGCACAGTGTGTTCCACTTAAGGGGCAGATATAAAGCAGAAGCTGTGTCTCCCTATCTGGGCAGGGGGCTGCAGGTGTCTCTCAAGGCTTGGCAGGGTCAGCTGAAAGGTATGCCTCTGGCTGGCTGAAACGTAAGAGGGTCAGAATCCTGGGAACATACCTAAAGAAGGAGAGGGGGAAATGGGCAGGCGTGTGTAGAGACAGTCTTAATTCCCTCCTTCACCTTCCTGCAGGAATTTAAACAGTATTAATTACATTGTTGGGCTGCCTGACCTTTTAGGGGAAATGCAGCTGATTAATCTCTGGGAAGGGCTTGATTAATGCTCTGGTGGCCCCGTTTTGGGAGAGCCCCTCTTCTCTCCAGGAAGGCTCCCCTTTACAGTGTGGTTAGATTAGCAAGGCCCCGTTCTTCCTGCTGGCTCCCAGTCTTTTGGGGCGCTCATGGCTAGAAAAACCTGTTCTTCCCCTGCACGGGGCCAGCAGCCAGGAGTTGATCCAATCTCTCAAAGTGGAGGTGGAGAGAGAAAGTCAAGGCCCAACAGCAGCAGTCTCTCCATCCTTGTTGGCCAAGTGAAAACCAGCAAAAACAAAGAACCAGGAGCTCTTCAAGGAAACTGAAAACTCAAGGCAATGCAGAATTGTGCAAACAATAAGTAGAACTACATTTGTACTAGTAGGAACTAATAGTAGAACTACTTTTATTGTTTTTTGCAAACAATAAGGGCATAAGGGAATGAAACTGTGTGCACAAGATCTGCACAGCTTAGGCTGATGGGCCACCATGTGCCACATCGCACATGGATGTGGAAATGTCGAGAGGTGTGAAAAACGGTTTGTGATCCGTTGTGGGCAGCTGCGTCTGTTCCCAGGGCGGGGTGGTGGTTGGTGGTACAGAAATGTCTGAAGGGCTGGTGTGAGCCTTTTGGAGGTGCCTACACCAGCCCCTCTGCACCCCACGCTTTATTGCTAGCACAGAACTTTTATTCTTCAGAAGTTTCTGTTCATATTATTTACATCGTCCATATAGTTTATATTCTAGCTCTGTAGGGTTTTTCCCCCCTTCTTTTCAATTAAGTGTATACTAATTCTAAGTAATGTTGTTCCTCCTAAATCCAAACGGCTGTGGAGACTTGTTCTCCTTATTTCTTTGAGTTTTCATTTAGGGGCTTTTATCTCTCCTTAATCCCACCATTTCTGTCAGGACATAATCTCTTTCTCAAATTTACATTTTAATTACAAGGCCAGCTGAGCTGGGGGAAATCAATAATGTCAGCATTGAGGAGCCCAGCTTCCTGCCGAAGGCCCGGCCTCTCTATTTCCTCCTATTGATCGATCTCTTTAATACTGTCTGTTTTATTGCTTCAGGCAAATGGGTGCCGGTTGGTCCATTTAAACAAACACGCAAGGTTTGGACACTTGTCTCAAAGCAAGTATTTAAAACAAATTTGAAGAAAGGTATTTTGAAGAGCAGGTGATAGTGTGTAAATTCGATACACGAATATCTTTGGAATATTTCTGCTCCTAAGATCGGTGCAGCAAAATTATATCTGATTATTTAAATGAAGAGGTTTCGCATTCATTGTAAGCAGTTTGTCGTGCCTGCCTTTTGAAAGGCTCGAAATGATCAGCAGCAAATGCTTCTTATAACACTTTGAAACTGTAGCTTTGTGACTTCAGTCGCAGTTGTCGTGATTTATCTTGATGTTCTACAGCTTTGCTCACAAAATCGTAGAATGCCAAAGTGTGAGGTTTAGGAAGTGGATCATAACACATTCTAAATGTACATGTGATTAATAACTAGGAATCTGTGGCAACATGGTCGCCCAAATGAATGTTCTGGACTAATATTTCACTTGCAATACGCTCCTCGTTGAAGGCTTAGAATTCTGCTTGGGGCTCTACCTGTGAATCAAGTGACCTGACCCAGTTGGTTGCCGTGTAGTGCAAAGGACCATAAGTTCTCCTTCGTGTGTGCTTTTCCTGTGAATTGATCTATGGTCTGTCAGGTGGCTGATTTAATTTTACTCCTCATCACAGCTTTGTTTACAGTTTCCCCCCCTCCTCTGTAGAGTAGTTTAACCAAATGTTGAAAATTGCATCCGTGTGATCAGATCCTGGCCACCCAATAACTTGGGCCTGAGCGAAGAGAGTTCTGCTTACTTCTGGCTTTCTCTTACCAACTGGAAGAGTCAAGCCAAAAAGTTCCGTGACCTGTTGCTTCTCCCCTCTTCCCATTTTTCCTAGCACAAGAAACATTTAAAGCCCTATTTTATGATGGAGGGAGAGAATATAATTTTTTTTTTTGTAAGCCCTCTCTTTGGGCAGAACTAAACATTGTCAAGCAAACGTGCTTTCCACACCCTGTCTTTGCCTCTCAAGATTATTTTGGGGCAGTGGCATTTGCAGAGGGCATATTGGTGGGCAGGATGGGGTACATAATCTTCTCCACCAGTGGAGGAAAGTATCCTTACTGTGGGTTAGATTTCCCACTTGCTCTGCAGGCGAGGTATATGCAAACGGTTTATTTGTTCATATCATTTATAGTCTGTCTTTCTCACTGAGACCCAAAGCAGATTACACCATGTAAGTCAATGCGATCGGCAGGATGGGGCGTTCAGTAAGCCATAATTGAACACATGACGCTGCCTTCTACTGAACCAGACCCTTGGTCCATCAAAGTCAGTCTTGTCTACTCAGACCAACAGCAGCTCTCCAGGGTCTCGGGCAGAGGTCTTTCACACCAATCTGCCTAGTCCCTTTAACTGGAGTTGCTGGGGATTGAACCCAGGACCTTCTGCATGCCAAGCAGATGCTCTACCACTGAGCCACAGCCCCTCTCCTAAATTACCAGCACAGGCTTCCCTATCCAGTTGAAGATGGTCTCCCAGACGCCACTGCCGGCACTGGCTGCTCTCCAGCTGGTTCGGCTTCCCCAATTACTCTTCTTCTTGCTGGTATGCCGAAAGCTCTTCAAGAAATCAGCTGCCCTTTCTGCTGCCTGGTACCTGGTTTCAGCCGGCTGGCAGAATGGGACCTAGCTGGAGATTCTCAGACAAAATTTAATGTCATTCATTTTCTTGAGCAAGCTAAAATGAGTAGCACATCAGCATTTCAGTTAAATTAGTATTTTTCAGCTAACTGTAGCTGGGCCAGAATTTCTCCATCAATGAGTATTGCTGTACAAACTAGCTGTTTTTCTCCTTTAGAGACGCCGTTTTGTTTCACACGTTATGCGGCTTCAGAAAGGATGTTTGCCACCACCTTTGCTTTTCTCGTTGTAGGCCTGGAGCCCGTTTCACCTCCGAAAGCCTCAGGAACAGAGACGGCAGCAGAGAGAGAAGCCAAACAAAATGAAGAAGAGCTGGATCCCACATGTGCTGCCGCAACGTGGAAAATTGTCCGTGATAAATTACAGAGGGTGCAGCCTCCAAATACCAGGTTATAATTACTTATATTGGTGCGAGGAAGTTTATTCTTATCCTTGATCCCAAGCGCTGCTTTGAAATATTTTAGAATCAAGAGAGGCTGGCTCTTAAGATCTGTGGAGTATAAATCATCTTGCTTTCTTTCTTCAGAGAGAGAGAGAATATGTGCTTTACTCGGATTATTGAAAGGGCAAAGGATGTGCTTTCAGTTTTTGGCAAAACAAAAATATTCTTTGCAGCACCATGTTCAATAACATTAATGCGCTTGTGAATTTTTCGGAAAAATTCATTGAGCAGCAGTGTTTGTGAAAACAAAAGCTAATGTTTCTGATTTTTTTAAAACGAACGATTAAGTTTAGTGTTTTTATCTATATTCTGAGAAGATCGTTAAAGTACACATGTAATTTTATGTCTCCCTTATAAGGGAGAGGAAGCTATTCATATGATATTGGCATCACAGAATTCTACTTTTAAATGTAACTTTCACTACAGTCAATTGGTATTTTAAAGAATTAATTGGAAATGAGATAATCAGAATAATACCCTACTACACATATGGACCAATGCAGAAATTGGGAAAGCACAACAGTATTTACGGTATATAGTCAAGGTAGTTTTCAAATCACATTGTGCCAATAATGCAGTTAACCAGCAAGGCAGAGAACTGACACCATCTATAAACACTCAGGGGAAAAAATCAATTAATTGAAGGGGATTTAACTGTCCCAACTACCCTAACATATCCCAGTATGGTCTTAAACCATGTCAAACAGGAACGAATTGTCAAGGTGGGTTTTGCAGGAATTCTGCTTCCGTTTTTACTTCTGGTTTATTAATTACTGCATAACATTCCGAAAGCAGCTGGCTGTTCCCAGCAAAAGCAGATGGCCTGCCACTAATTCTTGAGGTATGCGTTGACCTCTTGCCTGTGGAAATCTAAGAGATCATAAAGCAAGATTAAGTAATCTCTGTTCAGGAGATCTGTGCCAGTTTATTGGTGGCTTTCCCTTTACTCTTGAAAGACTTGCCATGCCATCCTAAGCAAAGTTACACCCTTCTCTGTAGGGTTGCTAGCCTCCAGGTGGCCAGCTTTCCAGGTGAGATCTCCCAGAACTGCAACTGATCTCCATATGGAAGAGATCGGTTCTCCTGGAAAAAATGGCTGCGTTGGAAGGTAGACTCTATGGCATTATACCCTGCTGAGGTCCCTCCCCAAACCCTGCCCTCCCCAGGCTCCACCCCTAAATCTGCAGGAATTTCCCCACCCAGAGTTGGCCACCCCTCGTTCTCCAGGTGCCTCTGAGCCTTGGATGGTGCTACCAGAAGCAAATGTAAGTGCACTGGAAGTGACGTAGGATCAGCAGTGAGCTACTCTTAAAACAATATAGAAACATCCTTTGAGGAACGAAGGGTACCAGAGACAGGAAATAAGTTTGATGCGTTGTTTTCTAATTAGTTGTCTTTATTCTGCACATCTAGGAATTCTGAACTTGCAACTGCAGGGGAACAGAACAAAAAACGTGAAGAAGAGAAATCCAAGGCTCCAGTCATACCTTTTGGGTTAGATCTTGCCTACTGGGGGCAAGAAGAACCAGCTGCTGGCAAGATTCTTAAGTAAATAAATTCCAGATTTTCTTCTAACATTATCCCATTCTTTTTGCTTTCACTTGCATGCAGGTTTTTAAAAAAGCCAGCATATATACATAGAATCATAGAGTTGGAAGGGGCCATACAAGCCATCTAGTCCAACCCCCTGCTTAATGCAAGATCAGCCTAGAGCATTCCTGACAAGCGTTTGTCCATCCTCTGCTTAAAGACTGCCAGTGAGGGGGAGCCTCACCATCTCCCTAGGCAGCCGATTTCACTGTCGAACAACATCTTACTTTGAAAGTCCTAAATAGAATGGAAAGAAAGTGAGATTTTGTTTAGAGGAAGCATTTTATTTACAGAATATTGGGGATTTCAGGAATGGGGTCATTTTTCCATAGGTTGATAAGGAGTTTGCAATAGGAACGTCATTTTGCTCCTAGGCTTTCTGATGCAATAAATCTACAATCTCTTTCTCCCAGTATTCCTCCGTTGAGGATTCAAACACAGTCAGTGAACGCAGACTTTAAAGAGATCTCACTTCACTGCTGTTTTACCCACATATGTTTTTAGGTTTTTCCTTGATTCTCTTTCAGTGGAGGGAAATATTGGGGCATGGGTTACTCACTGGTAGGCAGGGCTAATTTAAATTGCCATGTCTCTTGCAGACCGGCCCGGCTACCCACCATTCCTAATTAGAGCGTCACTATCGCTATTGTTTTTGTAGTTGTTGTTGTTTTGCCATCTTCTGGGCGTGGAGCAGGGGGTGTGGTGGGGAGGTAGTTGTGAATTTCCTATGTTGTGCAGGGGGTTGGACCAGATGGCCCTGGTGGTCTTTTCCAATTCTATGATTCTGTCACCATGTAGGAGGTATGTAATGTAGCTTTTCTCAAGAAGTGTTAAGTGTGATATTGTACCTTTTGGAATGCAGGTATGATTCATGAGATATGTTGGTGCTCGAAGAACTGCATAATGTACATGGTTAGTAAACTCTGTTTTGTTCTGTAGATTTTCATCTCAGCATCGCTTTTGGGCGCCCAATGAGATGGAAGAAGAAGTGGAAAACGAAGACGTGGCAGGGATGCTGAAAAGCAGATGCATCACGTTTGCTGGCAAGTTTGAACCTGTGCAGCACCAATGCCGGGCCCCAATGCCCAACGGGGGCCTGTGTGGAAGGCAAGATAGAGTCAAGGTAGGTGCAGCCGGATTGCCCATTGAGAGATACGCTCTCATCGTAACTTTTGTTACAAGTCTTAATGGTGTGGTGTAGTGGCCAGAAGGTTAGACTTGGACCAGAGGGACCTGGGTTACAATCCCCATTCAGCCATGAAGTCTCCTTCGGCATGATCTCTGTCCTGAAATCTCACGAAATCTCACTAGGTGTTCTTGAGCCAGGCCATCTTTTTCAGCCTCACCTACCTCACAGGGTTACCGTTGAGAGGATTAAATGGGTGAGGGGAGAGCATTGTAAACTGCTTTGGATCCTCGCAGAGGAGAAAAGCAGATATAAAGGAACAAATAAGAGCAGGATTCAAATGTGGTACAGGAAAACTTTTAATATTCGAATTTTTAATATTCAAAGTAATATTCAAAGCTTTTAATATTACAATATTCAGCACATGTTAATGCACGCTCTCAGTATAAGAATCTCCTTTCTGGTTCACCTCGAACAGCCGTCAGATCAAGACCTCTGTGGCCCTGTCAAAGGTCCTGGCTAGCCGCTCTTCTTTGTCCCCTTCCTCCGGTCACACTCGCTCCACCTCAACCCTGCCTAGTACTTGGATGGGGGACCTCCAGGGAAGAAGACCAGGGTCGTGACGTGGAGGCAGGCAATGGCAAACCACATCCAAACATCACTTTGCCTTGAAAGCCCCACCAGGGGTCGACATAAGACAGCTGTGACTTGACAGCAAAAAAATTTTTTCACATCATTTAGCTTGTATTTATTTATTTCAAATATTTATGTCCTACCTTTGCACATTCAGGTCTTCAAGGTGGCTTACAAAGTTACTTCCCATGTCACTAGGAATGGGCTTCTGCACGTAGATCTTCCACACTGGAACAAAGCAAGAATCCCCTCGCCCAGTGCCTGATGGCCGTGCCAGAAGGGCGGTGTCCTCTCATCCAGTGCGGCAAAGGCCCAGAACAAACGGTCTCCAGAAGCCCTTCCCTGCAGCCCAGCCAGTTGGGAGCAGAGCGGGTAGTGATGGGGGTGGAGGGTCACACTGTTCTTCTTCCTGCACATCTGGCTTGGTGGCCGTTAGAATCCATTATCACCCCTGAAAATCACTTGGTTAGACCACGATGGGTGGCTGTGTTAAGTCTGTGTCCGTAGCAGTAGAAAAGAGCCAGAGTCCAGCAGCACCTTAAAGACTAAGAACATTTCTGGCAGGGGGTGGAGCTTTTGTGAGTCACAGCTCACTTCTTCAGGTATCTTCAGGTACTTCAGATCGATCAGACCAGAGTTCTCCATAAATTTATATAATTATTTCGCAAAAATATCACCACATCTTGAGGTGAATTGTAAATATTTGCTATGTATTTGAAAAAGCACTTATTCCATTTCATATCTGACAAAGGGAGCTTTTGAATCTCAAAACCCCAAAAATCTTGTTCATTTCTAAGGTGCTCCTGGACTTGTGTCCAGCCGTTGCGCTAATTCATTTCAGAGAATGATCTGCAGCTCTTCTTTGGGGTCTCTGTGCAGGCGCACACCACGGGGACCCTTGGGCCAGTTGGGAATCTTCCAGAGTGAAGCACTTGCCAGATGACTGTTTGCATATTCGGGTCTTCCTGATCCAAATCATTCAACATGGCAGCACATCCCAGATAAACCCGTTTAGTGTTGCTCTTAGTTAAACCTCACTTGTTAATAATGAGAGCATAAGGTGGAGTTAATTTCTGATTAAAAGTTCAAATGTGTCTGCTTTATCCCTAAGTGCCCTTTCCATGGAAAAATAATCCCACGGGATGAACTTGGAATTCCTGTTAATCCAGAGGACAGAGACAGGGAAGCAAAGAAGCAGTTTGAGGAAAAGGAAAAGCATCCAGGTTTGTATATCTCATGAAATAGAAATATGTGGTGGTGTTTTATTGGAATGAGGAAACCTTTCAGCTTCGTTACAAGCGTTGAAAGAATACTTCACTGAATGGGTCTACTAAGAAGGCAAACCTTGTGGTCTCTTGATTTAGTTTCAGCAGATCATAGATCACTCTTTCAAAGTGAGGCAGTCATCTCACGTATACTCAGAGTTGTTCTCTGGCTCAGGCGGCACATCCAAACCAGACAAGTTTCACCCTCCTCGCCTCTCCTCCCCAAATTATCTGCAGCTTGGTGGAAGTAAGCCAGCTGGCCGGGGGAGGGGGGCAAAGAGTCCCCTGCTTCCTTTGCCTGTTATGCTTGTCCCCCTCCTCCTGGTTCAGCCAGCGTGTGAGCTTTTGTGAGCCACAGCTCACTTCTTCAGGTAACGGTGACTAGGTGGCCATTCCTAAGTAGTTTGAACATGGGAAGTGAGATTTAACCCCCACCCCCTTCCTCCACAGGGCAGAGAAAGAAGGATAGATTTGTGTGTGTACGTGTGTGTGTGAAGTGTCATCAAGTCGCAGCTGACATATGGTGACCCCGTAGGGGTTTCAAGGCAAGAGAGGAACAGAGGTGGTTTTATCCGTTGCCTGCCTTCTGCGTAGCGACCCCCCGACTTCCTTGGTGGTCTCCCATCCAAGTCCTAACCAGGGCTGACCCTGCTTAGCTTCCGAGATCTGATGCGATCGGGCCAGTCTGGGCCATACAGGTTGAGGGCATAGTGTAGAGAGAGTGGGGCAAAAGTTGAAGTATCCTGCCCCCTCTTCTCCCTGTCCCGTTCCCTCTGGGACTTGGGGGGGGGGTTCCCCACTTGTACTTCATGTTTTCATGTCCCGCTGAATGGCAAAACAGTGCAGCGGTTCCGTTGCTAAAGATGAGTAATGATAAAAACTTCCCTTTTTGTTTCTTGACACTCAGTTGACAAACATCACGTCTTAGTGAAGCAGCTGCCGAGCGTGGCTTCAGGCATTCGCTTCTGAAATCATGAGGGATTGGACTGATTTGCTAATCTGCGGTGTTCATCCTGTTACAATAGTTCACACTGGGGAGCAAATTAAGTACCTATTTTTGTGTCAGCCCTGAAGAATGTGTGGTTTTCCAACCCTTAGTGACTTGTTAGCAAACAGGTATCAGGACAAGGTAGCAAAGGCAGCCCCTGGCCAGCCAGATGTGAAATAGTATCTCTTTACTAACTGCAGTATTGATTCTACCCGGCCGGTGCAGGCGGTGTAATTTTCTTTTCCCTGCTGCTAAACCAGTAACAATGTATGAAGAGCTTTAGAGGCCCGTCAGCGCTCAAAAAGGTTGCTCTTCCCTGGCACGCTATCGATTTTTCTCAAAGGCCTTTAAATTGCTCCTTCATTTTACTCAAATGCTCATTTCATCTCTACTGAACACCAGCGGGTTTTTTTTTGTGTTTAAACAATCGCGCCATTCACCGGGCTCCTAAACTGTGACGCCGTCTTATTTGCTGAAAGATAAACTGTTTAGACACTTTTTTGTTAATCTTAGATTAATCGTTCCTGTATCTGAATTGTGCAGCTTCAAAAAACAAACTCTCTGAAGTCTTCTGATCCATCTCTGCAGGGTGCATTTTGTTTTGCCCTCCTGGCCTTCCCTTGAATTCCTTGAGAGCTCATTTTTCCTCCCGCTTGCCACCTCGCTGAAGTTTTAATCTTTCTCTTATTGCCATAAATGAAACTAATAGGCTGGTTCTGTCCTGCCTGTTAGTTTCTTTAATCCTTTACTGGGGTCTTCTGTGTGAAGTAGCTTAATTCAGTCCTAGTTGAAAAGCTTGAGCCTAGTTTTCATTGCAGCCCGTGACTGTTAAAGCCATAATCAACACGTTAACAAGATACGTGCAAATCTTAATGCATCTTTAGGGCATTTTGCTGTTCCCACATGAAAAACTGGACACGGAAAATATCTCAGAGCTAACCAGCTTCCCTTCCTCTGTCCAGGAAGTCTGCTAAATGTCTGCGTTTGAGATGGATTGAAATCTTGGCAGTTTGGACTAGCTGGCAAGCCTGACTTTTTAGCTAACGGGAGGGGTCAATGAACCATAAGGGAGGTGAAGCACGGCAGGAAGGTAATGCAGGTCAGGGCCCTGTGAGTGACCAGAACATCAGTCCTTGCCCATTCGGGCATGAGCAGGAAAAGGATATTTTTCTAGCAACTTTAACACTTAAATAGCAAAGAGATTCTGAGAGCACCAGACTCAGGAAATTGCATATTTCATGTATTGATAAAGGCTGGCGACAAAGTGGAGAGGCCTACTTCAAAATCCAGTGTGAGACAGCTTGACCAAACTCAGAAAGGCAGTTAAAGACAGTGGTGCCCAGCCAAACATTCTAGAGTTGAAGTTAAATGTTTGTAATCAGCAGTTCGTGTTTTGCTTTGTTTTTGATCAGAGTGGCAAGATCCAGCATTCATGAGAGAAGTTGAAGCAGCCACAGGGGTTGACCTTGGATCTTCTCGGTATAGTGGAAAAGGAGGAAAAAAGACGGGGAAGAAAAAGAAATACCCAAACCTCACAGACCTGAAGCAACAAGAAAATACTTCTCGTTCCCGCCTTGGAAAGAAAATTTTTGATAAGTAAGAGGTGTTCTTGTATGTTATGCTTACACTATCATGCTTGGTAATTCAGTTTTAATCTATTGTCTTGCAGAGTCTGAGTGCCCATTTTTCAAGAGAGAATCTTCTGAAAACGAAATAGCTAAAATTACATTCGACATTCATTTTTATCTTTTTTATTTCTTTGCAGTGTGTGTAGCTAGATTTTCTAAGGTAAGGTAAAGGTCCCCTGTGCAAGCACCGGGTCATTCTTGACCCATGGGGTGATGTCACATCCCGACATTTTCTAGGCAGACTTTGTTTGCGGGGTGGTTTGCCAGTGCCTTCCCCAGTCATCTCCCCTTTACCCCCAGCAAGCTGGGTACTCATTTGACCGACCTCGGAAGGATGGAAGGCTGAGTCAACCTTGAGCTGGCTACCTGAAACCAACTTCCGTCAAGTTAGAACTCAGGTCGTGAGCAAAGCTTTGGACTGCATTACTGCAGCTTACCACTCTGTGCCATGGGGCTCCTGCTAGATTTTCTACTATACATATAATATACACGACAGCTAACAAAATTGAAAAATAGCAGCAATGTAGTGCAGAATACAGACAATAACATGAAGCAGTTTTAAGAAAAGAAAACCTCATACTATCCACAAGCAACTTACCACCTCCCAAGGAAGCCTGTTCCGCTGAGGAACCGCTCTAACTGTTAGAAAATTCTTCTTAATGTCTTTTTCTAACAGAGCGGCTCCTCAGTGGAACAGGCTTCCTCGGAAGGTGGTGGGTGCTCTTTCCCTGGAGGTTTTCAAGCAGAGGTTAGATGGCCATCTGTCAGCAAAGCTGACTCTATGACCTTAGGCAGATGATGAGAGGGAGGGCATCTTGGCCATCTTCTGGTCACTAGGGGTGTGGGAGGTAGTTGTGAATTTCCTGCATTGTGCAGGGGGTTGGACTAGGTGACCCTGGTGGTCCCTTCCAACACTTATGATTCTATGAAAAACAATAAAAGCTACCAAAAATAGCAGCATTCAAACTGTTCAACTTGTACCTGTTCACGCACCTCTTTGAACGAAAGTGTTCTTAACGTGATGCTGGAAGGCGAGGCATGGGAGGAGATGGTAAGCTGTCGGCGCCAGGGAGGGAGCTCCCCTCACTTGGGTCACGTACTGAAAAATGTCCGCCCGTCTGTCAATGTTGGTGCACTGAGCAGTCCTCCAGCAGAAGAACACTGGAGATCACGGGTGGGTTTTTGTGTTGTGAAATATGCAACAGGTATTAAGTGTCTTAATCACAGAGCTTCAAGAGAAGTGAAATTCTTGGTGGGATGTCTTGGAAGACGTGCCAAAACCGGCCATCACCTTTTCCCTGCATTGTGCAGGGGGTTGGACATGATGACCCTGGTGGTCCCTTCCAACTCTATGATTCTCCCTACACCTGGCTCACAGGAAAAACTGACGTCAGGTTTTCTGATGATGGAACTTATAGCTTTTCTTTTTCCAAGGTGGTTTGCAGTGAGCTTATAACAGGTTTTCTGCAACTATTAAGCCAAGAAAAGAAATCGTTGCAGTTCATTGACGTCCAGTTACGAGTAAGAATTGTCCAGTTTAGTCCTCTGTCTCCTGCTAGTCATTGGAGTCCTCATGTTTCTATACTGCCTCTGGCTACCATAGGTGCATGTCCCATGCTGCAATAAATTCCAGACCGGATTATTTATTTACCTAATTCATTTGTGCCCGGCCGTTCTCCCCAGCGGGGACCCAAAGCGGCTGACATCATTCTTCCGTCCTCCATTTTATTCCCACAGCAATCCTGTGAGGTAGGTAAGGCTGAGAGAGCGTGACTGACCAAGGTCACCCAGCAAGCTTCCGTGGCACGAGTGGGGATTCGAACCCTGGTCTCCCAGATAGTAGTCCAACATTCTTAACAACTCCACCGCACTGGCTCTCTAGGTTGCAAAGCTGGGCAGAAACTAACAAAATGAAATGTGTCAGAGACAAATGCAACTCTGCATTTTGGCAAAAAGATTTGGAAATATGCAAACAGGGCAGGGGTTACCTGGCTTGGCAACGGTAGATATGAAAAGGATGCCACGAAAGGGATGGGCCACATGCATTGGTAGCGGGGCACAGCTGCAAAAAAAGCCCGTGCAATTTGGGATAAATCAGCAGAGGCCTAGCAGCCTGGGCATTTCACTGTATTCCGCACTGGTCAGCCGTCCTCTGGCGTGCTGTGTTTAGTTCTGGCTGATGTCTGTAGCCTGGTCGTGAATGGGTGTGTGGGAGCTGAAGCATAGGGCCTCCTGGAGGGCAGATGGGAGCTGTGGGCACTGCCCGGCTGCGCCGTCACCTGTGCCAAGGGATACAGTGGGGTGCCTTCACCTGGAGCCTGTGTGACACGTGAGGCGTCTGATTGCAAGAGAAGTGTAACTCCTTGCAGAAGGCTCCGTGGTCACCCGTTCATGGACATGGGAGGAGTCTTCTGTGAGGAAGAGCCTTCAGTGTTTTGCTGGTCGTGCAAATCAGTTGCCTGAGGAGATACATAGGCAAACTAGGTTGTTATGTTACTGGGGTGAGGTTAAACGGCATCGTTTTCTAATAGATCAGCATCTACATTTCGGCTTGAATGTAAGAACACAAGAAAGGCCCTGCTGGATCAGACCAAGGCCCCTCAAGTCCAGCAGTCTGTTCACACAGTGGCAAACCAGGTGCCTCTAGGAAGCCCACAAACAAGACGACTGCAGGAGCATTGTCCTGCCTGTGTTCCACAGCACCTAATAGAATAGGCATGCTCCTCTGATCCTGGAGATAATAGGTCTGCATCATGACTAGCGTACATTTTGACTAGCATCCATGGATAGCCCTCTCTTCCACGAATATGTCCACTTCCCTCTTAAAGCCTTCCAGGTTGAAGATATTGGGCAGATATCTTGGTACATCTGAGAACAGTCACATGGGCAAGTTGCCACTGGACAAGCACTTGAGGGTCCCCCCAGGGCCGCTGGTCTGCTCAGACGCCTTCTGCCCAGAGCAAGCCCTGCACTGAAAGGCCTCCACTGAGCAGGAAGATGTCTGTCACCACTAGCTGCTGCCGTGGACGCACCGACAGCATGGAAGCTGCAGCCGCAGTGGCAACGGGACATCCGAGAAGGGCGTTCGCGCTTTGCAACAGTTCTGTGGCAACTGGCATCCCAGTCGCTGCCTGAAACCATCCTCCACGTGGAGGCCACGGGGCATAGACTGCCCTTGGTGGAAGAGGGGAAACATTGAACCAAGAAGCAAAAATCCTTCTGTTTCCACAAATATTCATCCTGGAATCATCTCAAAAGCCGAACAGGCTACTCTGAGGGATGTTCTTTGTTTAGAAATTGTGTTTCTCTCCTTTTCTTGCTGTAATGGTGGTTATGAGTAATGAAAACTCACACTGGTTTCCCCCCCTCGCAGAACAGCACATCGCCCATGACAATCTCTTATTATCTGTTCTTATTTTGAAGAGTCAATAAGCCGTAAAGTTCTAATAAGCAGAATTTCACATCAGCTTTAGAAAATAAATTTTAAAAGTTGTTTTAGTTTACTGTGCTTTTGTGCTAATGATTTTGAATGTGTGTCGGGGCCGGGCGTGGGAATCCAATCTGTCATATTTTAATAGGTTTCATAGTTTGCAGCACTAAACAAGATGATAACCTTGGCTTTATATAACAGGCCCAAATTACTTGAAATGTACAGGTGATAAACCCGGGCTCTAGTCTGCCAATAAAGTTAAGTGAAATTGCACACAGACCATCAGAGTGGGATCTCATTTCATTTACAGTATCTCACAAGCCAGGGGTGCGAATGTAGAAGCTACATGGAAGTGTCAAGGCCAGCCTGTTGTGCTAAAGACTCACTTTTCTCTGCCAATTAAATCACATTCCAGCTCCAGAGCCACGATCGCTGCGTGGCGGCTGCCCCTCCTGCCAGAGCTCTCCTTAAAGGGACGCTCTTGCTAATCTGCTAACGAGCTTATCTGTTGCAAGTGCTCAGTTTAAAAGCTGCCTTTAAGAAGTGTTCTCTGCCTCCAGATATCTTGGAAGTGGTTGGAGAGTGAAGTTGCTGTGACTTCAGAAGTAAAATCTGCTCACAGCCTCCCAGAGTGGCAGGCTCAGGAGAAGGCGGTCCTTTCTTAGTGTGGAGAGAGATCACTACGGGAAGCCGTGTTCATCTGCCTGTAGCAGTAGAAAAGTGCAAGAGTCCAGTGGCACCTTAAAGGCTGACAACATTTCTGGCAGGGTAGGAGCTTTCATGAGCCAACTGAAGATACATGAAGAAGTGAGTGGTGACTCATGAAAGCTCCTTCCCTGTCAGAAATTTTGTTAGCCTTTGAGGTGCCGCTGAATTCTTGTGCTTTTGTGTTTCTCTGTGTGGTCTCTTGTGCATCACACCGATGGGCTTTGCCTTTCTGCAGAGCAACAGTTTGAAAACTTCTGGAGGTCTCATTTAAGTGCAAAATCTTGTCCCCCCGTCCCCCCAGAAATGCAACTTCAGAGAGGCCCACAATGTGGACTCCTATGGGCACTGCCTGAAATTTGGTACGTTTTGTATGGTTTTAAATTGTAATTTGTAATCTTGCCTTGAGCTACAAGGAAAAGCAGGATACGGATGTTTTAATAAATTAATTAAAAGCGCTCGACTGGATGACAAAACAAGGAGCGCTTTTATTACTTGATGCCAGAACAGTATTTTCAGATATTTCAGAATGCAGATTGTCTTCAGGGGGTTGGTGCTAGAAGGCCATCGGAGAGTCCGCCAAGCACATGTTGGCAGAGCCTTTAGTACAACACACCGCCTCTGACTCCTTTTGCTTCTCGCGGTCCAAACCTCTGAATGCTAGCACTAGGAGCCAACCCCAAGGGTAGGTCTTGGCTCTACGCCTGGTGGTTTGTTGGCCCTCCAGGGCAGCTGATTGGACGCTGTGTGAGAGAGGATGCTGGGCTGGATGGATCCAGCAGGGCTTATCAAGCAAGAACCTGGTGAATGTGATCAAATACACAATCAAGAAACTAGCAAATGTGTGACTCATCATCTGAGAGGAAGTATTTCACAAAAGGCTTTTCCAGTTTTTCTGTTTCAAGCCTTTGTGGGAAGTACGTGTGTTGGGGGGATTTACTTAATTGATTCATTTCTATCCTGCCTAATCTCCTTGGACTCCCAAGTGTTGAACAGCCAAATGATGATTCAATATAAATGACTCTTGTAAGCTTGTTTTGGGATCCCCCCCCCCCCCCGGGAAGTTGTTTCTGTGAATGATCACATGGTGGGCTTTAGGTGGTTTTTACTTACAGGGATGCAGGAAGGCATGAATGCTCGAGTGGACGTGGCCCATACGAGCCCCCCAGCAGCCTCAGACAGGCTTCTTTCTCTGTGTTTGGGCCCCATTAAATCATTTGTTTTGTTTTTCAGCTGGAAATCATTACATGTGTTCAGCTCCTGTTTGTTTTTATTGCAGTGGCTCATTCCATTTTAATGTATAATACGTTTTCAGTTCACCAAGTTCAGGCCACTTATTGATGAGCAAAATGCTGTTTAACGTTGCCCTCTTGAGGTTCGTGTTCCTTACATTTCCGACAGCAGTGTTTAAAATTTCCCAAAGTAATTGTCTACAATGGATGGGGGTATAAAGGGTAGGGAGTGCGAGACCATTACACTTGGAGACCCACCATTTGTTTATTTCTGCTAATGAGCCCATTGCGGGATTAAAACTGTTTATATTGCTGTAGCTAATTTAGTTAACATAATGAATTAGTTCTGCTTCATCATCAGTGCAGTGTTGGAGGCTTGATTAGTAATTAATCATACTCCACTTCATTATTTTTGCTAACATATTCATAAATGTAGCCCACATTTGCATGAAGCATCCGTTTAGTGCTCTTATTTTCATCTTGTCTTTCTTTTCCTTGCAGATCAGCAATGAAACGGGTGGCGAAAGCGATGAATCGAATGGACCAAAGGAAGCACGAAAAGTTTGCGAACCAGTTTAATTATGCACTCAATTGAACTGTGATACCTGGCGAGGCCCTTGATGGTGCTGTGTCTCACTTCTTTAGACTAGTATTGTAATTAGTAATTATTAATTAGTTGTCATCAGCTATTTGATATTTAAATTACGAGTATAAATTTATAGAAAAGAATTCTGTATGCAACAAATGGATAACTCTTTGGACTTTGTATTAAACAGAAGTTTTATTACTGGTAAAAGGAGGCCTCCGTGCTCCTGTCATTGCACAAAATGTGCAAAACAGAACTGTTCAGGAGGGCATTCTCGAAGAGGGAGCAGAGCTGTGGTATATTAGGGGCAATGTGCTTTTTCTTCCAGCCACACTGTATTATGTTCTTCCAGGAATCTTTGCCGTTATCATAATTTGTAATCTGCTTGCTGATTGACATAATAGCTTTGTTTTACTAGGAATCTTTGCTATTCAAGTCTAATGTTGTTATTCAAATGATATCATATTTTATAATTGACTTACTGATTGAATAGTTATGTCGTAATAAGTCTGAAATCCTGGTGAGAAAGGTGAACTACAAATGAAAATAAATAAGTAAATATTCCAAGAAGAACACTTAGGGATTTTTACTTAACTGATAGCCTTTAACACAGGGGAGTCAAACATAAGGCCTGCGGGCTGGATCTGGTCCCTTAAGGGTTCTTATCTGGCCTGCAAGCCAGCCGAGGCAACCACCCCCTCCCAACCTCAATCTGGGCTAGCGAGGAATGGCCCTGTCAGTCCAAGTGCCATTTATGTCATATCCAGCCCTTGTAACAAATGAGTTCGACACCCCTGCTTTAATAGATTTCCAAAGCAGAAAGTGCTGGGGAGCCAGGAATTGCGCATGCTTCTTGTTTGTCATTTGACCATTGGTGATTGCAAGGAAAAGCTGCAACTCCAGTAGCAGTTGAGATACTTGCCATGCGAGTCATTCCATGCAACTTCCAATATTTGTTTGTGCTCAGTATATCCAAGTTGTACACCGTGGGTTCCCTGGCAACCAGCATCTCCATGATTAACATGCCAGGGCCAAGAGCACCAACCACTCAAATCACAGCCGTTATAGGAATTTTCCTCCCTTTGCCGACAAACTCCAGAGGCAGGTAGCAGGGCCGGGGAAGTTCTCCTTGTAATGGGCAGGATTCACACCATGGCTCAGTGGTTTCTATTGAGTCCCACACACTGTGCAGTGCGCCGATGCCGAGGCAACTCTGGAAGGTTGTAGAGCTCTAGCAAAGAAATAAGATTCTCGCTCCACCCCGAGAAAGAATTTGTCCCTCTGTGCATGCCAAAAGGAGAGAGGCAAGACCTGTCAAGAGACTAGGCCTTTTTTGGTAGTCTCTTGTCAAAATTCATGCAATGGTTCAGGCTGAAGGCTAGATAATCATGGAAGTTTTCTCTGTCAGAACTTGAGGTTGAGCTGACTGTTTTCAGAGGCAGAGAAGGAGATTGGAGGTTTTCCCAGGTGCTAGGCAGATCCTCCGGCCCAGTGGTGTCAAGGCCACCAGAGTAGACCTACGCATTCCATTTTGTTGGAGTCGGGACTTGCCTTTATTGGACCTGACACAGCTGTAGGGTATCTGGTCTAATTAGCAAACCCACCTGATTGGTTGAGTCATCTGGTTAGCAACACGAATCATTGGGCAGGTTACATCATTGACTGTACATTTGATTGGTCAATCAAAATCATGCCAACACAGGTTGTTGGGCATAAAGAACGATTCTTCAGTTTAGTTTCTGCCCTTAGTTGTTATTACAACTAGTTTCGGGACACCTTTTGATTCTAGGTGGGCCATGTTGGCTAGAGCATCTGTGTGACTTGGACTGTGAAACTCCGTTGGACTCAGCCTTGTAAAGGTAACATCTGGATTGAGAACCAATGCTTGTGAAAGTGCTTAGATCACAATGGTATCTGAAGAAGTGAGATGTGGCTCAAGAAAGCTCCTACCCTGCCAGAAATTTTGTTAGTCTTTAGGGTGCTACTGGACTCTTGCTCTTTTCTACTTAAAAGTGCTTAGATATATAGCTTTATTACTTTATCCTCACCATTCACTGGTCCTCTATTGTATATTCCGGCACAATGTTTTAATAAATCACTTTAAATGTATCTTGTGCTGTTCTTGGGTTTGGGGGCTTCAATCTGAATCCAGCTCTTCAGCCCATATTGGATACAGCTACCAGAGAAATTGTTTTCTGGAGCTCAGCTTGTGAGCACCCCACCTTGCAGGGATGACTTTCTTGTTCTTAGACCCGGGAGGGTCCCTCACTTCAGCTCATCTGGTTTGTCTTGACCAACCCGTCACCCTTAAGAAGAGCCTTGGCTTTCACGTCCTTTGGCAAGACCATCTTTTTGGACTACCACAGATCACTGTCCTGGCAGTAGATTCACCAAGAGGCCAGCAGCAGAGAAGAAGGACAGGTTGTGTAACTACACAGACAACCGCACAAAGAATACCAGGGACAAGCAAGCAAACTTAGCCTTTTCCCAAGAGGCTCTTTGGCTTCCTGGTACAGGGATACACCAGATTGTTAGGGAAATGAGCCCTACAGGAATCAGGACAACATTATGAACATAGTGCTATATGTTAATTTATTTGCTTGATTTATAACCCACTTATCTCTAATGGGGACCCAAAGTGACTTACAACGTTCGCATAGCAACCCTGTAAGGTAGGCGGGGCTGAGCATGTGCCCAAGGTCACCGGCAGGTTTCCGTGGCAGAGTGGGAATTCGATCCTGTGTCTTTCAGATCCTGGTCCAACAGTTTCAGCCAAGATTTGGATAGGAGTTCCAGATCTCCACCCCATCACAACTTTTTGTACATCCGTTCTGTGTGATCTGGATCTGTCCACAGCAACCTTACATGCCGGGACCCCACAGCATGTGCACCAGCTACTTCATAGAATCATAGAGTTGGAAGGGACCACCAGGGTCATCTAGTCCAACCCCCTGCACCATGCAGGAAATTCACAACTACTTCCGCCCCCCCACATCCCCAGGGACCCCTACTCCATGCCCAGAAGATGGCAAAAAAAAAACCCCTCCAGGATCCCTGGCCAATCTGACCATGAGGAAAATTGCTCCCTAAAGTGGCAATTGGCACTACCCTGGGTATGCAAGAAAGGGCCCCAAGAATCAAACACTGATGCAAACCTTCATGCCCTCCCTCTCATGATCTGCCTAAGGTCATAAAATCAGCATTGTTGACAGATGGCCATCTAGCCTCTGCTTAAAAACCTCCAGGGAAGGAGAGCTCACCACCTCCCGAGGAAGCCTGTTCCACTGAGGAACCGCTCTAACTGTTATAAAGTTCTTCCTTATGTCTAGACAGAAACTCTTTTGATTCAATTTCAACCCATTGGTTCTGGTACGACCTAGGGCAACAGAAAACAACACACCATTGTCTCTATGACAGCTCTTCAAGTACTTGAAAATGGTTTTCCTATTGCCTCTCAGGCATCTCCTATCCAGGCATCATAACATACCCAGCTCCTTCAACCTTTCCTCATAGGACTTGGTCTCCAGACCCCTCACCATCTTTGTTGCCCTCCTCTGGATACGTTCCAGCTTGTCTACATCTTTCTTAAATTGCGGTGCCCAAAATTGAACATGTACTCTAGGTGAGGTCCAACCAGAGCAGAGTAAAGTGATCCCATCACTTTGCATGATCTGGACACTATACTTCTGTTGATACAGCCCAAGATCGCATTTGCCTTTTTAGTTACAGCATCACATTGCTGACTCATGTTCAGTGTTTGGTCTACTAAGACCCCAAGATCCTTTTCGCACACACTACTGCTAAGACAAGTCTCCCCCATCCTATAATTATGCATTTGATTTTTCCTACCTAAATGCAGAACTTTACATTTGTCTGTTGAAGTGCATTGTGTTGGTTTTAGCCCCAATTCTCCAGCCAGTTTTCCAATTCAGTATCAACCCCATTCTGGCAGTTCTCAGCTGGATGCTCAGTCCCAAGATTTCACTTTGCCACCAATTTGTGGTGCCCTCTGTTTTAACCTCAGTGCCACCAACATTCACTCCACACCTTCCATCACCTCTTTACCACCAATGCCGTCAGCGCTGGCTTCAGCCCTCTGCAAAGTTCAGCGACCCCCGCTCCCCCCCCCCGGCAACACCCTCTCATTCAGGATAAGTGTTGGTGCTGGTTGTAGACATTACAAATGCATCCCCATCTCTCATTTGGAAGAGGCTCGACCTCTGTTCCAGAGTCACGGCTGAACTCTCTCCAGACCTTGTTGCAGGAAAAGGTGGCCCCCGCGCACTCCCCTCTCTCTGAAAACCTCAAGACATTCTGCAGACTTCACTAAGTGGGTAGCTTTTGCTTTGGAGAGGACGGTAAAGTTGTTCCCTC
This sequence comes from Euleptes europaea, assembly GCF_029931775.1. NCBI lineage: Eukaryota > Metazoa > Chordata > Lepidosauria > Squamata > Sphaerodactylidae > Euleptes > Euleptes europaea. Next base: position 691,189 of record NC_079327.1, read on the forward strand.
CAAAGATCATGGATGTGGCATACAAATGCGTACTGTCTGAGGCTACTTGTTCTTTGCACATGTTTGAGGCAACAAAAGATGTATAAGCAGAACTGCCTACCATCCCATCTACTTCAAGGAGGCTTGAATCCACATTAAAGGTAAAGGTAGACCCATGTGCAAGCACCAGGTCGTTACTGACCCACGGGGTGACGTCACATCCCGATGTTTACTAGGCAGACTATGTTTTACGGGATGGTGGTATGCCCTTGCCTTCCCCAGTTGTCTACACTTTTACCCCTGGGTCCTCATACCACGGAAGGATGGAAGGCTGAGTCAACCTTGATCCGGCTATCTGAACCCGACTTCCGTTGGGATCGAACTCAGGTCATGAGCAGAGCTTTTGACTGCAATACTGCAGCTTACACGTTCAGATTTATACCTGGGTAGCTTGCTGTTTTGCCCTGACCTGGATGGCCCAGGCTCGCCTGATCTCGTCAGATCTCAGAAGCTAAGCAGGGTTGGCCCTGGTTAGTATTTGGATGGGAGACCACCAAGGAAGACCAGGGTTGCTGTGCAGAGGAAGGCACTGGCAAACCACCTCTGTTCGTCTCTTGCCATGAAAACCCCCCAAAAGGGATCGCCATAAGTCAGCTGCGACTTGAAGGCACTTTACACACACACACACACACACCTTGCTGTTTACTAGGCATAGGCCAAGGGGTGACGAGGCTCAAAAAATATGTCTTTATTAAGAAATCCATTTTTAAAAGAACAATATGGCAATTTGTCTAGATATTTGTAATGCAGGTACACTTTCTTTGTTCCAAAGTTGTCTCTCCGGTCAGGTTCTTCCTTGGGTGTTGTGTAGAGTGAAGGCAACTTCATTCCTTCTGAAACCAGTGGGGTTTTTTTTCTGGTCTGGATTTCTCTCTTACTCTGGAATTGGGGAGCCAAGTGGCCGTGCTGGGAAGAGTCCACTGCTAAGAACTAATATTCCTCAGGCTCCTCTTCCTCCAGTCTGCATCTTCCTTTTTGGTTCCCCTGTCAGACGACAGACTTCCTTTCCCCCTTCAGACGCCTCCTCTTTTTCTGCGTCCCTCTTCTTCAGCTCTGCCTCCACCTGCTGACGACTCCAGCCAAACTGGCCTGGCTGCTGGCCGGCTGAGGCGGGCCTTTTCCCCGCTCACCAATTCTTATTCTTAAATATTACATTCTGTTTAAGGAACTATTTACACTTTGTATCTATATATGTTTGATGTCCTTTCCTATCCTACAGCGCCCGCCTGAGGTGAAAGAGACAGACTGAAATCCTTTCAGGCAAAACCCTTTACTGTAGCAAAGCAGCACATCGAATGCTGGGTCATCCTGGAGTCAACTGGATTGTGGTGTGTGTCAAGTGCCGGCCGTCGTTCCCATGAGCATATGCTCCCCATGGTCACACCCACTCAAACAGCTCCTTTCCCATTCTCCCACTGGCCCACCCCATGTGTGCAGAGCCCGTCTGGGTTCTGGGTTCTGGGTTCTGACTGCGCGTTGGTCCACCACCAGCCGACAGACACACCACAGGATGTGAAAGCACCCAGCCCCAGCAGGAACCACCTCGCTCCGGTAGAAATGGGGGTTTCCCGGCCTGCCCGGACGGTGTCAAATTAGACATGATGTCGCAGATCCATGATTAGGATCTCCTGTTTGGGGGAGATACGAAGGAAGCAAGGGGAGCGTTTAGCGCTCGCCCCCAGGCCATTTTCCCAATCTAAACGGCACACAGAGAGAGTCGGGGGGTGGGGTGGGGGAAAAAATACAAATATAGAGAAAATACAAAGAAACCTTTTTCCTCTCGGAGGTAAACAGCTTAGATTGTTTATATTAGAAAAATGCCGCCGGGGGGAGAGAATTAAACTGTACTCCCACCCAGGACCCTCTCTACCCCTCCCCCACAACTACCTTGAACTTAATCCCCTCACAGGAGAGCACTTTGAGCCGTGAGGAAAGGTGCCGTAGAAATGTTTTAATTAATTAATTAACCCTGATCACAAATTCCAGGTCTCTCATCTCATTTGACCTTTAACTGCTCCATAATTGCCATCTGCATTAGCTGAGACCCTGGGGAGCTGCTGCCAGTCAGAGTAGACAATACTGACCTTGATGGACCAGTGGCCTGACAGCTTCTTGTGTATTCATCTGTGCCCAAGCGTGTGCTTTCAAACAGCAGAAAGCTCCTTTGGGTCTTCTGGACAGCGCCTGGCACAGCGACATTTAATTTAAACAAAAGCTATGTTTATTTTGGACAAATACTTCACTTGTGAAAGGAACAAAGTAGTTGTTTAGAAAATATATTGGACTTAATGCAAGATGTGAGATGTGAGAGCAGATACATTTGCAAGTTGCAAGAGTCCACAGAAAATTGCCAGATAAGAACCTAAGAAAAGCCCTGCTGGATCAGACCCAGGCCCATCCAGTCCAGCAGCCTGTTCCCACAGCGGCCAACCAGGGGCCTCTAGGAAGCCCACAAGCAAGACGACTGCAGCAGCACCATCCTGCCTGTGTTCCACCACACCTAATATAATAGTCATGCTCCTCTGATCCTTGACAGATAGGTAAGAATCTGGGTCTCAGATGAGCCATGCTTACATATAGCTATGGGCTATCGAAAGAGTGGGAAATCTGGAGGATTTGATTGTCCTCAAATTAGCCAGGTTTCCCTTCTGAGACAGGGCAATATTTTTCTTCCAGTGTGATATCAGACCCCAAAGAGTAACAGCCTGCCCAAAAGTCTGAGTTTTTCAAAAGTCAACTTTCTACTTTGATTTCCTCCCCTTAGTGTGTATTAGGAATAAAATAGATTGATGACATTAAACGGCATCTCCAGTTTAAAAAAGGCCTGCCAGTAAGTAGGTGATGTGAAAGACCTCTGCCTGAGACCCTGGAGAGACAATGACCATTTGAGGGGCCGTGGCTCAGTGGTAGAGTATCTGCTTGGCACGCAGAAGGTCTCAGGTTCAATCCCCAGCATCTCCAGTTAAAGGGACCAGGCAGGTAGGCAATGTGAAAGACCTCTGCCTGAGACCCTGGAGAGCCGCTGCCACTCTGAGTAGACAATACTGACTTTGATGGACTGAGGGTCGGATTCAGTATAAGGCAGGTTCATGTGACATTGTAGATATATAGGGAAATTTTATATTCCAGCCCCTTTTTTTGGGGGGGGGGGTCTGTTCTGCCATAGCAGAATCAGACACTGTGGTTATTGTTTTTTTCAGGAAAGTCTGCCAGAAGCATGAAACATGTGCACTGGGGAAGATGGCGCATGGGTAAGGCTGCAGGAACATGGTTGAGCTTCACTGAAGTGCCCTTTGAGTGAGAGAGAGTGGCAGCCTCCCACCCACAGTACAGGGTATGTTTGCTCCCCTTCCCTTCCTCCAACCACTACTCCAAGGCTTTGCTCGCTAATTTAACACAAAGTTAAATTGTGGAACTCCGTGCCCCAGGATTTGTGTCCCCAGAGGCTGAATTTGTCACCTGCCCCCTCCTCTTTCATCCCAAAATGCCCCCCATGAAAGCAAATTCTTCCATCCACAGAAGCACTCAGTGGGATTTGGTTCCCTGTTCTGCAGCCGCAGTTCCTGGTTCCTTATTCTCCAGTCCAACCTCAAATACTGACAATCCTTAAACAGTTTGGCACCTGACCCAAATCATACATCCCCAGATTCTGGAGAGGGAGCCCTGCCAAGAGATGGGCTGCTGGTCCAAAGCCTTGTGTGGGTGCGCGTGCAAAACCTGCTCCAAAGGGGGAGGCCCCCAGGAATACCATTGATGTGCATTGCCAAGAACAGAAGAATAAGGCCCTGGGCAGAGTCTGGGGATCTGTGACAGCCCACAGCTTATCATTCTGCAAACGATTCAGGAGGGGCTGCTCATAAACGTAACAGGGCAATACTGTAATGGTTCCGGAAGGTGCTTTTATAAAGGTCTATGTAGTCTGTCACTGTGTAAGCTGTGTATCCCCAACCTGCTGTATGTATTTCCCTCCTCTTACTGCCCTCTTTTCTGCTTTTTTGTATTGATTGTCACATCGTGTCTAATACCTGGAGAACCAGGTTTGATTCCCCACTCCTCCACATGAGCGGCGGAGGCTAATCTGGTGAACTAGAAGCCAGCTGGGTGGCCTTGGGCTAGTCACAGCTCTCTTCGAACTCTCTCAGCCCCACCTCACAGGATGTCTGTTGTGAGGAGGGGAAGGGAAGGTGATTGTAAGCCGGTTTGAGTCTCCCTTAAGTGGTAGAGAAAGTTGGCATATAAAAACCAACTCTTCTTCTTCTTCTTTATGCACCGTTTTTAATTTTTGTAATCCTAGTCTAAGGACATTGCTCATAGTGATCTATTTTATTAAATTGTTTTACACCATGTAATCTGCCTTGAGTCTCAGTAAGACAGGTAGACTCTAAATAAAGTAAATAAATAAATACACAAATGTGGGGAGTACAGAAACATTCTATTCTTCATTCTTCAGATCTTAGCAAGGGGATTTCTGGGGTCATCCTGCTTGGCAGTACTTTGCGTGCGCACACGCACACAAATGCTTCCGACTGGATCCCACTCCATGGAAGCTTGCTGGGTGCTCTCTCTAGATGGATGATTTGGGGACAATCCAAAATTCATTGTGGCATGCTCCAGCCTGCACATCTTTATATGTTGCAAATTCATGTAATTTCTAGGGGCACTCCACTTTGGAGCCATTTGTGCAAAAAACAAGCTTTGGAGTGAATCCCTGTGTATGTCACCTGGCAGGGCATAGTCTCCCGAGTCTGACAATCTATGGATCAGTGTGCTCCAGAGCTTGTCCTCGGAGCCAGAACTGTTTAAATATAACCACTATTATATTGGAGAATAAGAAGCCAGGATGTGGGACCCTGCTTCAGCCTCCTCTGCAAAAATGTGTTTATCGCTCAATAGCTCTGAGAGGAAGTACTCCTCTCAATATTGAAAACCATTGCCAGACTAATTGGACAACTTTTCTAACCATTTACCTGCCTGTGCTTGGAAATTAAAATAAATTTTCATTAAAACATTGACGCCTGATCTATAACCCTGTTGTATGTAATATATATATGTGAGTTTTGTGTTGTTGTTTTTAATATTGCCACCAAATTTCCCATGAAATGATGTGATGTTCTAAGAATTATAGCAGAGTAAATTGGATAAAGTTGTGTAGACCAAAACTTTGAACATTTTATTTTTTAAAAAAACATCAGAGAAATGTTTTTCTTTTTGCATGGAATACACATTTAATACAGCCTGCTCTGCATTTTTTATTTCAAAACACTGTAGATCTCTTCCAGTCTTTCCCCCTAAATTAAATGTATAGATTATACCCCCAATGCTTAAATGAACAAAATGCAAATTTTGGTTCTAGTTCTGTATTTTTAAACGCATTGACAAATATTTTGTGGTCAGTGGGGAACTACCTCAATCCACAGAGGGCGCCTCTTTCCTCAGCTCCCAGACATTTTTCACATTTAGGTTTAAGGCACACAGGAGCCCGGTTCAAGTTGAGACCCCATGGGGAGAATGGAGGGAAAGCCAGGGGAAGATGGAAGGAAAGCCAGGGGAACCCTGGGAAATGCACCGGGGCACTAAAGTGCTGTGGGGAAGCAGGAACGCCCCACCCCCCGCTTCCCAATAGCATCAAACCTGGCGTAAGTAATCTGTGTGGAAATGGCCCAGGATTTAAGTTGCCCCCTCATGCCATTTTTCTCAACCGAAAATGGCCCCAGGAAGTCACTATTTTCCCTAGTGAGGAGACTGTTTGTCCAGTGGGGCAAACTGACTATAGTTACTCCTTGATGTGGCTCCTCAGATGGTTGAAGTCCCAGGTAAATTGGGCCTCTGTGCATCTGAAAATTAAATTTGAAAAAATACCAGTTAACTGCCAAAGCAGGTATACCTGGCTTGGTCCAGGACTAGCTAGTTCTCAGATGGTGAAATGAAAAATCTTTCTGATCAACTTTTTTCCTCTTTACCTGACAGCTGAGCCCCTGCACAATGCTCAAAGCACCAGGGATCCAGCCCAGCTCCTGGGGCTTGTCCTGCTAGAAGCACAGCTTGAGCAGGTGGTAGGTTACTTTCCCCTGGTGTCAGGCCAAGGAGGACACAGGGTAGCTGGGCTTGTCAGGCTGTGTCTGAAATACCACTTCCATCTTTCTTTGATACTCCCTTGATTAAACAGGAAAGGGTTAAAGCGTTAGCACCATGGCTGAGGTTGCAGTAATTGACTGCAACTGGGGGACCTGAACTGGCTGCAGACCACCGTGGCCCTGAGGACAGGCACTGTCTAGTTTTAGAAGTGATTTTAGAATTAAGGGTTTTAAGTCTTAAAGTATGCACGATATATTATAATGTTCCAATCGTGTTTTTATGATGTAACCTGCTCTGAGCCTGGCTTACACTGTGATGGAGCCGGATATGAATTCAAAAACAAACAAACACCCTGAAAGGGGTTGAAGAATTGGTCGTGCAGTCACAGAGACAGTCTCCCCGGGAGTTCAGAAGAGCCAGTGTGTGGGGGGACTCTGGCCTGGGCAGCAACCGGCACAAAGTGGGGAAGCACAGCAGGGAGGGGGGAAGGACCGTCACACCCCAGCAGGGCCCGCAGGCTACAGGGGGCAATTGGCTCTCCCGCACACCTCTTGTCACCTCTTCCCTGAATGAGGCAGGCCGGGCTTGGGCCTCGAGGTTCTAAAGAAGTCTTTGGAGTCAAGCACAAGATATTCAGCACAACCTGAGTCTGGAATGTGTTGTCTCATGAAACAACCCATATTGTTGATGGGCCTGTGATGTCATAGTACAGTGGTTCCCAAAGTGGGCAGTATCACCCTCTGGGGGGTGGGATTACCTAGGGGGGCAGTAACAGGCAAGGGGGCAGCAGGAGGGTGCTAGAGGTGGGCCCCTTCAACTGTGACGTTCACTAATTTACAATAGATCATGGCACCATGATGGCAAATTGGGTGGAAACTATGAGAATTTTTTCACAGACTTTGAAGAGCTGGTACCACTGGATCAAGTTTATCAGTTTTGTTGAATACATTTCAACTAAAAAGTTTTAATTTGTTTGTGAATAGATGTGCAATTAATTGTTACTGTTTTGAAATGTTATTGTTATTATCTTCTTTAGTGTGTTATGCCAACCCCTATTTTGAATAATGCTTTTTATACGATAGGGTAGGGGGCACTGGGATTGAGTTTGTGGAACCAAGGGGGCGGTGGCCCGAAAAGTTTGGGAACCACTGTTGTAGCACGTTATTATGTCCAGAGTGTGATGTAAAAGCCGACTCTTTCCTGATAATGCAGCTGCCTAGCCAGAGAATTCTCATGACGTCTACCTTCAAATAGTTACGTTTAAGGATGTGCCTTATTTTAAACTTTATGTAACTCCAGGGTGGTGTAGTGGTTAAGAGGGGCAGACTCTAATCTGCAGAACCAGTTTCGACTCCCCACTCCTCCATGTGAAGCCTGCTGGGTCACCTTGGGCCACTCACAGTTCTCTCCAAACTCTCTCAGCCTGCGCAGAGGCAGGCCGTGGCAAACCAACTCTAAATCTCTCTTGCCTTGAAAACCCTACAAGTCAGCTGTGATTTGATGGCGCGCACTCTGTGAGAGAAGACCAGTGCGGAAGGAGTCCCCCTGTGCTCAACAGTGCCAGAGGCTGTGGCTGCAAAGTCAATAGTCACTAAAGACTGGGCATGAAGAGAGAAGAGGAGCCATCGCAGCAGTCTAAACATGATGGACTCTTCTGAAATGCACACAGCTTGGAATGGAACACCCAAGAGAAAAATCCCAGAAACCAGACTGCTCGTTTTCAGTGCCTCAGAACTGTGTTCAAAATACTACAGTACTTGTTTTAAATCACAAACAGAAGGCTGTGTGTGTGTGTGTGTGTGGGGAGGTTGGCTCCTACCTCACATGGTGTCTGTTGGGAGGGGAAAGGAAGGCGATTGTAAGCCGGTTTGATTCTCCCTTAAGTGGTAGAGAAAGTTGGCATCTAAAAACCAACTCTTCTTCTTAAAAGCAAATGGGTATTGAGAGCTTCCATTAGAAATTTTAAAACTTAAAATCTCAATTCCTCAAGACCAGGGTCTCTTCCCAGCACTTGACAACGGTAGGTAATTCGGCACGGAAGGTGTCATTGGTCATCTCATGAAATTACCACCACAAATGCGGATACGAATGTCCCGAGATCTCATTCTTCCACCGTGACTCTTTTGGATGAAGATACACAACCACCAACCACCCGAAGCATTTTGTCTGCCAGGAAAAAAAACTTCTCGGCGAAGACGTGGGCCACCTTGCATAGGTTGAAACACAGATTTTTATTTTCAACGTGTCTGAATCCTGAATGGCAAACTTTGGTTTGATGTGCCCAGCTCACAACGTGGGGCTGCCCTTGCCGGCTGTTCTAGGATTCGATCTTTTGTCTTCCCCCCCTTTTAAGATTTCAGTCAACAGGATAATTGGTTTTGCACTCCTTTTCATCCTGCATCTAAATTTATTTTTCCCGGTTTCACTGTTTGAGGATGTGATCTGGAAAAACTTGGAACAGAATCCCGGATGTTTTGGGGCAAATTCGAAATGGACGGCAAGGGTAAAGCAGCGGGGTGTGTGTGTGTGTGCTGATATCCAGATTAGATGGAACTATTAATTGGAGGTGATGAAACACCTCCAGGACCAGACATTTGATGCTCCATTTAACTCCGATGCAGTTAGAGCAATCAAATACGACTTAGGAAATATCTTGCAAAGAAAGAAAAATAAACCTTGAAGACAAAACAACATTTTACTCCAGTGTAAGCTTTCAGGGAGGAGACTCCGCTTCTTCAGATGCAACCGAGTGGCTCACCACAAGCAGACTTTTTATATGGGAAGTGTGAAAATTTTTAACAAGGGAGGCCAAAGAGCCGTGAAATGAAGGAAGGGACAGTGTGGAAGGCAAACTGTGTAAAAATCGGATCTAATCAAGGGAAGTACAGAGACCTTTCCCTAATTTTGTTAATTTACTTGTTAGAGGTGGGGAGTTGCAGGTTTTGCTAAAATATTTGATATCTAAGAAATCCCATTTCTTTGCTCAATGCCCGGTGGGGAGAGACCCTACTGGGCTTTTCAAAGGATTCTAATTTAGCATTGGAAGAAGGGTTGGTGAAGGCGGCGGGGGCGGGGGGGTGTTGCGCTTTTCCAGATTTCCAATTCTGGGATAATCTAGAAATGTACCACCTAAAATCCATACAAGTCTCCCCCCCCCCACGCGCGCACACACAGGAGGCAGACCCATAGAACTGTGCAAGGAGGCTTCTCAATGAACATCTCCCTCCCCCCCTTCGTACCTTTCGTTCCCGTTAAATAATTCTACATATGCGATAAATGGGAGAATATCCTGTGGGTGGGAAAGAAACGACCTTTCGGTAACATCCGTTGTTCAATATATTAATCAAGGGGGGATAAGGGGACCCCCTCCCGCACACGTCAGGTCTCTTTCCCGGAGATGATTCCGAAGCAGAATTATGTCTCATTTAATGACAACGGGTATTGGCAAAGGGCGGCTGGCGGAGCCGCCCCGCGTCCAGAAACGGCCCGTCGGAACCCCAGAGGCGCCCGCGGGAGAGGCCGCCCGCTCCGGCCCAACACCCCCGACATGTATTTTTTCCGGTTTCTGGTCCGCTTCCCATGTCTAGGTCGACTCCGTTTATGCTAATTCGAGGCCTGCGCGACATTTGGATGGCAACGACATTTGCAAAAAAATTTTTTTGGGGGGTGGGGGATGTTGTTCCCAAAGAAGGGAGGGTGTGAATGGCCGCGCCGCGCCAGGAAACCCCCGCCGCCCGAGAGCCCTTGGCAAGCCGCCCTCCTCAACCGACGGGGAGCCGCTCGCCGCGCAGCCCGGTTCGGCAGCGGCCGAGGAGCAAGGAGGGGCAGCCCGCTGCTGCCGGGACTGATGGTGGGAAACGAACCTCGGCCCGGCCCGGCCGACCAGGAGAGGCGAGCGCGCCCAGGCTCTCCTCGGCGGCCCCCGAGCCCTCGCCCCCCCCCCGCAGAAACCTTCCGGAACGAGGAGCGCGGAAGGGCTCGTGGTGGGAAGGCCGGGGGGGGGGCCCGGAGCAAAGCAGGCTCTGCAGAGCCCCCACCAGAGACGCGGCATTTGGGGCGAAAGGAAAAAACGGATCATGCCTGTATTTTGGGGGTGGGCTGGGGGTGGGGGGAGGTCCGGAGCTGACGGGCCGTGGGCCCCCCAAGCTCTTGCATGGAAATCTGGCGCCAGCGCAGCTCCCGCAGGTGCCGCTTGAGCGCCGGCCTTGCTGTGGTCGTTCTCTGTCTTGTCTTGGTGGGGGCCCAGCTGCCTCTCCTGGCCCTGCTGCCCCCCCCCCGCGTTCTCCGGCAAGAGGGGGCCTCCCTTCCGCGGGGGTCCTCGGGGGCTCGATCCCTCCGGCCTCCTGGCGAGCTTCGGGGTCCTTCGCGCGCCCCGATCCCCGCACCCTTGGAGGCGGCGCGCAGCCCGCCGCCTCTCCCCTCCGGTCGCAGGCACACAGCCTGGGGTCCAGGGAGGGTGGGTTGTTTTTTTTTTTGGGGGGGGGTGTCTAACCGGTGCTTCTTGCAGGCTTTGACGAATGCACGATTGTCATTGTGCTGGGAGGCGATGCCTTCTTCCTGGGAGAGCTCCTTCCTCGCGCGCGGCTCGGCTTCCTCCGGGTGTGCCGGGCGGCCTGCCGGAGCCCCCTGCCTAGCGACCCCCCGTCAGGCGAAGGCCGAGAGGCGTTTTGCTTGAGGGATACTGAGGCCAAGCCCCTGAGTCGGACCCCCCCCCCAGCTGTGCGCGTTGGGCCCGCGCCCCCCTGCCTGCCCGGGAAAGAGGTGCCCCGGGACGGCGCGCCCTTCCCAGCGGCCCGGGCCCCGGCGCCTGGGCGGCCCGCTGGGCCCCGCTGGCCTTTCCCGGCAGGTGCGCTGGTGGGGCGGGCGGGCGGGCCAGCTGCTGGCCTTCCCGTCCAAAGGGGGTCCGGGGAGAAACGCGCCCCTTGTGCGCGGCGGCGGCCCCGGGGGCGAGAGAAGCGGGCGCGGGCTGGGGCGGCGCTTCCGCGCTCGCCTGTTGGCGTTTCTGCCCCCGCGGGGTCCCTGCCCTGCAGGACTGGGGGCCAGCGCCCGACTGCGCGGTGGGCTTTGGGGTTGGCGAAGGACCCTCCGGACTCGCCGTCGCTTTCACGCTCGAGGAAGCCCCACTGCTGGCGACGCTCGTGGGTCGGCCGCCACCGACGGGGCGAAATCAGCCGGGGGGCTTCAGCAGGGGAAGGCGGAGGCGGCTCCTCTGCCAACGGATCGAGCGCGCGGGGCTGGGGGGGGATTGCTAGCAAACGGGGGGGGGGGAGAGCAGCCCCATCCCTCGGGCCGGATGGGGCCCTTTCTGCGCCGCTGGCCGGGCCACCCCTCGTCCCGTGGCGCTGGGCTCGTTCCCGGGGCCGCGGCTCGCAGGCGGGCGGCGCAAAGCAGGCAGCAGGCGGGGCGGGCGGCTTTCGGAGCTTTATTGGCTTCGGGGGTCCAGAACAACCGGCAGAAAAATACACCGGGGGCGGGGGGTGGGGTTGCGGCTGCTGGGGAGAAGGCCCCTCTCCTTTTGGCCCGGCCACGTCCTCTCGCTTCTGCGTTTCAACCCCCTCCCCCCGCGCGCCCCGCGGTCCCCTTGTCCACAACCAACCTGGGGGGCGCCAAGGCCCCCCCGCCAGGGGCCCGGCTCGGGCTCTTCTCTTCCTCGGGGCGAGGCGGCTGGCCGGAGCCGGGGCGGGGCGGCGGCGGGGGGCGCGGGGCGCGGGTCCTTCATAGGTGCGGGGCGTAGAAGGCGGGCGCGCCGTAGGTCTGCGAGCCCAGCACGAAGGGCGAGAGGACGGCGGCGGCGGGGCTGGGCAGGAAGGGCAGCTGGGCGGCGCACACCAGGCCCCCGGCGGGGTGGGCGGCGTAGGCGGCGGGCGGGCCGTGCAGGGCCAGCGGGTGGCCGCCCATGGGCGGCGAGTGGCTGAGCGGGCTGAGCCCCCCCGGCAGGCCGCCCCCCGCGCCCCCGCCGCCGGGCCCGCCGCCCCCCCCGCCCCCGCCGGTGGGGGCGCTGGTGTCGGCGCCGGGGTTCTGCTTCTTCCACTTGGTGCGGCGGTTCTGGAACCAGATCTTGACCTGCGTCTCGGTGAGGCTGAGCGAGAGGGCCAGGTTGAGGCGCTCGCACACCGACAGGTAGCGCGTCGCCTTGAACTTGTTCTCCAGGGCCACCAGCTGCTCGTACGTGAAGGCCGTCCGCGCCCGCCGGGGCTTGCCCGACTTCGAGTCCGAGCCCGGCCGCTTCCGCTTGCCCTTCGACGGCCCCCCACACGACGACGACGACGACGACGACGACGAGCAAGACGACGAGGCCGCCGGAGCCCCCGACGGCGGCGGCGGCGGCGGCGGGAAGGCGGGCGGCGCGGGCGGCGGCTGCTGCTGGCTTGGCGGGGGCGCTTCGGGCTTGGCGGGGGGCTCCGAGTCCGGGGCCCGCAGGCCGCCGCCCGCCTCGACGGCGCCGCCCTGCCCGGGGCTGCCGCTCTCCTCGCTGCAGGGCTCCTCTTCCTCCTCCTCCTCGTCCTCCTCCTCCTCGTCGTCGTCCTCCTCCTCCGCCTCCTGCTGCTGCTGCCCCTGGTCCGGCGCTTGGCTCTGGGCGCAGGGGCTCCGCCGGCCGCCGGGGTCCAGGTCGGCCTCTTCGGCCCGGTACAGCTGGCCGGCCTCTGCGCGGGAAAGGAAAGAGAGTTAGCCGGGCCGGGCCGGGCCGGGCCGGTGGCGCGCGTGGCCGGCCAGCCAAGCCGGGGGACTCGACAGCGCCCTTCTGGGCCGGGCCGGGCCGGGCGGCGGCCTCCCTCCCCTCCAGGCGCCCCCAGGGAGGAGGAGCGCGGCCCGACGGCCGCCCTCTCCGCCGCGCCCCAAGCCCCTGGCCCCAGCCCCGGGGAGCGCAGCCGGGGGCTTGTGGGGCGGGGCGGGGCCCCCAAGGGGCTCCTCAGGCTGCCCGGGCAGCGGGGCGCTCCCGCCAGCCCAGCGCCCCGCTCCTCCTGTCGGCGTCCGGCGGCGAGGAAGGAAGGCAGGCAGGCAGGCAGGCAGGCAGCCCCCCCCCCGCTTCGGCCCAGTGCCTCGGCTCCCCCAAAGGGCCGGGCTGCCATCCAACGGCTCCTCTGGCCGGGCCTTCCCCTGCCCCCCTTTCCCCTGGCCGGCGCCATTGGAAGGGGGGGGCGGCGGCGGCGGCGGCGGCCTGCTCCGAAAGCGGAGGGCCCCGATCCCCAGCCCGGCGCTCAGCTCGGCATCTGGGCGGCAGAACAGCCCGCTGCGGGCCCGGGCGCCGGAACAGGGGCCGCCCCACCCCGGCCTGGGCCGCCCCAGCGCCGCCCAGCTGCCTGCCCTGGCCGCAGGCAGGGAGGGAAGGCACGAAGGGCCCAGAAGCGCCGGCTTCCCCGGGCACCTGCGGGAAGGAAGCTAGGCCGCCGCTGCTGCCCGGGAGGGCCCGGGAGCCGCCTTCCCCGCCGCCCCGCGCCGCGGGCCCCCCAACCCTCCCTCCCCCCCGGGCCCGGCCTGGGCAGGGGGTCGGCTGGGCCGGAGGGGGGGGCGAAACAGACCCCGGCGCGGCCGTCGCCCTCCGCCAGCGCGCCTGGGACGCACAAGCGGCCGACGCGCTCCGGGCCAGTCCGGCGGCCGCCCAGCCCCAGGGCCCGGCGGGGGGCCAAGAGGAGAGCCGCCCGCCCGCCCGCCAGGCCCGCTCGCCTCTGGCCCCGCTCTGCCGGCCCGCCGGCCAGCCGGGCGGCGCGGGTCCCGCGGCCCAGGCTCCGGCCCGCCGCCCCCGGCGGGGCGAGGCAATCTGGCGCGCGGGTCGAACGGCGCCCCCGGTCGATGGGCAGCCCCAATAAGGGTAAGAGGGTTTAATCGAGTAATTATCCGAATGGCGACCCTCTAATTTCGACGTGGGCCGGCAGTTGGCCAGGTGCTGGAAAGAGATATGCACAATTCGATAATAGGATATCGACCGGCTCCTCTCCGGGCCCCGCCGCCCCCCCAGCCCGCCGCCTCTTCACGCGCCTAAGCACATTTTACTTTCCGTGTAATCGAAGGGATTTAATTGTTTTCCCAGAGATAACCGGCGTTTTGTCACAATTAGTCTGATTTGTCCTTAACAAAGCCGCGGCGGGGGGGGGGTCGAGGGAGAGAAAATGGAATCAGTCGCGCCCGGCGGCAGCAGAACCGGGAGGGGAGGGTGCGAAGGATGCCCGGCCGGAAAGCCCCCCTCCGGTCCCCAAAAGCGGCTTTCCGCCCGCGAAGGGGCGCGCGGGGGGGGTCCCGACCCAGGCCGGCTGCGGGACCGCCGAGACTCTCCCGGGGCGCCCCTCTGCCCGCCCCCCTCGTTCTCGGCACCGCCGCCCGCTACTCACTGCGCGGGTCGGGCGCGGGCTTCCTGCGTGCGGGCTGGCCCTGGTCGGGCGCCTCGTCGAGCTTGTGGTCGGCCAGCAGCGTGAACTCCCCTGCGGCGGGGGCGGCCTTGGCGAGGAGCGGGGGTCCCTGGCGGCGGCTGCGGCTGTTGAACTTGTTGGGGTCCAGGATGTCCCGCACGGAGAAGGACGTGGTCCGGTGGGGCGGCAGCAGCAGCAGGGGCGGAGCCGCGCCCGCCCCCTCGGGCCCGGGGCTCTGCCGGCCCGCCTCGCCCCCCGCCCGCTCGCGGCTCACCGGGCACGAGTAGGCGGCGGGCGGCAGGTCGTGGCCGGCGGCGGCGGCGGCGGCGGGGCTCTCCATGCCCGGGCCGGCCGCGCCGCTCCGGCTCCCCCAGGAGGTGCGCGGGACCGCCTGCCTGCCTGCCTGCCTGCCTGCCGCCGCCGCCGCCGCCGCCGGGGCCCGAATAGAGACGTCACCCACCTGAGCCTCGCCCCCTCGCCCCCTCGCCCTGGCACCTCCCCCCCGGACGGACGGCCGGCAGGCGAAGGCGCGCGCCCAGCCCCCCCACTCACCCCCCGCCCGCCGGCCCGGGGCCTCTTTATGCAGTCATCTTTCGCAGGGGGATGTAATTGGCTGCAAATGAATCCCTTTCCCCTAATGGAGCGCCGCCTCAGTCCCACAGGAGCCCCCCGCAGCTTGGGGGGGGAGGGGGAGGGCGACCAGCCGAGCCGAGAGCCGAGGAGAGGCGGGCCCACGGAGGGAGGGAGGGAGGGAAGGAGGGGCGCTCCGGCCTGTCGCCCCTCCGCTCAGCCGGAAAGCTCCCAAATTGCCTGATTTGGCTGATGGGGGGGGGGGGAGCGCGCCACATCCTGCCCCCAACACCCCGGGAACTGTCCTTTGCTCTGATCCCGTTCAGCCCCCCCCCCCGACAACCAGGGGGACAGAGAGACGGGCGGCGGGCTGCCGCGGGCCTCCCCGACGTGGCCACGGAAAGGCGCCGCTTGGCCTCGGGTAGCAACTCTACCAAGAAAGTTTCCACGGAGAAGGAGCCGGCCTCGGGGAGAGAGGGGGGGGGCACACGCCTCCGCCGGCACGAGGCCCCCGAAGCCCACCCTCCCCCCAGGCATCTCCGCCGGGGGCCTGGCTTGGAAGAAGCGGCGCAGGACCCTGGCCGCCTCGCTCTGGCGCCGCTCCGACGGGGCGGGCGCTGGTGGCAGGGGCGCCCCGAGGAGCGCCAGGCGGGGCCGGCCGGCCAGGGCCCCTACTCCAAGCAGGGCTGGCCGCGGGGCGAACGAGGGGGCTTCTGCAGGCCGCCCCTCCTCCGCCTCAGGCCGCCCCTTCCCGCAGGGGAAGGGCCGGCCAGCTCCCGGGCCCCCCGGGCGCTCCGTCCCGCAGACTGGCCGTGGGGGGCTCTTGCGCCGCGCCTGCCAGCCCCACCCGCGGGCCGGGGGTCGGGCGGCGGGGCCCCCGGCCGCCCTGTCATTGGTCTGCCCGCGCCGGGCCGCGCCGGGCCGGGCCGCCATCCATCCATCACGGGCGGCGGCGGCTCCGGCAGCGCGCGGGGTAATTAAGGACATTTATCGTGGTGGTAAAACAGTTTAGCAGCCCTTGTTATATTGGGAAGGTCACTTTGATGGATTGACGGGAGGGGGCGGCGGGCACGGGGGGGCTTCTCCGGGCCCCCCCCCGCCATTGATCAGCAGGGCGCGCCGAGAGCAAAGAAAGGTCAGGGCCGGGGAGGGGGGAGGCGCCCCCCCGAAAAGTCCACCTCCTGTGTCAGACACCTCCGGGTCTTTTTTTTGGGGGGGGGGGATATGAACATCTGGGGGGAGAAGATCCCCCCCCCCAAATCCAATGAAGAGTGAGGAGGTTTTAATTGATCGGTGCGGCGGCCCCCGGGTCTGCGGGAGAGGTTTCGAGGAAGGGCCGGTGTGGCCGGTCTCGCCTGCGTTCCGGTTTCCAGCCCGGAGGGCGAGCAGCAAAAGGTCACGCCCGCGCCCCTCTCCCCCCCCCACAGCTGCACAACGCCCCTGTGAGGTAGTCTCAGGCGGAGGGCCTGGTCCCGACCTGCAGGGCCAGCGGCGCGGCTGGCGGCAGGGGGTGCCTGCCTGCCAAGCAGAGCCGCCCCCCTTGGCGGCCTGTGGCTGGGCAAGCGCGCCCCGCAGCTTAGGGGACCTTCCGCGGACCGCCGCCCCTCGGGGCGCTGGAAGGGCGCTTCCCGGCCGGGAGGGGAGCAGATGCGGCCCCCCAGACCCCTTTCCCCCAGGGAAGGGCGCTCCGGCAAGGCCGCCCTCCTCGAGGCCTGCCCGCCTGCCCTCGGCCGGCAGCCGCCCCGTCTGCCCCCCCCCCGCGACGTTCCCCGGCCAGGGCGGCAAGCAGCGTCGTCTCCGGCCTGGCCGACGGGGCGGCATTCGTGCTGGCGGGGGCCACCAGGGCCCGGTTCTGCTGGCCCTCTGGGCAGAGGGCGAGGTGGGTGGGGGGCTGCGGCGGGCGATCCTGCAAACCAACCAGTTCGCTGGGGGAGGGGGGGATTTTAGGATCGGGACTCCTGCCACCCGCTCGCCCGCGTTAGAGGGGCGGCAGGAAGACCACTGGAGACGTTCCTGCTCCCCCCCCCCCCATCAGGACATTTCTCAGTGGAGGTCTACCGGGAGCCCGGAAAAGAAGAGGCAGAGCAATGCTCGATCTACCCATCTATCTATCTACCTACCTACTTACCTACCTACCTACCATTTGACTTCGTAGGTAGGAACCGCCCCCCCTCCACCCGGCCCCCTCCCGGGGCAATGTCAGCCGCGGGCGGGTCTGGAGGGTGCTGGGGGTGCGCCGGCCTCCCCTCACCGCTCCCGGATTATTAAATTACTCTCCCCCCGCCCATGAATCATCATTAGAAGTCGGCCTGAGGCGGAGGGAGGGAGGGAGGGAGGGAGGGAGGGGGACCCTCCCCCTCCTCTGAGCCGTGCCGTCCCTTCGGGCACCGGCGGCCGGGTGGGGGGGCTGGGGGCGGCGCGCCCGCAGGGTCCGGCTGCCTCCAGCCGCGGGAGCCCCAAAGGCCCGTCGGCGGGGAAGAGCCCCTCGACAGCCGCCTGGCTGCGCTCTCCGGCGCCCCCGCCCACCGGGCCGCCCTGCAGCGGGTTGGGACCCGGGGAGGGGAGGCGCGGACACCCCCCCCCGCGCCCCCTCTGCGGAGCGCCCCCCCTTCCCCGGCTTTCGAGGCGGCCGGTCCGGCCAGGGCAGGAGAGCCTGGGCGGCGGTTTATTTTCCTGCGGGTCTCTGGAAGAGATTGGGGGGGGGGGGCGGGGGGTCTCCTGCCGACGGCTTAACGATTTCCAACGCGGGGGGGGGGCGGCGGGTGACAGGCCGGGGCCCATCAGGATGGCGAAAATTACGCGGGATCGATCTGGGCGCCGGGTGCGCCGGCCTGATAAGGGAGAGCGAGACAATGTTGACTATTAAAGGCGACAGCTTGAGAGATGACACTATTAGTTATGCTATTTTTAATAATCTATAATATTTGGGCGATAATTAATTAATTATACGGGTCAGATAATATCTGGGGCTGGAATTAGGTCTGAAAGGTCTATTAAGGCTGGTAATGAGAAAGGGGGGAGCAGCCGCCATGGGACGCCGCCGCAGCCGCCGCGCCCCCCACCCCCGGGGCCGTCGCGCGTGGGACGGGGCGCGCCTGCAAGGGAGAGAGCGAGGGAGGAGCCGCTCTCCTTCCCTGCCCGGCGTGGAAGAGGCCGGCGACGGGCGCGCTCGTGTATATATACACACACACACATATATACACACACAATACATACATACATACATGTATGTATGCAGTTATATATGCATACACACACACGATATATATGTATATATGCAGTTAGATAATACACTATATATATGCTGTGAGGTGTGTGTATGTATGTATGTATGCTGTATGTGTGTGAGAGAGATACACTATGTGTGTGTGTGCGTGCTGTGAGGTCTATACACGCATATGTATACGTATAGGTATATTTATTGCAGTGGTCAAGAGTCCAGCAGCCCTTGCAAGGCGCCCCGAATTCTTAGCGGGGGTCCGGCTGAGCCTCCCGATGCAGCTGGAGCGGCGCCCCCCCCCTCTGCCCTCCCGTCCAGCCCAGCGGAGGCCGCCTGGATGGCTTTGCCTGTTTGGGGGGTGGGGAGGGGGCGGGAGCAGGGAGTTGGCTGGGGAGGGGGGGGCAGGCGGGGGGGGAGCCTCCCTTCCCACAGCCTGACGGGGGTCCCCCGCCCCGCCCCCGGCCACTCAGGTGCGGGCAGCAGCAGGAGGGGTGCCGGGAGCAGCCCCCCACTCCCCCGTCCCCCTTGCCCCGCGAGGCTCAGCCAGCCAGGCCCCCACTCTCACGGGGGTTGGTTTCTCTCTGGGTCGCCGGTGGGGGGAGTTCGCAAGCCCTCTGTGGATCCCCGGCGATCCAAGCCTGCCTGGAAGGGGGAGTCCGCAGGGCAGGAGGCCATGCGAGTGGGGGGGGGGCTACTCCCCCTTCGTTTCCCTTTGCGGAGTTTTCGGCGGGTCTTCCAAGGACTTTGGGGCTCCGTCCTCCTGAGGCGCCTACAGCCCGACTGGCCCCACAGGAGCGGTGAAATAGGGGGGATCCCCAGGAACCTGAGGGGGGGGAGTGCCGGGATTCCAAAGAGAGCCGGTGGGAGATGGGGGGGGGGGTTGTACTGCCAGGTGGGAATGGCTGCGACCCTCAGCCGAGTTTCCTCTGTCCCCAAGTTACTTTCCTCCACCTTCTCTTCGGGAACAAGAGCGCCCCATTTTGCAGCAGATGTTCTCTGGGCCTCCAAGACTGACTAATGCAGAGAGCTAGTGCGGTGCTGGGGGTAATCGACTTGGGAGAAGCAGGTTCGAATCCCCCTCTGCCCTGGAAGCTGGCTGAGTGACCCTGGGCCAGTCACACCCTCTCAGCCTGAGCGACCTCACAGGGATGTTGTTGTGAGAAGAAAACGGAGGAGAACAGGACAGTCCCCACTGGGGAGAAAGGGGAGGTATAAATGAAATAAATCTAGAAATACATAAACTGAGCAGGGCTCTGCTGAAAAGCCAGCTGGTACTTTGGCTGCCTCCGAGTCGGAAGAGTCTTTTGGATGGCCTACTTCTGTGCTTCAGGAACCGCCGCCCAGATCTCGGAGGCTTCTGTGCAGCCCGTTTCCCAAGGCCTTTCCCTGTCTTGCTGCTTTGACCGCTGGAGACCGTTTTGGAGGGGCGGGGGCAGCTCAACGCCATCGATTCATGGAAATGTTCATTCAGGTTGACCTGAATGTGTGGAGCTGAGCTGCCAGGACACCCCCGCCCCACCCCTGTTTACAACCAGTGCATTTGGGAAGGAACAGGACAGTGCCGGTCAGATGGATGTTGATGGCATCTGGAAATTAAAGTCCGGTCTCACCAGATCTCGGAAGCTAAGCAGGGTCAGTTTTGGTTAGTGCTTGGATGGGAGACCTCCGAGGAAGTCCAGGGCTGCTACTCAGAGGCCTCCAAGACTCTTTCTAAACAGTACATTTATAGACACAGCTGGGAAACAGCAACCAAAAGCACAGACCTGAAGGTGCTGCCGGGGTGGTGGTAGGGAAGACACCCAAATGTAGCTGAGTCTGTTTGCATCTGGAAGCTGATTTCCTCACCCTTTCTGAAGCTACCGGTAGTGAGACAGGGTAAACTCCGAATGGATTTTGATCAGTTGCATTCCGAATGCACATCTCTGCTCGATTTGCCACACAGATAATTTGGGCTCCAATTCGGCCAGTCTCTTTCTCTCTCTCACACACACATCCTCTGCTTTGTCAATACCCGTTGAATTGCGGTAGCTGCTGCGATGATGCCGTTTTCATGTGAGCCGTTACAGAGCTGGTATTAAGAACATGCTTGGGGGAAAGGAAGGCGGCTGAATTGCGAGAGACCCTGAACAAATAGCAGAAACCTTTTCACCCAAATCACAGACTCCGAAAGATTAAAGTTGCATAAAGATGGCATATAATTCCTACCTTGTATTATGTTTTCCCTAGAATTGCTGATTTTTTTTGGTCTACTTTAAAATATTCAAAAGCTGCAGAAAATTACTAAAAATTACAAAATAGTAATAATATACCAAGCAGCATCTTTTTCTCTCCTCCACGTTCCCAGTTTGTTTGTTTGATTTCTTTGCTCTCTGTCCTGCAGCGGGAACTCTGGGTGAATTCAAAAACCAGCTTCCTAAGGTGGTCTGTAGAAAGGCACAGCACTGTTGTTCTAACCCCCCCCAACACAGCTGCCTTAGACTTTTGTATGCAAATACACCATTTATACCATTTTGCAAAATGTGTAGTTTCAGAGTATCTAAGCACAGCATTAATGCTACACAGTTTAATAGGACGATAACATAACAGTACAATGGTGCTTCCCCTCCCTCTTACTCCTGCCATCAAAAATGGCCAGAGAATTAAAAAAATAAACAATTAAATCATACTATTGGGTTTTAGAGTTTTGTGCTTAGATACACTAAAAATACGTTTTTCAAAATCAAACATGGTAACACTCAGAAATCCTTAGGAGAGCATTTGAGTCTCCCAGTACTCCCTGCTATAATCCTGGGAGACATGAAAAAGAGGCCCCCTTTCCAGCATCAAATTGCTGAACTCGAATTGATCAGCAAAACCCATCCTGTTCAATTCAAACTTAATTGAAATGGTGGGCATCCTTCCTGCTACAGAAACTAATTGTCCGTCTTTAGGTGTTACATTAGCATAGCCAGGACCATGGCCAGAGGCTCCTCTGGCAAATCACTCTGTCCTTATGCGTGTGTCCTGTGCACAGGACCGACAGCTCTGCCTGGCATTCCTTGGCCTTTTGTCCCTCCATTTACAAAGGCCACCATCTTTTGACAAGTCGTTATCTTGTCCTTCCTCCAAGGATCGCAGGACATCAAACCCAATCTCCGAGTCCTGCTGGGCAAAGAGTAGGTGACTGGCTCAGCCAAGATCACCCCAGTGAGCAGGTATTTGGATCTGGCCCTTCTTGGTCCTAATCCTGCACTCCATCTACGACACTGCTCTTGCTCTCAGTCCAGTTTGAGGAAGCTGCATCCTCATGTGGTCATAAGAACATAAGAAGAGTCATGCTGGATCAGACTCAGGCCCATCAAGTCCAGCAGTCTGTTCCCACAGCGGCCAACCAGGTGCCTCTAAGGAGCCCACAAGCAAGACGACTGCAGCAGCACCATCCTGCCTGTGTTCCACAGCACCTAATACAATAGGCATGCTCCTCTGATCCGGGAGAGTAAATCCCCAGGTGTTTCCCAACCCGGAGTTGGCAACCCTATTGTTATGTACATGTGCACTTGCACACACACTGGATAGGCCGAGTGGGGGAAATGCAAAAACAGAGGCAAAAAAAGAAAGGGTAACATGCAAGCTGGCCTACACAGCTTATAGGAGCCATGGCCCCAGACCCAGCCTTCCTCTCCCTCTCTGTCAAGAAAGGGCCTCTGGCCTTTCCATCAGACTCTGCATTTGGACACGATGGGCTGGAGGGGGCTGGTTGATGCCTTCTCGGTGGCAGGAAGCCAGTTCCTTCCCACTGCCTGAGCTGCTCCAAAGGACCAGCCCCATCGCCTCTCTGGCCAGCACTCTCTTCCCAGACGGTGTCCTGCCAGGGGCTTGCAGGGAGCCAACTAGTGGGGCGCAACAGCAACAACCTTGCCCCTGCTTCTTCAGCTATCATCATGAATGAAAACTGACGCAGCAGTCATCCGTAGATTTTAGAAAGACTTGCAAGTCAGAGGCATCGCCACCACAAAGAGTGATCCAGGCCTCCATCTTACCAGGAGTCCAGAGGGGAAGAGGAGCCAGGCGCACGTGGGCCAGGTGGGGGATGCCATGACGGGTTATTCCAGCAGCCTCTGGCTATAATTGTGGGAGCTGAGACTTCGGTGTGAGTCCTTTTTCCACACTTGGGAGAGGGGGAGAGGAATCCAGCCGCACTGACTGGTGAGCTCTTTGACTTGCATCATGTAAGTAGAAGAGAGTTCCCTAGGGTTGCCAACCTCCAGGTAGTAGCTGGAGATCTCCTGCTATTACAACTGATCTCCAGCCAATAGAGATCCATTCACCTGGAGAAAATGGCAGCTTTGGCAGTTGAACTCTATGGCATTGAAGTCCCTCCCCTTCCCAAACCCCACCCTTTTCATGCTCCGCCCCAAAAACCTCCTGCCGATTGCAAAGAGGGACCTGGCAACCCTATTCCCAGCCCCTTGGAAGGTTTCCAAATAAAGACAGTAGGGGAAGTCTTGGGGTGGGAAAGAGGTGTGTGGGAAGCTGTCAGTTCTTGTATGAAGCTGTGATTTTTGGGGAGGAAATCTCCTTATTGGGTTATATGACTGAAGAAACTTTTAGTCAAAAATTCTGGCGTGAGGGTCTGTGGCTCAGTAGTAGAGCCTCTGCTTGGCATGCAGAAGGTCCCAGGTTCCATCCTCGCCATCTCCACTTAAAGGGACTAGGCAGGTAGGTGATGTGAAAGACCTCTGCCTGAGACCCTGGAGAGCCGCGGCTGGTCTCAGTAGACAGTACTGACTTTAATGGACCACGGGGTGGAGGTCTGATTCAGTAGAAGGCAGCTTCATGTGTGAGGTCTTTATTGGCTAGAAGTCAATGCAGATGGATCCTTTAAGTTTAAGCAATTTGTTTCTGATTCAAGGTCTGGGGACAGTTTCTCTATGAGACGGCCTTTGTTTTCTTTTTTTCTTTTTTTCTTTTTTTTGATGAGCATTAAGGAGGGAAAACACCCCGTCCTGACCCTTCTCTGCAGGCTTTCAGCCCTTATATGAGAGACGAACAAAAATGTGTTTTCAAGGATTCATACAACTGGCACGGAAGAGCATCCCTTCTCTTTTCCTCTGTGTTTGGAAAGGCCAACAAAAATGGAGAAAAAAAGGATATTAAAAAAACACCTACAAAAGGATATTACAGAGCTTGAGAAGGTGCAGAAAAGAGCAACCAAAATGATTAGGGGACTAGAGCAACTGTCCTATGGGGAGCGGTTAAGACGCTTAGGGCTGTTTAGCTTGGAAAGAAGGCGGCTAAGGGGAGACATGGTACAGGTCTATAAAATTATGCATGGTTTGGAGAGAGTAGACAGGGAGAAGTTTTTTTCCCTCTCCCATAATACTAGAACACAGGGTCATCTGCTAAAGCCAGAGGGTGAGAGATTCAAAACAGATAAAAGGAAGTTTTTTTTCACACAACGCATAATTAAATTGTGGAACTCCCTGCCCCAGGATGTGGTGATGGCTGCCAGCTTGGAGGGCTTTAAGAGGGGAGTAGACATATTCATGGAGGAGTGGGGTATTCATGGCTATTAGTTAGAATGGATACTAGTCATGCTGCATACCTATTCTCTCTAGTATCAGAGGAGAATGCCTATTATTTTGGGTGCAGTGGAGCGCAGGCAGAATGGTGCTGCTGCACTCGTCTTGTTTGTGGCTTCCTGGAGGCACCTGGTTGGCCACTGTGTGAACAGACTGCTGGACTTGATGGGCCTGGGTCTGATCCAGCAGGGTCTTTCTTATGTTCTTATGGAGGCTTGGTTTCTTAATGGGGGCCTGACTTTTTTTTTTTTTGCATCAACTATAAAGCTCTGTGACATTCAAAGTAATACATTTTGCATGGACCTGAGAAATGAATATATTACATTTAAGTAAGGACAACAAATCACCAGGAGCAGATGGGATATCAATAGAGCTATTCCAAGCCACAGAAACGGAGTCCATCAAAATCTTGACAAGAATATGCCAACAGATATCGAAAACAAAACAATGGCCCACAGACTGGAAATGATCCATTTACATTCCAATTCCCAAGAAAGGAGACATCAAAGATTGCAGCAACTATCGGAGCATCGCATTAATTTCTCACGCAAGTAAAGTGATGCTCAAAATCTTACCGCAAAGTCTGTTACCATATATGGAACGAGAAATGCCTGACGTTCAAGCTGGTTTCAGAAAAGGAAGAGGCACTAGAGATCATACTGCAAATATACGCTGGTTACTGGAGCATATGAGAGAATTTCAGAAGAAAATCAGCTTGTGTTTCATAGATTACAGCAAAGCTTTTGACTGCGTGGGTCACAAACAGCTATGGCTGGTTTTAAAGGAAATGGGTGTGCCTCCACATCTGATCGTTTTGATGCGCAACCTGTACTCTGGACAAGAGACCACAGTTAGAACAGAATATGGAGAAACGGAATGGTTTCCAATTGGCAAAGGTGTCAGACAAGGATGTATTTTATCTCCCTATCTCTTCAATCTATATGCAGAACATATAATTAGGAAAGATGGATTAGATTTAATGAAGGTGGAGTGAAAATTGGAGGGAGGAACATTAATAATTTGAGATAGGCCAATGACACTACATTATTGGCAGAAAATAGTGAAGATTTGAAACGACTACTGCGGAAAGTTAAAAGAGAAAGTGCCAAAGCAGGACTACAGCTGAACATTAAGAAAACAAAAGTAATGACTACAGGAGAATTACACAACTTTAAGGTTGACAGTGAGGAAATTAAAATTGTTCAAGACTTTCTATTCCTTGGCTCCACCATCAACCAAAAGGAAGACTGCAGCCAAGAAATCAGAAGGAGATTGATACTGGGAAGGGCAGCCATGAAGGAGCTAGAAAATATTTTGAAGTGTAAGGATGTGTCACTGGCCACCAAGACTAGAGTAATTCATGCCATTGTCTCCCTATTACTATGTATGCGTGTGAAAGCTGGACAGTGAAGAAAGCTGATAGGAAGAAAATAGATTCCTTTGAAATGTGGTGTCGGAGGAGAGGGTTACGGATTCTGTGGCCTGCCAAAAAAACAAATCAGTGGGTTATAGATCAAATCAAGCCTGAACTGACCCTAGAAGCTAAAATGACTAAACTGAGGCTATCGTATTTTGGTCACATCATGAGACGACAAGAGTCACTGGAAAAGACAGTCATGCTAGGAAAGGTTGAGGGCAGCAGGAAAAGAGGAAGACCCAACAAGAGATGGACTGACTCAATAAAGGAAGCCACAGCCCTCAATTTGCAAGATCTGACCAACGCTGTCAAAGATAGAACATTTTGGAGGACTTTCATTCATGGGGTCGCCATGAGTCGGAGGCGACTTGACAGCACTTACAGTGAGGGAAAAAAGTATTTGATCCCCTGCTAAATTTGCCCGTTTGCCCTCTGACGAAGAAATGACCAGTCCATAATTTTAATGGTAAGTTTGTTGTAGCTGTGAGAGACAGAATAACAACAGGAAAACCCCCAGAAACCCAGAAGACAAAAGTCAGAGATTGATGTGCATTATAATGAGGGAAATAAGTATTTGATCCCCTATCAACCAGCCAGATCCTAACCCTAACCCTAACCCTCAACATCCCTCGGTCTGGGGCTCCATGCAAGATCTCATCTCGTGGAGTTGCAATGATCATGACAATGGTGATGAAGCAGCCCAGAACTACAGGGGGGGAACTTGTCAATGATCTCAGGGCAGCTGGGACCATAGTCACCATGAAAACAGTTGGTAACACACTACACCGTGAAGGACTGAGATCTTGCAGAGCCCGCAAGGTCCCCTTGCTCAAGACAGCACATGTACAGGCCTGTCTGCAGTTTGCCAATGCACATCTGAATCACCCAGTTCTCCTCTGTAGCTGTCTCTCACAGCTACAACAAACCTACCATTAAAATTAAGGACTGGTCATTTCTTCGTCAGAGGGCAAACGGGCAAATTTAGCAGGGGATCAAATACTTTTCCCCCTCACTGTAACACACACACAAGGACAGCAAATCATAACTAGAGTTGCCAGATCCCTCTTCACCACCAGTAGGAGGTTTTTGGGGTGGAGCCTGAGGAGGACGGGGTTTGGGGAGGGGAGGGACTTCAATGCCATAGAGCCCAATTGCCAAAGCAGCCATTTTCTCCAGGTGAACTGATCTCTATTGGCTGGAGATCAGTTGTAATAGCAGGAGATCTCCAGTTAGTACCAGGAGATTAGCAACCCTAGTCATAATGTTTGTGCAGTCTACACAGTCCACAGCCCACAGTATTGCTGTTCTGTAGTTCTTATGCTTAAATGTTTATACTTTAACAGATATATTCTCAACCCAAAAGACTGCCTGATATCACTGTGAGCAATATGCACCGAACCCAAACACCAACTGATGTCTGGGGTTTGCTGAATTACCATATGCTACTACAGTATTTTAGGAACCTGTAATATCCACCATTACTTTCCTATGTGAGAGTCCTTACATTGACTGGCTATTGCAATTTCCTCTTCTTTGGCAAATAAATACTGTAGTGTATCCAACACAATCAGTAGAGTGTAACCAGAGCGTATGAGTTTTAGCACAGATAATTAAAGCCCTGCACTGTTACAATTATGGGCACTTGCAAAAACGATGACAAGGTCAACTTGTGAATGAAGGGGCATCCGTCAGGATTACAGCGCCTAATAAAACAATGAGCCAACACTTTTGGAAGGAACCGACAGCTGACAACAGATTGATCCCCCGCTTGGCTGGGGGAGGGCGGCGCATAAATAAAATATTACTATTATTATTATATGTTTCCTTAACAACATAAATGTGGGCCAATAGTACATTGAAAATGTTTATCTAATTAAGGCCATCTTTCTAGGGCTGTCAATTCGGTTCGGCCCGAACTGAAAATCAGCCGAATTTCCCCTGATTCGGTGGTTTTTAGTTCGGGAGGAACCGAACTCAAAACTGGCGGGCAACCGGGGCCCCCGAATTCAGCGAGTTCGGGAGTTCGCGAATAAATTCGGCAAATTCGGCAAATCCAGTAAGCAGCATAACCGTCAGTAAGCAGCATTCTCCTCCCCCGGCCAATCGGTGGGCAAGCTGGGTCTTCTTCTGGCCAATCAGTCAGGATTGAGTACTGGAGGGATCAGCTGATGTGCGGCCCAGCCAGGGAGAGAGAGAGAGAGAGCAAAATCCTCGTGTGTGTGTGGGGTGCTTGTGCACATTCGCTCCTTTCTGTGGCTGCAGGGGGTGTATTTTTTGGGGTACAGACACAAAACTTTCACTGGAGCTTCAGATTAAGCTTCTTAAGGTATCCCCCAAGTTTTGTAAACATTGGGTCAGGGGGTCCCGAGATATGGGCTCCCCCCTTTTTCTTTCCATGGCTGCAGGGGGCGCATTTTTGGGGGTACAGATCCCAAACTTTGAGCGGAGTTTCAGACCAGTGTTCTTAAGATACCCCCCAAGTTTTGTAAACATTGGGTCAGGGGGTCTCAAGATATGGGCTCTCCCCCTTTTCCCTCCCCCCTTTTTCCATTTATGTGGCTGCAGGGGGCGCTTTTTTGGGGATATAGCCCCCAAATGTTTAGCATAGCTTCAATCAATTATTCTTAAGATACTACCCAAGTTTTGTAAAGATGGGTTCAGTGGGGGCAGAAATATCGCCTCCCCCCTTTTCTCTTTCCATGGCTGCAGGGGGCGCATTTTTGGGGGTGCAGATCCCAAACTTTGAGCGGAGTTTCAGACCAGTGTTCTTAAGATACCCCCCAAGTTTTGTGAACATTGGGTCAGGGGGTCCCGAGATATGGGCTTTCCCCTTTCCCCTTTCCCCTATTGGGATGATCAGCCGATCCTGTGCATCTTCTCCAGAGCAAAACGTTCCGTGCCTAATTGGAATCATCTTGGATTACAAGTCCTCTCTTCAGCCCCTCTTGATGGAACAGAAGACAGCCACAGTAAGACCCCTTTGGGGGCTTTAATCTATACTTTTTCTCCTGTGTATGTGTGTGTGTGTGTGGGGGGAAAGCAGAGTCTGTGTGTGTGTGGGGAGGGAGCAGTTTCTGTGGGTGGGGGGGAAGCCAAAGGGGGCTTTCATCGGTTCTGCCTGGGGTGTGTGTTCCCCCTCGAGTCTCTCGCTCCCTGGTTTGAGGGGGGAGGTTTCAGTTGTGTGTTGCAAAGGTGTTGTTTAACAAGGTTGTGTTGTTTTGCAAACTTGTCAGCTGTTGTCGGGGCTGGGAGCTTTGTGCGTGGGCGGCAAGCTCTGCTGAGAGATGCACATTAAGGGTGGGGGGACCCCTTTCAGGGCCCATATCTCAGCCCCCCCTGACCCAATCTTTACAAAACTTGGGGAGTCTTTCAATAAACGTCCTTTGAAGCTCTGCCGAAAGTTTGGGACCTCTAACCCCAAAAATGCCCTCCCAGAGCCGCGGAAAGGCGCGATTGTGTTTTTAATGGCTTTATTCGGCCGAATTTTTTTCCGAACTTTGAATTCCTGCCAAATTGAACGGATCCGAAGTGGGGGAGTTCGGACTTCGGCACGTACCGAACCCACAAGGGCCAAATTCGGCCGAATCTGAACTGTACCGAATTTTTTTTTTTTAACAGCCCTACATCTTTCCCCATTTGGCCGGCTTCTGGAGACTTGCTATGGACTCTTTACGTGGAGGAACCTCCAGGCCACATGGAGTTTCCATAGGGAATCTGATTTTTCCTTCTAAATCTTTTGCTAGGTTCACCTTTGACACACGTCATCAGAATATTCCTTCACCTAATGAAGAGCACTGATGAATTCAGAGCTACCTTGACTTGTTCCCTTTGATACAGACATTTTTTTATTTCAGTGAATTGAGGACCCCCCCCCCACAAAACTCCTGCCTTTCTACAAGAGGCTACCCTCAGAACTCTCTCATGGAGCTTGGCTGGGAGGGGTGGTGGTTCTGAATGGTGCCGGGGGGGGGGTCTATCCCCAGTGGGGGGAGGCTGGTCCCCTTCTGCAGGTGGCTTTTGCACATCGCTAAGACAGCTTAGCAAGAGAAATCGGCTCCTGTGTGTAGACAGCATGAGAATCACTGACCCGACCTTCTCTGCCAAAGGCAGTAACCATATTCTGATGGCAGAATCCTGTCTACATGCTAAGCTTAAAAATTGACTTGCAAACCTGTGATAAAAACAAAGGCAAACATAACACTATGAAATACTACTACTATTATTATTACTATTATTATTATTAACAACAACAACAACAAAAATAATATCTAGTACTACGACACAGGACATACAATGCAGAAGAAATTTTTACACTGTTAACTAATCACATGTTTACCCCTGAAAGTATGCTTGTTAATACCTAAAATGAAATATTTATTATTACAAGAGATTAAATTACTTTCAACATTATTTCATTTTTTGCAGCAGTGCATACGCTTTCTCTCTCTCTCTCTCTCTCTCTGAAGTCTTTTTCTGCACACATACACACAGAACTATTGTTAATTAAGACTGTCTCCATTATAGAGCTAATTAACAATTAGCATAAACATAATTAGCTAATGCTGACATTTAACTCATTACATTGTTTAAATAATTTTCAGAAATTGCCCTTAGTGGCATTCTGTCATACTGAAATAATGGGCAGCACTTTGTCATGTAAATTAAATGACATTTGTGTTGTTTCCTCTCCAACTCATGCAAGAAAGGCTTTTTCAAAAACTACACGATACTCAGAATTTAGGGAAACTTAAAAACCCTACATTATAACACGTCCTTTAGAACATCCCAGGTGAAAAGCCAGGTATGTTCAAATGCATAGGTCCTCATGACGGTTGCAAAGGAGTATGCAACTGTTAGTTATAGAAAAATAAAACAAAATTTGTGTCTTAAAGATTACCAACATTGATTTCAACATGAGCTTACAAAAGGTGCCGCAGGACTTTTGCTTTACTGGTCACAACACCCATAAGAGCTGATCGTATATATTGGTTCAGAGATTTTCCTGGTCTCCTGAGTTCCCCTTCCCCAGCTTGTTGGGGTATTATCCACATATTTTGCAATTTTATGGGAACAAACAGCTCGTAACATGATCTTGGGGTACTGCGAATTTTTGCCACTGTGTGGCTCTAGGTGTTGTCTTATTAAATATCATGTGTTGGTTCCGGGTTTGGGACCCACAGGGCAATATTTCTGTATAAACTTTGAGAAGCTGAGGCACAAAACCTTTATTTATAGCATCAAGGGTACAATGTTAATGTTGCGGGGGGGGGGGGTCTGTCAGGGCATCCATCTTCCCAAATAGGGAGCCATAATTTATGGAGGACACCCTTCCTGGCAGGGAGCTGATCCTGCAGGAAGTGACCAGTTTCGCTGGGGAGGTTACTGAATCTGCAGTGTCAGATTCCATCCCAGCGGCTCCTTAGAGACCAACAAGATTATTGGGGTATAAGCTTTCAAAAGTCAATGCTCCCTTTGTCAGAAAGCTCATACAGACCCTGAAAATTTTGTCAGTCTCTAAGGTTCTACTGGACTGGAATCCAGCTGTTCTACTGCTGACTGACACGCCCCCCCCGAAATATCTTCATTTTAAAGCCGTGTCTAAAATGCAGTTACAAAACTGACCAGGGGGCCTAACGCACTCAGTATATACTACGTTTAAAAAAACGTGTTATCCGCACCTCAGACCTCCCATTTCGGCTTGGAAATGCTTTGGAAGCGCCAGACATTTGTTTTTCCCCAACATGCCTATACCACGATGTATTTCGTTATGACGTTTCAAAACTGGCAATCCAAGGGGTGCGTTCAGTTACATACGCTATTCAGTTCTCCTCCCCTCTTTTTGCAACACCCAATGAAAAGCCTTTCTCCTCCCATCCCACCTTCCCCCTCCCCTCCCGTTTGCATCCACCAATCATTATTGTTACTTAACCCCCCCCCCATAAGTGCTTGTGGTCTTACAAAGGAACACGGGGACATTGGAACATTAGACCAACCATTTTTATTTGTGCAGGGTCCCAATCAAACATTTCTCTCATATGGAATGTCCTTGAAGTGGATTTTGTAAATGGTTCGTGGGCTTCAGGGG